>NC_141687.1:637844012-638508178 GCF_964263255.1 Lissotriton vulgaris | reverse complement strand
TGTGTGTATGCAGTGTGTGTATGTGCGCATGCGTGAGTGAGGCTTTCTTTGCGCATGGGAATACGTGCGCGCTCACGAGGTACAATCTCGGCAAGAAAAAGCGCGTGGCACTTTGCTGTCCACATTCCCCCAAAAGTAACTACATAAGTTGTTTTGCCCTAGACAGCAAAGCTTTGCTTTGCTTTCATCTAGGCGAGACCTAAAGAGGTTAAAGTCAAAGGGACTTTTAGACTCATCGCTACCTTTTCGGAGAATTCAGAACAAGTGAGGAAAATACTCCGCAAAAGCTGGAATATTTTACTCACTGACAATGTAATTAAAGATGATTTAACATCTATTCCCTTAATCACATTCCGAAAGGCTAGAGCTTTGAGAGATGATTTGGTACATAGCCATCATATGATAAAAACCAATATCTCCAACAAAATACCTTTGAAAGGTTTCTATCCCTGTGGCCGGTGTAAAGCCTGTAAAATTAGTAAAAGAACAACAACATATACCATCCCAGGCCTTAAACTTTCTAAAAAGATTACTAAATTTCTGAATTGCACAACACCATTTGCAATTTATTGTTTGATGTGTCCCTGTGGATTGAGATACGTCGGCAGCACGATTAACCCAGTTAAATTACGTATATTGGAACATATGCGTGCAATTAATAACACCGATGAATCCTACCCTGTAGCCAGACATTTTAATAAATTGCATGGGCACAATAGGGATCTATTGGCCTACTTTTGTCTGGATAGCGTACCACCCCTCCCCAGAGGAGGAGACCGTCTGCAGAAACTACGACGGCTAGAGTCACGCTATATCATTGATTTACAGTGCAAAAGTCCACTTGGTCTGAATACACATGAGGAATTGGCAGTACATTTGGGATTCTAGAATGTATATATCTTGTTTACAGTCTAACCTTGGTTTAATCAACTGAAAATTGAATTACCGTTTGTCCATATGTTAGATTGATTTGGTTTCTGATGTATATATATTTTTTCAAAATGTAAATACTTTATATGAATTCGTGCTTGATGAACTGAAATAGTAGATACTGCATTGTTTACAACCGGATGTGTACTTGTCAAGACATACCCATCAATGGGCGAGATTAATTATGTTTATAATTATGCCCATCCAGGGCTATATAAAGTGGTTACCTAAAAACGGCAACAGTAGGGTATTGTACCTCTACGATCATAACATTGAAGACCGTGATTCTCGATTGTATATACTTTCTTTTTTCACGTTACAATTGCACGTTTTAGGATGGCGACTAAACTTGGTAATGTACAGTCTTCTTTCTATGTTGATGGTAAATCGCACCGTAATTGTATCAATGCTCTTTAAAAAGAATGGCGGCGCGTTCTGTGTTGCAGTTGACAAAGGCTAAGCACCTAAACGCGTCATGTCTGCGCTGGGTTGCTAATAAAAATTTGTTGGCACAGATACCCCCCCCTGTGAGTGCTGTGTCCTTGTTCACACAGAACACTGAGGAAGTTTGGGTATATATATATATAAATGAAAATGTACTGAACCTAAAGTTCACATGCAACACAAATGCTGACAATATCCAATTCCTTGACTTAGAACTGTATGTGCAAGACAACAAAATACAGACACGCACATATAGAAAACCTACTGCAGGAAATGCCCTGTTACATGCGCACAGCTTCCATCCAACACCATTAAAACAGTTGATTCCCTATGCAGAGTGCTTGAGAATGACACGAAACTGTAGCACCAATGAGGGACTCTCCAATGCCAAACTAGAGCTGTTTAACAGGCTAAGAGAAAGAGGGTACACCAACAGCACTTGCCAAAGGGCCGAAGACAAATGTAGTGGAAAAAACAGGAAAGATTTAATTTTCCCTGTGACCACAACAAAAACCGCAACTGAGCCCAACAGTAAAGATCCTCCTAGACTAATAACGGGTTACAATAGATACCATAGTAACCTATGCAAAATCCTGACCAGACACTGGCCGCTAGTTCGGGGAGACCCTAACATAGGTGAATCAGTGGGCACTAGCCCATTAATAACATTCAGGAAAGCTAAATCTATGAGAGAAGAATTGGTATGTAATGCGCCAGCTCTCAAAAAGACCAAAAATTGGTTAGATTCACAAAGGGGCTTTAAAAAGTGCTCAAAATGCAAAGCCTGCACCCATGGTGTGAACACTACCAAAGTACAAGTCCCTTTCAGGATTAAACCATATGTTCTAAGAGACGCATTTACATGCGAAACAGACTTCGCAGTTTATGTGCTATCATGTTCATGCGGTAAAAAATATGTAGGTTCCACGATTCACCCAGCACACGTACGGATCTTACAGCATCTGCGAGCAATCGCCAATAATGATCCTACGTACCCCGTAGCCAGACATATACATGAGAGTTATAACGGTAATGCTAAAAACATCCAGTACTTTGTAATTGATAGCATTCCGAAAAACATGAGAGGAGGCAACCGCCCCCTAGCTTTGCGCCGCTTGGAGTCTAGGTATATTATACTCCTTAACTCCAAGATCCCATTCGGCCTGAATGCGGACGAAGCCTTAAGTGTCCACTTATAACCAGGATACTTGGATACATCTATGTAGTATTCCCCTTTCCCCCAGTACCATTCGTGAAACATCTGCAGTTCATCTACGACACAATTCACGGGTCACCTATGGGCACAATTTGAGCACATTTGAGACATATAATATGTCCGAGTACATAGCACTTATCACCATATTCTACACCTCACGATTCACATTTAGCCACTTTGCTTCATGTACCCCCCGTCCACTCACTCTACTTAGAGAGACACCTTTTGGATGGTTTTCTTAAAAGACACACGCGCTAGTAAAACACAAAGCCTAACTCCAGACGTGGTACGTTTCACAATACCAAAAACGTTACTGACTATAAACTAGCAGCAGTGATTTACGTACAAGCCAGTAACAATTGTCATTCACTGTTATTGCCATATAATATCGAACAAGTAGTTATGCCCACTCGGGCAACACTACACAGAACTCGGACGCATAACCACGAGCGATGGGCATGTAAATACATGTAAACACAAAAGCAGCCCAAGCGCGCGCACTACTTACAGCGGTAAATTCAGTCTGTGACAGGACGCAGCTAACCGGGTTGGCGAGCACACCCAAACAAACATGCTGTCACGTTTGGGGGAACCGTACAATGTTAACACAGGCAAACCATAGGGCCTACCAAAACAGGACCTTTTATTAGAAACATCCATGGCAAGTACACGGGGAACCAGTAGCAAAGTGTGCTAATTAGTATACATTTTTTTCTTTTTTCTTTCTCTCACGAGAATCCCATGCATTGCTATTTACCTTAAATGTTAGCTGTGAATATTAACATGCTACATTACAAAAAGGTTGCTAATATTATTTTGAACACATGTTTTGGTGATTTTAAGAATTTAGATCATGTTTGAAAAATATTTCTGATGTAAAACGTGTCAAATGTGTAATACTGAAAAAAGACCTTTTCAACACACAGGTGAGCCTCAATGTAACCATGGCAACATCTGGTTTGAACCTGTATGTTAATGGATAGACACGCCCATGACTCTCTTCTTGTATATATGTAGAAACGAAATGTAAATGCAGATGTAGTGAACAAGGCGGCAACGCCGAAACGCGTCTAAGCAGATACTGATCGAATAAATCGAGTTTGGATTCAGATTCATGGTGTCAGCGCCTTCTTCAAAATGTACAAGTTTGGCAAGACTGGATATATATATATATATGTATATGTGTATGTATATATATATATGTATATATGTATATGTATATATATATATATATATATATATATATATATATATATATATATATATATATATATATATATATATATATATTCTCCCAATCCTAGCTTTTAGATTTCAAGAAGAACAGGCACCGACTCCGTGGATGTAATCAAAGGTTTCTTTATTCACCAATACAAGCGATCAGACGCGTTTCGGCGGATGGAACCGCCTTGCTCACTACATCTGTTTTACACCTTGCAAGTGAACTGTATTTATACTGGTGCAAATTGATTAGTTAGAAAAACAACCATGTGACAAAAATAACATGTGATCCTGAACATAGAAGAGTTGGAAGCGCTTTCAAATTTTTGCAAGTCATTGTGACACAACATAACAAAAAGGCATGAAAATCATTATTATAAATGATTGTATATACGTCTTTACATATAGTTATTGCAATAAATGTGTGCTAGTTGAAAGAATAATACAACAAAGCTTTTTGCGGTGTCAAAAATAAACACACAAGCGGAGAAAGAATAGCCTGTTTTCTCTCACATGTTAGTAGAGAAATGGAAGAGTTCCTTAAACGTCATGTTTAAGAAGAGTCTACATGCTGTCACTCTGTAACCTCGTGTGTCTGAGCTCCACAGCTTATGTGTAGGATGTGTCTCTGAGTGAGCCTGATTATCGGTAAGACAATAATGTTTAGGCTAATTGTGCGAATATCCTGCTATCACCTTTGCTACTTGTAGTGATGTCCAGGTTACAGGGGCAAGGGCTGTGAGAACAATTGTGTGCACGGAATTGCCGTGATATATATATATATATATATATATATATATATATATATATATATATCTATATCCATATCCGCTCTATGGGTCTGTCTGGAGGGAACAGGAGTAGTAGTTGGCACCAAGGACGCTCTGGAGCCAAGGGGTTTTTATCCCCCAACTACGAGTTCACTAGGAGATGCATTTGCACAGTGGTGGAGAAAGGGGGAAGTACTTCTGACCAGCTCTCAGGAATCCTGCTTTAAAGGACTTACTGGAGGTAACAGGAAGGCTTGTTGGCCCCCAAGAACACTCTAGAGCCAAGGGGACTTCATCCCCCAAACAACAGAGTGTCAGGAGGCACATTTGCAGAGTGGTAGAGAAAAGGGACATGGCCTCTGAAGACCTCTGAGCAGTTACGCTGTGTGGGACTTACCGAACGTAACAGGAGGGCTTGTTTTTCTCCAAGGACCCTATCTAGCCAAGGGAACTTTGTCCCCCAACCAGCAGCTCCCCAGGAGTCAAGTAGCGGAGAAAGGGGGTGGGTCCTCCGCTGAGTTACCGGGCATTTTCAGTTTGTTATAAAAGAGGGGAGAGGGGCCAGAAAGCCCCCCTCCTCCCAGGTCGATTTTGGCCCCGTGAACCCTATCTCCTGAGACCAGCTCCTTTTTTTCTTAAAAAGGGAGGGATTTTAGCTCTAGTGTCTCAATCCCCCAGGGCCTGGCCTCTAGTCTGAGTGCCCCAGTCCCACCCATGGCCCCCAGACACTTTCTTGGGGGGCATGGGGGAAAGCCTGAAGGCTACAGCAGTCCCTGCCGGCTCCAACGTCCTGTGGGAGCAGGCATTGCTTTTGGACAGATGGAGCTGCTGAACATGCAGCTCACTCTGATCAAATTCAATACTGCTTTTAATGCTCTCGCTTGCTGAAAGCTATGCAGCGTTAGCTATGGTTTGACTGGAGCAGTAATGCTCCCGCCAAGCCTTAGCAGGAGCCAGCCCTGGGGGTCACCAGGGCTATCAATTGCTCCACAAGGGGGGCAGCGCAAGCCTCCATCCAATCTTTACTTTAGCCCCAGGGAGGTGGTGGTCACTGGGGGTCTGCAACGGATGGCCTCGATTATATTATTTGAGTGCCGGAGAAATGGTGGTCCCCGGGGATGTGGGGTGGGGCGCGCAGTCCCCTCTTCATTTCTATAACTTAATTGCCCCAGGGAGGTGGCCGTCCTCGGACTGCAGAAGCGCCACGTGGACCGCCCGCACTTCTATATCTTATTTGTCCCGGGAAGGTGGCGGTCCCTGAGGCAGCAGAGGAGGCCGTATGTGCCTCCCCACAGAAGCACCAGGGCATTAGTAAGCCCTAGGACAGGGGGCCCATGTGTCCCCCTTCTATATTTGCATAATGCCCCCGGGACCTGGCCCACTTGGAGGACGATAATGAACGTAGCGGGGGAGCCCGCACTTTTTTTTTCTTTTTCCCATTTTCTGCCGAATCTGCAGATCTTGCCTAAAATTTTAAAAAAATACAAATAGTTTTTTTTTAACCTTTTTTTCTGTGACTCTGAACAACTGAGTCCCAAGATGGCTGCGGGCACATCCTGGTAGAAGTGTTAGCAGCCAATCAAATTTCAGTAGGATTTTGGGCACATAGATATCTATATTTTTTAAACTTAAATATCTCTGAAACTACTGAATGGCGTTACACTAAATCACAAAAAGCACGCTTTCTTGACCAATATCTAGCTTTCTGCCAAATTTAGTGTAATTTCATTCTGCGGATCGGGCTGTAGTTTTTTCTCGACTCCCCCACTTGTCGGATAACCCTGAAACTTTCATCACAGTAGCTAAACCAAAAACGATACGTTTTTTGAAAATGTTGGTAAGATTTGTCAAGCGGTGCAAAAGTTATTGGCAAAACATAAAACAGTTTCCTATGGAAACTTTGGTTCCTTACTGTAATTACCTACTGTCTATCGTCAGTAGGTACAAGAAATCGCCAGTATTATATACCAGATAAAAAGAGTGACTTAATAAAACACAGTAGGCGAAAGTTGTAGAACTGGAGAGCAGTTCTCGCCCGACTGAAGTTCATAGGTAAAAGCAGTTGTTGAACAGTAAAAGCTGTTAAATCTGTGGCAAATCAATACAATATGTAGTGTATCAGGAATGGAAATGTTATCGCACATACATGCTCAGAGCTCTGTGGGTTTTGGTCCGCCCCCCTTTCAAAAATATCAACTGAATGGACAGATGTAGCCTAAAATAGTTCTGCAACTTGCAGTGATAGCTGGGCATCACCAGGTTCAAATAAGGTTCCATCCCACTCACTGATTTGACCATGAGAAAATGGCGCATCAAGCTCTTGAACAGGGCAGAGGCCTCTCACTCCGCTGCCTCCCTGAAATGAAAGGTCTGCTTCAGGGAGGCAATGTCGCTTTATTTTTACAATGTGGTCGGATTTTTTTTTTTAAAAACCTCTGATCTACTCAACTTGGTGAAATTTCTCCTAAAATATATGACAGCCGGGGATTACGGGACATATGGCCCAGGTTCAAGCTGTCACGCGCAAAGAGTCTGTTAAGATTTAGCTCATCCTTTGACCAGACGGATAACAATAAAAGCAGAGGTCGAAGGTAATCAAAACCGGAAATAAACCTCAGCCCTAGTTCTTCATGCATGGTCTCCCTAGGAATACCTTGGAGGACATTTAAGAGGCCTCAGTAAAAAAAAAAGGCAGTACCTATAAGGGGGATATTGGTGCATAACCTCAGATGTTGCACCCAAAGCTAACTGTGGCAATACATTTGGCCTTATAAACTTGGAGCGTTGCCTCAATATGTGTATATAATAAGCTTCTTGAAAAAGCACTAATACTGTTGGTAACCCTTTGGAACAGCATAGTGAAAAATAGGAGTCCAGTAGAATGCCCAATTAAAAGAATTTTCACCCTGCTGACAGGATGACCCTTAACCCCAATTGTTTTATATCTGGTATTCTAGGGCCCAAGACCATAATATGGCACTTAGAATGATTAGTCGAAAGGTCAAGGTCATCCAGGAAAGTGATTGAAAGGTCTAAGAGGCACTCTAGACCCTTGACCGTGCTTGCTATTAAGATGGCCCTAGACACAATTCATTAAACATCAATAAATGCACAACTCATATTAAATCTGAGTTACTCCATAGGACTTAATCCTGCTTATTAGGGGAAAAAAACGAAAATAAACGACTGGCCACGCGTAGCGTGTCTGTTCCGAGTTCAGTTAAAGCTGTGTCTAGGCCATTGATGTAAAGGATGAAAAGAAAGCGGCCAAGATACATCCCTGGTGCACCTCTCTCTTCAGTTGAAAGGGCTGTGTACATTCACTGTGTACCTCACGGAGACGGGGAGGCCCTCCTGCTGTTCACACAGGGTGGTGACCAGAGCTGGCTCGACCTTCATGGCCCCCAGCACGATCCAGAGCTTTGCTCTATTGACCCTGGCAAAGGCTGAGCGGAAGTCCATGAAGAACAGATGGATTGGGCGCCCCTTGCCCTTGTGTATTTGGAAATCACTAAATAAAGATTTGGGTTTGTTCGACAGTCCCTCGTCCCGATCTGAACCCATATTAGATCTCTGACTGAAAAGTATTGTCTTTTGCCCGTATAGTGAGGCGATTTAATAGCACCCGACCTATAATTTTAACTTTGATATCCACCAAAGAGATTGAGAGACAACAGGCAGGGCCCATTCAGTTACCCTTTGTAAAAAATGAACACGATCACAGAATGGCACCAACTTGTTGATAGGGAGCATTGGGTGTCTGCATTAAGATGATGAATCACTGTCGCGCCCATATGTCAACCGCTAATTTAAACAAATCTCCCGGTACCCCATTTGGGAAAGGGGCCTTACCATCTGGAAGGGACAGAATGGCTTTCCTGACTTCCTTCCACTGAAAGATAAGCCCCCGGTCCTCACAACCGCTACAGTGCAAATCCACACCCTTCTCAAAGCCATGAATGACCTCAAAACGCGTGTGAAGCATTGGTGAGGATTGTGCTGACATCTGCTCCGAGCAAAACAGAGGGTGGTTCACCACCCTCCAGAAGGCTGCACTGTCCCGTTAGGCACGGGCCGCCAAAAGATGATCCCATTATTCCTTTTTTAGAAGCCTCTTTCTTTCATTACATGAAAAGCGATATAAATCCCTGGCTTTCCTCACCTCTTCTTAGTTAAGGGGTTGCTGGTGCAAAGATGCCCTAAGCACTCTATGAGCCTGCGAACATGTCTTTTCAAACCATTTATATGGAACTGCATAGTATGCAACACTGGGTAAGTAAAGAACCGTCTTAATACATCCTGTGAGACTAGAGAGCAGTCAGGATCATAGCATGAGTAGCTTCCTCATCAAGGCAAGTATAAAATTCAAATTGGCAGGAAAATAGCAGGTAAAGATTAAAGTCAACCGGTACTACCTTGTCCCACTTTAACCTTCTCCCCTGATATTTTATGCTAACTGATTCTGTGTATAGGCTGTAAGCCTTATTGGGTGTCTGAGACTGCAGAAAGTTAACAAGTGGGCGGTGTTGGTCCCTTTGTGTGTGCCATTTATTTATTATGCAATTTGTATTGCGCAAACTAAACCCAAAAAGTGTCAAGGCGCCTATCAAAAAGATCAAAAATGCAAAGCACCACTACAGGTAAGCGCGTACAAAAAGGTGGGTCTTCAGGGCAGATCTAAAAGATTGAAGAGTGGGGAGAGACCTTAATTCAAAAGGGAGAGCATTACATCACTTTGGGGCCAGATTGGAAAAAGCTTCCCCCCCCCCCATCTAGTTTTCCGAATACGGGGAACAGAGAGAAGAAGCCTGTTAGAAGAGCGAAGGTTCCTGCCAGGATTGTAAAGGGACAGAATAGATCCAATGCCGGTAGGGCTATTTTTAGCTAAAGCCTTGTAGACCATACACATGGTCTTAAAAAGAATCCGATCCTCAACAGGAAGCCAATGGAGCTGCTTCCGAGCAGAGGTGGCAGAAGCACGTCGGGGTAGATCCAGAACAAATCTGGCTGCTGCGTTCTGGACCACCTGCAAGCGCTGTAGCTGACTTTTATTCAGTCCCGCATACAGCGCATTGCAGTAGTCCAGACGAGAGCCCAGGAGGGCAACGGCAAGTTGCTTTCTTGCCTGCAAAGAGAAGTAATGCCTGATTTTCCTTAGTATGTGGATGATACCCAAACAGGTCGATACAGTCCTGTTGACCTGTTGGCACATACTAAGGATAGGATCGATCATAACCCCAAGGTTTTTAGCTGAGGAAGTCGGATCAGGGCAGGCACCCAGTGAATCCGGCCACCACTCAACTGACCAGATCTCTTCCTTTCCTCCAAACACCATCACCTCAGTCTTCTCCCCATTCAGTTTCAATGAATTGTTTATCAGCCATTGGCCGACTGCCTCCATACAGGATCTAAAGTTGGCGGCAGTCGACGTAACTGACTGGGAGAGAGAGACGAGGATCCAGACTACATTAAACTTAAAGAGAGAAGAAGATAAACAGGTCGAAACAAACAAGTAATCAATTATTGAACCAGAACATGCCCCTTAAAGGCTGGCCTTCTCCTGGGCCAATTACACCCCTCTTGTTAAATATGTTCACAAAATTATGTTTGACGATCAGGTTGTTAAACAGGTCCCCCTGTGAAAAATTAACTTGGTCCATGCCATGAGGTGCATCAGCAGTAATACCATACGAATAACAGTCCATACAAAGGTACAAGTTAAAATCCCCCATCAGCATCCTCACCGTAAAACTAGGAGAAATAGAAGTAAAATCATTTAAGAAATTCCCAAGATAGCGCACCACGTTATGTTCCCTCCGGGCTGAAATTGAGCTGAAATGCAAGGTGAATTTGATAGAACCCCTCCATTTTACAGCTAAGGCTCAATTTAATAAAAGTAACCAGCCACCCTTGGACTCAGCCATGAGTAGAGGGCGTCGCATTGGAGAGAAACGTAGCATAAACATCCAGAAATAGATTCCCCACAGTGTCCCAGGTCTTTTGTAGACAGATGATGTTGAAGGAACTTAATAAGTTCTTAAATACTTCATGATCTAATTTGCTTTGGGCCCCGCAATATTCCAGCAGATCACTGTAGGATCTTTCTGGCATAGTCACCTCCATTTTATGTCTGGTGTCAGTGTGTTTTGACTGTGGTACACTGGGTCCTGCTAACCAGGAACCCAGTGTCAGTGCTTTTTCCCCTAAATTTACTGGTAAGTACTTTGAACAGCCCACAATTGGCAGACTGATGTATCCCTGTAAGTTCCTAGTATATGGTACAATAGTGGGAGCTTATGCAAACTGTGTCTACAGGCCTTCAGTTGCAGCCTGTGTAAAATGGTGTATGCACCATTCACCTCAAATATAAGGTTTTCCTTCTATCCCGTTCACCGCATTTAAGACCTAAAAGTCATCCCTAAGGTAGGCCTTTCAGCCTACAGGCAGGGTGCATGGTTCTAAATGTGAGAGTGCCCTGCATGAGCAGAGGCACGCCTACAAACCCTGTACTCCTGTTTCTTGGCTTTGTAATTATAGGAAAGCCATTTTAAGGTATGTAGTGGACAATGGCAAACTCGAATGTCCAACTACATAATGGCTTTACCGAACCTGGTAATTTTGGTATCAAACATGTTGGAATCATTTAGCTACACTGATTCCAGTGTCAGTTGCATGATACCATGTACTGGGGGTTTCCTTAGAGGAGCCCCCCAACTCTACCAGCGTATGCTTGCAGGGTCTGCGTGCAAGCCTGTGCTGCTGCAGACCCCAGACACTGTTCTGTCCTCCTGCTGGCGAGCCAAACTGAGGCAGGGAAGGCAGAACAACGAATTTCCTGTAGAGGAGAGGTGTGACCTCTTCTCCTTTAGAATTAGGTAGGGTGGGGGTGCTTGTAAGAGCCTCCAGACTGCTTTGAAGGGTGCATTTGGTGCTCTCCTTGCATAAACCGGTGTCCACCAATGCAGGAGCCCTTGGTGCGAAACTACATAAAGGACAGGGGAGTGACCACCTCCTCCACCGGGAGGTGCCCAGAGCTCCTCCAGGTAGCCACTTGATTCTGCCATCTTGATTCCAAGATCAGCAGAGGCTCCTGGGAGCAGTCCTTCAGAGTTGCACCCCTGCTCTCCCCTTCTTCCCCGATAGGTGGGTCACTGCAGAAAACCTCCTTCCTCCTTCCTGGGTTACTTAAGGACTTCCCTGATGGTGGGTGCTTAGTTTTATCAACCGACTGGCTTTGCCTGAAGGTTTGTCTAAAGACTCTTCTGCTGCACCGAGCCAGGAACCAAGAAAAAAACTCCTACTGCAACTTCGTCTCCGTGCTCTTTCCAAGTTCTGCAACCTTCTTGGCTGTGCATCCGGCTGAGTCCCCCACAACTCTGCATGCATCAAGATAGCAAAAAGGAATCTCCCTTGAAGTGAAGGAGTCACTTCCATGCATCCGCAGGAACCTCAACGACGACCGGCTTGTAGATCATACTGTCCCACGGAGACCCCAAGGCTCTGCAACACAGGTGGTGGCCCTCCAGAGGCCTAACCAGTCTTCTCTGCAACTCGGAACTGCATCCCTGTGCACCACATCTGTCTCCGTTGCCAAGGCTGGTTGACTCTCCAGCTCACAGATCTTCGAACTCCAAGAAGCCCCAGCCTCAAGCATCACACAGCTCCAAAAACGACATCCTCTCTGCATCTCCTGTGACGCGGGACTGCATCTTCTTTGTGCTGCCAATTCCCCGCTGCGGCTTCCTGTCCCTGCTGTCAGAGGGTTCATCATTGATTCCTGCTGGCTTTCTGGCTTGGTGAGGGCCGGCCCTACCTTACCCTTGCTGGGTAAATCCCACAGACCTTACTGGTCTGCAACTAAGCATTGTTTCCTGCAACGCATCTGTTTACGTTTGCCAAGGCTGGCTGGTGGTCCTGCTGGCCATTGACCCTCCTGCATGGGACAGCTTGTGGGTGGCTCCTGTGATCCTGCATCTTTGCCTGGGCTCCACGGCTGCATCTTGAAAACCTCTGTGCTACAGCAAAGTACTCCAATAAGCGCTTGCAGCATGCTCCTGCTCCTCCTGTACACCTCTGGGTGATTTGGACTCTGTCCCCTCTCTCTTCATTTACTTATTGTCTAGAATCCACATTTGAGTTCCACCGACCTGGTCCACGAGACTCTGTAGTTGCCGGACAGCCGAGGTCCTCCATTGACTTCAACGGGCGGTTCCGACACACCTTCACACCTATGCAGCTGGGCTTCCTGGGTAGACAACCTGGTTCCCTGGGTATCTGCAGTTGAGGGTGTCCTCCAGCCTTCCTTGATCCAGCGGGTTTCTTCAGGGTCCTGTGGGAAGGGTCCTGAATCCATGAAACATCAACTGTGACTTACCCACGTTATCCTATGGACGTTGACACTGTGTAACACCTCTGCACCCGGGCTCCTTGGGAATCCTAACTACTTACCTTTGGTGGTTTCTTGCTTCCCCTGATCTACAGATCTTGGGGGATGTCTCGTTTGGGTACTCACCCCACATTCCATTTTTTTAGTATATGGTTTGGCCACCCCAAAGGGGCCCAAGTGTTTTATGTGCTTTACTTACCTGATTTGAAGTATAACTTCTTGTGTATTGATATCTCCGGGTAGTAAATATAGCAAAGCAGTGTTAATGTTGTGTGTAATAAATACTGAAGTATTTTTCTAATACTGGTGTGGCTCTTTCTTCTCTAAACTTCACTGAATGATTATTGTGGTAAATGCACCCACTTTAAACCCTCCTGGATAAGCCTTAGCTGTTCTCCACAGCTACCCCTTGAGAGCGTTGGTTATCAGGGACCTCTACAACTATTGCTAAGAGTTGCCTGGACTTGGTGCAGGGTGCCTCACCAATAGGTTTACACCATATACTGAGCCAGCCTCCTACACTATCACCTTTAGGAAATTAGAAATGCTATAATGCTTACTCTTGACCGAGTTATCCTTTCAGAAGGTGAGTCAATCCTAAGGGGGATCAAAGCAATTAGTTAGTGGTAGACTGGGGGCATTCTCCTGCTATCAAAAATGACTGACACCAACCTCTTGGGTAGAGTTCAAATCTCCCCTCCCACCACCCCTCACCAGCCACAGGTCTAAACGTTTGTAAAAGAAGCCCAAAGGGAGCAGGGATGTATTGCTGCTCCTCAAGGCAAAAGTAGGGGTGACCTTGTTTAAAAGGTATCCTGCCCGCCTCGTATTGCAAAAATTAATAACAATACAGTTTCCATTTTGTTGGAATTCCGATCCACCCCACTCTTCGGGCAGTGTAAAAAAAAAAATGCATTTAACATGGCCCGGTGAGTGGAGTGGATCCATAACAAAAGGTTATTTTTAAGCTGTTGATAGGACTCAGAATCCACTTGTTTGAGGGGGAAGGACGTTAACCATAAACAATACATAGAGGGTTGAAGCAGGGGGAAGTTGAATAACAACATCACAAGGTGAAATCTGTCTGTTCTTTGGAATTGGCCAATTGGGTCAGGAGCCCTGCAAACCTGGGCACCACCCTGAAGAGGGGGAGGCCGAGACCGAGGGAGGGTACTGACGATGGAATCAGTTATGGGACTGGCAGACCTGGTTGTGGGGGTGGACCCGGTACCATCAGCGTGCATGGGAGCACTTGGATTAACAGAAAGTAGTGTCGGGCAATTCGGCCGGTTTGTTAAAGATTTTGACCAAAAGAGTATGAGTTGCGGGCTCAGAATCACCCACTTTGCCCATAGACTGTTCCAATTTGGAGATACGAAGCATGAACTCATCAAATACTGTAGAAATTAGCCACTCTAATTTCTGAAAGGAATCAAGATGAGAACAGGGTTATACTTCTGTGGCTGAATCTTGATTCGAGTTCCCCTTTCTGCCACCTCTAGGTGGTTTATTGCCTACTTTAAACTTGCTTGATATCCCCGTATTTTTCTTTTTGAGCCTAGTCCCTTCCCTTTAATGCTTTGGCTTGTAGAGTGTGTGTGGCACCAACCAGTTCTTGGGTGGGATTAGGTGTAGGGTCCTTGGATGGATCTTTAACAAGAGGGCTGTACTCTTCGAGAGAGCTGTACTGTGTAAGAGTACTGACAGATGGTCCCGCAATGGTTGGCAGGGTGGCCTTTGTCCCTGAGTGACTTAGGCTCATGTGGGATTATGGCCAGCTGGTCTTCCGCACCAGACATTTCCACAGTGAGGGCCACTACTGCATTGTTAAGGAAAGATATGATGGTTTTACTGGTCCTTGCATGTTTGTCAACAAATTATGCGAATCCACCTTCCTCTTCCCCATATTGTAACAAGAAAAATAAAAGAATAGGAAGAAAAGCAGCAGCCCCCTCCCCAATACCCCCACCTGAGAACAAAATGGTATTAAAGGTCAATCACAAATGTCCCAGCAGAGTTCGATTGGGCAAGAGAGCAAGCACACCCCAATAGACAGGAAACCGGAGCATACCTGGATATGATGATAATTTTTTTATTTAATTATACTTATAGAGCGCCTATCACCCAGGGTCTCTAAGCGCTAAGATGTTGACACAGTTCGAAATACAAATGCACTACAGTATCTGGCAGAAAAAAAAAGAAACTCGCAACTAGAGGGGCAAGCAGCAACCTCATATAGACCTAACCATAGGCTTCTCGAAAAAGCACTGTTTTCAAGCACTTTCTGAACGGTAAGAACCTGGTTTCTTTACGAAGAGTGTCTGGTAGTTTATTACAGAGTTTCGGAACCACTACGGAGAAGGTTCGGCCACCCAGTCTAGCTCATTTAAACCGCAGGCAGACCAAGAGATTTGAGTCTGATGACCGGAGCAGACGACTGGGTGGGACTATGCCATATTGTGATTTATGTCCAATACATAAAACCTGGAATTCAAGGCGCTGTTTCATTGGGAGCCAATGCAGCTGCTTTAATACTGGGGTTGCGTGGGCGCTTCTGGGTAGCATTTAGATTAACCTAGCAGCATCATTCATGACAACCTGCAGTTTTTTTTGGAGTGCCTCCGGTAGCGCAAGATACACTGCATTCCTATAGTCTAGACGGGAAAGAATGAGCGCAGTCACCACAGTCGGTCTAGTTGATACTGACAGCAGGTGAACCAACTTCCAGAGTTGCTGCATTAAGCCAACACAGCTCCCAACTACTGCTGAAACTTACTGCTTTAGTGACAAATCAGTGTCCAACCTGATACCCAAACTCTTAACTACGGGTACTGGAGAGGGCACTGTGCCTAGCTCTAAAGGCCAGCAACAGCTGGACCAAGGTGAGGCCATTGCGGACAGCACCAGGACCTCCGTCTTATCTGGATTAATCTTCAATGAATTGAAAGTCATCCAGTTAGTGATAAACCAGAGGATATTCTGAACATTGACCTGAGAGGAAGTAGTATTATCAATGAGGATGATCAGCTGCGTGTCGTCTGCATAGTTAAAGACTTGACAGTCCAGTTTGGATAATGCATGAATCAATGGCTGTAGGTAGATGTTGAATAAGAGGGGGGACAAGGCTGAACCTTGGGGTACGCCCCACCCTAACCTACCAGCCTTAGATGTATGCTCTCCCATCTGGACTCTCTGAGAACGATCAACCAGAAAAGAGGAAATCCAGCGGAGGGCAGTAATCGATACTCCCAACCGGCTGACACGGGCCACCAATTTATCATGGTCTACTGTGTCGAACGCAGCTGAGAGATCCAAAAGGATAAGAGCAGAAGGGATCTTCTTATCTGCTGCACATCGTAGATCATCTAGCACTGAGAGCATCACTAATTCCGTGCTATTGTGTGCTCGGAAACCAGCTTGTCTGGAATGGAGACAGTTATTGTCTCCAATATAAGATGAAAGAGCACAGAGCACATGTTGCTCCAAGATCTTAGCCATAAAAGAGAGCTGAGAGATCGGTCGATAGTTTTTAAAAATTTTAACATCTGCTCCCATCTTCTTAAGCAGTGAAGTAACTAGAGATTCTTTAAGTTTCAGTGGGACCATCCCGCTAGCTAATGATGTGTTCAGTACAGTCAGTATATCCCCTTCCAAAACAGGCATGATAGCTTGAAAGACTTTAGGAGGGCAGGGATCTTCGGGCGAGCCAGTTTTAATTTTAGATGTAATACGAAATAAATCGTGAGACCCAAGGGGGGAAAAATCCAGCAAAGGATTATTTTGTAGCATTAGCAGTTCCTCTTCTGGCAGAGGGACAGAGGTGAGGCAGGAGTTATTTATATTAGAAATAATATCCTTGACTTTAGTCAGGAAGAACTCTTGCATCTTCTCGCACTCATCCTGGTCAACATCTGGACTGGGTACTTTAGGACAGCTTAACTCTCTAAAGACTTTAAAGGATTCCTTTTGGACATCAACTGCATTCTTTATCTTGAGTTCATAATAGCTATATTTAGCTTTAGCCACAGATGATTTATAAAGTACCAAAATTAGAGATGCCTCCAGAGGCGCTCAGATTTGTGAAGAGCTTGTTTTTCCGTTCTCAGGGCTGGAGTGTACCAGGGCGCTCCCTTACTATTTTCTGAAAGCCTAGTCCTTATTACTGGCACAGCATGACCAACCGCGACCAGCACGTCAGTTACCAATTCTTTATACATTAAATCCAAGTTGGTGGCCTGGGCTGGGGGAGATGCAAGATCCCCCAGGACTCTATTAGATTTAGCTTCATCGAAGGCTTCCTTAAATTTAAGTTTATCAAGTTTTAGCCATTTACGGTTCATTATCCATCGGCCGCTCTGTGTTTCAGACAATTGTCCACGACCAGTATGCCCTTAATCAAGAAATGACTGATAATGTGACTGAGGATGCCAAGTGGCTTCCTGCCGCAGAGCCAAGCAGGGTGGGGATTGTAGCCCTGCCTCAGCTCTTCCTGGTGGTGATGGGGCTGGATGGGCCTGCCCTTCATTGACCCAGGCAGTCAAAAGCGCTAAATGGGTAGCCCCCTCTCATGTGCAACATGGGTGGTTGCACCTCCTGGCGCAAAGCGGACTGGGATGGGTAGTCCCCCTCGACAAAGTTTGCATCCCAAGCAGTGGGGCAGTCAAAAGCGCTATAGGGGTGTGGCTTCTCCCCCTCAGGTACAGCGCAAGTGGTGTCGCTTTATGGCACGAAGAAAACTGGGACAGGTAGTCCCCCTTGAGAGTGCTTGTGTCCTGAGTTCCCGTCCCACGCAGCGGGGAAGTCTAAAGCGCTAAAAGCGCTACAGGATATGGTCCCCACCGCCCAGGTGCAGTTCGGGTGGTAGTGTCTCCTGGTGCAAAGTAGACTGGGACAGTTAGTCCCCCTCAATGGTACATGTGCCCTGCGTTTGAGTCATTAGTGAGTTTTTCCTTAATTTGTTCTTGTCTTGATGACAATTTTCACTCAGAATCTGGACACACATTCTTCCAGTAATTCCTAATGAGGGTTGTTGACTCCAGGAACGGACATTTACTCTTTTTTTGGGGGCGTCGTGTATTACAATACATAGGAAATCTTACAAAAGTACATCTATGGAGTCCAGTAGTTAGGAATTAGCATTTTCACAACCAACTTTGACTCACACATTTCAAGCGTTTACTATCAACACTATATGCATGCTTAGTGGCTATGTGGGTGTGGGGAAAACAATTGCTTAGTATAAGGATAAAAAGAAAAAAGCCAGTAGCAAAGAAAAAGTTCAGTTGAAAAACTCATCATCTTCCACCGCGGCCTCTTTCCCCCCTAAACTCTTACTTCCTAGATGAGAGGATAAGCATGGGCCCAAAACCAACATTCTCTCACTTATTCATTTTACACTAAGATCATTCAGAGAATCCACGCAGATACGAACCCAGCCATAAAAATAAGCCACGCTTCTCGTTGGCAAGTGAAAGAACCTAGATGTGTGGAGTACATGGGATAATTGAGAGATTTTAGACTAATTTAGTTTAATGTGTGTGCTGGTAGCTTGAGTGGCGGTTTAATTAGACTAAATAGGTATCATAAGCAAGGTGAGTTGAGAAGTGACCTGAAAGTCCCTTATGAGGTACGGCCAGCTAGAGGTCTCGTTCCATTAAGTCAACCCCCACATCGACCTGCACCTTAGATGACCCAGTGATCATTTGTCATTCATCAAACCTTAATATCATCCAGCATATTTTTCTAATCGGGATCTTCCGTTATACATATAGTACCTATATAGTGGTATCTAGAGCACATCTAGAAATCCCTTTTAATTGCAAGGAGAGAGAAGAACATTTCCTGCCTATTCCTCATTCCAAAGAATATAGCCAACAGGGAGTGAACCGCGAAATGCTGCACGAGCAGTCTGCATAGACATCTTACATGCCAACTTTGAGAAACTGGCTCCTCGAAGTATCCCTGCTGAGCATGCAGCAAACAAGGGCTCCTAATGAGGGATCATACAAGAGACTGTTGGCTGTGGAGCGACCCCTTAATATGATTGCCTACGCATTATGAGCATAAGATCATTTTTGTGGCTGCATAAAAGCAGCATTTGCTGAACTGTCAAAAAAAGAAAACGTGTCAAACCTTCAGTTGGAAAGCACACCCGGTTTCACTGCATGCTGTTTCTTCACCTGCCTAATATAATAGACCTGTCAAACCAACAGTTAAAAAAACGAAGTGTTCTGAAAAACACTTGAGAAATATCCCAGTTTTATCGCAAAAGTGCATTATATCCATGCTTCAGTCTCAAACCCATAGCCTGACTATTTGAATCATGGCAAGGTATTAGATGCACAGTGCAAGGAAATTAAATGTCTCATGCTTTAAATTACTTCTTGGTGAGAACTTTGTTTATCAGCTCTTGTTCTCTAAAATGCGATGGTTATGGCAATTTGTAATCTTAAATTAATGAGGGGTTATACTGAAGCATCGTTTGTGCCAGGACACGAAGGTTTAACGCCCATAATATTATTTAGTGTGGCTGAAATAGTTTAGCTTCTGCTCTGTAATATCTGATTTTCCAAACCATGCATGCTGCGAGTATATTATTTTTTTCTGTGTAATTCACTATATCTAGACTCAAGACCTTATTATGCAGTTTAGAGTAGAACCTGAAGCATTTACCTCCACACACAGATTTTAAAATGTTACCTTGGTTTTATTTTTTAAAAACTGGCATTTAATGCCCCAAGTGCTATGAATTTTTCATACATTTGATACAATATTCACAATAAATCAAACATTTTATCAGTTTTTCACAGAATACATAATGTACATAAATAAAATGCAATTCAAAAAAATCCATTTGTCGACGCGTTTCGGTGTCTTGTTCTTATTTTGTGCACACCTTCCTCAGGACTGTTCGATTTTAAAAAACAAACATAAATTTAAAAAGTATGTATATCTATTTTTCAAGATATTCAAGTTTTCCTTTAAAGTTAACCGGTAATAAACTTTTGGTCCTTCTTCCAGAGGTTCAACGGGACATCTTCATTTGTATTGGAGTTTTTATCGCGTAGTGTTATTCAAAATGCAGGGGCATCGTCTTGGTTACTGATGCTCCCGAGGGGAATTGGATCCTCCTTGATTGCTTATTCCACTACGTTTTTATCTTGATCGTACCACCTTACACTTTTCGGTGTACACAAATGGAAATACACCTAGCGTAAAAGTGAAGAGTCGTCCGCATCGGCCACCTTCCGGGTTTCTGCACTGTTTGTACTTCCCAGTCCTTTCTGGTACAAGGGAAACTCTCTCTTTTTTTTAAAAGTATATTATTCCTGACATATGCTGAAATTAGAAGGCCCAACATGTGCTGCTGATTCAGTTCTTGCCACTATGGCACCCAGCAGACCCCAGTTTTGTGTTTCTGTATTTTCTCGAATTGATGCGCTCACGTAATCTGCTTCACAGTACATGACGGTTTGTGGAAAAAAAGTAAGATGTGAGGATCAATAAAAAACCAATAGAGCATGAAAGTCGATGATGTCCACCACAGGGGTGGATGTCCACCACAGGGGTGGAAAGTGTTTGTGGGAGGGTGTGGGGGGGAGAGGAACTGAAATTGTTGGCATTTGTCATCTAGTTATGTCCTGGAAAATTCGACCTCAATTTGATGATTCTTGAGGCCTGTCTTATATGCAGACAGCAATGGACGCACTCTTAAACTAGTAGAGAGAGAGTCTAGAGAGGAAGCAGGAGCTGAATCCAGGAGGAGCGTTAACCATTAGGTGTTTTGCCTAGGATCTAAGGACTCAGCTACATGTTTACAGAGACAGATTAAGACCGGTAAGAACCAACCATGCCGTTGATGGGTGTATGACTTAAGTTGAGATATTAGTGACTGCTTGTTACTGTGTAATGAGGCATACTTTCAATGGCTGAATGAACCCTTTTTAGGTCTTGCCGACCTGTTGTCTACAATATTCAGAATAGGTTATGCAGCAGTCCCTTACTTATAACTGGATGGCTTGTCTGTCTCCATTCTCTGCTCGTTATTGGAAAACTTTTCAATCTACTTTTGTTTGCATCACCCCTGGACCATGGTATCTTTACATCAGTTCAAACTGGAAGGTTTGTATCCTTCCAATGCTATCTGGGTAAACTACCTTTTTTTAGCTCTGTTTCAGCAGTCCATGGGCGTTTCCTCACTCACTCTCTCTTCACCTTCCCACTGCTCATCAATGGCTCCTTGCCATCTATCTATCTATCTATCTATCTATCTATCTATCTATCTATCTATCTATCTATCTATCTATCTATCTATCTATCTATCTATCTATCTATCTATCTATCTATCTATCTATCTATCTATCTATCTATCTATCTATCTATCTATATTTCTATATATCTATCTATCTATCTAGTGGTCGCCAGTAGGTAGTTATAGTTAGAATCTAGTTTCCATAGGAAAAGCTTTTTTTTTTACCAATAAAGCGTGGGCTCCCGCACTTCATTTTAATGAGGTCCCCAGGTTGGCCAGGTCCAGGGGGCTTGCCAAAAAAACAATAGCTAGGGACCGCCACCTCCCCGGGGCTATGCTCATTATGTGCGGGGGGCACACCGCCCCCCTGCAGCCCCAGGGACCACCAACTCCCCGGGGCTTGTTCAATTTGATATGGGGGGGCCCAGGTCCTTCCGCTGCTCTGGGGACCACCCCCTCTCCGGTGCTTCATTTCATTAGGTGCGGGGGGCACATGGCCCCCCTGCTGCCCCGGGGACCCCACCTCCCAGGGGCTTAAATATTTAGATTAAGTTGCAGGAGCTCCCCCCAAAACATAGGTTTCAGTGCTGTTATAGTTAGCTGGACATTTCACTTGTACTAAACCATTAAAATTCCTCCGTTATAGTTAGTTCTGCTAACTATAACTCGCACGCCCGCAATCCACTGCTGATGATGTCACATGTTACATCATTCATGACATGGTCATTGACATCACTGATGACATCTCAAATGGCATCACTGATGACATCACTGATGACATCAGCCAGTGAATGTGGTATGGTTCGTTATTTAAATATGTATTATATATATAGCAATCTGCATTGAAGAATGAGTGGATATATAAATATCTGGATGGAGGATTTAGTGGCAGTGTGATTGACTGTTTACTTGACTAATTTATAGTATCTCACTAAATATATTGGATAGTGACTAAACTGTGTGAATATCTGTATCACTTTGTCAGTTGTTGTGTAAACTGCTGCACCAGTTGGTAACTAGCTACGTGAAAGTCTATATTAGGTATTGATTAGTTAACTGAGTATTTGTATGGGAGAGTGAATGTGTGTGTGGTACGGTGGGGGTGTGTGACTGCCCAAAGATGTGTGATTATTTGATTCAGTAGGTATATGAGGTTAAGACTGCATGTTATAACTGTTGTTTGGGTGAGTGAATATCTTTATGGGTGTGGTGATGAGCAAATATATCTCTCAATGGTACATGTCCAACAAACTAGAAAAATTAAAGGCAGTGTATGTGACTGTTGTTGTATATACATAAGCCTCAGAGATTGTTTGAGTGACTGTATGGATAACTATACTTGTAATAGTGGTTTTATAACACACTTAGTATGAGTTACTATCTATATGAATAAATAAAGTGGTGTTTGTATAAGTGTGAAGCTGACTAAATGTAAGTATGATCCATTGTTTACATAAGTGAGTAGTATGACTGCATATGTGAATAGATTGTGTGCTGGTGTGTAATGTCGATATAGGTGTATAAGTATATTTGATAGTGTTCCATTGATCATTGAAAGCATGTATGAGTGAATCTATAGGTAATAGATTAGATGTGTGTGTAGATCTAGGAATCACTGAGTGGGTTTTTAGAAACTTGTATAGGTGTGTCAATGGATTCAAATATGGCACTCTGTATTTTACAGTGCGTTATGAAAGGTCATACTAGTGTATGATGAGGTGTAGCTGATTGTCACGTGGATGATGTAATTTGCGATGTCATCAGTGATGTCACTGACCATGTCTTGAATGATGTACTATGTGACATCATCAGCAGTGGATTACGGTTGCGCAAGTTATAGTTAGCAGAACTAACTATAACAGAGGAATTTCAATGGTTTAGTACAAGTGAAATGTCCAGCTAACTACAACAGCCCTGAAACCTATGGTATTTTCAGTGAATTTCTAAGGTTTTTCAAATGCTAATTCCTAACTATAACATGTCTGGAACCTATGGTTTTTTCAGTTAATTTCAAAGGTTTTTTAAATGATCATTTTTAAATGTAATAATAGTTATATGTATTTTGTTGATACTGATTTTCTACAGTTTTTTAACTGTTTATTTTTACATATTTATGTTTTAAATTACATTATATATTTTAATATAAATGGAAATACATTTATTTTTAAATATTGAAACTGAAATTTTGTTTTTTGTCAGGGTCACTAGATGAGTACTTGGGCACTGACTGAATGATTGGAGTACTGCAAGGAGAGTGCCTGGGTGAATTTATAAGTGTAGGGTTTTGGCTCAGTGAATGAATTAGTACATGGTGCTGAATGGGTCACTAGAGGAGTGCAAGGGGAGTGACATGGTGTTTGCTGGAAGTATATGGATACTGACTGGGGAATTGAAGGTGTGAAAGACAAGTGTGTAGGTGGTTAGAAGACTGCATGCATAGTGGATAGGCGTTTGAAGCAGTCCATGTGCTAAGGCCTGGCTCACTGCATGGGTACTTTGGTACTGACTGAATGATTAGAGAACTGCAAGGAGAGTGCCCGGGTGAATTTATAAGTGGTTGGGTATTGGCGCAGTGAATGGATTAGTACATGATGCTGAATGGATCACTAGAGGAGTGCAAGGGGAGTGACGGGGTGTTTGCTGGAAGTGTATGAATACTGACTGGGGAATTGAAGGTGTGAAATACATGTGTGTAGGTGGTTAGAGTACTGCATGCATAGTGGATAGGCTTTTGAAGCAGTCCATGTGCTAAGGCCTGGCTCACTGCATGAGTACTTGGGTACTGACTGAATGATTAGAGTACTGCAAGGAGAGTGCCTGGGTGAATTTATAAGTGTTTGTGTTTGGCAGAGTGCAAGGGGAGTGACAGGATGTTTGCTGGAGGTGCATGGATACTGACTGGGGAATTGAAGGTGTGAAAGGCAAGTGTGCTGGTGGTAAGAGGACTGCATGCATAGTGGATAGGCGTTTGAAGCAGTCCATGTGGGAAGGCCTGGCTCGCTGCATGAGTACTTGTATATTGACTGAATGATTAGAGTACTGCAAGGGGAGGGTCCGGTGAATTTATAAGTGGTTGGGTTTTGGTGCAGTTTTTACAATTTTTTCAGATGGGTAGTGGTGGTAACTGACTGACTAACCAATCCTAGAGCCAGTGCTATGCTAAAAGACACTAAGAATACAGTTAAAACACCTACATACACTAGGGAACACTATGCGTTGGGGATTAGAATGACCTCCTCTGTAAGCCCCTAGTACATAAGAGGGCAGGGGGATTAAAATACCTCTTAAAACGTGCCACAGGGCTCATTTGCACACTGGTGAAGGGAGGGGGTGCTAAGCTGACGTGTGCAAACACGCCCTGTGGCTGTTTTAATTTCGGGGATAAAGTTCCCTTGAGTCCTGAGTGTCCCTTGGGTCCAACTACCCCACCAGGTATCTCCACTTAGTGCCACAAAGCTGCGTTGCAGAGAGGTGTAAAAAGTGGCACGGCCTGGACCACCTCTCTGCAATGCAGCAGCGCTGACTGGAAGCACCTGGTGGACTAGTTGGCCCCCAGGGGCCCTCAGGATTGAAGGCATATTATTTCCCCATCTTAAAACGAGCGACAGGGCAAGTTTACACACATCACCTCAGGCCCCATCCCCTTCCTTCACCACTGTGTAAATGCGCCGTGTGGCCGTTTTAATTTGGGAGATTAAGTCCCCTTGAATCCTGATGGTCCCTAGGGTCCAAGTAGCCCACTAGGTACCTCCAGTAGGCGCCACAGAGCTGCATTGCAGAGAGGTGTAAAAAAGGGCACAACCTGGACCACCTCTGTGCAACGCAGCTCAGTGGCGCTTACTGGAAGCAATTGGTGGACTAGTTGGCCCCCAGGGTCCCTCAGGATTGAAGGGGAATTATTTCCCTATCTTAAAACCCGCCGCAGGGCGTGTTTGCACACGTCACCTCAGGCCCCATCCCCTCCCTTCACCACTGTGTAAATGCGCCCGGTGTCCATTTAATTTTGGGATATTAAGTTCCCTTGAATTCTGAGTGTCCTTAGGGTCCAAGTAGCCCACTAGGTACCTCCAGTAAAGGCCACAGAGCTGCGTTACAGAGAGGTGTAAAAAGGGGCACGGCATGGGCCACTTCTCTGAAACACAGCGCAGTGGCGCTTACTGGAAGCACCTGGTGGGATAGTTGGCCCCCTGGGGGTCTTGGGATTGAAGGGGAATTATTTCCCCATCTTAAAACCCGCCACAGGGCGTGTTTGCACATGTCACCTCAGGCCCCATCCCCTCCCTTCACCACTGTGTAAATGCGCCCGGTGTCAGTTTTAATTTGGGAGATTAAGTCCCCTTGAATCCTGAGTGTCCCTAGAGTTCAAGTAGCCCACTAGTTACCTCCAGTAAGCGCCACAGAGCTGCGTTGCAGAGAGGTGTAAAAAGGGGCATGGCCTGGCCCACCTCTCTGAAACACAGCACAGTGGCGCTTACTGGAAGCCCCTGGTGGGCTAGTTATCCCCCAGGGGCCCTCAGAATTGAAGGGGAATTATTTCCCCAACTAAAAACGTGCCACAGGATGTTTTTTTCACACGTCACCTCAGACCCCATCCCCTCCATTCACCACTGTGTAAACGCGCCTTGTGGCCGTTTTAAGTGGGGAGATAAAGTCCCCTTGAATCCGGAGTGTCTGTTGGTTCCAACTAGCAAACTAGCCCACTAGGTACTTCCAGTAAGTGCCACAGACCTGCGTTGCAGAAAGGTGTAAAAAGGGGCACGGCCTGGGCCACCTCTCTGAAACACAGCACACTGGCGCTTACTGGAAGCACCTGGTGGGCTAGTTAGCCCCCTGGGGCTCTCAGGATTGAAGGGGAATTATTTCCCCAACTTAAAACGTGACACAGGGCGTGTTTTCACACGGCACCTCATGCTCCATCTCCTCCCTTCACCACTGTGTAAACGCAAACTGTGGCCATTTTAACTTGGGAGATTAAGTCCCCTTGAATCCTGAAGGTCCCTAGGGTCAAACTAGCCCACTAGGTACCTCCAGTAAGCGCCGTTGCAGAGAGGTGTAAAAAGGGGCAGGGCCTGCACCACCTCTCTGCAACGCAGGGCAGTGTCACTTACTGGAAGCACCTGGTGGGCTGGTTGGCCCCCAGGGGCCCTCAGGATTGAAGGGGAATGAATCCCCCAACTTAAAGCACGCCACAGGGCGTTTGCACATGTCACCTCAGACCCCGTCCCCTCCCTTCATCACTGTGTAAACGCTCCCTGTGTCCGTTCTATGTTGTGAAATTAAGTCCCCTTGAATCCTAAGGGTCCCTATAGTCAAACTAGGCCACTAGGTACCTCCAGTAAGTACCACAGAGCGGTGTAAAAAGGGGCATGGCCTCTGAACACCTGTCTGCAGCGCAGCTCCGTGGCGCATACTGAAAGTACCTTGTGGGCTAGTTGGCCCTCAGGAACCCTCAGTATTGAAAGAGAATTAATTTCCCAACTTACAACTCGCCACGGAACGCACAATGGGGCTTGGCCTGAGGTGACATGTCTGCAAACACGCCCTGTGGTGCGTTTTAAGTTGGAGAATTAATTCCTCCTCAATCCTGAGGGTCCCTGGAGGCCAAATAGCCCACCAGGTACCTCCAATATGCGCCAGAGAGCTGTGTTGCAGAGAGGTGTTCAGACGCCATGCCCCTTTTTACAATACTCTTAAACGCAGCTCTGTGGCGCTTACTGAAGGTACCTGATGGGCTAGTTGTCCCCCAGGGACCCTCCGGATTGAAAAGGTATTAATTCCTCAACTTAAAACGCGCCACGGGGCGTGTTTGCACACGTGTCACCTCAGGCCCCGCCTCCTCCCTTCACCACTGTGCAAACGCGCCCCGTGGCGCGTTTTAAGTTGGGGGATTAAGTCCCCTTGAATCCTGAGGGTCTCTGGGGTGCAACTAGCCCACCAGCTACCTCCATTAAGCACCACAGAGCTGCTTTGCTGAGTATTGTAAAAATGGGCGTGGCCTCAGAACACCTCTCTGCAACACAGCCCCCTGGTGCATACTGGAGGTTCCTGGTGGGCTACTTGGCGCCCAGGGACTCCCGGTATTCAAGGGCAATTTGTTCCCCATCTGCACGTTTGCAGAGTGCTGAAAGGAGGGGGGCGTGGCCTCCGGCGCGATGCCAGTCTTTTTTTTCAAGAAGGGGGACTGTGTGGCCCCCTTCTTTTCCTAATACTCTTGGCTCTGGGGACCCCATCCCCCAGGGCCTTCCCCCAAATGTATTTTTAAAATTAAAAAAATTAGGAAGGGGGCCGCGTGGCCCCCCTCCCTCGGCCATAATCTGCCTCGGGGACTCCATCCCCCGGTGCATGGCCATTTTTTAAAATCCATTTCTTTTTGGAGGGGGACTGCCTTGCCCCCCTCCTTAAGCCATTTACTATTATTTTTTTTTAATGTAGTATTTGAGGAGGGGGCCGCGTGGCCCCCCTCCTGGCCCACTAATTGCCCCGGGAACCCCAATCCCCGGGACTGGCCCGGTCCGTTGGGGACCGTGGGGGGGCTCAAGCCGGTATTGCTTTTCCACATTGGGAGCAGCTAATATGCAGTTCCCCGTGTGGAAAAGCAATTTGGTTTGAACTTTGAAAGAGAGAGCAAGTTTGCTATGGCAGGGCGGGAGCCGCGAGGCTCCCTCCCTGTCATAGCAAACTACAGTGTCCCGGGGTGGGATCCCCGGGACACTGCAGGAGCCGGCCCTGGGGAGTGGCGGTCCCCAGGGCCCTTGGGGGCACCAGACAGGGGGGTGGCGCGACACCCCTCCTGCCATTTCCAAAGCCCCGGGGAGGTGGTGGTCCCCGGGGCTGGGGGGTCCATCACAGACCCCCCCCATTTTGAATATGTGGAGCCCCGGGGAGGTAGCGGTCCCCGGAGCGTGTGGGGAGGCTCGAACCTCCCAACAGTTTTTTTATTTAAAAAAAACAGAAGCCCGGAGGGTGGTGGCCCCGGGCCTGCGGGGGGGGGGGCCGTGAGCCCCCGCACATATTGGAATAATGGTGGTGGTCCCCGGGGCTGGGGGGGCTGAAAATCCCACCCCATAATTTGGAAAATTATGGGGCGGGGGCTAATTACCAACGAAGTGCGGGAGCCCCTAAGCAGGCGTAGGGGGCCAGGGGGGTTCTACCCTGCCCCCTGTTTGCATTTTGCGAGTTTGTTTCACTGCTTTTTTGTGCCACTGCTTTCTTGTGCCTCGGTTCTAGAGATGGCTGCCAACACTTCCTGGTTTGGAGTGTTGACAGCCAATTAGCATAAAGCTTGTGCTCGGGAGGCTCTGCGGTCCTAGATATATACGTGTTTTACTTTTGAATTTCTCAGCAACTACTGAACGCATTTACACCATTTAACAAAAAGGCACCTTTCTGAACAAAATGCTACCTCTTTGCCAAATTTGGTGTAATTCCTTTCAGCAGTTCGGGCTGTAATTTTTCCTATGGGAAATTGCAACGGGAAAACACGTTTTTGGACCCCCCTTTTTTCCCGGCCCCTGCTTGACGAATCGCCGTGAAACTTTTAGAATAGGAACGGACCGGAGCTGGCCATACGTTTTGAAAATTTCGTGAAGATTCGTCAATCGACGCCAAAGTTATTGGGAATAGAATATTGCGGATTTCCTATGGAAAATAGGTCCAAACTATAACTACCTACTGGCTTGGGATTCTTGAGCTGCACTCTACGGCATCCATAAGGCCGTGCGAGTTCATGGCAACGCCCACTGAAGCAGGTGCATATAATTACAGTGTGTGCAGCGAGCGTGCCTTTATTCCTTTTGAAATTAACGCCACTGAAGAAGGGAAATTGAACTCCTGAAATGCGTCTGGCATTTTGAATTGTTTTGATGTTTGTTTCTGGCAGAGTGCCTGCTTGCATGGTGTTTATTAAACTACAAAAGCTTATTAAAAATTCCGGTGGCATGTGCTTCGTAAGGGTATCCTGCTTTTGTGGATATAATATATATATATGTGTATATATATGTATGTATAGATCATCTACCCGCGGTCGCCTTGAGGTAGTTATAGTTGGGACCTATTTTCCATAGGAAATCTGCAACATTCTCTTTGGAATAACTTTGGCACCGGTGGACGAATCTTCGCCAACTTTTTCAAAACTGGTGGGGCGGTCCCGTCCGCTCCTATCCTGAAAGTCTTGGGGTGATTCGTGAAGCGGGGGCTGAGTAAAAAGGGGGGCCCCAAAATGTGTTTTCCTCATGCAATTTTCCATAGGTACCGTTCAGTTATAGTCCTTTATTCAGACTCGTGCTTTTTGCTTATATGGTGTAAATTTGTTCAGTAGTTCCTGAGAAAATGACAATTAAAAGTACATATATATCTATGGCCTCGGTGGACGCGCATCTTGCGCGGACTATAAGCGCACCGTCCCGATCACGCGCTGAATGCTGATTGGCTGTCAAGTGGTTGACAAGAAGAAATATTTTTACCCTCTAAACCTGCTCAGCGGGTCCCACAAGTGTGGTATTGGGTTTCCTCAGATCTACATACTCTGCAAAAACTCCATCACACCGTAACATAGAAGTTGGCACGGAAACTGGAAATGCAAAAGACAAGTTTATTAAGACCCCATGGGGTGGTGGTACAATCCTACAGCACCCTTCGGTAATGCAAGAAGTATCACACCGAACATCGGTGCGCAACCTCTTTTATACAATTTTACAGTAATAAAAAGAGTAGGCGGAATACATTTACTCCGTTTAGGTACATATAAGGACATTTCTGGAACACAGCCAACTTATGGGAGGAGTTTTAGTACCACCGGTCAGTTTGGGGAACATTCCTAAGCGATGACCGTCCACTAATACAGAGGGTTTTGACTACGCATGCGCAAGTTTGACCAGTACTAAAAATAGCCTGTTGCTGGGCAAGTTAGATGGTCATTGGTACAGAGGAAGGACAAAAGGGCATGCTGACCACGAGGCAGCATTTTCATGAAAATGGAAGCCAGCAATACAAAATGGCCTCCGCAAATGTGGTCAAGATAAGAAGTTCGTGTAGCTGAGCTAAATGCTAACCCGTTCAGTGTCAAATTACGACACAAGGACCCCTAGGGCCCCATTTTTTTTTCTTTATTTTGGAAAAAACAAAGAAATGTGCGTTGGGTGAATGGATCCTCAGTAAAAAAAAATTAAACGAAGCGCGGGCTCCTGTGCTTTTTTAAAAATTAGCTATCTGGGAAGAACCAATTCCGTGGTATAAAATATTTCATTTCAAGCGGGGGCAGAGAAAAAAGGGGGTCCCAAAACGTGTTTTCCCCATGCAATTTTCCATAAGAACCATTCATTGCGGCTACAGCCCAAACGGTTGAACGGAAATGTACCAAATTTGGCAAAGAGGTAGTCCTCGGTTCACACTCTTGCCTTTTGCTTAAATGGTGTAAATACGTTCAGTAGTTTCTGAGAAAATTACAAGTAAACTTACATATATATCCATGGCCTTGGTGGATGCGCGTACCTTGCGCGCACACTAAGCGCACTGTCCCAATCACGCGCTGAATGCTAATTGGCTGTCAAGTGGTTGTCAACATTCTAAATCAGGAAGTGTTGGCAGCCATTTTGTGCCTCGGTAGAAGCGAGGGTCTAGGAATTAGTGGATCAAGTGTTCAAAATTTATAAAGGGGGCAGGTAAGAAATATTTTGACCCTCTAGACCTGCTCAGGGGATCCCACAGGAATCCCTAGAGCCCCCCAAAAATGTTTATTTTGTTGAAAAACCAGAGAAATTTGCGCTGGGTGCATGGATCTGCCGTATTTTGAGAGGGGGGCTGCGTGGTCTCCATCCTGGAGCAGTGGAAAGCCTTGGGGAAGACCAACCCCGAGTGGGATGGGCATGCTCAGGCGGGAGTCCCATGCTCTCCATGCCACTGGAATCAAGATATCCTGGCTGATGGCGGCTGATACCAGATACCGGTCCTAGGATGCTTGATTCCGGTCCAGGGAAGACATGGCTTGGCAGTTCAGGCTGGACTGTTCCCATGAGGCACAGGGTCAATACTGATTTGCATATGGCCATGTCTGAACAGGGGTGGTGTGGTGAGCAAAATGATGAGGGATTAAACCCAGATCTGTTACTGGGGGTTAATGGTTTGCCGTAGTGCAACATTCCGTCCATCAATTGTTGTTTTTGCAAATAGCAATTTTGAGGACATATTAACAAGTGCTATTTTTCCGCAATTTTGTTAAAGCCAAAACTGTATTTTTGCGATATTGGGGCCATATTTACAAGGACATGTTAAAATTATAGTCGCTTTAGCGTTAGGAAAGTGTTTTTAAATTTGTTGTGGTTTCCTGGAAGCGTAAGCGGAGTGGGCTGGACTGACGTAGGCCAGTGCTGCGCAATGCTGTGAACCATGATTCCGGAGCTATGGGCGTGGTTCCGTTGTGAGCTATATGACAAATCAACAGATTCGGGTGTCCGTGTTGTAGTGCTGACGTTACCCCGGTCTTAAACGCAAATGTTTCATTATATCTGTAAAGTACCACAGCGTGGCCAACATGGAAGGTACGGGTTATCACTGACCCTATATTCATCCATAGTTGCGCACTTAAAAGATGGTGGACATGACGTATTTCTGCGAATATGAATGTGTGTTGTACATTCAGTGGAGTGTTGTAGCGGTAGTAATACAGGGCTACGAAAGCTTTAGGATGCAGTTTTTGGCACATGAAGGGCAGTTAATATATGTACGTATGTGGTCATTCAGGTACACTGTCGAACTTGGTGCTGAAAATCAGTGTTCGAGCCTCTGAGTAGCATCCACATCCTGTTATTGAAGAGAAATGACGTAATCTACACCTGCCTAAACATGTACTGTGTAAATATGGTGCTTATGTAAATTGCTGATATAGTTTTGGGTCGACTACGTGCTTTATAAATATGCACATACTCCCTTTTTTCTCTACAACCACTATTTTCTATTCAAATCTTTTTTAAAGTGTTGCCCCAAATTCCTATTAATATAAGAGGGCAGGATTTACTTTCAGATAAAGTAGATTAGAAGTGCTACTACAAACACTACCTCACTACTTCATCTTTCTTTTTTGTTTTTTGTACATTTTTTTTCAATTACTCTTTATGAAAACATTGTGACTGTTAAAAAGGATAATTTTATTATTTGTTAATTGACATTAATATTTTTTTCCATGTTTACTGCTTGCAACGATAAACCTCCAGTTCTTCATGAGTGAAAATACGTCACAGTACTACACAATATACATACTGATAAACTAATTTTCACTCTAGAAGAAAGAGAATTACTTGATCCTTTTTTTTTATTTGTACATATTTCAAACCTTTTTTATGCGTCTTCGTAGTATTTTCAATTTGCGACGATAATACATGAACTGTTCTTACGTCATTTTGTTTCTAAAGTACAATTATACTTTTACACACTGCATTTAGAAATCATAGTAATATACTTGCAATAGAAATATATATAAAGCATAAACTTATATAATTAATTTACCTCCCTTTAAATTCGTTCCTCCTTCCGTCGACATACATCCAACTCCTCTGGAGGGGACATAATGTTTTATATATTACAATATATACATTAACTTTATGTTCCCTCTGAGGAAATGGACAATAAACTGAAGATGAATCCGACGATCGTAAACTTTATCTTGCTTGTAGTTAGGTCACTTGTAATTAACTCACAGAAACTAAAGTAATCATCCTACGGATGTGGTTTATATACGTTTTGGTTTTTGAAGTCACTATGGAACCAAGTTCGTGCTACTCCCATTTTTTTATCACGTTTTTCAGTTGACACGTGCTCACATTTCCACTGTTTAACTTGAGCACGTGTTTTTGTAAACATGAAACTTGTTAAACAGTTTGTTTAGTTTTATATCCTCATACGTATTCGCTCTTTCTTTTTCTTTTAATTCTTTCTATCTTTTATTATACGAGTATTAAAATAAATACCATTGTATTTATTTTTTAAAACAAGTATATTTATTGGTTACTGTGTACAGTTTCTGTCCACAATTTTAATACACTTCCCCATCCAAAACCCCTATTATCCTTATTTTATTTTAAAAGGTGCTATTCGTTTTTTTTATTTATTAGAGTACTGAAATAAATACATTATTGTAGATGTGCGAGTTCCTTCCCTTATACACAGTTGTTTGCCACATCTCTGAACATCTGGAGGTACCTGGTGGGCTAGTTGGCCCCCAGGAACCCACAGGATTGAGGAGGAATTAATTCTCTAACTTAAAACACGCCACAGGGCGTGTTTGCAGACATGTCACTTCAGGCCACGTCCCCTTCTTTCACCACTGTGCCCCGTTTCGGGTTTTAAGTTGGGGAATTAATTATCTTTCAAAAGTGAGGGCCCCTGAGGGCCAATTAGCCCAACAGTTATCTCCAGTATGTGCCAGGGAGCTGCGTTGCAGACAGGTGTTCAGAGCCCACGCCCCTTTTTACACCTCTCTGCAACACATCTCTGTGGCGCTTATTGGAGGTACCTAGTGGGCTAATCAGCCGAACTACACATTTCCGATTTACACACCTGTTATCAGGAGATACCTCAGTGCTTCTTCTTTGAGCACAGTACTGATCCGGAAAAGTAATTCTAACCATACTTACCAGTAACTTGAATTTCCTTCCATAGGCTACCATTGACTGATTTCACTTGGAAATTCTCCTAAGTGTGGATTTTCGAACTTTAAAATATTCACCTGAAATCATTCGAACAACTAATTCAGATTTACTCACCTGTTATCAGGAGAGAACCCAGTGCAGCATCTTTTAGCCCAGCACTGACCCTGAAAAGTAATTCTAAGCGTACTTACCAGTAACTTGTATTTCTTTCCATAGGAATCCATTGTCTGGTATTCACAAGAAAAGTTTCTAAGCGTCGATTTTCACAAACTACAAATATTCCTTAAAAATCGCCTGTATAACTTAAACGCATTCTTTAACTGTTTACAGGAGATGCACCAGTGCTAGATCTAGGATCCACCACTGAGTGAGAAAAAGTAACGATAACACTACTTACCAACTAAGTGAATTTCCTCCTGTAGGATAACATTGGTGATTCTATGTGAAAATGTTTCCAAGTGTCAACTTTTTAGGTTTAAAGTATTTTATTAAGGTACAAAAAACATGGGGAAGGGAATAGGAGGTCAAGCGAACATACAATACAAGACGCGAAACGTTGCAGTGATTCAGAGGGAAAGTAGGGAGGCAGGAAGCCCCGGAGGGCAACAAAGCGTAAGTCATAAGGCAATAAGGCAGTGCAAATGACCCTCCAGTAGACCCCCACTCCCCGAGCAAGGCCGAGCTAGAGTAGCGTCCCGCAACACAGGAAAAAAAACACACCATCCCTCCAACCCCCCGTCCCCGGAAAAGTAGAAGAAAGAAAAGCAAAGGAGAAAAGGAAAGAAAACAATACCCCAACATCCTCGTCCGAAAGTCAGCATTAGAAGCATGTAGCCCTGCTCCCCACCCCCAGCCCCAAACCCCTGATCCCACCACATTCACTCCGCTGGAGCCGCCGGCGGCGTCAGCCTAAGGAGTCGCAGGTACCGTGGGCACGTGAGCTCGCGAAATTCCGTGGACAGCAGTGCCAAAAAGGGGTGCCAGAGCTCTTCAAATTGGTCCACATTCCCAGCCACTGTTAGCGACATCTTCTCCATACCCAGTACCTGCCAGAGTCTGTGTAGCCAGCCAGTGAAAGAGGGGGCAGTGGGGGTACGCCAGAGTACAAGGATGTTTTGAACCGCTGAGCCTAGCACAATCGCAATCTGTCTACCCCTGCGGGACCTCAGCGGGTACATCAGGTCATTGGGGAGGCCTAGCAAGACATACGCAGGGAAGCGCGGGAGTTCTATCTCAAAATGCCTGTTTACCTCATCCAAGACCTCCTTCCAATAGGCCGACAGCACCGGGCACCCCCAGAGAATGTGTGTGAGGGTACCTTCCTGTCCGCAACCGCGCCAGCAACCTTTATCGCCGATTTTGTGCATCTCGTAGAGCCTCTCCGGGGTGTAGTACCAATAGGTGGACACCTTAGTAAAGGTCTCCGTCAGCCCAGTGTGGTACGCAGAGTGCCTCGCCCGGTACGCGATCCCGTCCCACTCCTTGTGGCTCAAGGTCCTGCCCAATTCCCTGTGCCAGCGCTCTCTCCCTGGGTTATGGTAATGAAACGGCGGGGGTTGGAGAAACTTATACAAGTCGGTGATAAGCTTGGCATCCGAGGTCCGGGTTACCAGCCATCGCTCATAGGGCGTAATCGAACGGGCAGCGACGTCGCGCACTGGGGGTTGAAGAGCCCAGTGGCGAACTTGCATGTAACGCAGTCTGTCCCCCTCCGTCAGGCCAAACTCCTGTCGGAGCTGCTGGAAGGGGAGCACACCCTCCGGCCCGTAGATCTGGAAAAGTGCCCTACAACCGGCGCTCACCCAGTGGGAAAAGGCTCCCGGTTCCAGACCCGGAGTGAAGTCTGGATTGCCAGCGATGGGAGTGAACGGTGATGGAAAAGTGGTGAGCTCACGAAGCTCACACACCGCGTCCCACACTCGCAGCGGAACTCGGGTGATAAAGGAGGCGTAGAGATTAGGCGGGCGGTGAGTGCGCCGCAGGAACGGGACTTCCTGGAGAGTACGGCCCGCAACTGCCTGGTCCTGAAAGAGCCAGTGCTTGTCCGATTCCCACCGGCTCCACTCCACCAAATATCGGAGTTGCGCCGCCTGAAAGTACTTCCGGAGGTCCGGGACACCGAGACCCCCCGCCTCCGGGGCAAGCATGGAGAGGACCCGTTTCATTCAAGGCTTACGGCCCTGCCACACAAAGCGGGAGATGTCAGCCTGCCCCTGCCGTATCCAACCTACAGGGGGCTGGAGAGGCAGAGCGCGAAAAAGATACAGGATCTGAGGCAGTATCGTCATCTTCACCGCTGCGATACGGCCCAGCCACGAGAGCAGGCCTTTGTTCCATCGGCCGAGTTCCTCCTTGATCTTTGTGCTCAGGGAGGAATAGTTAGCTGCGACCATAGCAGGTAGGGAGGGTGCGAGCAAAATCCCCAGGTAAGGCACCGTGGAGGAGGACCATTGCAGAGGAAAAAGACGCTGGAGGTCCCGCCTGGTGTCGACAGAAAGCGACACATCCAGGGCAGCCGATTTAGACATATTCATTTTGAAGCCCGCCACGCGGGCAAAGGAGTTCAGTTCCTGGACGCAGGCAGGGAGCGACCGCCTGGGGTCATCCAGGGTCAGCAAGACATCGTCCGCATATAAGCTGACAGTATGTGTGTATTGCCCCATCTTCACCCCAATAGCGTCCGGGTTATCGCGAATCCTCTGGGCAAACGGCTCCATATAGAGGGCAAACAGGAGTGGCGAGAGGGGGCAGCCCTGTCTCGTGCCGCGCTCAATGGCAAAACTGCCGGAGCTGTGTCCATTGACACGCACCGACGCTGACGGCCTCCTATAGCAGTTAAAAACCATAGTGCGGAACTTCTCGCCGATCCCCAGTTTCCCGAGAACCAGCTCGAGGTACGGCCAATGAACCCTATCAAAGGCCTTCTCCGCGTCGACCGACAGCAGCATCCGCTCCCCCGGGACGCGTGAGGCCTTTTCTAGCACGTGCGTCACCCTCTTAGTGTTGTCGACCGTCTGCCTACCGGGTACAAAACCGGCCTGGTCCGCCTCCACCAGACCTGGTAGGTGCAGACCAAGTCTGGCCGCCAAGATCCCCGTGTAAAGCTTGAGGTCCACATTTAGAAGCGAGATGGGCCGATACGAGCCGCACAGAGTCCGGTCCTTCCCCGGTTTCGGAATAACCGACACAGTCGCCGAGAGAAGGTCCGGTGGTATGGCTCCCGGTTCAGAAAAGGAATTGAACAAGCGAGCCAGGAGAGGCGCGACAGTGGGACAGAAGGTCTTGTAAAACAAGGCCGTATAGCCATCCGGACCCGGGGCCTTGCAATAGCGGAGATGACTTCCTCCACATGAATGCCCCTCTCTAGGTGGTCCGCCTGGGCGGCATCCAGGGCAGGGAGGGTTACTGATTCCAAATAGGCCTCAGCCTCTCCCGGTGGGGAGGGCTCTGCAGCGTACAGCGCCTCATAGAAGGCACGGAAGGAATCCGCCACCTCCGCGTCACCGGAAACCGGGACCCCATCCGCTCCCATCAGCTCCTTTACTACGTTGCGTTGCTGCGCAGCCCTGAGCCGGTGGGCCAGGAGCTTACCGCATCTGTCTCCGCCGGTGTAAAAGGCATGCTTCAAGCGCAACGCCGCATACTCCGCCCGGTCCAGGTCCAACGCAGAGAGGAGTTTCCGCGCCGCCTTCAGCTGCCTCCAAACTCGAGGAGCCCCCGTCCGGCGGTGAACCTGTTCGAGTTCCCTGACCTGCGCCGTTAGTTCCTCCCTCTTACGTTGCCGCTCCCTGTTCTCCGCCGAGGAAATGGAGATAAACTCCCCTCTGACGACCGCTTTCAAAGCTGCCCACTGCGTTGCCAGGGACGTGTCGGAGTTGTCATTGTGGGACAAGTACTCCTGAATGACCTCCTCCACTCGCTTCACCACCGATTTCTTATGGAGAAGCGTGTCCCGAAGCCGCCACATCCCTCTGGAGGGGGGGGCCGCCGGCCAAGCGAATACTCCGGAAACCGGCGCATGGTCGGATAGGGACAAGACCCCGATGTCCGCCGCCATGGCGGCCGAGCGAAGCGGTCTGCTCACCAAGAGGTAGTCCAACCGCGATTAAGTGCGGTGTGCGTGGGAGAAATATGAGTAGTCATGCAGATCCATCTCTGCAATCTGGTCCTGTACCACTCTAGAAAGCTCCCCCGTCTGCGGAAAGCGCTGGGCAGACCTATCCAAGGTGGAATCGAAGACCATGTTCAGGTCTCCCCCCAAAATGACATGGCGATCGGGCGAGGCAGTAACGTCTACCAACACAGATTCCAGGAAGCGATCCTGGTGGTCATTTGGGCTGTACACGGAGCCAACCGTGAAGGCAACACCCCCCAGACACATGCGATACACTAGAAGCCTCCCCTTCTGCTCGGCATGTTTATACAACACCTCACCCCTGAAGGAGCTGGCTAGAAGAATGGCTACCCCTGCAGTCTTGGTCGCAGCCGAGGAAAAGAGTTGCGTGGGGAACTTGGCAGAGCGCAACCTATGGCAGTCTTTAGAGAGTAAATGGGTTTCCTGCAGGAGGCAGATATCCGCCTGTGACCCTTCCAGCAGGGAAAGGATCGCCCTACACTTCACAGGATTATTCAGACCCTTAACGTTAAGGGTCACTACTTTCAGGGACGGCATCGCTCCCAGGGACGCAAAACGCTATGCAGCAAGCGGGGGATCAGCGGAAGGGGCGCGCGGGGCAGGGGCGCAGGGAAGGCCAGAGTCGGCTTCGCATGTGTTCGGACAGTATCGGACGGGACCCCCCCAACACCAAACCAGCTCTTAAACCCCCCCAGAACCAACCCATGGCAACCAGCCAACACCAAAAACAAGAAAAAACACCCCATTGTCTCAGTCTAGCCCAAGTGGGCGAGTCTGTAGAAACCAGTCAGGTGGACGTCCAGCCACACACCTCCAACCTCTCCCCCCCGACCCCCAGCCCCAACCCAGCCTCGCAGACGCTAAGAGTCTCTCCCCCCCGGAGAAAAGTTAGGCCGTCTGAGCCACGCCATTAGAGTCAGGCAAGTTCCTGGCCGCAGTCCTCAGGGCCTCCGCCATATCTGCTCTGATGGTAGGGGAGTCCGAGCGACTCGCTGTCGCTGACGATTGGCGCCTCCTCGATCTCCGTCGGCCCCGTCGCTCGGGGCGCCTCCATGCGGGTGTCGCCCCCTCTTCCTCTGTAGCTGTGAGTCCCAGCACCCCACAGACATCTTGTAAGGAGCGCAGCTGATGTAGCACCCCATTCCATCGGAAAATAAGACGGAAGGGGTGACCCCAGGAGTAGGCCGTCTCATGCTCTCGCAGAAAGTCCGTAGCGATGCGGAAAGACCTGCGTTTCTGCAGAGTGATGGCGGACAGGTCTTGATAGAGCGCCACGGGTCGTTCTCGGAAGGACAGCGGCTGCTTCCTGCGGGCCTCCGTCATAATGCGCTCCTTTAGGGGGAAATCCGGCAGGAATGCCAGGATATCAGGTGGGGGTGCCGATGACTGGCGCTGGCGGCCCACCCTGTGTGCTCTGTCGATGCGGATCGGGAAGTCCGCTTCTTCTCCCAAGATGTCGCGGAACAGGTCCTGCAGATAGGCCACCAGGTCCGCACCCTCATCCGCGGACGGAACACCTCGCATCCGGATGTTATTCCGCCTGGACCTGTTCTCGAGGTCCTCAGAGTGGGCCTGGATCTCGACACATTGCTCCCGAAGGCGGAGAACGTCCTGCTGGAGATGAACTATCTCTTCATCACGACGCTGGGACGCCATTTCCACAGTGTCGACCCGCTCGCCCAGGCCCTCGATTTCTCTGCGCACTTCACGGACCTCTCCGGCCACCTCGGTCTTGAGAGTCTGGAATTCCTCCTTGAGGGAGCTGAATAAGTCCTCCATGAAGGACCTCGTGACTGGTGGTTCGCCCCCGGTGGCGTCCGTTGAGGCCCGGGAGGACCCCGGGGACGGCTGCGTCCTGTCCCGCAGTTGCTGGGCCCTGCTGAGCATGTCCGGCAGAGTGCGATCTCCCCGTGCCGCACCTCGTCTCCCAGCCATCTTGGCCTCCGCGGTGGGTGAAGCCGAGAGCTGGCCGCTGTAGATGCGCCCGGCCGCTCGTGGGCACCAGATGTGAGGACCTCGCTGAGGACAAGGGTAGTGCGTCACAGGCGACAAAATGGCGGCACGGGCCAGGGCGAGACAACCATCGAGCCAGTCAGGGCGATAATCCAGGTTCAGGTCGGAGGCTTGCAGCCGCGTGCTTCCAGGGAGGACGGTAGATGCGTAGGCACCAGGATGAACCGAGGCGCCCGTATGGCAAGGGCGCGGGCGAGGGTCACCAGTACCAGCTCCTCAACGACAAGATGGCGGGAGGGCGGAACCTAGGAGGGCAGTCCAGGCCAGCAAGTCTATGGGCGACCCTCAACAGCAACGGGTCGGGAAGGTGCGAAACCAGTGTCCCCCAGTTGCACCGGCTAGTACTCCCGGTTCGGTCACCGCTCAAACTCCACCGTCCCCCGCTTCCAGGCTCGTAGTCCGCAAGGCGTCACACACCAACACCCATGGCAGGGGGATAAATCGCCAACGCAGGTCTGGGGTCTGTCGTCCAGCGATGACTCTGGCCACAGGGGCGACGGCCAGGAAGCCGCCGCACTCCGCGGAGTCCGTCGAGTCCGCTCCCTCGGGATCCGCAGCTTTCAGCACTCGGCCCAGCCGAGGCGCGCGGACAGCGCCGCACTACGCTCCGCCTCCAGGCCCTTCTCCTCGGGGCGACCCAGGCTCCACTCCACTCCTCGCCTCGGTCTTTGAACAAACTTTTCGGGGACTTCCCCCGGGGCAACAGAAATCAAAGCGGCATCAAAATGTGCCCCAAGAGTTCCGGCACAGTTCTCTCGCCCGCAGTGCAGCCGCGGGGGGAGAGAAGCGCAGAAATCGGGGCTCGAGCTGAGCTGGGCCGGAGGAGCTACGGGAGGAAGCGTCCGCTCACCCCGCCATCTTGGCCACGCCCCCCGTGTCAACTTTTTAAATACAATAATATTCCTTAAAAATCACTACTGTAACCAAAATGATTTTACTCAACTGTTTACAGGAGATATCCCAGGACTGAATCTAGGATCCAGTCCTGTGGTTAGAAAAGTAATCCAAAAAGTAACTAATTGCATTTAACTAGAAATTCCCATTGAGCTCAATGTTGCATTGTGTTTGAAATTGTGTTGCCCATTGCAACAACTGTAACTACTGTACTTGAAAGTCTATTGCCTATTTGCAAAGTTTTTAAACTAAAGTAATTCATTCTGAGAAAGTATATTTTGGAATGTAATGTATAGTGTAATTCTAATGTAATTTAAAAAATAAAATATCTAAAAATAAATAGTTTAAAAAAGTGTAGTAAATCAGTATAAAACAAATATATAACTATTAATCCATTTAAAAATTGTCATTTACAAAACCTTTGAAATTCACAGAAAAAAACATAGGTTTCAGACATGTTATGGTTGCGAATTAGCATTTAAAAAAACCTTTGAAATTCACTGAAAAAACATAGGTTTCAGGCATGTTATAGTTAGGAATTAGCATTTAAAAAACCTTATTAATTCACTGAAAAAACCATAGGTTTTTAGGGGTGTTCTAGTTAGCTGGACATTTCACTCGTACAAAACCATTGAAATTCCTCCGTTATAGTTAGTTCTGCTAACTATAACTCGTGCGCCCGCAATCCACTGCTGATGATGTCACATATTACATCATTCATGACATGGTCAGTGACATCACTGATGACATTTCAAATAACCTCACTAATGACATCATCCACGTGACAATCAGATACACCTCATCATACACAAGTATAACCTTTCATCAATCACTGTAAAATAAAGAGTACCATATTTGAATCCATTGACACACAAATACAAATTTCTAAAAACCAACTCAGTGATTCCTAGATTTACACACATCTAATCACTTACCTATAGATTCCCTCTTATATGCTGCCAATGATCAATAGAACACTATCAAATATACTTGTACATCTATATCGACATTACACACCAGCACTCATCATATTGACTTATGCAGTCATCCTACTCACTTATGCAAATAATTGATCATACTTACATTTACTCAGCTACACACTTATACAAACACCACTCCATTTATTCATATAGATAGTAACTCATACTTAGTGTGTTATAAAATCACTATTACAAGTATACAGTTTTCCATACAGTCACTCAATCACTGACTCTTATGTATACTTATTTATATACAACTGTCATATACATTGCCTTTTATTTTTCTAGTTTGTTGGACATGTACCTTGGAGAGGTCTATTTGCTCATCACCACACCCATAAAGATATTCACTCACCCAAACAACTGTTATGACATATAGTCTTAACCTCATATACCTACTGAATCAACTATTCACACATCTTTCGGCAGTCACACACACCCCACCGAACCACACACACATTCACTCTCCCATACAAATACTCAGTTAACTAATCAATTTCTGATGTAAACTTTCACATAGCTAGTAACCAACTGGTACAGCAGTTTACTCAACAACTGACAAAGTGATACATATATTCACACAGTTTAGTCACTATCCAATATATTTAGTGAGACAATATAAATTAGTCAAGTAAACAGTCAATCACACTGCTGCTAAATCCTCCATCCAGATATTTATATTTATTTATTCACTCATTCTTCAATGCAGATTGCTGTATATATATATATATATATATATATATATATATATATATATATATATATATATATATATCATACATATTTAAATAACAAACCAAGCCACATTCACTGGATGAAGTCATCAATGATTTCATTCGAGCTGTCATCAGTGATGTCACTGACCATGTCATGAATAATGTAATATGTGACATCATCAGCAGTGGATTGCGGCCGCGCGAGTTCTAGTTAGCAGAACTAACTATGACGGAGGAATTTCAATGGTTTTGTACGAGTGAAATGTCCGGCTAACTATAACACCCCTAAAACCTATGTTTTTTTCAGTGAAAGAAAAAAAAAAAAATATATATATATATATATATATAGAATTATTTTTTTCCACTCAAATTGTCCTGTAGCAGAGGAAGCACTTTACAGTCGGTGCTCCCGTTGAGACCAGGACAGTGTCTCCCAATTATTCCACATAAAAAGAAATGTCGCGGCACACCTCTTGGTAGTTTTCAGATGGTTTATTTCAGATCATGATTAACTCCTACGCGTTTCTCAATTGTCCCTTTTCCCTTTCTATATTTATATCCCTGCACCCATATGGCTATTGTGGTGCATTGTGGGCGATGTAGTATGTGCTTGGTATTTCAACAAAATTTATTAAGCGGCAATGTTTACACGCTTGTGTGTCCTGTTGGTAACCATGTCGGATAGCGGGGTTATGTGATTATTACATTACACATCGCGCTTCTCGATTAGACGAATAGCGCTCGCTCGATTCATGGTGGCGCCATGAATACCTTGATCAATGTCGCAGTAGCTTTACCGTTGATCGTCTATGTGATTATAGACCAAGTGTCCGTTAGAATCTCTAGGGCTCAGTGCCCTGGGCCCCTGCTGCGCATTTGCCACCCACTGGATTACATGTTTTTATCGGTCTCTATTTGTGCAATTTGGCCATTGATAGCACATCAGTTTTATATAATTGTGCACTTAAAATGAGTCTTAATGTCAATGAAAGAAAAATTATATTCAATAATAAATCATACTAGGAAGGAAGTCTTTGTAGTATGTCCACGTTTTCCAATATAGTCAGAAGAGTAGGATGTCCTTTTTTCCTTATTCGACCAAAAGAAAATCTTAGTTAGAGGTATGGCAAGTCCGTATGTAGTCAACAGTCTATCTCATATAGGTGGACGTACATCTCCTCATCTCCGTTTAAACCTAACGGTCGCTTTGTTTTGAATCTCATTATTAACTTCGACTCCAGTCTTCTCAGATTTTGGATTCAATTTCCGCCTCGTTCATGCTGTGGGATTGTCGCCAGACCAAAGTATCTGACATCTAGCCATGTTTTTCCTTGGTGGATGGTAATATGTTTGGCCATTGCATATGTGTGGTCTCCATATTGTATGACACGAGTGTGCTCCAATATCCGTATCTTTAGGGGACATACTGTGCTTCCGATGTATTGTTTACCACAACAGCATTGCAGCATATTAACCACAAAGGATGCGTCACAGGTTATGTTATCTCTGATTTCAAAGTGCTTTCCCGCTGGATCTTTGAGATTTTTGATGTTTCTGCCTATTTTGCAGGCTTTGCACGTCTTGCACTTTGTAAAGCCCTTGGTTCTTATTTGAAGCCAGGATTCAGGTTTTTTGGTTTCAAAGTCATTTCGCACCAGATGGTCTGAGAGATTTGGTGCTCTTCGGTAGGAGACTAAGGGGCGTTCACCTGTACTATTTCCTATATCTGGATCTTTTTTAAGTACCTGCCAATATTTCATGAGTGTCATTTGAATTTTATAACTTTCTTTGCTGAAGGTTATTATCATTCGCGGCTGTTCATCTTTTGATGATGTTTTGTCATTTGTGTTGCTAGTGTTTTGGGTCTCTCTTTCAGTTCTATAATGTTCTGCTCTTTCCTTTATTTTGTAGTGTTTCTGCTCTGGTTTTTTTTCCTTGCCGTGGCTTCACCTCTGTTTATATCTGTGTGTTTGTTTCCACGCTGTAAAAAATGCATTTTGGTCTCTGCAAATTTCCTTTCCGTTTCTAGATCTTCTGAGCAGTTTCTTTTCATCCGTAACAGTTCACCGTACGGTATGCTCTTTTTTAGAATTTGAGGGTGGAAGCTCAGTCCTTGTAACAGGCTATTCGTCGCTGTTTGCTTTCTGTGGACAGTTGTTTGTATTTTGTTGTCCTTAACATAGACCTTGGTGTCTAAAAATTCTATATCCTTTGTATTTACTGTGCATGTAAATGTTAGGCCCACATCATTAGTATTAAGAATTGAGAAGAAGGTTTGAAACTGTTTCTGTTCCTTTCCACAATAGGAACAAATCATCAATAAAATGCAGCCATAGGGCTACGTTTGCCATGTGATGGTTGTTTTCTTCTATCCAAGCTATGCTCCTCTCCCACCACCCCATCATGAGATTAGCATAGCTTGGAGAGAAGGAAACTCTTGAGGCTGTACCACAACACTATGCATAGATCTTTTGTTGGAGAGAAATTCGTTGTTGTATAGGCACATCGTTATCATCTCGATTAACATATTTGAATGTTCCAGCTCTTTTATTGGTCGTTGTTGCAGGAAATACCAGATTACCTGTATCCCCGTCTTGTGGTCAATAAAGGTATACAATGACACCACCTCGATTGTCACTAACACATATTTTGGTTGCCACTGAGTGTTCATCAGTATGCGCAGGAAGTCGCCAGTGTCCTTTATGTAGGAGTTAAGCGTTGGAACGATTGGGGCTATGAAGTGGTCTGCGTAAGTTGATATATTCTCGTATAAGCTCCCACAACTTGAAATAATGGGCCATCCTGGTGGCTTGTTTAGTGTCTTCTGGACTTTCGGAAGAAAGTAGATGGTTGGAGTGATTGGGTTATAAACCATTAGAAATTTCTTCTCATCTTCTGTTAACAGTCCCTTGTTCTGCCACAAATTTAGTTTCTTACTTATATCCATCATGAAGTCGTGGATGGGATTCTTCTGTAAGATTTTGTAATTCTTTGTTTGACTTAATTGTCGCATGGCTTCCTCTATATAATGCTATTTCTCCATCACAACTGTGTTTCCGCCTTTATCGGCAGGTTTGATCTCAATAGTGTTGTTGTTCTTGAGAGTTTGTATTGCCATGCGTTCTTTTCTGGTCAGATTTTCCCGATTTGTTTGATTTGAGACATTTTGCATTTTATCTAGATCTCCCATCACTAGGTCATGGAATATATAAATCTTGTTTCCTGGATGGAGGGCAGGGCAAAATTTTTATTTCTTTTTGAATTCTGTAGCTATTTGTTTGCTTGTCTGTATTCCCATTTCTTCCAAAATTTGAATGTTGGGTATCTGGGAGTCTGTTGTTTCATTTGCCAAATCATATGCAACCCGAAGATGTGGTACTTCTGCTATTTTGTATGTCTGTGGATCTTCCACTTGTGTGCCTTGGTCTTGGTCAGTTACTTTATTCGATGATAATTTCGTAAATAATTTTTTGAGTTTTAATTTTCTAATGTATTTGTAGAGAACTATTTTGGTCTCAATGGAATCCTGATGTATTTCTGGGCAACATGAAAGCCCTTTATTGAGGAGATTCTTCTCAGCTTCTGTTAGGTTGTGTCTTGATAGATTGATGACTAGGTCTGGGGTTTTTTGACCGGTGGCGTTTATTTTCTCACCACTGTGCGGGTCCTCAGATTGTATCTGCCGCTTCTTCCGCTTGCCTCTTATTGTTTTTCTTCTTGGTTTCTTGAGGGAAAGAATCCCCTTCCCCTTGCTCTTGTTCGTCCTGAGCTTCGGCCTCTTGTCTTGCCCCGGGATGTTTACTGCTCCTGGTAGAGCAGCTTCATCTCCTCGTAAAAAGAAAATTTTCTCATGCCCATTGGTCTCTGCTCCCCCTCACTAAAATCAGATTCCGATTCACTCATTAGTTGGTAGGTGGTTTGGTCAGCGTTTGTTTTCCATTGGTGCTTGAAGACTTTGAATCTTTTCGCAAACGTGAGGATTGTCCCAAACTCATAATCATCCTCATCCCTACGGAATTTGCGTTGTTTTCTGTACTGCACTTCATCTTCGTGCTTGTCCAAATTCCGTTCCATATCAGCTCGTAGTTTTTTAATTACTCCACTGTCTTTTGTTGCAATTATTTGGCTCTCAATGTCTGCTATTTTTTTGGCCAACCGGACTCGCCAACGGAGGACATAACAACAGGTTTATCGGCAATCTTGCCGAACGCAAGGAGCGCGAAGAAACAGCAAGAAGCGCTGTCAAAAGTCAAGGACAAGGAAATCAGGGAAACGCATCAGCCGTACACCTCCCTTGGTCAGTGGTTTGAAGAATATCCGGCACGGAGAACAGGAAGTGATTCCCCTAAGTAACCTTCCTCAGCATACCGCAAAGGACACTGGGGGACGTAGTTTACATGGGGAGAATCAAAGCACTTCCGCATTGCTTGTTGTAGTGGCGCTCTGCCGTGATCATAACAGGTAAACAATACATCGGAAGCACGGTATGTCCCCTAAAGAAACGGATATTGGAGCACACTCGTGCCATACAAAATGGGGACCACACATATGCAATGGCCAAACATATTACCATCCACCAAGGAAAAACATGGCTAGATGTCTGATACTTTGGTCTGGCGACAATCCCACAGCTTGAACGAGGCGGAAATCGAATCCAAAAGCTGAGAAGACTGGAGTCGAAGTTAATAATGAGATTCAAAACAATGCAACCGTTTGTTTTAAACGGAGATGAGGAGATGTACGTCCACCTAAAAGAAGTAGACTGTTGACTACATACGGACTTGCCACACCTTTAACTAAGGCTGTCTTTCTTTTGGTCGAAGGACACCCTACTCCTCTGACTATATTGGAAAACGTGGACATGCTAAAAAGACATCTTTGCTATTATGATTTACTATTGAATATAATTTTTCTTTCATTGACATTAAGACTCATTTTAAGTGCACAATTGTATAAAAGTGATGTGCTATCAATGGCCAAATTGCACAAATAGACACCGATAAAAACATGTAATCCAGTGGGCGACAAATGCGCGGCGGGGGCCAAGGGCACTCAGCCCTAGAGATGGTAACGGACACTTAGTCTATAATTACATACACGATCAATGTAAAAGCTACTGCGACATTGATCAAGGTATCATGGCGCCACCATGAATCGAGCGAGCGCTATTCGTCTAATCCTAGAGAAGTGTCATATGTAATGTAATAATCACATAAACCCGCTATGCGACATTGTCACCAACAGGACACACAAATGCGTAAACATTGCCGCTTAATAAAGTTTGTTGAAATACCAAACACATACTACATGGCCCACAATGCACCACAATCACCATCTGGGTGCAGGGATATAAAGAGAGAAAGGGAAAAGGGACAATTGTGAAACACTCCCGTGATCAGGAACTATGGTTCGAAACGCGTAGGAGTTAATCACGATCTGAAATAAACCATCTGAAAACTACCAAGAGGTGTGCCACGACATTAAACACCGCACTCAAACAAGGTATGTTTTTTCAAGGATTCATTATGTGCAAATAAACACCATAGACCACCACCAAATATATATATATATATATCTCAGCCGTTTGGTGATTGTCATACTTTTTGATGGTGGCTTAGTTTCCAGGTATATCTGCTGGTTGTAGCTGAACTGTGCTCTTCCTCCTTGCACTTCAATGACACACTCTTGCCATTGAGAGCCATGTATGTCATAACTGGTGCAGTTATAGAACATGCTGTAATTGCACATAGCATCCATTGGCTTTGTGTAGTCATAATTCTGAATCCGCAAAGTCAAGAATCATTAAATGGTTCACAAATTACATATTTATTTATGCTACTGAAAAGCCAATGTAGAGCCCTGGAAAATTGTTGGATGAGAACGAACCTCCCCTCATATCACACAGCTTGTCTTAATCAGCAAGTCAGTTACATGGACTTCCTCAAATAAAAATAACTTGTATTAAATGAGGAGACAGGGTGAAGTGTATTTAAAAGGCAGGACATGTACTGATGTGTTGTACATGTCCCAATAGTGTAATACTGCTAATTTCGTTTTTTACTATTGCAAGGCCTATCTTTACCATAGGGTAACATGGGGATTGCCTGGAAATACCTTTGTAAGTGTTATTTTCCATTGGGAGCAGATAGAGATTTGGAGTTTGGTATCTCTGAACCCACAATTTAAAAATACATATTTCTGCCAAGTTGGTTTTGAAATAGCGTGTTAGACAATGCCACTTCTAGAAAGTAAAACACACAAGGTGATAGACGGAATGTTGCACATTGGCGAAACATTAACCTTCCGTTCCATACCCCCCCCCCCCCCCCCTCTCCCCCCCGGTCCGGTCCAGGTATGACGTGGCTTGGCAGTTCGGGCTAGACTGTTCCCATGAGACACCGGGTCAAGACTGATTTGCATATGGCCATGTTTTACCTGGGGTGGCGTGGTGAGCAAAATAACGATGAATTAAACTCAGATCTGTGACTGGGGGTGAATGTTTTGCCAATGTGCAACATTCCGTCCATCATCTAGTGTGTTTTGCTGTTCGCTCTATGTGGGAAGGGTAGGCCCAGACGTGGGTCCTGTGCTCACTACGCCCCTGGAGTCAAGCTATTCTGGCTGATATCCATAAACCGGTCCTAGGATGCTTGATTCCGGTCCAGGGAAGACATGGCTTAGCAGTTTGGGCTAGACTGTTCCCATGAGGCACAGGGTCAAGACTAATTTGCATATGGCCATGTCCGAACTGGGGTGGCGTGGTGAGCAAAATAACGATGGATTAAACCCAGACCAGTGACCGGGAGTGAATGTTTTGCCAATGTGCAACATTCCGTCCATCATCTTGTGTGATTTGCTTCTAGAAAGTGGGCATTTTCTTGCTTAATCATTCTGTGCCTCTGCCTGTCTGTAGAATACATGTCTGGGTTCGCTAACAGTAGGGCTATTTTGCATTCACACTAGACAGTCAGACAAAGGGAGCTGAGGTGTGCCCATCACCAGGCTGATGGGTCTTCCTGAGCTAAAGCAGTGGGAGGAGTTGTCACTGACACCTGAATAGGGCTGTGCCTGTCCTCACACAAAGCTGTTTCCGATCCCCTGTAGTATGTCTGGGGCCAGGTCAGAGAAAGGCAGGGTCTTGTGCACTACAAAGACTTTCCTTTGAAGTTTTCTTACTTAAAAGTCTGAAAGTTGTTTATGTATTCGACCTCTGAGACCCCAAAATCAGAACACTTCTTGACTCAGTACATTCTGCCAGGAAGAAGAGCTTGATGCTGAGGAGGGACTGCCATTCTGCTTGTTGCTTTGTTGTGCTGTGGCATGCTGTGTGAATGTCCTGAGAGTAAAAGGACTGATTTTTGCTATCTACGTCCTGTTTCCATTGTTCTCTAAGGGCATGTGCATACTTGTCTCCTGTTACGTCTCAGGGCCATAAAAGACTTTGTCAGGGAGATGGGCTTTGCCTACGCACTATGTTAAGTTAGCATGAGCTTATTAGAAGTTTAAACACCATCTTTCCTTCCTGCTGCTTTTGCACACAGCACATATTATTATAAATGTTTAGAGTCTAGCAGAATATTTTGCTTCACAATAATATGTTTTCCTATTGTATCAGCTTTGCTTGGTAAGCTATGTCTGAACAGTGAGTGCCGAGGCCTTCAAGGTTATTTCAACACAGTGGTTGTTTGGTCTGATCAGCGCACGTTCTAGACATAACATATATGCAGCTGTGGCCAACTCTCGTTTTGGCGCGTTTAATAATGCACTGCGCAGAGCATGCAAACACACTTCATGAATATTCGCATGTAGAGAGCTGGTGTAGAAGATGATGTGATCCCTTTCTATTAAGACCAGAGGTATGAGGCCGCCCTTCTAAAACCCAAAGAGACCTTCTGTAGATATGATATAATATACTAGCAAGGGAGGGTAAGACTGAGGTGCTATTTAGACTTCCCTTTAGCATTTTAACATGCTTTCACCCTTTGTATTTTATGGAATAGTAACTATTTTAAAATAAAAAAATGTTATCCTCATTTTGCGCGTGAAATGTGTAAGGAGTTTAACGGGAGGCCGTGACTTCCAGGATTGTACCTGCACTCTCTTAGCGATACTGTTCCTGGCAGCGGAGAGTTTCCCTTTATTGGAGTGGAGTCGATACTTTGCTCTCCTGTATCCTTCAATCAGTAATTCTTTGTATCCGGGGGGTGAGCTGGCCTTCCTGACCACTCGGCGGGAATGATTCCCGTCTGAATTACTGTCACTGCTTTAATCATTAGATTTGTTTAAATTAATCAAGTTCCTACAGTGTCTTCTGTGTTGAGTGTATAATAGGTTTCCCAGGATTCCCCAAAGTTAGATTTTTTTGTGGGCTTTCCTTCCCTATCCATTTTGTGTGTTTTTATTATAGAATTTAGCCAGTCACTATGTATCTGTGGTACTGGTTTAACCCAGTTTAGACATATTTCCCTTCTTGCAAGTAGTATTAATACAAACAACAAATTTTCCTGTTTTTTTGTTAACTTCTCTTTACTTATATCCACCTTGGTGTCAATCCCAAAAAATTCTTTAAAAATGTAAAATTTAAGATCCTAATTCGTGCAGCAAAATTATGGTACCAAGTCAGAAGTTCTTTGAACATCCCTTACTACAGTTCCTTGGCTCCCATATGGGATTCCCCGGGCACACCAGAATGCCTAAAAGATTCTCTGGCACTGCCACTAAAGACGGCCGGAATCAACGAATGGGGCCAGCTGATGACAGAGAACTCAATAGAATCGTGGGAATACCTAGTAGAAATCACCAATTCATCGATGTCAAAATTTAAATATTACCAACTTACAAGCTGGGCGAGCTCATTAAAGGAATAAAAAACGGGAAGAATAGACCTAGAGAAAGAAATGATGAAAACCACTCCAATAAAGAAGGAAATATCAAAATGGTACTGGGCTCAAATCAATGCAGGAGAAGAGAACTTCTCGATCCCAGAATCACTTTGGAGGAAAGACATAACAGAGCTGGACCTCCAAAATCTATGGCAGAGATCACTAGAAAAATGCTGGTCATCCATCAAACCAGCCCGCCTGAAGAGAAATCATCTATTCACAATACATAGGGCATACTGGACCCCCAAAAGACTATCAAAATTTAAAGGAACCAGCGTAAAATCCTGCCCCAAATGCGGGCTAGAAAAAGCGTATGACCTGCATATGTTCCGAGCTTGTCCCTTACTTGATTCCTTTTGGCAGGAAGTTGGTAAGACGTTATGCCGGGTACTGGGAAAACATCTAGAAGTAAGTGAATGAATGAATGAATGATTATTTCTATCGCGCAAGAAAATTTAACCTCAAAAGGGCATCAAGGCGCTGTCAGATGGAAAAGACAGAAACGTAACTGAGGCCGAAAAACAGAAACAGAGTAGGGACGCCAATCGTGTTGAGATTAATAAGCTGATGAAAACAGCCAAGTTTTTATAAGTTTGAGAAAAATAATCAAAGAAGGTTGACTAACAATTTCCGGTGGAAGCGAATTCCATAATTTAGGGGCCAACAAGGAAAATGCTCTACCACCCCATCTCGCCTTGTTGACCCTCGGAACTATGAGCAGATTTTTTGAGGCAGATCGCAAACATCTGCAGGGGATATAGGGTGTCAGTAAGGATTTAACCCCTTCGGGACCTGATCCAAAGAACACACTATGGGCAAAACAAAGAATCTTAACTGATATTCTCGCCTGAATCGGCAACCAGTGTAGCTCTGTTCTAGCCGCCATCGCTGACGATCGTCTAGGCAAGTTCAGAGCTAACCTGGCGGCCGCATTCTGAGTTACCTGTAGTTTTTGGATCGCTTTCTTATTTATACCACCGTAGAGAGCGTTACAATAGTCGATCCTGGACAATACCAGGGCGACCGTAGATTGCTTGCGCGCCTCAGGGGATAAGAAAGGGGCTATCTTCTTTAGAGTCCGAATAATGGAGCAGCAGATGCCAACCGTTTTATTGACCTGTAGATCAAATGACAGGGTAGGGTCTATAATTACACCTAAGTTCTTAGCAAGTTTGGCGGGACGAGGGCATTCGCCCAGGGAGGTAGGCCACCATTCCTCACTCCACAGATCTTGATTCCCACCAAATACCAGAATCTCAGTCTTCTCACCATTGAGCTTGAGAAAGTTCCTTATCATCCATGATGATACTGATTCCATGCAGGTCTTAAATTTTGCCGCACAGTCATGCCCCGATTGGGTTCTTGAGACGATGATCTGTGTATCATCGGCGTAGGATAGCACCTGATATCCAAATGCTCTTATTATTTTAGCAAGGGGGTCACATATATGTTGAACAGAACCGGGCTTAGCGCCGAGCCCAGTGGGACTCCACATTGCACCGACATAAAGTCATCGAGTTTCACCTTTTGCTGTCTTTGGTGCAAAAAGGAGGACAGGAGGCTCGGGGCACTCCCTTCGACCCCTATCCCCCTCAGTCTGTCCACAAGAATAGAGGGGGATAGGGTATCAAAGGCTGCTGTAAGATCCAGCAGGACCAACAAAGTGGTCTGGCCATTGTCCACCTGAGATCTAATATGGTTTACCACAACTGTAAGGGCAGTCTCTGTGCTGAGAGCCGCACGAAATCCATGTTGTGAGGAGTCCAAGCAGTTCTCCCTTTCCAGGAATGCTGTCAGGTGCCGATTTAGATGGGCTTCAAGGATTTTCACCGGCGCTGGTAATAACGAAATCGGCCGAAAATTTTTCAGCACCTCAGGGTTAAGCAAGGCCTTCTTCAAAAGGGGTTTCCCACAGCAAGTTTCCACACTTGGGGGAAAATTCCCCCTGTGATAGCGCTGTTTAAAATTTTAAGTAAAGTCGGTAAAAGAATACTTCTACAAGCCTTTAAAATTTTCAGAGGACAGGGGTCCAAAGGAGAGCAGGATTTAGTAGCATCTAAGATGCGATTTAACTCTTCCAAGGACAGCTCAGGTAATTTCGAAAGGAGAGAAGTATAAACGGCTCCCTCTTCGGTAGTTGGGACGTCCAACTGCGCTGTGGGGGCAGGGAAGTCAGCTTCACTATTCAGCATTTGATTAGAAATTTCCAATGAGGAGTGAATGTCCGCTATTTTAGTTAAGAAAAAGTCAGCAATGTTATTACATAACATCTGCGAATCAATCACAGAGTTGGCTGACTTAGGGACGGAGAGGGAGTTTATAACTTTAAAAAGCTCCCTAGATGATCTCATCCCGGCGGTGATCTTATTAAAATGGTTCCTTTTAATAATTTAATAATAATAAGAGTACAACTCTTATTATTTTTGGGATGGAATAGTAACTATGCTGATAACCTTGTTGCTTATAATATGTTTGCTTGTATTAGCTAAGATACTGCGCCTGAGAACACGGCATTAGAAATAAATATTTCAAACTTGCACGTGTCTTCATTTACTCCTTGGTTTGGGCTAGTATGATAGTATAACGAAAGAGTGTTCATGTGTTCCACGTTACCTGAGGTGTTCCAAGTTTATGTTATGGGTTGTCTAATCATTGGGGGTATGTAAGAACCAATGAGACACTGATTGCTAGTCTGGTAGGGGATTTTGGCTACTAAGGTGAGTTTTGGCACACCCTAATTCACTAAGGTTCCAAGTCTCTATGCACAGTTCTGTGTAGGAGCAGAATCCCTGCGACATGGCGCCCAATCGTTGGTGGTCTTATTACATGACACTCGAGTAGTACTTCATTCAGTCCTTAACCCCTTTGCTATTGTTTCCAGATAACAGTGGTGTCGGACAAACCTACCTATACTTATATAGGTCTTTTCAAGTTTGAATCTTTTCAAAAGGTTTCCTTTTGAATTACTATCCAGTTGTGCTACGTAAGTTTTTATTGTACCTCTTTCTTACTGTGTCATTATGGCTGACGTGTTAGAGGGCATGGGGAAAACTGGGGAAGGCTTGGGTCCTGTCACTGTCCGGCCTGGACCACTACTATGAAGTAAACAAAACAATAGCCGGGCAGCTTGAGTCTATGCAGTAGTGCGCAGCCTAGTAAAATCAATTGCTAGGTTGGACAACCATTTGTATTGAATAACTTTTTTTGTTTTATAAAAGATTTTTAAGAAATTTTTGGCATCAAAAAATACAACACAACATTTACAGAGATACAAAAATACATTCAATATACTAAAAAGAACATATCAAACAAAGTACTCAAACAAAAAATTGTAACCAACAATTAACATGGACCACTGTACTATGCCTCAGGTTAATCAATCGTTGAGGCAACAATCCTGGATACAGATTGAACAAGTGGACTAACAGGTTGAAATAATAGCCTACTTGTTGCCACCTACACAAGATACACAGTAAGTTTGTCACAAAGTGCTATGACTAGGAATAACACAGAAACTGATCAGCGATTTACAAGTGTGTTAATTGATTCCTATCAAGCCCTAGTTATTTGGTATCTTGGAGGTAAGAACGTCGACGCGTTTCGAACCCAATCACATTTAACGGGTTCTCCTCAGGACATGGACTGGGGGGTCGTTGTCACTTATTGATGAGAGATTCGGATCACTCCCTCAAGGGTGCGCAATGATTGCGGCTAAAAGGGGGGGTGCCGGCACACTTCAGTTGTTCATTGTGCAGATCTATGTAACTTCGTATTGGGGCAAATTTGTCCTCACTGCACGCGTGTGGAGGCGGCGGCCGCCGCACGGGCTTGTAAATTCTCTGCGGAGTTTAGAGACGCTACAGTCCGGCACCCAACTCGTTCTGGAAGACAGCTTGTTGTGTTAGAGGGCATGGCAGTTATTATTGTGGTGAGTGCGGAGGTAGCTTACCCTTTCAAGATTTTCTACTCGTGGGTGACCTTCCCTGCAGTCAACGCAAATACTGGTGTGTTCGACACTTATACACCCACTGCCGTGCCACAGGAATATGATCCGTATAAGACACAGGAAGTTCCGATTAACGCTTGGCACCACCGAGTTTGGTTTAATGGCGTGCTACCCCACACTTTGTTAGCAACACGGTTAGGTCCTTTGTCCATTCCAGGCGCTACTTGGCCTGTTTTGGCTGGATTTACACCGCATCCTCGACGTGGTGCGGTTCCCCTTGCAGATATTCGGCAGCTACCTACTGTCACGATTAGTGTAATTAGGTCGTTAGTGCAGTACATTACCCGCAATCTCCCGGGCGGGCCCCATGTGTTGTGGCAAAAGAGAAAAAACAACCCCAAGGGCAGAAGTCTGAAACGGACGACCAGCCCAAGTCTAAAAAGCAAAATTGGCAGAAAAAACAAAAACAGGGTAAACAACAGCAACAGAAACGGGTCACGTCCTGCATCTCCAGTGCCTACACCTACAGAACGTGTTTATGATTTGCGCGATTGCGCGATGATAAAATCACCTGATCGTTTTCCGGTTTCTGAACAATGCTCATCGATCGGTGGTGGAGGAGGCGGCAGAGGTCAGGGTGGCCAGCAGGGATGCGACCAGCCCCGCCCGAAAGACGGTAAAGGCAAGCAGGAAGAGTCAACACCAAAAAGACCTCAGTTTCAGAAAAAGAAAGTTGCCGTTTTAATAGTAAGACATGCCACAGATAGTGAGAACACAGCTTCGGAATCAGACATGGGCTCTGAAGTTGTTGGACAGCGCAGCGGAGATTACCATAGTGCGAGAGGTCCTGCGTCCACTATTGAAGGTGACAGCGACTGACCAATGTGTTCAGGGCTCGACAAATCCACTCACCCGCTCGCATTTGTGAGGGAGAATGGATGAGGACGAGCTATTTTTAGGTCCTACTCGCCCTTTCTGACGAGTAGGAAGACAAACTAACTTTTGTCCCCTGTCTTTGAAAACGGAGCAAAGGTGACAAGATAAGATTTAAAGGCATTTTATTGCTCACAAAGGGACTGAGCAATAAAGATGCCTTTAAATCTTGTTAACTTGTCACTTTTGCTCCGTTTTCCGAGACAGAGGTCAAGTAGGTTGCGGTTGGGTCGAGGGGATTTTCCAAGTTACTAGACCTGCAGGACTAGTACAATTTTTCAGATTTGTCGAGTGTGGGGATTCAGGTGGTTTACCGAACAAATCCACGGACACAGGGGTAGTAGGTAGGGCTGGTTTTATTGCCTTATACAGTTTTCTCTTTTGCACCGGAACTCTGTAGTAAGGAAGGGGATTCCCAGCGTCCTCCGTGGCCTCTCGTTCCAGTCCCCGCCTTCTTAACTCCCGATGTCTTCTGGGAGGCGTAGTCCGGGTTTCTGCCATCGTGACACTCGGGCCGGTATCCAGGGGAGAAAGATCCAAAAAGAAAGGAAGACCAGTTTTACTGGGCTGTCCCGTACACACTGAGACAGGGTAGGGGGGCTTGTGAGGGAACACGCGTGCTCAACAGTACCCTGCTATCCGTGAGGTGGAAGTGAGGGGGGGGAACGGGGGGTTTAAGTGCACGGTTTGGATCAGGGGTGGGTGTCCCGCCTACGTCCCGCCCAACCCAGGAAACGAGACCGTACCTGTCCTAGCCACACTTCCCGAGAAGCGTGGCTGGGCGATGCGCCTTAACGTTGGCCTCCTGGCGTGTCGCTGCAGTCTCTCTCCGCCTCCGATCGTCCTCCGGTACCCTGGTCTCCGTGGTCCGCCTGGTCTCTCCGCTTCACGCTCCGCTCCTCGGTCCCTCTCCACTCGCCTTCGTCCTCGCTCTTCTTCCAGTCCTCTCCCTCCTCGCACCTTCTCCACTCAGCTCCGTCCACGCTCCTTCTCCACTCCGCTCCGTCCTCGCTCCTTCTTCTCTCCGCTCCGTCCCCGCTCCTTCTCCTCTCCGCTCCGTCCTCGCTCTCCTCACGCCACTCTCCTCCTCCGGGTGTAACACACACCTGTGTGGATTCAGGGACGGGTTTTACCGTGGTATAGAGGGCGTGTCCCAGATCCGGATCCGCCCACTTAAAGCTATAGGGTTCCTCCGAGTCCAGCACGGGTCCCCCTCGTCACACACCTCCCCCCTAGGATTCTCCCGATCGGGGAGAGGAAACCTGGACAGGAAGTCCGCGTTGACGTTGTCAGTCCCTTTCTTGTGGCGGACTTGGAAACGAAAGGGCTGTAGGGCAAGGAAACATCTCATAAACCTCGGGTTGTTGGAGATGTTCCTGCTCATCCATAACAGTGGGGCGTGGTCAGTATATAACACAAATGGACGCCCCTATGGGTAATAGCGCAGTTTGTCTATCGCCCAACGTATGACGAGGCACTCTTTTTCAATAGTGAGATACTTCACCTCTCTAGGGAACAACTTCCTGCTGATGTAAAGGATGGGCTTTTCACCCCCCTCCCCCGAGTCCTGTGACAAAACGGCCCGATGCCAAAGTCCGAAGCATCCGTGTGCAGAATGAATGGCCTCGAGAAGTCCGGAGATGTCAATACTGGGCTCGTTGTGATGGCTCTTTTGAGCGTCTGGAAGGCCTTCCACATGGCTGGCGACGGATTGTGGAAGTCTGGTCCTTTATGGTGTTTTTTTAAGGTGTCCGTCAAGGGGGCTGCCACATCTGAAAACGCGGGGATAAACCTCCTGTAGTAGCCCACTAACCCAAAGAAGGCCCTCAGGTCTTTAGTGTTCTTGGGGAATGGGGTGTCGGCAATGGCTCTCACTTTTTCGATCTGCGGCTCTATGGCCCCGTGCCCCAGCAAGTATCCCAGATACTTGACCTTTTGAAATCCTATCCTGGACTTCTTCGCATTGACATGTAGTCCGGCGTCCTTTAGCTGTTGGAGTACGACCCGTAGGTGTTGTAGGTGTTCATCCCACGATGGACTGAAGATGATAATATCATCGAGATACGCTGAGCTATATCTCTGGTGTCCCCGTAAGACCTCGTTCATCAGTCTCTGGAAGGTCGGATTACTCCTAATCTGATCATCTCGTCTACTTCTCTCCCTATAGCTTCCCTCTTGGCTGCTGGTATCCTGTACGGGCGCTGCTTGACAGTGACGCCAACAGGGGTCTTTATCCGGTGTTCTGCGAGCCGGGTCATGCCGGGGAGGTTGGAAAAGACTGGTTCAAACGGGCGTAAGATCTCTTGTAGTCCCTCCTGCTCATCTTGATATAACTCATCATTAATAACCAGCTCACCCAGCGTGGTCTTCGTAGTATTCTCAATCGGGGTTGCCAGGTTGGAAGCCGCTGGTTTTGGTCCCAGCCACTTCTTCAGAAGGTTAATATGAAATATTTAGGTTTTCCTCCCACTCAGGCGCAAGCGATAGGTGGTCTTCCCAATTGTCTCTGTGACTTCGTACGGGCCTTGCCACTCGTTCTGAAATTTCTTGGAGGGCGAGGGCAGGAGAACAAGGGCCCAATCGCCGATAAGGAGTTGTCTTTTTCCCCTTATCATAATGAACCTGTTGTTTTCTTTGGCTCTCTTCCAGGTGGGCAAAGGCCAGCTCGCGTATTTTACCCAGTTTATTCTTTAAGTTTTGGCTATACTCCAACAGGGTTCTGGTATCTCCCGTTGGTTCGGTCTCCCACACCTCTTTAGTCATGTCCAGGAGGCTCCTGGGTTGTCTCCCGTACAGCATCTCAAATGATGAGCACCCTAAACTGCTTTGCTTCTGGCCTCGGATGACATATAGGGCCAGAGGAAGAGGCAAGTCCCAATCTGTGTCATTCACTGTTACCATTTTTTTCAGTACTAACTTTAATGTTCCATTATATCGCTCCACCAGGCCATCCGTCTGTGGATGATACACCGATGTTTTAATCTGGTGGAGCCCAAGCAGGTGGCATACTTCTTTCATGACCCTTGACATGAACGGGGTCCCCTGGTCGGTGAGGATTTCCTTGGGAAACCCCACCCGTGAGAACAGTTCCATAAATGTATCCGCTATGTTCCTGGAAGTGGGGGTTTTCAGGGGAAATGCCTCAGGGAAGCGTGTGGCGTAGTCCACTATGGCCAGCGCATATTTGTATCCCCTCCTTGTCGGGGGTAACGGTCCGATGAGATCCATACCGACCCTCTCAAAAGGGGTTCCAATTATGGGCAGGGGTTGAAGTGGTACTGCTGGGGGTCTCTGGGTATTTTTCCTCTGACAGAGGTCGCAAGTCTGACAGTGTGATTTTATATCGTGGTAAATACCTGGCCAGTAGAAGCTTCTGAGCACATTCTGAGTGGTCTTTTCACTCCCGACGTGGCCTGCAAGTAAATGCGTATGAGCGTAAAACATGATCTGTTCCCGAAAACATGTTGGCACTAACAGCTGTATGGGATCATCCTGTTTGGCTTGTCGGTATAGGAGGTCTTCTTTAATCAAAAAGCGCGAATATCGGGTTTGGTGATTGTTCTGCTCACTGTGTGCTTGTTCCCAGGCGTTGAATAAACTGGCATCGTTGGCCTGCGCAAAGCGGAAGCTCCTATCATCCTCCCAGGGATCAGGGGAAGTCAGGGCAGGGACAGCTATCTCATCGTTCCCTCTATCCTGGTGAAGTCGGCCTTTAAATAGATCAAGGAAGTGGGGATTGTCCGTTCCTAAAATAAGGTGTTCGGGAAGGGAGTTCAATACCCCCACCTTCACAACCACAGTGTCCTTTCCCTCTACTGAAATGGGGAGGTAAGCTACAGGGTATCCCTTAACATCCCAGTGTACACATTTGATAAACACTAATGCGTCTGGCATTACCTGAAGGGGCTTCACGTAACAACCCTGTATTACTGACTGCTTGCAGCCCGAATCCAGGAGAGCCCTGACCACCATACCGTTGACCTTAACACTCACGTGATAGGCTCCGCCCAGCTCTGCTGAATACATGACGGCCTTGGGCAAGTAGCTGACGTCCATGGGTACTTCCTGGGGCCGTTTCTGGGGGCAGAGGCGGGCGATGTGCCCCCACATTCCACAGTCGAAACACTGCGGACCCCGGAAGGGGGGGTTCTCTGCCGCCATAGGTCTTGGTATGGGTAGCCCAGGGGGAGCTCTCAACCTACGTTCAGGCCTGGGGACGGGTCTGGCTGGTTTCTCCGGTTCCGTCGTATGTAAACGGGGCTGTGCGCGGACATAGGTGGCCGCCATTTCCATAGCCTGAGTGGTTGACAGATTGGAGTGTTGTCGGAGCCACCTCTGTGTCCCAAAGGGGAGGGCTTCAAGAAACTGCTCCAGATAAATTTTATCCATTATCTCCTCCTTGGTACTAGTGGTCGGGGCGAGCCACTTGTCTGCAGCTGTCTTTAAGCGGAAAAACAATGTTTTCGGGTTATCCCTGGCTTGCCCCCTTTCCTTACGGAAGCGCACTCTATATGCCTCCGCGTCTAATCCCAAATGATCTAGGATGATGACTTTGATTTGTCCATATGGGGTCTGTCCGTTACCATTGGCGACTTGATAGGCCGCCTGTGCCTCGCCAGTCAACAGGGGCGCAAGAAAAAATGGCCATTTCTCCAGGGGCCATCCACACGCCAGTGCCACCCTCTCAAAGTTAGTGAGAAACGCATCCGGATCCTCCCCGGTGACATACTTCTGCAGGGAAATCCCTGCTGGTGTGGCCGGTGGACGACTCTCTCTTACCGGAATGCCGGCTGGGTCGACTGTAGGACGCATTCCCTCGAGCTGTGTCATGACAGTGCTTCGAAAGGTGTCTCTGTCCAATTGGGCGGCGGCGAGTTGTTGTTCCACCGCCCATCCCAACTGCTCCTGACCCTTCACGAGCGCCTGTAGAATTTCTTCCATCGTTGTGTCCCTGATGGTGTCCTCTGTTATGCCCGCATTCTCCACCACTTGTGGGGATTCAGGTGGTTTACCAAACAAATCCACGGACACAGGGGTAGTAAGTAGGGCTGGTTTTATTGCCTTATACAGTTTTCTCTTTTGCACCGGAACTCTGTAGTAAGGAAGGGGATTCGCAGCGTCCTCCGTGGCCTCTCGTTCCAGTCCCTGCCTTCTTAACTCCCGATGTCTTCTGGGAGGCGTAGTCCGGGTTTCTGCCGTCGTGACACTCGGGCCGGTATCCAGGGGAGAAAGATCCAAAAAGAAAGGAAGACCAGTTTTACTGGGTTGTCCCGTACACACCGAGACAGGGTAGGGGGGCTTGTGAGGGAACACACGTGCTCAACAGTACCCCGCTATCCGTGAGGTGGAAGTGAGGGGGGGGAACAGGGGGTTTAAGTGCACGGTTTGGATCAGGGGGGGGTGTCCCGCCTACGTCCCGCCCAACCCAGGAAACAAGACCGTACCTGTCCTAGCCACACTTCCCGAGAAGCGTGGCTGGGCGATGCGCCTTAACGTTGGCCTCCTGGCGTGTCGCTGCAGTCTCTCTCCGCCTCCGATCCTCCTCCGGTACCCTGGTCTCCGTGGTCCGCCTGGTCTCTCCGCTTCACGCTCCGCTCCTCGGTCCCTCTCCACTCGCCTTCGTCCTCGCTCTTCTTCCAGTCCTCTCCCTCCTCGCACCTTCTCCACTCCGCTCAGTCCTCGCTCCTTCTCCACTCCGCTCCGTCCTTGCTCCTTCTTCTCTCCGCTCCGTCCTCGCTCCTTCTCCTCTCCGCTCCGTCCTCGCTCTCCTTACGCCACTCTCCTCCTCCGGGTGTAACACACACCTGTGTGGATTCAGGGACGGGTTTTACCGTGGTATAGAGGGCGTGTCCCAGATCCGGATCCGCCCGCTTAAAGCTATAGGGTTCCTCCGAGTCCAGCACGGGACGGCATCCGACGACGTCTGGGGTTTTCCACGTGTCCGTGTGCTGCGTAAAGAGAGGAGACACATGAATAGGCAGGCCAGGGGGGCCCAAGTCCGGGTCCCCCTCGTCACATCGAGCCATGTTGTGGAGACAGCTGATACCAGAGTAGCTCCCCCTGATAGGCTCTATAATATAGTCCTTTTAATTGAAGTTGACGTACAACGTATCATAAAAGAGCTATTTTGGGAAAATCTTACAACTACCTATGACATTTTGTTAGCGGAGGCTGACTGGCCCCCATGTTTTGTTCTCGCAGCTCTGAGAGGGAAGGTGGTAATCCTCCCTAGTTTCGCGCACACAGTCTCGAAAGAGCATGCGCTGAATTTTGCAGAAGAGTGGGCTAAGGTCCTTGCGCCGGCTCTTTACTGTACACATTGTGGTTGGGATAAATTTTCCCCACACCACGAGATTATGGTCTATGCCACAGCCTCAACCTCAATATCCCATCCAACGTGAAGCTAAGGCTTTGGTCGCAGAAATCCTTGAACAATTGGAATATCAAGGTGTTATTGAAACTTGTGTGTCACCGATGAATAACCCACTTTTTACTGTGACCAAGCCAGACGACTCGTACCATTTGGTATTAGATTACCAGCATTTGAACTCTCATTGCCGTACCTGTGCAGTATAGAATACCCACAGCTCTGCTCCATCAAACAGTCCAGGCATGTTTGCAGCCCGTATTGTCTCTCTCTTGGAGAGGGTCGACCCAGATGCGTGTTTGTATGTGGATGTCATCTACCTCACAGACGACGAAATACTGGCGCATCTGTGTCGCGTTGACCGCATACTTTGTAACTTTGCGGACTTCGGTTACAAATTCAACTTTGCAAAGTCTCACATTGCAGAGTACACAGTGATGTTCCTGGGCTATGAGTTCAACAATGAAGGTAGAGGATTGGCTCCTCACTTCTTGGAGAAATTCGCACAGCTGCGCACTCCTACAACTCTGAAAAAATTACAGTACTTGCTGGGATTTTTGAATTTCGGGCGTACTAACATTCCCGATTATGCCCAGTGTATCAAGCCTTTGTATGCTTTGATACAACCTAATTTTACCAAATCTTGCTGGATGCCAGGACATTCGGCTATTTTGCAGTCTTTGCAAGCTGTTCTCCTTGAATCTAAATTCTTACTGACTCGTGATAACCACACCAACCTGGTGATAAGAATCATCCCTGGGGCGGTGGGTTTCACTTACCTTACTTTTAATGAAGGAGACACAGTACCTATTGCTTACAAGTCACACTTGTACACTTCGGCTGAAATGCGGTTTTCCACTGTGGAAAAAGTTTTTGACAGCAGTGCAAATGGTAATTCTTAAGGAACGTGCACTGTCTCAGGGAAAATGCATGTTGGTTGTTACCCCGTATCCTGCACTAGAGGCAGTGATGAGAGCCAGTGTACCAAATTCTAAGGCTTTGCAGCCACGGTGGATACAATGGGCTGCATCATTGACATCTCCTGATGTCACGTTTATTTTTGATGCCTCTTAACAGTCGCAGGAGTTTTTGCAGTACGAATTTGTTCATCCTGCGCCATTGACTATGCAGCCTTTGGAGAATTTCCATTGTATCATATACACTGATGGTTCAGCGCAAGTTGCGCATGGGTCTAAGCACGCATACGTTTCAGCTTGCGCCATTGTGGTAGGTACCATGGTGAATGATGAGTTCAAGTCCAGGGTCGTCCACACGCAGACATTAGGGGACTGCACCACACAATTAGCAGAGCAGAGCTTCCTGCTCTGATGCTTGCATTGGAGTACGCTGATCCTAGTGTGACAACTCTTAATGTAAGTGATTCTTACTATTGTGTCCAGTCTTACCTGTTCTTTTGGATTCAGAATGATTTTCGTGATTCCAGGGGTGGCACAATAAAACATAAAATGATCTGGGTCCGAGTGGCTGAGCTTAAAGAGCAGTTGCCACTCGTGTATGTAATTCACACTCTCGGTCATCAGCGCGTAGGAGTCCACGCTGTTGGCAATTCTTTGGCTGATGAGGCTGCATAATCAGCAGTATCAACATATTTGGTTGCAGCAGTTACACGTTCCAAAAGTTAGATCGGTGATGACATCTTGGCAGCCGTTGCTGCAAATGAGAAGAGAAGTAAATATCCTAAGGGATTCCCTTCAAAGAATTCATACCACTTAAGTCCTGATAAAGTTCCTTATGTGAAAATACCTAACATTGGTGAGAGGTTAATTCCCAACGCGGACCGCTAGCCAGGGCTGATTACTGTAGCCCATGAAGGATTTGAGTCTACGCATGCGGGCGTTTCGGCTACTGTAGCTCAGTTACAACAACGTTTCTGGTGGCAGGGGCTGTACAAACAGACGCGTGATTATGTCCTTCAATGTGACATTTGCCAGCAGATTAAGCCTTCGACTTCTACTCGTCCGCCCCAGACACAGTTGTACATTTCTAATAAACCACTTGGGTGTGTCTATTTTGATCACTGCGGTCCTTTTTCTTCTGATACTGCGTATAAGTATATCGTAGTAGCAGTTGATTCATGCACACGCTTTGTGTGGGTGTGGCACACACCGCAGCGCTGATTCACGAACTATCATAAGAGACTTGCGTGTCTTTGTAGGGATTTTTGCCTGTGGTACCTTCCATTCGTATCAGGTTCCGGCTTTCGCCTCTGAGGCGTATAAGGATGCCATGACTTCGTTGGGGGTCCAAGTCAAGTTTTCGTCTCCATACAGACCTGAGGGTAATAGTGTTGTGGAACGAATGAACCGGGATTTAAAGCAGTCTTTGACAGCTAGAGTTATAGGCACTGGCAGGAACTGGCTGGCCCACCTCAATAGTGTGCAGCGTGCTCTTAATGATCTCCCTAGAAGGTCTCTGGGTGGGCGGACCCCATACGAAATGCTCTTTGGTATCAAGATGTTCCTACCGGACCTTGACGGTCTAGACCAGGTGGCTGTTGCTGCCTCCTTTGACGTAGATGAACATTGCAATGTTTTACAGGATCTACAAAAGACGAGAGACAGTCTTGCAAAGAAAAATTTGCCCTCCACCTCGGATGATGCGTTGCAGATCCCGGTAGTTGGCTGGCTACCCCAAGTTGGAGAACTGTTTCGAGAGAAGATCGAAAACAAAAAAGAATTTGGTCCCTCTTATCGAGCTCCTGTTCTGGTGCTTGGCGTGAAGGGTAGAAGAACAGTCATTTTACCTCCACTTCCAGGTGGTAAGGAAAACAGGTTTATCTCCATTGACAAAGTCAAAATACACATAGTGGCCGATTCTTCTTAGTATGACACCGGCAGTCTCATGTCCTTCGATTTTGAGAAATTCTGTTTTGGCCCTGGCTTCTACTCCAATGCCTGATGTTTCCCTCGAGATGCCTGCAATTTCTAGTCCTTTATTGAGTACACTGCCTGCTACTCAACTTGATGAAACTGACTACACTTACCCAACTGACTTATCGATGCCTGATTTGCAAACTCGTTTGGCTACAGAATCCAGATTTTCATTTGACACTGATTCACACACATCGAAGAAACCTTCCAGATTAACTGTTTTAGCAAAACAGTTTAAAAAACATTTTTTGATTCCCCCTTGGACTTACATTTGGTTGGCTTTGTGGTGTATTTTCTCCGACTCATGAATGGACACTATGTCGAGGAGAGAACATGCATCCAACATATCAATGGAACATTCGCTCCCCATTCCTCATCACACAGATTGAAGAGAGACCTGGCTTTTGTTAATATCACCGCTTGGCCTGTCTTAGATGGGATTGTATGGGATGCTGTTCGATTTCAGATTCATGGGCCCACTTAGGTTATAAATGTCCCTAATGTGCTTAGAGTTTCTATGGGGGATGTAATTAAACAAAATATACGTTTTGATGATTGGGATGTTCAGGACGTAGAAGCATTGTTTTCTGATTTGAAATATTATGCTGCCTTTGATACTGAAGATTTGTATTTAGAATCTGCTAATTATGGTGATTTATATTGTTACCAACATTTTTGGAATCATTACCTCCATAAACCTAATACCAGGAGGAACACTGTCAATTATACACAATGGGAACATTGTCCAGCTCCTATACAAGGCAGTTCTGCTTCCTTTTTGCAAAGGTTCACTTTACTGATTTTAATCAGTCAAATCCCAATGCATTTTATTTTAAAATGACTGAAAAGTCCACATCCAATGTTAGACTTACCGATACCAAATGATTGTATTCGAAGTCCTTTCTAGACCAGTTGGCTGTTGGAGGCTACGAGTTTTGGAAGGATACCATTGACCTTAAATCAGTTTGGGGTTCTAAAAGCTGGCAAGTGCAAGGCACTGAGGCTTTGCACCGTCCATGCTTCATCCCGAACCATATGTTGTTTTTAAATTCTACAATTTCACTGACAACTTGCTTTGGATTGGCTACTACAAAAAAATTAAATGCTCCTTCTTTTCCTGAATTGGAAGAATATTCCGGTTGGAATAATGCCACTAAATTTTCAATCAGAGATTTACAAACTCTGTTGCTAAATTCTTCCTTTAATATATCCAGTTTGGATCCCAAGGGTTGGTTGCTCTGGCACAGAAGTGCAGACTCTTGCCAGCATCGTTTTCTGCGTTTAGCTCATGGCTTTACACAGGTCAGGGTGGATCCCCGTTTTGAAAGTGGCCATTCTGTGACTTCCTGTAGGCAAATTATGTCAGAATTGGCTCAAACATTCTACCTTTGGCGTCAGTTAAACTACATTTGTCTAAACTGACTGACGATGTTGATCTGAATGATTTTATAGGGGGTCCGGCTAATGGCTGATCTAAACGATGGATATATGCTATTTACAACGAAGTCTGGAAAACCTCCCAGATTGAGGCGCCTACCCGCATTAGAGCTATAGATCAGGCTAATTTAAAAAAGGTGCTAGCAGTTGTAGAGAATAGCATAAACACGCTTTCTTCCTGCATTTACACATTAGACAATATTGTATCATCTGTTGCTGACATTGTGCAATCGTGTCTGTTTTGTACCATGGTCAAAATAATTGCGTTCTGTTATGCAGTTTGCATGGACACTGCAGACCTTAAAGGCAGGAAAAGTGCCCTGGCATTGCATGAACACATCATCCTTGTTTGCCCCGTTTAACTAGACTGACAAGCAGCGTTTACTTTCAGTGAACGATTCATATTTTTCTATGTTACACATTGAAAGGTTGGAACCTTTACCATTTTCGGTGGCGGAGGCCAATTCAGCAATGTGGCTTATCCACGGGTTAATACCTCTCCCGTTTCCTTTATTCAAGTTTGAGGCGTGTATGAAGTACTTTGCCATTGGTAGATTTGAGCCTCTTGGCAGTGCTTACCTTCATGAAGCTTGGTCGCTTCCATTTACCTATAGATGCCTTAGGGAGGGTAAGGAAGTTTATTTGAATGGTGAGGATTGCATTGAAACACCAGATCACTCATTGATGTGTAGATATATCCAATTACATGGCTCCTGTAATCAGAATGAGTCGAATTTAGCCTGTATTTTGAAAGGTACACCTGTGCCTGCTATCGTACCCACATTCACATTACTGGCAAACTGGAGTTATTTACTTTTAAATAATGAAGAATGTTGTGGGTTAGTAGCGGGAATTGCTTATATCGTTACCGTCAGTGAGCATGTGGTTTGCTGTAAAAATGTAATGTATCCTCCTCCGCATGGGAAGCTTGATGTTTCCATCTGGTCCAAGATTCCGACCTTGAAAGCAGAGTTCAACAAAATGAGTCGCATAAGAGCTCTATTGTCCCAGAAAGAAGTTGCACATGAAACATTCGTCCTTCACGTGACTAACACCCTCACAGAATTGCATGCCTTATTGAATACTGATTTGCCCTTGCATTTCGGTGAGTTAATTCACACGATCTTCAATGCAAACTCCACAACTGGGCTGGCACACTTTTTTAAAGTTGTAAGCAGTGGTTTTGTGACTTCTTTTCAAACTGTATTTGGTGTGTTCCCAGCATTCTTCCATTCTATTTTTTCCAGCTTGTTTGGTGGTTTTCCCTTACTTCAAAATGGATGCACATCCTGTGTTACAAGATGATCTGTCTCGGCTGGTGCTGCTTCGTGCCCGAATGCTTGAGTACTATGGAGCGCTGCCTCTTGCTACATTGAGTGCAGCATATGGATTATCGTTTCGATTTTCCTACTTTACATGTGTCCAGCTTGTCTTTCATTGCCTGAGTTGCGACTTCGAATGGGCCCTGGATATGTGTCTCTGCAATACGGTGTCTCCCAATGCGGATTATAATCAATTTATGAGCCCCTTAGTTGCTCATGAATTGCTTTGTTCTGATGGAGGGATTATGGCCTTTGCAGCGATACATGGAGTACTGGGTCATTGGAATGTGTTCGCAGCGGCGCAAGATTTCTTGGCATGCAGCTTCATTGAAAACCCGCCGAGTTGTCCTCTGATGCTGCTAGAGGCTCCGGTGATTGAGGAACATGTATGTTCTTTCCCTTTGTTAAATTTGATGGCTGAATTATTTTCAGATGAGAACAGTGACTTGCTGTTGGAGGCTGTTGCGGCATATTTTGCATATTCATTGTTTGAATGAGATGTGTCTTCGTCTCTCTCTTCCATGACTGACACCACTTATTGGACATCGGATGTTTTTTACTTTTTCATAAAAAACATTTTTTTGTCCAGACCTATTGACTTCACTATGTCCAAAGGTTACATTTTTTTAAATTGGACTGTTAATGGATTATGAAGTTTTTTCTTCAAATGTTTTTTCTCTCCTTCTTGTGAAAACTGGAGACTTGTTCTGACTATTGTTCTTGAACTATGCATTCCTAAATTTGCCCCTTATCTTATCTTATCTTATCTTATCCGGGCTCGGATCAAGGGAGGGCATCATGGAGATGGGCTTTGCCTACGCACTTTGTTAAATTAGCATGAGCTTATGAGAAGTGTAAACGCCATCTTTCCTTTCTGCTGCTTTTGCACACGGCACATATTATTATAAATGTTTAGAGTCTAGCAGAATATTTTGCTTCACACGAGAATAATATGTTTTCCTATTGTATCAGCTTTGCTTGGTAAGCTATGTCTGAACAGTGAGTGCCAAGGCCTTCAAGGTTATTTCAACACAGTGGTTGTTGTTCGGTCTGATCAGCGCACATCCTAGCAGTAAAGAACCGACACATCACCTCCCCTGCCAGTAAGGAACGGACTTATCACCTATCCTGTGTAGTAATGGACCAGCGCATCACTTTTCTTTTCCAGCTTCCCACCTCCCCTGTGCCTGGCACCGTATTTGTTTTTTGATGCATCTAAGGTACTTTGTGCTGAAAACGAACTCCTCTATTGATTTCTATGGACTAAACTTGCTTAAAATTTTAAAATAGATATTCTGATTTGTGTGTGTTGGATTTTTGTTGTTTTGGTCTTGTTTTATACAGATAAATATTGACTGTTTTTCTAAATTGGTGTGGACTCCTTTTGTTCCTTTGGTAGTGTTTTCACTGTGTTACTCTGTGTGTACAAATTCTTTACACATTGCTTCTGAGAAGCGCCTGACTGCTCATGCCAAGCTACAAACCGTGTGAGCAGGGGTTATCTTAGCAGTGTGACTCTCGTATCCCTACTTGGACAGCGTGCAAACCACCGGCATCTAGAGACTCCATTTCTAACAACCACTATGGTGATCTCATGACACATTCCATTACAACATTGTCTCTTTGAGCTCAACATAACTTTGTCCTGTTCTACACATCATTATCCTACTCATATTACTATGATGAATGCCAACAAATTCTTTTGAATTCCTCATCTGTCATTGGGGAAAATATACATAAGAACATTGATGCACCGTTGCAAAAGCACCTACTTTTTCAGTGATTCCCTAAAACTCAGTGTACCTTAAACATTCACATGTTACCGCACTACTGAAGAGTTGAATGCTAACCTATACTGTCTCATTGACTATTGTTCAATATCCGGCCTCCCCTTACTAGCCAAAATACAGATGCCTGGCTACCTCCCTCCTCTCGATCCACTATGACCATAAAGTTTGTTTAGTGATTTATAAGTCAGTTTGTCTCCTCTGAGGAACAGAGACATCTATTATCATCATTTCTAAAAATCTCTTAATTTCATCTAATTAAAAAGGCCGCTTTTGCATGGATCTGTCTGTTGCATTGGATATTATTGAGCACTGCTTACTATGGCATTGTTGGGGCAACTGTTAAACTGTTGTCTTTTTTTTCAAGACGTCTCACCATATCAAAATGACCGCCTTCCTTCATAAAGCCTTTGCCATTAATGTTGGTGTTCGTGAAGGATCAACTTCTCGTCCTTGCCCGTTTCAACATTTGTATATCACTTGTAAGAATTTTTTAAAGCTTCAGTCAGTGGTATCATATACATGCGGATGATACCCAAATTCACATGTAGTTTTCCAGTGACTCTGTTAAGCACAGTTAAGGCAGAGAATGTCTGGAGTGTGCACAAATTGAAATGCTCCAAGATTGGTGATGTCTTAATTTAATCTAGAAAGAAACACAGCTACTTAGTTTAGTACCTAGTTCCCGAATAGTCAAATTCTGTAGATCTTTCACCTTCCAAAATGGCTGCAACCTGGCCATTTTAAACAATAATGTAATTGATTCCACTGGTAAATATTTTTACAATAAAGCTTTATACCACCTATGGCTCTCCTTTTTCTGCTTCTTCAAGGGAGCACATTTTCAACTGCTGTTGTGAATTCCAGAGTAGTCTGTTGCAGGGGAATGTATGCAGGCCTCCTGGCAAAAACTGTGGAACCTGATTTCCAAAACTATACTGCTTCCGCATTGTGTGAGACATGTGACATGTTACCAGCCTGTCATGGCTTCTGCTTTGGCCAGTTGAAAACTCTGTCTTGTAGTCATAGCTGTATTAATAGTGTGCACAGTCGCCAAAGCTTCGAGGCTGTGAAACCACATCTGAAATTGATTGCCAACACCAGCTACCATCATTGAAGGCAAGCAATATATCCATTTGTTTTCTGAAAAGTGCACAAGAAGACTGACAGTGGAGAGATAATGGAAGGATATGCCAAGCTGTGCACCTGCAACTGAAAAAGCTCTAGCCTTGCGCGTAGTCTGTAATTGGAGAAGGGTGAGGGAGGAAGACCCTAATGTACAAGGTGAATTTCATAGTTTGGTATGGCGGGTTTGGGTCCTGGAAATCTGTTCCAATCCTGAAAAATGTTCATGTATTTTACTCGGGAATCAGTTTTATGGCTTAGTCAGGAAAGCCTTTGATGACCACTAGTGGACTTCTCCTTTCCACGGTAAGGTCAAGTGTTTTGTTTCCAGGTGTCTGCAGTCTCACTGTTGTTTTATTGGTCTCTGAGTAAACCACCTGGGTTGGATCTGTTCTGTTTTTCCAGCCACATTAGCTGGGATGCTATGTGTGTGACGGATCCTATTCTTTTATACAAGTACAATATTCAGATGCAGTACGTAAGCTCAGCTTTGATCAACTTTTGTATTTCAGTAAATCATGAAGGTATTTGATCTCTTTCGACTTGAACTATTTAGCATACATGACAACTATCTGCCTTCAGGTTTTTCTACATAGCTCAGTTGTCCACGGTTTGCGGTGTTGTAGAGCTGTTTGAACCATGGCACAACCACTTCATAATTTCCCTTTTCCCTTAGTTTCACATCTTCTTGAACAACAGACATAAGGTTAGCAATAATACTTTTTTCTGACTGTCATCCATGGACCTGGAGTCCAGTCTAGTCTAGACAATGCTGCCCTTTGGTAGAAAAATTACCCCCAGTCAGCTGTAGGCATGTTGTTCTGCTGCCTCAAATCTGTAATCAGTCTTGTAGTGCCAAAACCACATTCCACTGGTAATAATCCATAGTGACTTTAAAAATTAGTTTTACGCGCTGAGCCTGAAGCAAATCTGTGCGCACGCTTCCACATCAACTTACAACATTGTTGACAAAATTATTCATAGAAAGAAATACTCTAAGCGTAGGAAACAATCCTCGTGATATGCTTTGTAAACAACTAAACAAATAAATCAGCATTTTAGGAATAAAGAATGACAAAATACATTCCTCTGAGACCTACGTTAGAAAAAGGGAAAGAACTCTAGCAGTTTTTGATGCCTTCTTGGAGAAATTAAAAATCGTTGTTTTTCTGAAGAATAGAGAACATATTACTTGTTATGGATATAGAGAAATGCATAAGTAAAATAATTTTTGAAGATTCATTATTCTAATTAAACCCATAAGCATTATCTAATTTAAAAATGCAAGCTATTGATAACCAATCCTTTTCTTTGTTATGAGAAAAGTAAAAGATTCACGAAACTTTTTGCTGTAAGCATTTCCATTATTACTGTACTTGTGAGTTGCTAATGCACATTAGTCAAGTCTCTCTCATATTTCGTGTGTTTTCATAAAAAAACATGTTTTCATTGTTTTCTGCACTGTAATCATTGTAACTTTTTTTTTATTTTTTTTTAAATTTTTGAAAACCTTTATTGCACGATGTCATGAAAACAAATACGGGCCTACAACCATCCGGCCGGCCTCGACAATGAGTAAAGCACATCCGTACACATTACGACACCTCAGTAGTTCGACAAACAAAGTACAGTAGATTGAAATTACACTGGAAGAAGTACGCACTACTGAGGAGAAGTGAAGGTTCATTTTTTAAAGGTTTTTTGTATGAAGGATAATAACTAGAGAGACTAGGTAGGATCAATGACCAGGCATACCCCCCGGACTGAAATGGGTTACGCGTAGCAAGCAGTCCAGCGAGCAAGGAAACAACATCAAAATGGCGGCACCAAAACAATACACAAGGATAGACAGACTCAGGATATGTTGCACGCCAATCGCTACCCACCCCCTTACAACCGACGCCATTGACCCAGGAAAAAGGAGAAGAAAAAGGAGCATAGAAATAAGAAAAAACCGAGGCCCATAGAAACAAAGCGGACAAAATAATATCCGCCCCCCCAACCCCCCACCCTACACGCATGCAGAGGCTACGGCCTACCCCTCCCTAGCAGTGTGCCTGTCGCCCAAAAAAGAGTACCCGAAATGAAGAAGAGGAGAAGAAAGAAAAGAAAAAGGAAACATTTATTACCGGAGGAGGGCCAACCATGAACATCCAAAACAACCAGCAGGAGTGTAACCGGCCACCACTTCCCCGACCCCTAACCAAACCATACCCAACGTCCAGCTTCCCTGTCCGTCCATCACAGTCTTACGAATGTAAATACCGGTAGTAAGGCAAGAAAAAGGCAGACTCAACCCTGACCCCTACGATCCAGTGCGCCAGCGAGGTGCAGTAGCGGCGTAGCCCCGTGGAGTAGGAAAAGCAGCCGGCATGACCACCTCGAGAGAGGGCAACGTCCATGAATAGCCATCCAAAGCAGAACAGTGTGATCCACAAGAGTACAGTACGGGCAGGCACACAGCAGTAGTCCGCCGAAGTTAGGCAACTCAATCCCAGGGAACACGCCCAAAGTGGACGGAGCAATCTTATCAACAGAACCCGCTGGTGATAGTAGATATGGCGTCCGACGGCGATCTTCTGGTATCTGTACAAGTACAGAGAGCACGTTGTCCTCCATAACTTCAACAGGCAGTGTCGCGGCGATGTTAAGTTCACTCACGTTTAACCCCTCTACAGTTCTCCGAAGAGGCTGCACATGACTGCCGAGCCCAGGGCTCGGCGATACGCTCCGCGCACAGTCGTCCGCCCGGTCAGCCGAGGAGAGTAGGGGCAAAACATCGTCTAGTCGGTGCTCCAGGTCACGGGCATCGTAGCACAGGGCATCTCGCAGATCAGCCAAAGCACCCAGGACGTCGCCGATACTCAGGGGCATGACGAGAGAGGATGGTATGTCAGTTCCCTGCCCATGAGGCACGCAGGCGTGTGGCAACCCTCGATCTCGATCCTCGGCAGCAATTCCTAGGTGCCGTTCATTAGAGCAGCTCCCAGGCAAGCAGAGCCAGGGCGCAGGGACCAGGGCAGCACCCTCCATTTCAGCGCCTCGCACGGGGACAACACAGTGACGGTCCAACCAGGCGCCGTGTGCAAGCGCCAATCACTCAGCCCAGATGGCCCCCTCTATGCCGCTGCATAGCGAGAAAACGCACCAAATCATCCAAGGAAGGGGATACAGTTGTTGCATCGGCGGTAACGAAGCCGTGTAGCAGAGAGACTCCAAAAGGAAACTGTTGCGCTACTTCTGAAGACCCCGACAGTCTGTAGCGTCTCGCCGGCGGTTTCAGTATCTCCCTTAATGGCCGACGTTGTTGTCGTCCGGCCGGACGCTGCCGAGAACAAAGGACCGCTCCCACTCAGCGGCCGCCAGCAGAAGTTCCGGGCATTCCGTCACTCCCGGTGCAGGAGGAACGACGGGGAGAACATCATCGGGATCAGCATCGCTTCCCACACCCGTTACCGCACAACAGGCACGATTCAGCAATCAGGAGAAGAAGCGGTACGGGAGGGAAGCGGAAGGGTCGGCGGAGCCGAGGGCTCAGGCGGCCATCGCGGTCGATGGCTAGCATCATTGTAACTTTTGATTACTAAGTGTGTTGTGTATTTCTTGTACATTTTGCACATTATTCTTTTAAAGTATCCATGTTGATAATTTTCACTCTGTTAGCCATTGTTTTGTTAATAACACACTTATGAGCAGATTTGATCAAGTAGATTATTTTGCAAGAATCATGCGCCATCAATAACATTTTTAGTCTCCCCCGTTCTCTTGTGCTGCTCCCCCACACTAATTGTATCAGCTTGTAGTTTTCTGAACTCCCATAAGAAGAAACGTGTCTGGCATAAGTGGGCATAGAACTTATTTCTCCACCCTCTCGTCCTGTGGCATGGCGCGACTTCTGCTTCTGGGTGCGAAGTTGCCGATGGTGGAATGCGACTCAGATTGAATTTGATCTGCCTGCTGGTTTTCGTTTTCTGGAACAGCCCTCCACCATGACAGCAAAATCAAGGCAGTGTCCCATCTTAAATTACTGTTTGCTTACTGTACGGGACTCCTGCCTCTGGCGCCAGCCTCGCCCCTACCCACCCACCCCCGCTACGGGCTGGCTGAAGTGGGCAGCTGGTTGCTTCTACAAAGGGGCTCCTAACTCCGATGACGCTCCCTGTTGAGCATATGGAAGTGGCTTTGCCCCTGGAAAAGGCACCACGGACATAGTAGCCAGCTTTCTTTAGGGCTCGCCTGCTAATGCGCTTGCGCATTGCTGGCGAGAGATATTGGGGCTTAACAAGAGCTTAACCATCGGCGGCGATTTCATGCAGTGCCCGTGAAAAGCGCGTGCACATCAAAGCCATCTGCCTCCCTCCCACAAGCATCCCCCAGCATTTGCTCTGCCTCAGGCATTTCTCCTCCCCTAATCAATCACGGCCGGCTGGCCGTACTTTCACTTTCACGGCCTCCAGGCCGTGTCTCGTTTTAACTTGTTTTGCTTTCCTTTTCACCCGTTTCTTTTAACTGTTAATGCATTTCAATTGCTACGTATGCAAAAAAAACTCCTCTAACATGTGCATTCTAAAATCTGCGAACACCAACTGAACTGTAGCAGTCTCGTGTTTGATCACGCTAATAATGTGTTAACATATCACCTGTTTTTTTTTGCCTCCCCCACACCGCCCGTCCGTTGCTGCGTTTCCTGTTTGTATCAGGGCTCATTGTAATTCAGTTAATCTCAATGTGCGGCGCCGTCTCTATCACCCCCACCCCCCCTGCCCGTCGTTCTATTTGGTATGTGTATATTCGCACTGTGATTTACATTTCTTTTACAATATTTCCTTAAACTGTTTTACTCGCAGCGTTCTCGTTTTCAGTTTCTCCTAAAGAAAGTTAACCCTGTCTCTTCTTTTCCCTCCCACCTACTACTTCTCCGTGTTGCTGCCTGCTTTCGCTTCTTTGCTGCTCAAGCTGTGTTTGATCGTTCAGTTAGTGGCAGCTCTCAGAGAAAGCAACTCCACAAGGTATGCCCTCTATGCACAAAGCAGGCCAAGCACTGAAGATGCTTGGCAGATTCCTCTTCATTAATCTTATAAGTTACTTTACATGGCTTTTTTGTATCTTTCTCCAACTGTCGTGGTCTCTCGCTTTCTCTCGCAAACCCCCTCCCCCTCTTTCTCTCAGAATTTCTTAATCTCTCTCAGCTCCATTCTCTATTTATCCCCCACCTTTCTGTCTCCCCTGGCCCCATCTCTCTTTCTTATACACCCTTCTACCGCTGCTACCTGCCTCATTCGTTGCCCTCTCTCCGTTCCTTTCTTGGATATCGCATATCTGTCAATGAATGTTGCTTACCCACTCCCTCTCGGCCTCACAATCTCTCTATGTCTTTTTCTCTAATCACCATCTCCTTCCTAGTTTCTCTCTCGCGCGCATTCTCTCCTTCTCTCTCTCTCTCCCCTCCCGCTGTATTTCTCTCTCCGCTTTAAAGCCACTTCTCTCTTTATCATGCCCCTTCTTTTTTTTTTTTTTCCTCATTCTCATTTCATAATCCACTTTCTGTTTCTCTCACACTTTTCTTTAGAAGATTCAAAGCATCTGAAAGGACAGCAAAGATGTTTTTGGTATTTCACGGTGAAGCTATTCTTGAGACCTTTCTGCTCTCTGCTTCAAAGTAAAAACCTATAGTGACTATAGAATGCATATAAATAACACGCCGATTTACCTGTTTGTTTGGCTTCGTGTAGAAGTATTAGGAAAAGTACCCATGAGGGCGTGACGGGATTCACCATTTTCATCTTTCAGCACTGTTCAGTTTTTACGAGCTGCTTTTGGCCTCTCGGGACAAGTCGAGGATAAACACAAAGGTTAAAGTTCTAAGTCCGAAGCCCTCGTTCCAATAAACACATGCGAGGTCAAGCAGCTGCTGCCAACCCCTTTCTTGATAGAATTCTGTCTTTTAAAGATCACCGAATAGTTTAGCTTTTTTAAAACAATGTTTTTGGAGGGGAGAGGAAAAACAAAAGCTGTATAAGCGGAACCACTGACACCCAGATGTCTGTATCAGATTAAGTACTGCATACTGACTGCTTAAGTGGAGTATTGCACAGCTGCCACGAACCGCAATGCATATCCCAGGGAATGTTTCTCTGCCTTAGTCACCGACACTGAGTGTTTTACTGTCATCTAAATGCTTTACATCTCAAACTCGCGTTTCACAACAATGCAGCCAATAAAAGGTTTTTAATAATGCAGGTCTCGTAATTTCATCTAGCCATTACTTGTGTCCGCACACATACACTTTAAAACTATTTCAACCTTCTCCCTGTGCCTATCTCAGAAAGGTGAGGCTCTAAGAAGCATAGCAACCTACTGGATATTGTCCTCACTTTGTCAATAAAGTCCTACCTACATGCTGATATACCAAACATTCATCCTGCTGAAAGACAAAATACAAAATATTGTGATGCATTAATCAATTCTTTAGTGCTATATATACATTTAAATTCAAGAATCAACAGAACCAAAGTTGGTAGAGCTGTTTTGCTAAAACCTCCTAGGCAGTTAGCTGAAACATTTTTTTAAGTTGCGGTTTGAGGGAGCTGTTAGCTCCTTGGAAGGTTGTGTTACCTGTGCTGAATATCCCTGGCTTCTCTACACTTCTGCCCTCTGTTAGACTCGTTTTTGTGCCTTTCTGCCCTCTGCATCACCACATCATCACTCAGCGCAACCACAGCATCACTCAGCGCCACCACAGCATCACTCAGCACCACCACAGCACCACTCAGCACCACCACAGCATCACTCAGCACCATTCAGCACCACCACAGCATCACTCAGCACCACCACAGCACCACTCAGCACCACCAGAGCATCACTCAGCGCAACCCCAGCATCACTCAGCACGACCAGAGCACCACCACAGCATCACTCAGCGTCACCACAGCACCACCACATTATCACTCAGCACCACCACATTTTCACTCAGCACCAACACAGCACCACTACAGTACCACTCAGCACCACCACAGTACCACTCAGCACCACCACAGCACCACTCAGCACCACCACAGTACCACTCAGCACCACCACAGCATCACTCAGCGCCACCCCAGCATTACTAAGCACCACCCCAACACCACTCAGCACCACCACACTATCACTCAGCACCACCACACTATCACTCAGCACCACCACATTATCACTCAGCAACACTCAGCACCACCACAGCATCACTCAGCACCACCACAGCACCACCACAGCATCACTCAGCACCACCACAGCACCACTCAGCACGACCACAGCACCACCCCAGCATCACTCAGCACCACCACAGCAACACTCAGCGCCACCACAGCAACACTCAGCGCCACCACAGCAACACTCAGCGCCACCACAGCACCACTCAGCGCCACCACAGCACCACTCAGCGCCACTACATTATCACTCAGCACCACCACAGCATCACTCAGCACCACCATAGCACCACTCAGCACCACCACAGCATCACTCAGCACCACCACAGCATCACTCAGCACTACCACAGCATCACTCAGCACTACCACTGCATCACTAAGCCCCACCCCAGCATCACTAAGCCCCACCCCAGCATCACTCAGCACCACCCTAGCATCACTCAGCACCACCACAGCACCACTCAGAACCACCACAGCACCACTCAGAACCACCACAGCATCACTCAGCACTACCACAGCACCACTCAGCACCACCACAGCACCACTCAGCACCACCACAGCATCACTCAGCACTACCACAGCACCACTCAGCACCACCACAGCACCACTCAGCACCACCACAGCACCACTCAGCACCACCACAGCACCACCACAGCATCACTCAGCCCCACCCCAGCATCACTCAGCACCACCACAGCACCCCTCAGCACCACCACAGCATCACTCAGCACCACCACAGCACCACTCAGCACCACTACAGCATCACTCTGGAACACCACAGCATCACTATGCGCTACCACAGCATCATTATGCACCACCACAGCATCACTCAGGGCCTCCACAGCATCACTCAGGGCCTCCACAGCATCACTCAGGGCCTCCACAGCATCACTCAGGGCATCCACAGCATCACTCAGGGCCTCCACAGCATCACTCAGGGCCTCCACAGCATCACTCAGGGCCTCCACAGCATCACTCAGGGCCTCCACAGCATCACTCAGGGCCTCCACAGCATCACTCAGGGCCTCCACAGCATCACTCAGGGCCTCCACAGCATCACTCAGGGCCTCCACAGCGTCACTCACGGCCTCCACAGCGTCACTCACGGCCTCCACAGCGTCACTCACGGCCTCCACAGCGTCACTCACGGCCTCCACAGCGTCACTCACGGCCTCCACAGCGTCACTCACGGCCTCCACAGCGTCACTCACGGCCTCCACAGCGTCACTCACGGCCTCCACAGCATCACTCACGGCCTCCACAGCATCACTCACGGCCTCCACAGCATCACTCACGGCCTCCACAGCATCACTCATGGCCTCCACAGCATAACTCAGGGGCACCACAACATCACTATGCACTACTACAGCATCACTGAACGCCACAGCATCACTCGTCGCCACCAGAGCACCACCACAGCATCACTCAGCGTCACCACAGCACCACTCAGCACCACCACATTATCACTCAGCACCACCACATTTTCACTCAGCACCAACACAGCACCACTACAGCATCACTCAGCACCACCACAGCACCACTCAGCACCACCACAGTACCACTCAGCACCACCACAGCATCACTCAGCGCCACCCCAGCATTACTCAGCACCACCCCAACACCACTCAGCACCACCACACTATCACTCAGCACCACCACACTATCACTCAGCACCACCACACTATCACTCAGCACCACCACATTATCACTCAGCACCACCACAGCATCACTCAGCACCACCACAGCATCACTCAGCACCACCACAGCACCACCACAGCACCACTCAGCACGACCACAGCACCACTCAACACTAACCCAGCTTCACTCAGCACCACCACAGCAACACTCAGCGCCACCACAGCACCACTCGGCGCCACCACAGCACCACTCAGCACCACCACATTATCACTCAGCACCACCACATTATCACTCAGCACCACCACATTATCACTCAGCACCACCACATTATCACTCAGCACCACCACATTATCACTCAGCACCACCACATCATCACTCAGCACCACCACAGCATCACTCAGCACCACCATAGCACCACCACAGCATCACTCAGCACCACCACAGCATCACTCAGCACTACCACAGCATCACTCAGCAACACTCAGCACCACCACAGCATCACTCAGCACCACCACAGCACCACCACAGCATCACTCAGCACCACCACAGCACCACTCAGCACGACCACAGCACCACTCAACACTAACCCAGCTTCACTCAGCACCACCACAGCAACACTCAGCGCCACCACAGCACCACTCGGCGCCACCACAGCGCCACTCAGCGCCACCACATTATCACTCAGCACCACCACATTATCACTCAGCACCACCACATTATCACTCAGCACCACCACATTATCACTCAGCACCACCACATTATCACTCAGCACCACCACATTATCACTCAGCACCACCACATCATCACTCAGCACCACCACATCATCACTCAGCACCACCACAGCATCACTCAGCACCACCATAGCACCACCACAGCATCACTCAGCACCACCACAGCATCACTCAGCACTACCACAGCATCACTCAGCCCCACCCCAGCATCACTCGGCACCACCCCATCATCACTCAGCACCACCACAGCACCACTCAGAACCACCACAGCATCACTCAGCACTACCACAGCACCACTCAGCACCACCACAGCACCACTCAGCACCACCACAGCATCACTCAGCACTACAGAGCACCACTCAGCACCACCACAGCACCACTCAGCACCACCACAGCATCACTCAGCACCACCACAGCATCACTCAGCACCACCACAGCATCACTCAGTCCCACCCCAGCATCACTCAGCACCACCACAGCATCACTCAGCACCACCACAGCATCACTCGGCACCACCACAGCACCACTCAGCACCACTACAGCATCACTCTGGAACACCACTGCATCACTATGCGCTACCCACAGCATCATTATGCGCTACCACAGCATCATTATGCGCCACCACAGCATCACTCAGGGCCTCCACAGCATCACTCAGGGCCTCCACAGCATCACTCAGGGCCTCCACAGCATCACTCAGGGCCTCCACAGCATCACTCAGGGCCTCCACAGCATCACTCAGGGCCTCCACAGCATCACTCAGGGCCTCCACAGCATCACTCACGGCCTCCCCAGCATCACTCACGGCCTCCCCAGCATCACTCACGGCCTCCACAGCATCACTCACGGCCTCCACAGCATAACTCAGGGGCACCACAACATCACTATGCACTACTGCAGCATCACTGAACGCCACAGCATCACTCGTCGCCACCACAACATGACTCTGCGCCATCACAGCACCAATATGTGCAACCATTCAACAACAACCGGTTCAAATATGTTCTCTCAATGTTTTAAGCTTTATTACAAATGTCACAAAAAGATGTTAATATTTCACTTCTGTTCTTGGATTTTCGTCACAATAAAATACACTGAACATTATCTTTACAAAAGTTTAAGCTATTGCCATTATAAATCACAATCACTTTTATTTAAGTATTAATTATTTAAAAAAATTAAAAGCCATTGTTATTTGTAATATCAATACATCTAAGTCACGTAAATACAACACATGTTGCATTACAAATGCTATAGGTGTCACATTTGCGAAAGTGATAACTATTGGCATTGTAAATGACAAAGCTATTAATTTAGCTATTTTCAAAACCAACTCATAAATAAAATAATTGTCATTTACAAGACCAATAGCTCAAACTTTCCTAATGCGAGACTTATTGCATTGCAAATGCTTGTTTTGCTATACTAACCTACGCAGCCACTGCTATTTGGCTGTTACACAGCTGATTATTAAAACGGCCTTAGTCATTGTTTGTGGCATAACTTCGTCCCAGAAAGTTCAAGGGGCCAAGCAAGGGATACAGCAAGAGACAAGGAACGACGACCAGGTTTCAGGCTAAGGGCCCCAGGGACATTTCACACGGTGGGTCTTTCTTTCATCCTGCTGCATTTCCTGCTGCTCATCTTCAGGAGGGACTCCCTGTCCCAGACACCATCGCTCCCTGGAGGGAGGAGCCAGCGCGCATATAAGTGCACGTCGACACCCGCAGCGGGCCCATCCTTGCCAGGAAGAGGCAGGGCAGGGCTACCCCCCCTGAACTCGAGTGCTACTAAATCAGGAGTTAAACTTCCTCGTTTCTACTCTAACTATATACATTGACTTGGACTATGTTTGTGGTTCTCTGCAGTTGCCACACTATTTAAATGCTTGATCTTACCTGTGTCTAGGGGATGTTCGCTATTTGCTTCTATTTGTCCTTGGTTTACGAACCTCTTGGGTTGATGGTAGCCACTTGCGGCTAGCCGATTGTTGACCCTGACCCTTACCCTGTTTATCGCTCACAGCGTTGCACTGTTTTATATGGGCATAGCAATCTGTAATTTGCGGTTTGCTCTGCTGCAGTCTGTTTGGCACTGTTATACGCTGTTATTACGATTTGTGTGCCCTTAGGCAGTTAGTTATGCACTTAATTACCCTCTGACTATAGCCTAAAAAAGGATTCAGGGGAGAATCATTGGTTAAACCTTAGACCTGTAAGGCGTTATAAACCACAATCTATCATGGGGAAAAGGAAGACCAGAGACTCCGAAAACGGGGATGGAGGGGCATAACCGAAATCAAAAGAAAAAAAAACTAGTAAGTTGCGCAAATCGGCAGGTGTCAGGAGGTAACTGTGTCCTTGATCGCATAGACGACCTTCTTGTCGAATGTGAAGACATTCTATCTCTGTCAGCTACTTTTTACTGACCCTTTGCCCTCCATGCTCGCTAATCCACTCGAATAGAACAAAGTTGAGCAGGCCCAAACGCATTTCTTCTATGTTAAAAAAAACCAAAACACGCAGCACAAAGTACTGTTCTCTGGACCACTCTATCGTACCCGAAATATCTAACACTGACGTAAAAGAGGGGGCCAACCACCGAGTTCACAGGCAGGTTCTTAGACAACATTTCAGCTTCTAGTAATTTAGCCGCTGATCTTACCCTCACCAATAGGTTTCACCCCCTACAGGCTACCCATGAAGCCCCAGTGATAAAGGCACTGGGGACATGCAATCGTCATAACCCAGATGTTGGGAATGAGGAATCGCGAGCAGACCAAGGGACCAGAGGTATTCTAACTTGGGAAATAGGTGAGACCGCAATTAGTGACCAGGTTGGTAGGGGCCAGGATACATCTAAGATCATAGCTGAATTGAGAACCGAGGTAGATAGTTTGAAAAAAGCAGTACAAAAGCTAATGGACCAAATTAAATTGCTAATAAAAAAGGTGACATTGAAGCTGAACTGCCCAAGCATCTCCCTGAGAAAAACCTGATCCGCACATCTACCCTTGATAGTCCCACTGTTTCATCTTGAGGCTTTGCTGCTAGCACAATTTCCAAGAACCCCTTTGACCTCAAGCTTAGATATGCAATGCCCTATGTCAAACCAGCTCTTAGGCGAATCTCAACCCAGTCTCCATTAGTACCCCATCAATCCCTCCCCCCATTGATACTCTCTTTTGTCGTTATTTCCTTAGTAGGAGAGCCTTACCACAAGGACCCCCTAAGAGTATCTTTTGGAGCAGAGTCCCTAAACTGCCACTGCCCACAAGACATGAAAACAAAGACTCTCATTAACAAAAGTATACACTGGATACGCCATGTGAGGGGCTGCTCATCATTAATCAGGGAGGATATACGTGGGGCCAAAAGGGTTAATAGACCTAACTCTATGACAAATTGTATAGAGCTGTTTCTTGGCAATGAGAACTTGGCACACCATATAATTGCACTAGAAGCTAGGTTTAATCCCTCAACTCTTACGGGATACAGATAAAATATCGCCCCGTAATGCATCCACCACTATCAACCAACCATAGTTCTAGTCTTGACGCCAATGATTGACTTGTATATGCAACCATTCCATCAGGTCCTATATTACACCCTCCTCCATCAATTACACTCATTCCTGTGCCCATTTACCCTAATGACTTTACTCCACCGTTAGGTTCCCCATCACTACCTCTCTCTCCAGCTCCATCCAACGCAGTGCTAACTAGCCCTGACGATCCTACTTCACACCTTGCAAAGGCCCTAGTCACTACAACTGGTGATGATTTTTTTACTGTAACCAGCTGTCATTTAGTGGAGGTAGTAGCCCTAAGGAACACAGGTTGGGATCCCAGGAAGGAGTTATGGGAGAGGGTGATATTCCTGTATCCTTAGGCAACACAGATGGTGTGATCAGTCCTTCTTTACTATCATGGAATATCGCTGGAGTGAGGCCGAAGTTCGCATTTCCCCACTGGATCGAATACGTAGAAAAGTATGATATCTGTATTCTACAAGAAACATGGTTCCCTTAGCCTGTCTTTATCCCTGGGTTTCTTACTTTCCATTGTATCGCCACTGACCAACAGCCTGGATATACTAGCGATCCAGATAAGGGCAGAAGATAGGTTGGGCATGGATCTTTTTAACATGTATACCGGAGGGACGAAAGCAGGTAGTCCATCTTCTACACTCCAGGAGTTGGAGCATCTCTTAGATGCTAGACATACCTCATTACAAGTAATGGTCGCAGGAGACTTTAATGTCCCCTACAAACCTTTGGGGTTGGAGGATCTGTGTGGAGGTAAAGAAGAGGAGTAACTATGGCACATTCCCCCTTTAAAACTTACTCCCATCAATAAGTGGTCACAAACCGCATTACAGCTTAATGCGCTAACACTTGAATTTGGTTTGAGGGCTCCTAATGGCCGAATTAACTCTGACAGGGAAGGAGCAAACACTTTTAATCGGACCGCTAATTTGAGTCGAATTGACTATTTTTTATTAGACCTAAGACCGTGGCCGGAAGTTGTTAACATGATTGTAGGATCTACCACGAATAGTGACCACAATCCCCTTGAGCTAACTCTAATTTTTCCTTGGGCCAGATGCCCAAACTCCTTTGATGCCACCCTCACTACCAGGGTGGTCCGTTCCACCAATAATAACAGGCACCTTAACTGGGCACGTGTTGCAATGAACTCTGAGAACCTAGCTCTCATTAACACTAACTTGGAGAGGTGTACTAAACTGATGCATAGCCTTATTGAACCCTCAGGTGATATCGGCAAGTTTGCTGACGGCCATACTAACCTTTTTAACTTGTTGGCCACTTATTTTAAAACCCAACTGAAAAACTGGACCAAATGTTCTAAATCGCAGTTCGCCTGGTTTATGCCTGAGTGCAGTGTCCTTACAAGCCAGCTGACTTCTGCAATCCGTTCAAATAATGTTAACCGAGTGAGGGAAATCGGGCAAACATATAAAAAAACTACTCTTAAGGCCAAAAAGGACTGGGAAGAAAAGCGCTGGGCACTGATCAGTGATCCTTGCGCAAAGAAACATACACAATGGTTTTGGCTCCTAGTAACCAGGGGAGAGGAAAATAGGTCCCAGACACCTGATAATAATATTGCTCTCGAAGAATTGCATTCACATTTTTCGTCTCTATACATGCAAGAGACTATCAATGGTAACGCAGACCTAGCAGCTGCTTTTTAGAGCTGTGAGACTGACGAGTTCTTCAGTATTGCGGAAATACGCTCTAGTATCTGATAGAGACTACTAGCCGCAGATTACTTAACTTAGAATTATCCTCAGACGTGAGACTGGATCCGGAAAATGTTTGCCAAAGCATCTCTGCGTGCCGGGGATGGCACCACGTGACTCCGCCCTGACGTCCGCGGATGTGACATCAGCAAGGTCACATAAGTCCCACCCCGGCGTGCTGACGTCACTTTCCTTCTTTTCCGCGTGCAACGCGGATCCGGAGTGTATTCCCTTGACTTGTTTTCAAGTCTCTTTTACAGCCTTTGCGTTGGGAACAGTGTGCAATGCCTTCGAGTTTCAAGACGTGTGCTCCTTGTATGCGTCAGATGTCGGCAACGGACCCTCACCTTACTTGTATGTGGTGTTTGGGCGAGCACCATGATTCTACGGACTGCGACGCTTGTCAGCATCTCAAGCCGAAGTCCCGGGGGGAGCGCCGGATGAAATTGCTTTAGGCCCGCTTGTCCAGATCGGTCTTGTCTCAGCGTCCGTGTCCTACCTCGGAAGGGTCCAGAAGCCGCCGATTCCAGCTGCAGCATCGTCCTTCAAGGATCCCCCCTCGCATCACTCGCCCGCCGGTAAGTCCTGCAGCTTGCCACTGAGGCCATGTCCTCGTTCTGCAGAGGGCGCGGGCTCCTCTCAGGACATGCGCCCTTGCCCGTCGCCACCCTATCCGCCGTTTCCTCGCCTTGGGGCAAAAAGGGCCCAAATGAAGGTCTACGCTACGGCTGTGCAGGCTTCTTTGGTCCCCCTCTTCTTCTTCAGACCTCCACTGATCCCTTGCCCTGCGCTGGGCCTTCCGCAGACTAGCCGGCGGATTCACCCCTGGTGCCGACGAATTCGGCTTCAGGTTTTGGAGGTGTCGTCTCGCCGAGGTGCGGCCCTATGGGGGTTCCCCTCTTCGACCCATGGCGCCTCTGCCTTGCCACAAAGCCCTGCGGGGATCCCTGTGGTGTTGCAGGAGGCCGCCGGGACTCCCGGCTTGCCCCGAGTCCCCCTTGGTCCTTGGGGTTGCGGCTGTCTTGCCGGAGACCGAGCCGACGGCTTTCCTCCCCGTCCCTGGCGGTGCTGCTGGTGGAGGCCGGAAACCGGGGCGCCTCTCTGAGTACCTCCGGTCCACTGCGCAGGCGGCTGCCTCTTGGGAGGTCGAGCCGGCGCCGTTCATTGGCCGCTTCGACTCCCACACCGCCCCTTTCTCCTGTGAGGTACATGGTGGAGGTCGACTCAGCACCTCTGATGGACTCTTCCGCGCCGATCCAGGATACACCGGTGCCCATTGCGGACTCCCCGGCGCCGTGCCGACGTCGGCTCGTAGACTCTTCTCCGGATGTTCCTTCCTCTACGGACATTTGTCATCTCCTTGTCTCTTCTTCACCGGAGACTGTACGCTGCATTGTGGCCTTTTCCCCAGCGGCTTCCAGGGCAGGTTCTACGCTGTCTCCTCGTCCACAGCCCCCCTTGTAATTGGTTGCCCCGCAGGCTTCTACGCCTTCTCCGGAGACCCCTCAGACCCCTCACTTGTCCATGGGACTTCCATCCTACAGGGGCTGGCCTTTTCTTCCTCCAGTAGGGCTTAGTTAGCAGCCTTCGCCCACAGAAGAGTTGCTCTCTTCCCCACACCGCCCTACAGAGGCGAGTGTAGCCTTTGTCCGGGCCATTTCCACGGCCACCGGCATTTTGCAAATGGGCAACCCGGTCGATCCACTCCCAACGGACCACTGGTTGGTGTTTCTCCACCAAGGCTCTTGTAGTGTAGTTCCTATATTCCCAATAGGCTCTGCCCATTGTAATAACATAAACGATAGTTTAGACGTAGGACTGAAGTCGACTATGTCTCTATTAAATATGTTAGACTTAATTATGAATGCCAGCTAGCTCAGAGGTCACTAGAAACTTTCTCGAATTCACAAGAAGGGATACGTTTCTGACAACCGCACAAAAATGACAACGTTGCTCCCCAAGAATAAGGAGGATATCTCCAGAGTCGGGAAACAATAGATAGCTATTTTACTCAGTCAATCGTGCATGCTTCGTTTCACCAGTAGTGCAGAGAAATAGAGAGACGGGCGTTTTCAATAAAAGAGGTTATGTATTGAGCAGTCTTCTTTCTCATGCAAGAGAAGTGAATTGCTACAATTGCAATACTTGTCATAAAGTAAAGTGCGTACAGTAAAAAGAGTAATGTAAAATAATACTGTAAAAGCATGCTATGGTTTCTAAGCCATACGGTATTTAAAATGCATACGACGATAAATAATGACTAAACGTACTCAACTGGTGCTTCTAAGATACGCCTACCCCGGTGTACCTAACCTAAGCCTAGTACATGGGAAGAAGTTAGTGAGAAGTAGTTTTAAGTTAAATAGTTTCTGCCAAGAATCTAAACCAAGAATTCTCTAAGAGTCTAATCAGCTCCGTACCTTGTTATAGAATGTAGGAGGGCTTGTATCTCTCTCTCAGGACTCGATCTCCCAGCAAACCCGCAAGGGTAGCAGGGAAACACTGGAGCTGGATTTCTCGGCAAGAGGAAAGACAGCGTCTCTCTCAGTGCATCAGCGGGAGGGTCGGCTTCCTTCGGCACTTGCTACAGCAGGGCGTCGGGCAAGTAGATAGTTGATCTGCTACAAACCACTGTGTATTTTGCTACGGCAGATGCTGGTATATTTATACCTGGAGGGTGCCTGGTTTGACGTAAGGTTGGACATAAGACGTCACTAAGAACTCGCAGTTCTTTCAGGACTTCAGGAGTTTTAGGACAAATCAAATACAGAAGCAGGGGGAAGTCCCGGGCTGCTGGAGGTTTGGTTTCTCTAAGAATACGTTGTGCTTTCTAGGAGTCTGTGGAAGTAGCCTTGCCGTATTTGGACTGCATTGGCTATGTCTTAATATGGGTATGATAATTATGCCTATATAAGGATATGATTTGATATAACTATATAAGGGCAGACATCGGGAATATTAAACTAGAGTCCTAAATTCGTCCACAACACCCACTCCATAATTTCACCTCCAAGGAGCCACTCCAAAGTAAAGGAATGGACCAAATTGGTGACTGCGCTAAACTGCACCCCAACCCTAGTCAACTCTGCTAAATCACTAGGAATCACATTAGATGAGAACCTCGACATGAAAGCCCACATTAATTCAATGGCGAAAAGTGCCCGCTTCCATTTGAACTACTTAAGAAAATTAAAACCATTCATCTCAGAGGCTGATCTAAAACTGGCTATACAATCCCTAGTTATATCCAGGATCGAATATGGTTGCTCTACATTAACCGGACTACCTAAAACATACACAGCACGACTAAAAGCTTGTCTCAACGCTGCGGCAAAACTCATCACTGGATCTAGGAAATTTGATCATATATCTCCTCACCTGAAAGCACTAAACTGGCTACCTTATGAGGCCAGAATTCAAATGAAGATAGCATGTATTACTCACAAAGCGGTGCACTATAACACGCCAAGATACCTAGCCAAGAAAATTAAGCTGTCGGGAGGAAACAGACCAACTAGAAGCGCCAAGGAGCTGCTGTTGAGGTCAGCCATCTTCCGAAAGAAAAAGACTTATGACCGAGCATTCTCTGGAGCTGCCCCCAGAGTCTGGAATTCACTCCCTCCAAGCATTAGGAAGATTCAAAATATTGTAACATTCAAACGGGAATTGAAAAGCCTTATGATGAGTAAATACCCTGCATAGGGAAGCCGACGGATCGCTGGTACTAATACTTACACCAGTTGAAGGGGGCCCTCTTCATGAATACTATCATTGACAAGAGACTGACTCCACACACAAGCCTCGGCTGTATCCTTATCGCTACCACAGTCCTATAGGAACTCATAACTGTTTTTCACAGCCAAATCTATATATCCTCTACCTCACCTTATTTATCGATAAAGACTGTGATATAAGCTAAGCCTTACTTACCTTTAAAGGCTAATTGCACATGTGTCTGGAATTTATATATTTAGGCACCCTCATAGCCAAAGTTTCTTTTACCTCATATCGGTTTGTTTTTATAATTGATATTGTATTGTCAATTTGTAACCTAAGCAGTGGTATCATTCAAAATAATGCACATATTGTACTTTAAATTATTTACTAAATTTACATTTATGAAATGGCTCTTAATACAGAAGAGAAGGTCGAGACCAATTAATAACATTTTTATACAAGACTGTACATGTGCTAGAGGCTAAGTTGAAAATATTGTCTCTAGTTTTTTTAAAAATAGAAATCGTATTCTCCAAAAATAGTTCTACTTTAAGCAGAGTATCATGTGCCAAAAAAAGTAAATATTTTGGGAACAGGGAAAAAATAATTTAGTTTGAGGAAAAAATAGTTCCTAAGTTTTAGAAGTTCTGTTTATCAAAAACTGAAGGCCGAATTCAAAGTTCAGGGAATGCTGTGTGCTCCTGTTTTCAAAAGTTATTCTCATTGTTAGCGGAGAACATTAGCTCAGATAGGCTGGCAAAGAATTTGTCTACAACAGTAGGTGAATGTTGGGCCATGCCCGAAAAAGTAGAAATAGTGCATATGTGCGATGCATTGCCGTCCTTGTTATCTAGATCAGCAATGGTTACTGAAGGTTGTACCTGTGTGCCGCTTTCATCTCGTACCTCACCGCCAGCTTGTAGTTGTGAGGTCTCAACGAATGCCGTCATCAGAATTGGTAGCCGCTGGGGACAACACGTTGCATGAGCCCTTACTGAACCAAGCAAAGTATCGACATCCATAGGTACTGCTGATGGGAGTGTGAGACAGACGTCTAACACGCGTTCTTCTCCGCAGAGCAGGCATCGTAGAACAGGTAGGATGCAATCTTATCAGATTGGTCTGAATGAAAGGAACCATGTGGTATTCAGATCTCTTAGCCGAGCCAAGCCGAGGACTTTGGTAATCCTATCTCTGTACCGCATTGCCAGGATCGCTTGTTCCATGGTTACCCGGGTATTGCTTGTGACTGGACTTGCCATATCGGAGCAGAAGGAAAAAAAATAAAATTCCTGCTACGAGTCCCAAGATTAGAGGCAGGCCGCCAAACACAGAGTGCACGAAATTCGGGAAGATGCTCAGGACTGCTTCAAAGGGTGATAATAGTCTCCAAAAAATTGTCTTAAATACATGTGCGATGCCGCTGGTATCAGACATGTTTAAGATTTGGCTCAATATTTCTATGAAATTCACGGGGCAATTTGTTGATAATAATGCATGTATCTCTGCAGAAGTCCTTGCTACTTGCAGGTCATACATTTCTCTAGACGATGTCAAAGGCACAGTTTTTTGCATAAGAATGTACTTCATTCTGCTTAAAGTATCAATTCGAATAGAAGAGATATTCAATGAAGGCCATATCGTTGCCTCCTTGTCTGGTTTGCTGTTTGGATACAATACTTGCATACAGCAAGTGACCCTGGATGTAACACTAACGAGATAGGCCGTTCCTGGCAACATGCCACAACAGCTGTGGTCACTTAACATAACATAACTGCCGTTGGTAAGTTGTCTGAAAAAAGGCTCCATTTGTGTGGCTGGGATGCCGTGCAGGTGGCAAGAAAGGTCATTAGATGAACCTTTGCAGGCTCCATGTAAGTTAATTTCTTGACACAGAAGTGTACCGCTTAGTGAGTTTTTACAATTGTTACCACTAACAAATACCTCTTTTTTCCCCCCACTCCAACATCTATGTGTGTAAGGTAAATTCCAGGTTGACTTGATGTACCCTTTAGCCAACTTTTCATACAGGCCCGCTGGTATGTGCTTCAGGCAATATTGAAACTGAAATGTCGTTATTGGTATTGTAATGGTGCCATGTATTATCCACTCAATGATAGGCTTCTCGTAACTGTCAATGGTAATCTCTCGAGTTTTTCAATGCTCAGCACCGTATAGTGTGCTCCATTTTGTGCCAAAGAAATGTGTTTATCTGTTAGGTTAAAATTAGAAAATAATGACGTCGTGTTAATCAGGCGCCAGGGCACATATCCTGAACGGAGGTTTTGCAACGTCCAGCCTAATTGTACAATAGAACCATAATTTGGACTGGCCATGTTGTAACATTAGCATATCCTGTTCTATTATATCAATAGCGGATGATACAATGCTGTCCAAAGAATAAATTCTGGAGGACAGAGTGGTTAACCCATTGTCTACTACAGATAGGGATATTTCCAAATGAATACGGTCAATTTCTCGTAATTTCTCAGCAGTTTCAATTTGCGTTATTTTCCAAGCCTCGTTGTAAGCAGCATATATACCGACGTATATGAAACGTTTTTGACGCTGTTTGCGAGGTCCCAATAAGAAATCCCGCAAGTCAGCACCTTCTTTAAGTAAGGTCAAATGTTGCTTAATTTCAGGAAGTGAGGATTTCTGTAGCCATTCGAGGCATATTTTTCCTACACTGTATGTGGTGACTATCCCTGGATGTTGTCTCTGGGAATATCTAGGGTCTGGCCTATTTTGAGTGAACCCTTGTGTTTTATTCAGGAATCTATATTGACAGTTATTAGTGTCTGTGGGCCCGATCAATCATTTTTTCCAATCAGGATTAGTTCTGTTTTGGTGTAAAATATGGGATACGTCTATCTCCACATCTGTAGTGCTATTACTATCAGGTATGGGCTTTGGTATAGACGGCTTGTTTAAATCCTTAATCTTGGCTAATCCAAGACAGGTTGTTGCAGGCTCTGAAAATGATTCTAAACCTTGTACCTTCCAGTCTTTTGTACCCCAGACCGTTTTTGTCTCAATGTTCTCTTTCCAAAACTCAAAACCAAATGTAGACAATTGTGCATAACATTTTGCAGAATAAATCAGTTTAGTGTTTGTCAACATGTTTTTCATTCCTGTTTTATTCATAATTTTGAAATAAAAAGGTTCTGTATCTGTGTTATTTAACCCTGTGAAGTATGGGAATTTCTCATAAAATGTTTTCGAGATGCCCTTTGGCGGTGTTGGACAATGTTCCCATTGATTATAAGTAAAAACATTTTTAGTATTGGCAGATTTATGCAAATAATGGTGCCCATAATGATTAAAGCAATACATTTCTTCATAATCTGATGAACCTTCTAAATAATCATGTTCTGTAAATTTTGCTGACATTTCTAAATCTGACATCATGTTATTAATAGTTTCAAAGTCCCAATCATCAGAGAAAGTGCTCGGTGAGACAAAGTCACTTAAAGAAACCTTGAACTGGTGTGGATACTTCAAGAGTTCAACCGGGCCATAGATGTCGTAATCAGTAGCGTCCCATGCTACACCACCAGGTATAGGAATGGCTGTGATGTTCACTGATGACAGTTCTCTTTTTTCAATGTAAGAAGATTTGTGAGGCTTTAGAACCAAGTTGATTTTCTGACTTGCTGTGTCCATTGTACTGTATTTTCCATCAATCATTCTTCCCAAGCTTAAAACTAAAATGAGCTAGAGCAGGAGGAAAAGTACACCTAACACAATCCACAATTCAATCCATGGTGAAATCAGATATGTTTCTCCAAGTTGATGAAAGAGTTCTGTTGTTTTTTTCTTTGAAAGTCTTGTTTGCTGGCTTCTCTTCAGGTTCACTAGGATCCTCTGAAAAGTCATCAAAATTGATGAAGTAGCCAGATGCAGTTCTATCAATTGTTGGAATTGCTTCAGGCTGTTCAATAATTTTTCTATTGGATTCTTCCTTTGGCATATTTGTATAGTCAAAGGCTACATCATTGTAGACAGGTGTTTCTTGACGAACTGTTGCAATTTGGGTTTCAAGAGGCACAAGTTCCATGGCTTTGTTTCATAGTCCTTCTTCTCTCACTGCAGGTTTATCAAAAGTGATTAGTCTCTCTGTTAGAACCTCTTGAATTGTAGCTAGGTTTGATCTTCTGCTACATCTCGGGAGTTCACTGGGCCTACTACTTATTATTGGCCACATGATTGTGGTTTTACCAGGTCGATTGATACAACTCTGTTCTCCTTTTTACCAGCAAAGGGGGGTAGTACTACCGATCTTGTTCCTTGAATTCCTAAGACAGGTACTGCTTTTCTGTAAGAAGGCCCAAATTCCTTCTTCACCGCGATCTTTTCTCCGACCAGATCCCCAATCTTTGGAATCCAGACAGGTCTTGCTGGGACAGGTGGTTTTTCTGCAGTGGCAGTTGGCTTTTGCTTTGTGTTACTTAGACTTCTTCTTGTCTCATTTAAGTCCTGTAAAACAGCCAAACGATCTTTGATATCAAAGGTTTTTTGTTCCACCACTGAAGTATGACGATCAAGGTCTTCGATCAATATTCTAGTACCAAACAAAAGTTCATACGGAATGATTCCACCCAGAGAATGTCTTGGCAGATTATTAAGACTACGTTGGACACTTGTTTGACCCACCCATCACCCCAACCTAATACTCTCGCCGTTATAGATTGCTTTATGTCACAGTTTTTTCTCTCCACTACCGCATTACCCTCAGGATGGAAAGGGCTAGAGTACCGCAATGCAATGCCCAAGCTGGCCATGGACTCTTTGTGAGGTTGAGAGCTAAACGCAGGACCCTGTTCAGAATGTAGCGTGCCAATTGCGTATGTGCCGATAAAGACTCGCAGATCTTTAATAACAGTTCTGCCGTCAGCTGAGCGCTGGGGCCATATCCAAATGAATCTCGTCTTAATATTTATGGGACCGCATTTGTCCGGGCGGACGCCTGCATGTAGATAGTCTAATGCTGTCTAATAGAGGTGTCTGGGCTGTTCTTACTGTGCCTGAGTCAGTTATCTGGTCCGGTTCACAACTGCGATCTCTGTTGCAGTCCTGACAATCTATTGCAAATATATAAACTTGCACGCTCATTCCCGGCCACCATTAGTTCAATTGTAATTCTATTGAAGATTTTAAGATCTTTTGATGCCTCAGACCCAATCCCATGTGTGCTTCTTGAATCAAGTAAGCCCTCCGGTTCCTGTTTGGAATTACTCTGTCCCCCACTCCAGGGATTTGAGTAAAAGGAACGGAGTTTGCATCAATTATGTATGTATTTCCGAGTAGATAATTTATAGGTAACGCAGCGTAATTGCCTTCCAATGAGGCTTTTACTGCCAGCATTGTTTCACCATCTATTCGTTTTATTGAACGCTTTACTGTAGCTACGGAAGCCGGTTGAACAGCTTCCTTTGCGCCTTTATCAGCCAATGAATTCCCTGCAGCGTAAACGCCATCACGTTGAAGACTCAGCGCATGTATCACGTGAGTCTTTTGTAGTTCTTTCTGTAAAATAACTACTTGTTCCCATAGCTTTTTGTGCTTTATTGTGCCACCTTTCTCATCTTTGTAATCGTTTTCAATCCAGGTCTGCAAGAAATCATTGTAAAACTGGACGTAGTAATGTAAATCGCACACTATTAGTGTGGGGAATTTGCGATCTGCATTTTCAAGCGCCATCATTAAAGCCTGTAGTTCAGCTCGCTGAGCTGTACAGTTTCTGAGTGATTGAGTTTTAGTGACCATTGGTCTGAATTTACCTATGCGCCAGCGACCTTTTACAATTGCGCATGCCGCATTGTATACATGCTTATCCACAATCCATTGTTGTGCAGATCCATCTGTGTAGATTACACAGACGTACTGTTCGAGAGGCAGAATTTCGGTCGGCAGAAGACATTCATACTATTATTCTAGATTTTCTAGTTTTTTCATTTTGGGAAAAGCGTGTACCACGTCTGTTGCAGCAAGAGAATTAACCCATTGTATCCATTCTGGCTGTAACGCTATATCATTTGGAATGCTCGGTCTTGTTACTGCCTCAAGGGCTGATACTACTGTCAAAACAGATATGCGATTCCCTTGGGCTAGGGCTTTTTCTTTTGCTACAGCAGTTTGAATCGCAGTTAGAATTTTTTAGGTAGAACTGAATTTCATTTCAGCCTGTGTGTACAAGTGTGATTTGTATGCTATTCGTACCGTTTCTCCCTCATTAGAGGTCAGGTACATGAATTCGCATCTTCCTGGGATGACTCGGATTACAAGGTTGCGTTAGTTTACGCGTGTTTGCAGCTTTGTTTAGTTAACATGTCTGTTTGTATCGAACGTAAAATTTCTGTGTGTTTCTGTGTCCAATTAATTGGTTTGAAATCAGGTTTGATTAGTTCGTAGAGAGGTTTAACCCTCACTGCATAGTTTAGAATGTATGTTCTTCCAAAATTCAAGAAACCTAGAATTGATTGTAAGTTTTTCAGCGTTTTTGGGGCTTGGGGCACTGAACACTTCTCTAAGAAGTTGTCTACTAGGCTTTTGCCTTCACTCGATAACTCATATCCCAGAAATAGGACTGTGAGGTGGGCAATTCGTGATTTTTTAAAGTTGAATTTGTACCCTTCAGATGCGAATCCAAGTATAATGGTGTTCACTCTTTTCAAGTGTATGTCCAAGTTATCGTCTGTAAGATAGATGTCATCGACATAAGATAATGCCTCATCATCATACATTTGTAGTAACTCTGTTACCCTGGCTGAAAATAATCCTGGGCTATTCTTGAATCCCTGGGGGAGACGACAGAATTGCCCCTGGGCCCCCATCCTGGAGAAAGCGGTCAATTACCTGCTTTCTGGTGCAATGTTTTGACAGAAGAAACCATTTGAAATATCTAATGTTGTTTTATATTTTTTGCGCACGATGTTATTCATCAGTGCTGCACTGTGTGAATTTTGTACTGCAAATGTTTTGCAAAAAGAGTTTAGGTGTCTATAGTCCAATACTAGACGATATGAATCGTCTGGTTTGGAGACAGGAAACAAAGGATTGTTCATTTGTGAAGTGCATGTTTCAATCACCCCCTGGTATTCAAGTTGATCTAAGATCTCCCTGACTTGTTTTTTAGCTTCCTGCTTTACAGGATACTGCCTTTGTGCAGTGGGTTCATTTTTTAACTGGATTTTATGGTGAGGTGAATCCTCATCCCATCCTACATGATTTTTATATAGTGCTGGAGCCTGTGCCATCGCCCATTTCCTTGCATAAGTGTGTATTTTTATGAATTGGAACATGTTTTGAGAAGGCAGGCCTAATAATTTCTTCGCCAAGTGGGCATTTCCTAACAAATTCTGGTGGCCAGTCTTTCTCAGCTAGAAGGATATCATAGCCTTCAGATAGATTCTCCCAAAAGAGAATTTTTATTTTTTCTAGTTATGTCCCCTTCTATACGCAGTTTTATTTCATATAATTTATGGGGTACACAGACTCTGGTGTCCGCAGTTTCCACCTGAATGTATTCATTCGTGTCCACTGTCTCCAGAAGATTCATCAGGATGTTGCGAGCTATGGTCACTTCTGCTGCACTGTCTAGCATTGTCAGGGCCCATTCTCCGTTCTTGAGTTGTGTCCTCAGGATTCTCTGCATGTTTTATTTTTATACTAGCCACCTTCTTTTTGGAAAATTGTGATTTTACTTTGATGAGCAGGTTCCTTGTCTTTGGACTTGACCCGTTCTTCTTTATGTTCTGACCGTCCTCTTCTTTCCGATTTCTGTGAGGAATTCTGAAAAGATCGAGAGGGACGTGTATCATTATCTTGATATCTGTCAGTTTTCTCAAATTATCCCTATTTCTAAGGTTGTATCTTTTTTCAGAGGGCTCTCGTTAGGGAGACCTACCCCCTCCCCCGCCCCCCCCCCCCCCATTCTGGAGGTCTTTCTCTCTTTTGGGGAGGCCTTCCTCCGGACTGAAACTGTTTTTCTCTGGCAAGAGTCTGTTTATTACCCTCCCACTTCTTTTTTGAGTAGTGATATTATTTTTTATAAATGATTTTTCAGGATTTTCTGGTAGTTGTGGTTTTAGTGGTTTCCCACCCAAACTATCTCTACCTAATTCTTCGTAGCACTTTCCAATTATTCTGGCAAGTTCAAAAGGCTGGTCTTCTAATTCTGTTTCTTTTAATTTTTGGCGGATCGCCACAGATGCTGCTTCTCCTTTTATGTTGGCTAGTAATATAGCCGAGGCTTGCTTAAAGTCTTTCAATAATTTCCTACCTAAATTTAAAGCAGGTTCTGGACCGTATTCATTTTGAATCTGTCTCAGTACCTCTGGTATTACCGCTATTGACGGAAAACCATGTGTTTTTGTGTAGATTGAAGCAAAGACTGTTCCCCAAGTGTCACAGTCCTCCACATGTGGTGCGATCCCCATTGGTAAACAGATTGTCAGAATTCCGTGTTTTTCAAGAGGTGTACTATCAGGGAATACTGCCTCTATTTGAGTAATCTTTTGAGCTAACTAGAACGGAATTTGTTCCCGTTTTGCAGGTAATTTGCCAATGACTGTATAGTCTGTGGTGTCATTTTGTTTGTGTTCCCCTGGTGAGGGGTGTGCTGTGGAATGTTTATTGCTGGTTGGACTGTTAAAGTCTGCATGACATATTGGACCAATTGTCTATGTATTTTAATTAATTGCTTCAACTGAATCAATAGTTCACTGTCTGACATTCTTTCGATGTCAGGAGGTGGTGTGTAACCAGCTAGTACTGGCCATGTTGCTCCTGGTCTACCTAGTGAACCGAGCCTGGTAATTTCATTGTGATGTTTTAGGGCGCCATTAAACCAGAGCTGATGCTCCTGGCAAGTTAGTGGAATTTCAATGTCCTCAAAAGGAACATATTCCGTTGGAGGTTCCTCTTTTTTGTAATAGTGGAACTCCAGTGTTATAGCATTTGCTGCTGGAAGAGTTATCCATGAATAGAACACCTGTCTGCCGATATTCATGTGCCTCTATGACAAAGATAACTGTACCACCTCTCGATGATACTCCGTTGTTTTTAAGTTTGAAAGTTACACCCCTTCTTACATTTATCGGGATGATTATTGCACCTGGAAAGTTTTGTTGGAGACTTGTGTCTTCCGCCAATAGTTGAGCTGCCAAAGCATCTCTTTCTTTTTCCCTTTCTTCTTCACTTTCCGTCATTTTGTTGACTGAAAGTTAGCAGAGTATGTTTCAAGGAAACAAATATTAGGTGCACAATATTTTGGAACACTGTATCCTTCAACGTTGAACAAACCAAAAACTAATACATAGGATTCTCATCCTACTTAGTTCTGGCGGATATTAACCTTTCACCCACTCCAGACGTCTATTGGAGTTTTTACGGAAAAAGAGGTGAAAAGCACGACTGAGTTACTTTAGTATCTAGCGTTAAACTATCGCCTTACCAAACGTTGGGCGCCATGTAGTGTAGTTCCTATATTCCCAATAGGCTCTCCGCATTGGAATAACATAAACAATAATTTAGACGTAGGACTGAAGTCGACTGTGTCTCTATTGAATATGTTAGACTTAATTATGAATGCCAGCTAGCTCAGAGGTCACTAGAAAATTTCTCTAATTCACAAGAAGGGATTAGTTCACAGTTTTCCAAACTTTTCATGTTGGTGACACACCTTTTTGTGAAAAAAATTTCAGGGACACAGTAACGCAAGCGAGCGCAGGGAGCTAGCCTGAGCCACCCACAACCCCACACACAACCACACACACGCCCACACCCCCATACACACCCCCCCACACAACCCCACACACACCCCACACAACCCCACACAACCCCACACACACAACCCCACACCCCTACACACAACCCCACACACACAGCCCCCCCACACACACACCAGAGCTGGAATTAAAACCAAAAGTTCCAGATCACCAGGTCACCAGTTTCGGCACTAGACTAAATCTCTGTGGTCTAGAATCCCAGAATGTTGCATGTTCTTGGAGGAATTCTGTCTTGTAAAACTCTGCTCTTCATGGCCACACTTTTGATCTAGTATCCTGGCTTCAGCTGGGTTTGCTTTTCCACACAACACTCAAGCCTATTCTTGCCACCCAGTGGCCTAATGAGCTGTTGCGTCTCGTCTTTCTGTACTTTGCCGAAAGTGGACACCTTCGGTTTTGCAATAGTTAATTTATAAGTGCTAGTGGACTTGTACAAAAGTTTGTTGTGACCACTGAAGGTCGTCTGGTGGCTGCATTAGTTTCTGAATGACCTCACAGTGGGCACTGCCCTCACTGCAGTGAGAGCCACCACTTCTCCCCGTTCTTATGCTTTCTCTCGTGGTTTTCTCTCACTTTAATCACCCGGCTCTCTTCCTCTTGTTGTATTTCTCCTACTGTCTTTCACCCCCTCCCCTCTCCTTTTACACCTCTGCCCCCAGAGCTCACCCTTCAGTGCAGGGCCTCTTCCCGGAAGCTTCTCTTAGAATGTGTGCCTTTCCATTCCTGGTGCACTGCAGCTCTCACTCAGGCGGACCGCTCTCCAGGGCCACCTCCTGTTTCTGCCGAAGACTAGAGGGCACCCCCTCCTTTCCCCCCATGCAACATCTCTACTGCCCCCTGTACTCCCCTGCCCCGATCTCACCACTCTTCCTTTACCCATGATTTCGCTGCGTCCCTCTATAATGGACACTCTGTTCATCACCACCCCCTTTTTGTAAATCGTTTTTGGCCACTATAGGTGTGGCAGGGTATACTCAGACATGAGTCCCTTTCTCACTGCTCCATCAGGATTCAAGCAAGCCGGGCCGAAGAAGGCTGAAATGCCAGAAACCGGTCCCCGGTAGCTTGTCTCCTTTCTGGTGAAGAATTGGCTTGGTAGTTTAGTCTGCCCTGTTCCCATGATGCACTGGGCCAGGGACAGACTGATTTGCATATAGCCAGGTTCTGAGCTGGGATGGGGCAGTGAGATAAATAACGGTGATGGATCAAGCCCTGATCTTTGGACTGGGTAAGAGTGGTCTGTTTAACTCAGACACTCTGTTCATCACCACCCCCTTTTTGTAAATCGTTTTTGGCCACTATAGGTGTGGCAGGGTATACTCAGACATGAGTCCCTTTCTCACTGCTCCATCAGGATTCAAGCAAGCCGGGCCGAAGAAGGCTGAAATGCCAGAAACCGGTCCCCGGTAGCTTGTCTCCTTTCTGGTGAAGAATTGGCTTGGTAGTTGAGTCTGCCCTGATCCCATGATGCACTGGGCCAGGGACAGACTGATTTGCATATAGCCAGGTTCTGAGCTGGGATGGGGCAGTGAGATAAATAACGGTGATGGATCAAGCCCTGATCTTTGGACTGGGTAAGAGTGGTCTGTTTAACTCAGACACTCTGTTCATCACCACCCCCTTTTTGTAAATCCTCTATAATGGTGCACTTGTGTCCACGTACACCTAGCTGCACTGAACACCCCCACCCCCCCCAAGCCCACGGATCTCACCAATGTTTCTTTACCCATGATTCCCCTGTGTCCCTCTATTGTTGTGCACTTGTGCCCATGCCTACCTCTAGCAAGATCTGCACTGCCCCTTTCACCCCCATTGTCCTGTGTTCCTTTGTTCTGGTGCACTTGCACCCACGCTCACCTCTGATTCCCTTGCGTCCCTCTATAATGGTACACTTGTGTCCACGTACATCTGGTTGCACTGCCTCCCCCCCCCCCCCCCAAACCCCCGGTTCTCACCACTGTTCATTTACCCATGATTCCCCTGTGCACATCTATAATGCTGCTCCCTTCTTTTCCACGCCCACCTCTCTCTAGCCCGGGCTGTGCTGCCCACCTTTCTCATGTGTTCACCTCTCTCCTCTCTTGTGCCCTGCCTTAATAGCCCTCCCTTTACACCCCTCTCATCTCCATTTCTTCCTCCTTTTTCTACCTTGTTTTGTGTGTGTGCGGGTTTCTGTAGCACAAACTCCACTGGAAGGTCTCAGAGCGCTTTACACGAGCACCAGTTGCATTACATACAGACACATCCATTTTTAGACACGGGGAGTTTATGCTATTTACCCAGAATCACAAGATGTATTAGTCTCATGCCTGACTCGAACCTAGTTCATCTGCTTCAAAGTCAGCTGCCCTAGCCGTTAAAACACCCTGCCCCCTTGTTACCGTTGTGACACCGTTTACTGAGACAGCCGCTGAGACTCTGACAATGCCCCCACTGAGCCTCGGTATAGCTGAATGGAGCTCCTGACCACGAGGCTCCACGAGGCTTTGCTGCTGCTCCGCTGCTACTCTGCCTTGCACGATGTAAACGCTCAGTGAGGCTGGAGTCGCATTCCCCTATATCGGCCGCCTCTGACGTCATCACATCACATCGCGCGACACACCTACGCATGGGGCGCGACACAGTAACGTGTCGCGCCACACAGTTTGGAAAGCTGTGGATTAGTTTCTGACAACCGCATAAACATGACAACTTTGCTCCCCAAGAATAAGGAGGATATTTCCAGAGTCGCGGAAACAATAGATAGCTATTTCACTCAGTCAATCGAGCATGCTTCGTTTCACCAGAAGTGCAGGGAAATAGAGAGACGGGCGTTTTCAGTAAAAGAGGTTATTTATTGAGCAGTCTTCTTTCTCATGCAAGAGAAGTGAATTGCTACAATTGCAATACTTGTCATAAAGTAAAGTGCGTACAGTAAAAAGAGTATTATAAAATAATACTGTAAAAGCATGGTATGGTTTCTAAGCCATACGGTATTTAAAATGGATAAAATACATACAACGATAAATAATGACTAAACGTACTCAACTGGTGCTTCTAAGATACGCCTACCCCGGTGTACCTAACCTAAGCCTAGTACATGGGAAGAAGTAAGTGAGAAGTAGTTTTTAAGTTAAATAGTTTCTGCCAAGAATCTAAACCAAGAATTCTCTAAGGGTCTAATCAGCTTCGTACCTTGTTATAGAATGTAGGAGGTCTTGTATCTCTCTCAGGACTCGATCTCTCAGCAACCCGCAAGGGTAGCAGGGAAACACTGGAGCTGGATTTCTCGGCAAGAGGAAAGACAGCGTCTCTCTCAGTGCGTCAGCCGGCGGGTCGGCTTCCTTTGGCACTTGCTACAGCAGGGCGTTGGGCAAGTAGATAGTCGATCTGCTCCAAACCACTGTGTGTTTTGCTAGGGCAGATGCTGGTATATTTATACCTGGAGGGTGCTGAGTTTGACGTAAGGTTGGACATAAGACGTCACTAAGAACTCGCAGTTCTTTCAGGACTTCAGGAGTTGTAGGACAAATCAAATACAGAAGCAGGGGGAAGTCCCGGGCTGCTGGAGGTTTGGTTTCTCTAAGAACACGTTGTGCTTTCTAGGAGTCTGTGGAAGTAGCCTTGCCGTATTTGGACTGCATTGGCTATGTCTTAATATGGGTATGATTGTTATGCCTATATGAGGATATGATTTGATATAACTATATAAGGGCATACATCGGGAATATTAAACTAGAGTCCTAGATTCGTTCACAGCACTCTGGTGGAGGGGAGCCGCTTCTTCCATTTGAAGCTTCGCTCCACAACTTTCTTCTGGAGGCGTCCTGCTATGGGGAATCTGGTGCCTCCGCCGCTCCACACAATCCAGTCTGCCATTTTTACCACCCATCTGCCCAGGGCCCTGTCCTGCCGACTGCTTTTCTTTCCTCGCCTTCGGTGTTGCTACCTCCGTCACAGGAGGCCTGGTGGTTGGACTCCTGGGGGTGTAACATTTTCGCTTCCACTAGTGTGGCTCTGCGCGCTCTCAGCACACTTTGTCTGTTGGCCAGGGCTACCTCCGGCATATGGGATTCCGTTGAGACACTTCTGTCGCGCTCTTCCCACGACAGTGTCCGCGCTGATCTGTGGGAGTTAGCTGCATTTATTCTCCTTTCGGCCTTGGATGTCCCTGATTCTCTCGCCCGCGCTATGGCGAGGTCTGTGGCCCTTCGCCACCATGCTTTGTCGTGGGATGGCGTCTGTAGGAAGGTGGATATTTGATTGTATGGTTACCCCAACTTTTTGCCTAGTGTTTAGCTGGTTTTCGACTTAGTTGGCCTGGGATCCTGCTAATCAGGGCCCCGGGCTATCTGCTCTCACTTTAAAATGGACTCCATGTACTTCAGGTACATCTCTATTTGGATATTGGGTCACCTTATGAGCCCCTGTATAGTATAGTGTACCTTAGGTACCCAGGGCATAGGTGCATCCAAGGCCTACCATGGGCTGTAGTATGTATTATGCCACCCCTGGTTGGCCATCCACATTGACACAACTGGCTGATCACTCAACTGGGGCAAGGTCGTGTAATCACCCCTTGCTTAGATAAAGTATCCCTATACCTACCATTACATATAGACACATATATACCTATAAGTCACTCCTATGGCAGGCCTTAACAATCCTGGAGGCAGAGTGTTTGGTTTTATGTGAGATGGTGCTCTAGCATGAGCTGAGCCTGTCTGCAGCTTTCGGAACCATGTCCTTATAGCTGTTCTATGATATAACCATACCATATACTTATAACCCTCACGGTTAATGCTAACTTTGGTTTGGCTTTATCGAAACATGTCGTGTAAGGTGTCATACGCTTTGGAATGCTACCCCCTCGCCAGTTCTGGCGACGGGTGTTGCATTCCACCCTTCTAGAGGGAGAAGACACGTTGTTCCTGTTAATCCCGGTTAAAGTTAACCAGAGCCTCAGCATCACAAAATGGATGCTGCTGCCACAGACACAAGTCTGACCTCCTGCTGCTGGGAGTCCTTCCAGCGAGGGAGGCTTGGACAATAGGTTTCCTGTCTTGGGAGGTGCTAGCACCACCCCAGACAGGCCATAGTGTATTGGGGCAGGGAGTGCTGAATGAAATGAGACACTGCCTGGGGCACACAAGGTGCTCCATGCGTAGTCCGGTTGAAACCAGTTGCTGGGGCACTCCAGCCCCAGCTCTGGCCCGAAACTGGACAAAGGGGAAAGGGGTGTAACCACCCCATTCGCTGGTCCCACCCATAGGAAGGACCTAGCAAGTAATCCAGCCCCTTTGATTAGTATAAAGGTAGGAGCTGAGTCAAGAGACTTTAGATTTATCCTTAACTGAAACTTGAAACAAAACTCTGGACCTTCGACATTCCTACGGCAACTAGAAGACTGAAGAATCTCCCTTGTGGTCAAAGAGTGACCACCCTGTGCAAACAGGCACCATCCAGCGATCTGTGGTTTGCTTTGTCGACGCTCCCGCCGAAGCCCGAGCACAGAGCCTGACAAGAACCAGACTTCCAGACTTCTTTGACCCCATCCACAGCCACAGCAAAGCTGAGACCCGTGTAGACGACGAGAGACGTGGGACCGCCCATCTTGAAAAACGTGCTCATTGCTGCTTGTACAGCTTCTGAGGCACCCTCGAAGTTGTGCATTGGGGATTGAGAAGCCCCAGTCCCGAGGACCTTCTACACCGACGCACAGCCCTCCATACGCCACGAGTGCCACGTGGAGCCTGCTAGTGTTTTTGTGCTCGACGTGTCTGTCCGGTCATTTGCCCGTTGGCTAGTGGCCTCTGTGACGAAGAACCTTTGAATCTACACCGCTGGCCTGGTTGCTCCAGGCTGGCCCCTGCTTCCCTGAAAAGGAGAAACCCCCCAGACCTTGCTGGTGTGCAACAGAAGCCATCTTCGATTCCTGCGTGGGTTGCCTTTGCCAAGTCTTGTTGACTCCAATCCGGAAGCCGACACCGCCAACAGCGAGATCCTTCCTGGGACAGTCCGTATCCAGCTCCTGGTCATCGTCGACGCCTCCTGGTCCACGTGGCTGCAGAGACAAGCTTCACAACATCACCTGATTGCTTCACGACATCGCCTGGTCCCTTCCTGGTACCTTCCTGGTCACTGGCTAGTGACCCAGACTCTGTCCCCTCTGCTTTCAGGTACTCTTCATTCTCGATCCGCCCTTGGATCCAACCGGACACTTCTCGCCTGGTCACGTGCAGCATCTTTCCACAGGTCTCCATAGGATTCAGCGACGAAACCTGACACGCTTTGACACCTAAGCACCCGGCTCCTGTGGGTGAGGTAACGCGAGTACTCCGGTGCTCCTGTGGGTATTGACTATCCAAGTGTCCGAGTTTTCAGTAGCTTTCTCCTAGTCCATCCGGATGTGTCCTAAATCAACTAGTTTCTAATTCTTTCGTTCCCATTGTATTGCTATGAGAACCCGCGTGCGTGTTTAGACACTGCACATGCTTCCCGTGGGCCTCCTGCTTCCTAACCTTTGGTAGTTCAGTGTAGCCCTAGCGTATTGGGGCAGGGAGTGCTGAATGAAATGAGACACTGCCTGGGGCACACAAGGTGCTCCATGCATAGTCCGGTTGAAACCAGTTGCTGGGGCACTCCAGCCCCAGCTCTGGCCCGAAACTGGACAAAGGGGTAAGGGGTGTAACCACCCCATTCGCTGGTCCCACCCATAGGAGGGACCTAGCAGGTAATCCAGCCCCTTTGATTAGTATAAAGGTAGGAGCTGAGTCAAGAGACTTTAGATTTATCCTTAACTGAAACTTGAAACAAAACTCTGGACCTTCGACATTCCTACGGCAACTAGAAGACTGAAGAATCTCCCTTGTGGTCAAAGAGTGACCACCCTGTGCAAACAGGCACCATCCAGCGATCTGCGGTTTGCTTTGTCAACGCTCCCGCCTAAGCCCGAGCACAGAGCCTGACAAGAACCAGACTTCCAGACTTCTTTGACCCCATCCACAGCCACAGCAAAGCTGAGACCCGTGTAGACGACGAGAGACGTGGGACCGGCATCTTGAAAAACGTGCTCATTGCTACTTGTACAGCTTCTGAGGCACCCTCGAAGTTGTGCATTGGGGATTGAGAAGCCCCAGTCCCGAGCACCTTCTACACCGACGCACAGCCCTCCATACTTCACGAGTGCCACGTGGAGCCTGCTAGTGTTTTTGTGCTTGACGTGTCTGTCCGGTCATTTGCCCGTTGGCTAGTGGCCTCTGTGACGAAGAACCTTTGAATCTACACCGCTGGCCTGGTTGCTCCAGGCTGGCCCCTGCTTCCCTGAAAAGGAGAAACCCCCCAGACCTTGCTGGTGTGCAACAGAAGCCATCTTCGATTCCTGCGTGGGTTGCCTTTGCCAAGTCTTGTTGACTCCAATCCGGAAGCCGACACCGCCAACAGCGAGATCCTTCCTGGGACAGTCCGTATCCAGCTCCTGGTCATCGTCGACGCCTCCTGGTCCACGTGGCTGCAGAGACAAGCTTCACAACATCACCTGATTGCTTCACGACATCGCCTGGTCCCTTCCTGGTACCTTCCTGGTCACTGGCTAGTGACCCAGACTCTGTCCCCTCTGCTTTCAGGTACTCTTCATTCTCGATCCGCCCTTGGATCCAACCGGACACTTCTCGCCTGGTCGCCTGCAGCATCTTTCCACAGGTCTCCATAGGATTCAGCGACGAAACCTGACATGCTTTGACACCTAAGCACCCGGCTCCTGTGGGTGAGGTAACGCGAGTACTCCGGTGCTCCTGTGGGTATTGACTATCCAAGTGTCCTAGTTTTCAGTAGCTTTCTCCTAGTCCATCCGGATGTGTCCTAAATCAACTAGTTTCTAATTCTTTCGTTCCCATTGTATTGCTATGAGAACCCGCGTGCGTGTTTAGACACTGCACATGCTTCCCGTGGGCCTCCTGCTTCCTAACCTTTGGTAGTTCAGTGTAGCCCTAGCGTATTGGGGCAGGGAGTGCTGAATGAAATGAGACACTGCCTGGGGCACACAAGGTGCTCCATGCATAGTCCGGTTGAAACAAGTTGCTGGGGCACTCCAGCCCCAGCTCTGGCCCGAAACTGGACAAAGGGGTAAGGGGTGTAACCACCCCATTCGCTGGTCCCACCCATAGGAGGGACCTAGCAGGTAATCCAGCCCCTTTGATTAGTATAAAGGTAGGAGCTGAGTCAAGAGACTTTAGATTTATCCTTAACTGAAACTTGAAACAAAACTCTGGACCTTCGACATTCCTACGGCAACTAGAAGACTGAAGAATCTCCCTTGTGGTCAAGGAGTGACCACCCTGTGCAAACAGGCACCATCCAGCAATCTGCGGTTTGCTTTGTCGACGCTCCCGCCGAAGCCCGAGCACAGAGCCTGACAAGAACCAGACTTCCAGACTTCTTTGACCCCATCCACAGCCACAGCAAAGCTGAGACCCGTGGAGGCGACGAGAGAGGTGGGACCGGCCATCTTGAAAAACCTGCTCATTGCTACTTGTGCAGCTTCTGAGGCACCCTCAAAGTTGTTCATTGGGCATTGAGAAGCCCCAGCCCCGAGCACCTTCTACACCGCTGCACAGCCCTCTATACTCCACGAGTGCCACGTGGAGCCTGCTAGTGTTTTTGTGCTTGACGTGTCTGTCCGGTCATTTGCCCGTTGGCTAGTGGCCTCTGTGACGATGAACCTTTGAATCTACACCGCTGGCCTGGTTGCTCCAGGCTGGCCCATGCTTCCCTGAAAAGGAGAAGCCCCCCAGAACTTGCTGGTGTGCAACAGAAGCCATCTTCGATTCCTGCGTGGGGTGCCTTTGCCAAGTCTTGTTGACTCCAATCCGGAAGCCGACACCGCCAACAGCGAGATCCTTTGTGGGACAGTCGTATCCAGCTCCTGGTCATCGTCGACGCCTCCTGGTCCACGTGGCTGCAGAGACAAGCTTCACAACATCACCTGATTGCTTCATGACATCGCCTGGTCCCTTCCTGGTACCTTTCTGGTCACTGGCTAGTGACCCAGACTCTGTCCCCTCTGCTTTCAGGTACTCTTCATCCTCGATCCGCCCTTGGATCCAACCGGACACTTCTCGCCTGGTCGCCTGCAGCATCTTTCCACAGGTCTCCATAGGATTCAGCGACGAAACCGGACACGCTTTGACACCTATGCACCCGGCTCCTGTGGGTGAGGTAACGCGAGTACTCCGGTGCTCCTGTGGGTACTGACTATCCAAGTGTCCTAGTTTTCAGTAGCTTTCTCCTAGTCCATCCGGATGTGTCCTAAATCAACTAGTTTCTAATTCTTTTGTTCCTATTGTATTGCTATGAGAACCCGCATGTGTGTTTAGACACTGCACACGCTTCCCGTGGGCCTCCTGCTTCCTAACCTTTGGTAGTTCAGTGTAGCCCTATCGATTCCCTAGGCCCTAGGCCTATTCCTTGTCCTTGACGTGGTTCTTATACCACTATTTTAGTATATGGTTTGCAACGCCCCTAGGGCTCGACTGCATTTTGTGCAACTTATTGTATGATATTTTTTATTTTTTTTATTTTATTTATCACAAAAACAGCACAGTACAAATCGCAAGTAGCCATTCGCCTACATCCCTTCTCGGGCCGGCAGTAGTTCAAATTATCTTATCAGTGACTCATAGCCATAGCCAAAAGAAAAGTTCAGCCATCATATCATGCAAGTGGACAGTCAGAGTCGGGGCCTCTCCGGCAAGCCAAGACAACTGCTAGTGTGTTGTGCGTTGCGTGTACATGGACAATTCTATATATTTTTAACATTTTCTCCCAACCATCCCCCCACCCCGAGAACCCCGCCTCTCCCCAACTATTCCCCTATCAGTGCTCCTCAGGTGTGGCAGTGTATAAGCCGCTGACGTGTTGTGGCTGGTGCTGCATGCTACATTCTATAGCTCCAGGGGACACCCCCCAGGTCTACACTCTCCCAGGGAAGCTGTAACTCCCACGCATCTAAGCCGCGCTGCCTTGTAAGTGACTACCCTGACCGTCTCACCCAGGGTCCAGGTGCGGGTCGCGCCCCCGTTCCTCCCGCTCTCCCTCTGCCAGGTCCTCTTCATCCGCCCTAGAAGTTAAGTAGGTCTGGTACAGCGCCCAGAAGTTCTTGGGTCGACTTCGGGGTGGAAGCAGCTCAATGTAAAGCTCCGCTTGAGTATTACAGAACGTCATGTCGCTTGACCAACGTTTCAGCGTCGGAAGAGGACCCCTCATCCAGCAACACGCAACTACTCGTTTAGCCAGTAGCATGCCCATGCTTACCATTTTTCTCACAGGCACTGGCACCTTCCTTGCATAGCCTAGCAGGGCGAGCGCTGGGTCCATGGCTAGTTCCACTTCCACAATAGTGCTCATTTCCGCGAAAACCGCGCACCAGAATCTCTGAACGCCCGGGCACATCCATGCTAAATGCAGGAAATCCGCAACTGGGGCGTGGCATCTCTCACAGCCTGGCGTGTCCCGAAGACCATACCTGTGCAGCCTTTCCGGCGTATGATACACTCGCTGTAAAAATTTAAAGTGGACCAGACGGTGTCGCCCGTTCAGCGAAATCCGCCTTGAGGCCGCACAGCAGTATGCCCACATACTGTCATCTATTTGGGTGTCCAGGTCGGTTTGCCAGGCCAAGCGTGCCCTCGTGTACTGTAGGGCCGTATGTCCGTGCCCTATCTTATAAAGCTTAGAGATCAGCTTCTGCGGTGCCTCTGTGTCTATGACATATACCAGTTCCGGTATTTCAGGGAGTTCCTCCATGTCGGGGCCTAGGAGGTCTAGAAAGGCACTACGGACCCTATGATACTGAAAGCGCTGAAGTATCGAGGGGCGCTCTCTCCCTCGTGTCAGTTGGTCCCATGTCTTAACCTTGCCATTCTCGAAAAGGTCTCCCAGAGTACGTGCGCCCAGTTCATTGAGGGCCCTGTGAACGCCCGGTTCCGCCAATGTGGGGAGCCATAGCGCCCAATGTATCGGCATATTGGGTGCGTACATCAGCTCTTTATCTTGCCTCTGTAATATGGAGTGCCAGGCATGGTTAGTAGACAGTAGGGAGTCCAGTGTTCCTACTCTACGGTCCCTAGGTCCGCAGACAGTCGCTGGGAGCGGGGTTGGGTCTGCGAACAGCCTCTCCAGTATCACATGCGGAATGTCCTGATTACCATGTATCCAAGTGTGGAGGTTTGAGGCCTGCGCAATCCTATAGTAGCGCTCCAGATCAGGCGCAGCCAGCCCCCCTTGTTCGTATGGTAGCTTAAGGACCTTCCATTGCACTCTAGGTTGCTTTCCAGCCCAGGCCAGACGTACGAGAAGCTTATCTATGGTTTTGAAGAAGGTTCTAGAGAGGACTATCGGGATATTATTAAAGAGAAACAAAAACCTCGGCAGTACCACCATTTTTATCAAAGCAATTCGTCCCATCAATGACAGCGGGAGCTTAATCCAGAGTTCAACGTCATCTGCGAGCTTGCTATAGGCCACTCCGTAATTTTCCCTCAGCATAATTTCGGGATCAGAGTGTAGCATTATGCCCAGATATCTTATCGGTTCCATGGACCATTGGAGCGGGTACTCCATCTCGAAAGGTTCGGTGACAGGGGTCAGGGGGAAAGCCACTGATTTGGACCAGTTGACTTTCAGCCCCGAGAGCGCTCCAAAACGTACAACCTCCCGCAGAACCGATGAGAGATTGTTCACCGGATCTCTGACGTACAGCAGGGTGTCGTCTGCGTACGTGGATATACCAATCTTGTAGGTGGGGTAGTTGATGGCTTCATAAGAGTGGTACTCCCGAATCGCGCACGCCAGAGGCTCCGCCACCAGAGCATAAAGTAGCGGCGAGAGGGGGCATCCCTGTCTCGTGCCTCTGCTAATGACAAACGGCTCCGAGACTGCATCGCCCAGTCTGACTCGTGCCGTGGGTTTATGATAAAGCGCGCCCAGGAGTTGGAGGAATAGTTCTCCCAGTCCCAGCTTCTTAAGCACTCTGCGCATGAATGCCCACTCTACGGAATCGAACGCCTTTTCCATGTCTAGAAAGACTGCGATGGCCTTGGTGTCATGTTTGGTATGCTGCATGGCTCCCATCACCGGGCGGATGTTGTATGTGAGGTTTCGGGCTGGAATAAATCCCGCTTGCTCTGGGGCAACTAACTCAGGGGCCACAAGTGCCAACCTGGTCGCCAGCACCTTAGCATATGGCTTGGCATCCACGTTGAGTAGGGACAGCGGGCGATGGGAGCCTGGGAGGTCATGTGGTTTGCCCGGCTTCAATATCGTAACAATCAGAGCCTCTCTCATAGAGGGCGGCATGGCACCTTCCTCACAGATTTCATCAAAGAGGGTGGAGAGGTAGGGCAAGAGCTTATCTTTGTACGCCTTGTAGAAGGTCACAGTTAAACCGTCGGTCCCGGGGGCGCTTTCAGACCTCATGCCATCCAGAGCGTCTGATATCTCCTCCCGGAGGAAGGGGGACATCAGGAAGTCCCTCTGCCAGTTCTCGAGAAACGGCATTTTGATATAGCTTAAGTAGTTGTCAATTTGATCCTCCACCCCGGAGATCTTGTTTGTGTATAGCTCCGCGTAAAAGCCCTTGAACTCCGCCAGAATGTCCTCTTCCGCTGTTAGCAGCGTCCCCCCTGCCGATTGTAATTCCGTGACTACCTGTCTCCGCCTGGCGCCCTTCATTATCCTGGCTAGGAGCGAACCAGGCCGATCTCCCTCACCGTAAGTGCGCGCCGTCGCATACTTTCCCAGGTGTCGCACTTCTCTGTCTGCTTCCTCGTGGAACTCTTTCAGGAGTTCCTGCAGATTCCCTTCTCCTGTGGGGGTTTGACCCGCTAGTTGTTGTTTTTCACACTCTGCTATTAGCCCCTCAAGGTGTGCCAGCCTGCGTCTAATAGCTTTCAGGACACTGGAATGTTTCGCCATGGCTATTCCCCTGACATAGACCTTAAAAGTCTCCCATATCGTCCCGAAGCTGTCTACCGTGCCTAGGTTAGTATCGAAAAACATATCTATTTCCTCCCCTAGTTCGGCCCTGAACGTCTCATCCAGCAGTGAATATGGTGGGAAGCGCCACGTGAACGGGGGTATCCTCCGGCTGGGAGTGTTAAATACCAACAATATAGGGGAGTGGTCCGATAGTGTACGGGGGAGCACCCTACAGCCCCTCACCATCGACAGCAGCGGGAGAGTGGACAACCAATAGTCGATTCTGGTGTGTATATTATGGTACGCAGAGTAGTGTGTGTATCCCCCTCTGTCCCGGTGTCTTTCCCTCCAGACATCCACCAGCCCCAGTCTCACCATTTCAGCTTGCATTTGCTGCGTAGCTGCTGCCGGGCGTCGGGGCGGCCCCGCCGACCTATCTAGTTCCGGGCTAAAAATTAAGTTAAAGTCACCCCCCCACAGCATTCTGTCTGAGGGCCACTCAGTACAGTGTCCCGCAACTGCCGTGTAAAATGCCGGGGAGTCGTAATTCGGGCCGTACACATTCATGACCAGCAGAGTTTGTCCCTTACCCGTGCATTTGCTTAGCACAAACCTTCCTTCCGGATCTGCTACCAACAGTGTGAGGGACAACTTGGATTTTGGATTGACCCATGTGAGAACCCCCCTAGCATGTGTGGTGAAGCCTGCATAAGTGGAATTACCCTGGAGGCCCCTATGTGTAAGCATCTTACTGTTGTTGGGTAAGTGCGTTTCTTGCAGCAGGGCTAGGTCTATGTGGTGTCTTTGGAGATAGTGCAACACCTTGCGGAGTTTACGATAGTCGTTCAACCCCCTCACGTTCCATGTCAGAGCCTTCATTGTCTCTGTGTCACTCAGTGACTCTTCGTGTGGTGTGTCAGCCATTTACAGTGTAGTCATACTGCATGTGCATATCAAGTATAGGTACTACCATTCGTCGTTTGCAGCAACTGCCAAGCGCCTTAGTGGGTAACATCATTTCTGAGCACGCAAAGAACACCCCCCGAACATACCTGAACCCATAACTCCCGCTACCCCCCGCCTCCCACAGTCAACCAACCCCAACCTGGTGTGACCGAATCCCCATTGTCCCTCCCCCCCACCCACTTTCAAACCCATGAAACAAGTCCCCGAACAAGCTCGATCCGAGCCGTAATCGCAGAAAGCACTGGGGCAGAGGTAGCCTAAGTAGTCCTTTTGTCGTCCACTGTCCTTCCGGGACTTCCGTACAATGTCTATAGCCTGCCCCTTCGCCAGCGCCCCGTTAGTAGGGTTAAGCAGTGACTGGCAAGCCCAGTATTCTACCAATATGTACAAGTCCACACCGCCCCTCCCCCCGAACCCCAACATCACTATTCCCTCCTGCGTTTGATATTTGGGAGCCATGTCCCACGTAGGGCACTTAGTAGTGTGAGCGCTACCCCACAGTAGTACCAACTCAAAACGTGCAGAGCTCACCCACAGTACAGCATACAATAGTCCAGGGTCAGCAGCTGGTCGTTCCGTGAGGGTATCGCCCATCAGTTCAATAAGGGGATCCGGGGGAGCGCAAGATGTAGAGTGTCCATGGTGCGCCGTGGATCGTCCCCTCCTCATCAGTCTTGTTCCTCAAGATCCTCATTACCGGTCCGCTCCGCCGTATGTGCCTCCGGGCCCCCTCGGTTCTCTTTCATCCACACCTTCAGGGATTTCTGCAGTTCTTTCGGATCAGTGAAGAAATGGGAGTGTCCCTGCCTGTTAATGCGCAGCCGCGCTGGGTATAACATGGCGTAATCCAGGCCAAGGTCTCTGAGTTGCTGTTTGTACGGGACAAATCTTCGCCTCTCCTCCTGTACTTTCGAGGTGAAATCAGGGTATAGCGATATGTCCATTCCCTCGTACTGTAGTTTGCCCTTCTCACGGGCAGCTCGGAGGGCTGCGTCCCTGTCCCTGTAATTTAACAATTTCGCTATAATCGGCCTAGGGTTGGCGCCCGGAGGAGGCCTTGGTCCGAGGGTGCGGTGGGCGCGCTCCACTATAAACATCGGCGAAAAGGTGTCGTCCCCTAGGAGCGTCTTCAGGAGTTTCTCGATGAACAGTTCCATTTTGCCCGTTTGGGTCGACTCGGCCACTCCCGTAACGCGGATGTTGGAGCGCCGGGAACGTGCCTCCAAGTCCTCCGACTTCTCCTGGATTACCTGAAGAAGTCTTCCAAATTGTTTACGGTCGGTGTCCCACTCTGTTTGCGCCTCCTCCGCCTCTGTCAATCGGCGCTCCGCCATGTCCAGCCGTTCCGCATGCTTGTCCACCCTTTCCGTCATACGATCCATCCGATATGCCAACGCATCGATCTTGTTTCCAATGGCCGACATGCCCTCCTGCAGGCCCTTCTCCATAGTAGTGAGCATCCCTTTTATTTCCGCGCAGAGTGAGGCACCCGAGTCACTAGCCGTGCTTGGAGACTGGGCAATCGGCTGTTCTGGCTCCTTATTACGTCGTTGATCAAACGACAGTTTCGTCTGTGTTCTGTCACCCTTGCCCATAGTGATGTTCGAAGGGGAGGCCGGGGTCCACTCGGATGAAGGCCTCACTGGACCCTAGTAGGCTGTGCGTTCACCCTCGTTGTTTGCGAGCAGTTTCAGGGGTCGGCTGCAAGGCTGTGTAGGGCGTGTGTCCTGCTGGGGCCCGTTGGCGCCACGTGCGTCCGTGGGCCACTATAGCCGTGGCCGGTAGACCGTCCTCCAGTCCCACCGGGGGGCCCAGGGGGGGTGACAGAGCACAGTTCTTGTGGGGGAATCATCCGCGCTCAGAGAGCCACTCGCTCCCTGGTCGATGCCCTGCTCCCCTCAGCTGTGGCAATGACCGTCTATCTGGGGCCCAGGATAATCCTACCTTCAGGGGGGTCCGCAGTTGCCACGTGGTCCGCAACCGGCCCCGTAGCTGTACCGGCGCCTCCCCCGCAGCTCCCGTCTGCCCCCAAGTCTCTTATAGGACCTCCGGTGCGTGGTCCGGCAGTGTGGGGTAGCTGGAGGGTCGGGCTCCACCGGGCTTCTTCTTACCCCGAGTCGTCCGCTCGGCACAGCCGCACGTCGGGTGACGTCGCTCAGCCTCGTCGTGCAGGAAAGGCCGGGGATTCGGGCCTGGTCCGGCGCCTGCAGGGTAGGCGGGCAAAATAAGGATTCCCGAGTCCCTTTCTCGCCCAAACTTCAGCCGGAGGTCCGTTAGGGGCAGAGGCGGCGATAACTGCTGGTTTTGCTCAGTAAACACCACTTTGATAGGATCTATGTCGGATAGTTGCTGGCTCGGAGCTCCGCTCTTACGCGTCCACCATTAACGCCGGCTAGCTCCGCCCCCCCTATTGTATGATAATTAAGTATCTTGTTATGTGCATGTGCCTCTGACCTCATAAAGAGTTCAGAGGGGTTGTGTTAGTAATAAATACACCATGCTACTACTAGGATAGCTGGTCTATAAGGTTGACGTTACAACCATCACCATAAGGGTTGTTTGGACTGATACAGGGTGCCCACTAGAATAGTGGACATCACATATCAGGCCAACTTCTCACATTGGTGTGCAGCAGTTGGGATAAGAGTTTGCTGTTGTTTTACCAATTGTAATCTTGAGATATCATTTGAAAGATCACATTAGGTACCTATAGGTACATATAACAAGTCTTATAATACTTAAGTTCTACTGAACTTAATTGTAGAGCAAAGGCCTTAGCACACCCTGACTACAACTCCTAGAGAGGTTTAGTAGGTAACACTTAGTGTAGATAGGTGCACACACCACACCTCACTAGATCATGTCTCTGAGAGCAGAACCAAGTGGTTCTCTCCCAGTGGAGGTAGATCCTTTAAGGATACCTTCCAGATATGATACCCTAACTTTCCACGAGCTAAGGCACTTGTGCAGTTCAAGAATGTTAAAACAGGGTTCCAACCCTACCCTCAAGCACCTGATTGAGCTCATGGAAGAATATGATGCTCAAAAAGCCTCTAATACAGGCCCCTCAGGTAATACAGACGAGGGACTGCCCTCAACAGAAGATGTCCCTGACCCTACTCTGATAGATGAGGATGAGGTGGAGGAGGAAGATTCTGGGGAGGATGCAGACAGCCAGGTCCTAGTTAGAAGACTTAGCCAGGCTACCCTAAGCCTACATGGGGCTGAGAATGGGATAGCCCCATACAGGTCCCTAAGTAGACTTAACCAGAGGTATAGGAGGGGAAGATCCCACTCTTGGGAATCTCTCCACTCTAATGCTTCACATGGCTCTAATGCCTCTGCTCAGAGGGGAATGACTTCTCCTCAGAGAAGAGAGCATCAGGCCAGAATGACAGAAGTCAATCTGAGGATTGAGAGGGAAGAACTAACCCTCGCCAAAGAGAGACTTGCTCTTGCAAGAGAGCAAATGTTAAGTGGGTTAGAACCCACTGGTGGCAGCAATATCCCTAAGGATAAAGATAGGTCCTATGATAATAGAAACCTAAGCAAGATTGTCCCACCCTACAAAGATGGGGATGACATCCACAAACGGATAACTGCTTTGGAGAGGGCTTGCAAAGTACAGCAGATACCTCAAAGTCAGTGGGCAGCAATCTTATGGCTCTCCTTATCAGAAAAAGGTAGAGATAAGCTCCTCACAGTTAGTGATGATGATGCTAATAACTACCAAGTCCTGAAGAGTGCTCGGATTGATGGGTTTGGCTTAACTACTGAGCAATATAGGTGGGTCCCAAAACACTTCCTCTAACCCTAAGAAACCTTATTGCCATGTGTGTAGACAACCTGGCCACTGGAAAAACTGACTGCAGTTGCCCAAAATCCAACAATAAGGAGAATGTTCCCCCAAGCAATACTCCCAGACCTCCTGTTACTATTAGTAGTAATCCCCCAGGTGGTGGGAGTTCCCCCAAGAATTTGGCTGGGTTTACTTTGGGAACTCATATGGACTCTGGCCTAACCAGGTCCCCTACCATAGCTACTCTTATCTGTGAAAATGGCATGCATGGGGTTTGCCAACTTCACTGCCTGTCCCAACACTTTGGACAGGAACCCCTCATCAATGGCCAGAAAGTTGAAGCCTATAGAGACACAGGGGCTAGCATCACTATGGTGACTGACAGTCTAGTCCCGTCAGGACAACTTTTACCTGGGGTCACCTATTGTAGCGGGAATTCCGTTCTCCTACAGAACTGTGCATAGAGACCTGGAACCTCGGTGAATTAGGATGGCCCAAAACTCACCTCAGTACCCAAAATCCCTTTACCAAGCTAGCCACAGTGTCTCATTGGTCTTAACAAACTCCCAATGTTTAGACAAACCAGAACATGAACTTAGATTACCTCGGGTATCGTGGAACACATGAACACTCTTTCGCTATATAATCATTTCAAACCAGAACGTGGAGTAAATGAGGACAGGTGCATATTTGAAATATTTATTTACTAATGCAGGGTTCTCAAACGCAGTATCTTATATAATACAAGCAAACATATTATAAGCAACAAAGTTATCAGCATAGTTATCAGTCCATAAAAGGCGAATGGTGACAGCATACTAAGATGCTGTAATGAATAGGAATTAACAACACCTAATTCTCACCCTCCCTATTTAGCATAGTATTTTATATCTATGAAGGTCTCATTTGGGGTTTAGCAGGGCGGGTCCATACCTCAAAATCTCAGTGGCTGAGACTCTCTAATGCTCACCTATTGCCATTGTAAATGACCATACCATTTATTTATGTTTTTTTTTTAAAAATGAGCAATGCCAATAGCTCTACCTTTAATAATGCCAAGACCATTGCATTGTAAATGCTTGTTCTGTCATGCCTTCATTCATGTAGAAGTACTTTCACTAATTCACTGTTATTTGGTTTGCTCACTGATGCGCTCCGCGCGCCCTATCGCCCTCCTGCTCCTCTAGCATTTAGCAGCATGCTTCTCATAGCCTTGCCTCCCCTATCACAGATTCTCTGTTCAGCTGGTGGGGCCTTCCTCTGTCAATTAGCAACAGACTTGCAGTCAATTGGCTTGTTCTCCTGCCCCAAGAGCCGAGCAGTAACTCATATCCTCAAACGATCCTGCTGATATCATCCTTCTGTTTTGCTAACTACTACATACACTAAAACAGAGAGGCCCCTGCAATGTATAGCTTTGCATGTGTTGATGTTTTAAAACATGAGTAATGCAGAAAAGAAGATGGATTTTATGCCGGTGACAATGGAGGCAGTTGAGCAGTTGCATCGTCCTCAGCACCACTCGGGTGGCTGGTGTAACCGAAGCAGCTACGCAGTTTGCACTATATTGTTTCATAAAGACAACGCCCAGTGTATGATATACAGAGCAGGAGGTGCTATTCGAAAAAATATATGCTGGTGCCTCGCCACCGCACTGAATTGAAGCATTTCAATTATAGCACTTTCTTACTGTTTGAAGCCCTGAAGTGTTTTAGTTTTAAACATCTTAAGCGCGATTGCTTTAAATAGAAAACAAGCATTGGCATAGCCAATAGGTCTTGCTTTTGGGACCTTATAAGTATTTAGTTATGTAGCACAATATCCTTGGTGCAACAACACCAGCTGTTGCATGGCTAAAAACTTATTAGGTCCAAAAGCGAGACCTATTGCCTATGCCAATGATTGTTTGTTTTACGTTTGGAATTAGTATCTCCTCCTCTGGTACTCCCCTCCCCTGAATCAATCCCCCCTGCATTCAGTCTGGAGTCAGAGAGCCTCCCACAACCTTCTTATATCCCCTAAGTCAGATGTGGAATTTTATTAAAATATCAACTTGTCCAAGGGAAGGTGTGCTTGAGAAAGCTACTTGTGTTGTTCAAAAATCCACTTGTCCCTTTCACTGCCATGCAGTAAGATGATAAATTAAAGAAGCATTCTCCTATCAGAGCTTTGAAACAGTCCCCTCTGCCTATCCCAGAGCCAGGTTTGAGTCTCTACAATGACGCTCAGCATTTTGTGATTCTGGGCAAATCACTTGGGGCCATATGTACGAACATATTTTCACATATACTCAGAATGGATACAACCCTTTGATACATCTGGCCCTAAATCTCCCCGTGCCTAACAAATGAATGTGTCCTCGTGTAACACAACTGGTGCTCATGTAAAGCACCCAGATACCGGATACCCTTGAGTCAAGTTTGGGCTATTTAAAACTTCGGAAAAAAGGCTGTAATTTGTCACGTTTCTACAAATTAACATACAAGTCTTGGAATTAGGTGGGAAGCGGTCAGGGCAGACAGTACTCTATCACAGATGCCTACTGAGGTACAGTAAGCTGTCACCAAAGGAGTTTCTACTACAGGGTATTGGGACTACTTGTCCAGTGGACAAAATAAACATGCAAACTTGTTGTCCTAATACCGCAAACAATATGTCCTGGATGACTGGTGATAGTAATCCCCCACCCCTGGCCATGTCTTATTTTTCAGGATGCATGCTTTAGTGCCAAGCATCCTAATAGAAGCTGCAACAAAAAGTATGAGCAGCTGCCTGCCAATCAAATGACCAATAGTCTGAAGAATCCTTTGAGTATCTGCAAATGCCACATTGGACGAAGTGAAAATGACTGGCTCTTCTAATCGGATTAGTTTATTATTCAAATCTAACATCCTCAGACTATTTCAGAATTTGGATGGTCAAAAAATCGGCAGATTAACCTAGAAGATGTACAAAAGCTCCTGGATGATTAGCCTTTCTAAGCTCACTTCTTTGTAAAACCAATATCTCAAAAACAAAACAAAACCGAGCAAAGGCATTCGACTCAGCAAAGTTCTAGTTTCATGGAAATTGTTGTGCATTCCACTGAGATGTGTTTGCTGCAGTGGAGAGCAAGCTTCCCATAGGGCACTTCCTATTCTACCCGCCCCTCTCCAGCTGGACGTTCACCGTACTTGACATGCCAAAATGTAGTCACTTCGGATATTTCATTTGAAAGTTTCATGTAGAATTGTTAAATATCACAAAAGTTATACGTGAAGCAATAATGAGTTTTACCTTAAGTGAAGTCCTTATCACTAACTATGTTATATTTAAGGCTCCCTGTTATCCGTTTTTACTGATTTTTACATAAAAATAGACAGAAAACCATTTATGTTTCTGTCTGTATTTATTTTTAAATGTAGATAAAAACGGAAATTGGGTTGTTTTCGAGTGTATCTATATGCTGTCAATCATGTCTGCCAAGACAATAGCTATGGGGATAGACACGCAAGGGGATTAAAAAAAGATAGGGATTTTAGTAAACAGCAGTAGATTTGCACAACCTTGATACTAAAATTTACATATTTTCTTACAAGTGCATATTTTACCATCTGAGTGTGTACATATCATTTTAACTGTCTTGCGTTCAGGCACCAGTGCACACTAACAGGTTAAATGAATGCAGAAAATACACATTTCAGCTTCATTTTTTCACAAAACCTAAAATAAATATGGATAATTACAGGTAAAATATAACAAAAAATAAATATGGATAAATACGGACAGAAATGATAAAAATATAAATACCATAAAACCGGGAGCCCTAGAAATATTGTATATAAATATGAAATAGCATTGATTTCAATGTACACAAAAAGCATAAGAGGCACAACAGTGCAAGGCACTCAACATCTGCACACTTGAAAGGGAATAGGAATACTTCAACAGCATAAACAAGTAAGAGGCAAAGAACAGAGGAAAAACAATAAAGGTGCAGCAATAGACATAGGATAGGTTAGGATAGCATAGGAATACTTCAACATCATAAAAAAAGTAAGAGGCAAAGAACAGAGGAAAAGCAATAAAAGTGCAGCAAAGTAAGAACTAACAGATAGATCCTACCAGCATGCAGAAATGTCAGGGAACAGAGTAACACTATTCATTTGTACTTATACAGTTTTTGTTTGTGTTGACCTGGAAGCGCAAATACGATTCAGTCACCATTTTGGATTTGAAACGACTTTAGAGCATCCCATCATCTTGGGTCAGGAAGGTTGCCAAATGTTCTGATGATGCTAATTACAATTCACTGATCCAAGTCTCTACCACACTCATGAAATGAAATGAAATGAAAGGGGTTTTGTTGAGCGCGACTGCCCTCAGCAGTCGCGCTCAACAAAACCCCTTTCATTTCATTTCATTTCATTTCATGAGTGTGGTAGCGACTTGGATCAGTGAATTGTAATTAGCATCATCAGAACATTTGGCAACCTTAGGCGTCCAAGCGCTAATAGAAAGGAACGTGCCTTGAGGAGAGTAGCTGGGGGTTAGTTAGTTACTGAAAAGAAATGTTTTAAGTTCCTTGCAAAAGGATAACAGATTGGGGTTCGATCTAAGGTGTAGGGGGGGGAGTTCCACAGCTTGGCGGCGTTGAGCGTGAAGGACCTTCCTCCTGCTCTTGACCTCTTGATCTGGGGGGCTACCGCTAGGAATGCGTGAGTGGATCGAAGTTGTTTGCCGGGGCAGTAGGGGGAGAGCAGAGAGTGGTTGATTTTGGGGCCGGTTCGCCAGAAGGCTTGGTGGGATATGCACATGGCTTTAAATTTTATTCTCTCCCTGACAGGAAGCCAGTGTAGGGTCCTTAGCCCTGGTACCACTGATACTCTGCGTGGAATCTGCAGCAGCGTGCGTGCAGGGCATTTCTGGGTCCGCTGGAGTTTTTGCAGCACATATTCCGGTGCCCCTAAGTAAAGAGCATTGTTGAAATCAAGTCGGGATTGGATTAGGCCTTGTATGACAATTTGCTTGGCTTCAAAGGGCAGGAGTGGCAGGATTTTTTTCAGCATCCTGATGATCCCGAAACAAGTTGAAGATGTTTTTGTGACTTGGGTGTTGAGGGTTAGGGATTTGTCCAGCCAGACCCCTAAACTTTTGATATTGCCTTTCGGAATTGAGGGTGTGCCTAAGCTGATGGGCCATAGGTGGTCGATGGTGGACAGAGCTGGAGGGCCAAGCAACATGAGCTCCATTTTATCGCCGTTAAGTTTAAGAGAAGATGCCGTCATCCATCTCCTGACCTCTTCCATACAGGTCGTTAGGTTGATCTGTGCCGGCTCACTGTTCTTCTGTGCGAGGGAGACCACTAGCTGAGTGTCATCCGCATATGTGATGATCTTAATGCCATATGGACGGATGATCTCAGCCAGCGGCCTCATGTACACGTTGAACAGCGCGGGGCTTAGTGATGAGTCTTGCGGTACCCCACAGTCCAACGGTTTACTTTTGGAGATAGCATCTCCGTCAAAGACTTGAAAAGTCCTTTCGCTCATAAAGGATCTTAGCTAGGCAAGAGCGTCTCCCGACACTCCTAGATCGAGAAGTCGACACAGCAAGGTTTTATGGCATACCGTGTTGAACGCGGCGCTCAGATCAAGGAGGATGACTGCCACTGATCCCCTCGATCCAGGATCCGCCTGGTTTCTTCTGTCACGGCCAGCAAAGCTGTTTCCGTCCCATGTTTGGGGCGGAACCCTGTCTGTGAGGCATCGAGTAGATGGTTAGACTCGAGAAACCTTGTGAGATGGAGATTGATGTGTCTCTCCAGGATCTTGCTCACCCAAGGCAGAAGGGAGATGGGGGGTAGTTGTTATGGTTTTTGGGGTCCAGGTTGGGTTTTTTTCAGGAGTGCCCTCACCATAGCCTGCTTCCATGTTGGCGGCACACTTCCTTTTATCATGGAGTTGTTAAGCAGCTCCATGAAGTAGGAAGAATAACTTTACTGGCGGCGGTCATAGTGCTAGGTGGAGCTGGGTCATTTGGGGAGGCTGACTTTACCTGTAATGTCAAGGTTTCCAGTGACTCTAGGTCTACTAGGGGGAAGAGATCCAAAGCTATTCGCTGGTGGTACTCCGCCTTAGTAGGGAGCTGAAGTTCAACCATGGGGGCTTCCAAGGTTGGGGCTGCAAATGTTACATAGATTTTGTTTATTTTCTGATATAAAAATTCCGCTAGGTCATTGCAGCGCGCGATGGGGTTGTCATTTGGGGCTACGGGAGGGGGCAGCTTGGTGAGGGTTTTTTTCTATTTGATAAATCTCTTTCGGCATAGATCAGGCCTTCATAATTTTTCCACTAAAATAGGAGGATTGTGCTGTTTTTATTTCAGTTTTGTAGGCTATAATAGCTTTCCTGTACGTGGCTTTATCTGCGGTGGCATACCCCAGGCGCCACTTCCTCTCAAGTTTCCCACAGATTCGTTTTTTCACTCTGAGTTCATCTGAGTACCAAGGGGCTGTTTCCCGAGGTCTTTTTAAGGTGATTTTGCGAGTGGGGAGTATGGAGTCAATGGGCTTCCGGATCCAATTGTCGAATTCCCTGCTGTCTGACGAGGGATTCTGAAAGAAAGAGGGTCTTGAGTTTGCTAGGGACCTAGTCCACTGTTTGAGTGGGATCCTAGACCAGTTTCTAATTTTTTGTGGAAAGGGAGTGCAGGATACAGATTTGTATGTGTACCAGGTAAGAGGGATTAGAGAGTGATTGGACCATGGGAGAGGGGTGATGGGGCCTACCCTAAGGTTGTTACAGTTACTGAATACAGGGTCCAGCAAATGTCCTTTGTTATGCGTGGGGGACCTCTACAGACCTCATTCTTTCCACCCTACGACTTATAACAATTCTTGCCGGACACAAAATGTGGTCCACAGCAACCACTGTTGAGCCCCGTAAATGACAATGTTAGTCTGTGACATACCACAAATGAGACTGCACAACACCATGCTGGTGAGTCTTAAAACCCACTTTGGCTTCATTCTTTCTAAACGATTAAGACATAATGATGTCTCATGGCTACACTGACAGAAATGCACATGCTTACCACCAACCTGGTAAGTATCCCCAGCTCTATAAAAAGTGCTAATTGTGCCACCTCGGTCTGGCTTCCGGCCATTCTGTAGACCAGCAGTATATTTTGGGACCGCAGTCAATGTTTGGCGTAGTCACTTTAGACATGGCACGCCCTGTCAGGAACCTCAGGATAGCCGCCATTAGCGCTCCTAAATTATATGCCAGGAGACGTCCCTTGTCTAAACCCAATAGAGTAGGTGTTTAGTTTCCCTGCTCTCCAGTCACGAGCTCCTCCCAAGATGGCCGCCGCAATGGTCGTCTTGTTCCCAGTGGAGGTAGTGCAGTCTAGTGTACTTGGAACGTTCGCGCTTTTCAAACTGCGCACTTCAATAACGTTCCGTTCTGAGGAAGCCGCAGTTTTCCGTTTCTCCATGTCAACGATTCATGACGGGAGAAAGCGGAGTTTCAGTAGAGAGAGAATTCGGAGGAAGTTTCAGCCAGCTTCTCTTGGGTTAGTCCAAAAGTGGGAACCCAGTAAAATTAACCCTGAACTGAGAAAAGCCTGAGTAGGTGTACAATTGGAAAGCTACAGTGAGTGCAGCCTCCCGCGTGCACCATCTTCTGGAGAAGCTACTTTGAGCTGTTTGACAGACTTGCAAATCCGTCAGTCTACGCTTCTGCATTAAGAGTGGCATTCTGAGGAAGAGTCTACGGTATAGCTTGGGAGTAGCAATTGAAAGTTGAACCGCCTGCAGAGACAGTAAGAAAGTTGCATCTGCGTCTAAGCAATGTATTGTTTCACCCTTTACTGACTTTTCTCCTTTGCTCTTGCCCTAGCTATTCCTTCTCCCTCCTTACCTCCCCTGAACCTATTTGCGTGCTACTAAGGATTCCTGGAGCCAGGACTGTTGTTGCTACACATTGTGCTGCGGAGTCAGTAAGAACCCCAATTACAAAGTACCTACAGGAGAGCTAACAGGTATAGACAGTTAAAACATAATACTAGGAAAGATTGAGTGGAATATTACATTAAGCCTAAATCCTCTTTTATGTGACTTTGCCAAATTCAAGAGTGAATTCCTTAGAAATTTTGACAGGAGAAGGATTTCCCAGGCTACCGACAATGAGCTATTAGAATTGCGCCAAGGTTCAAAGGATTTAATTACCTATCTTACCCAATTCAACAAACTCATCCTGGAGACTAATTGGCCTGAGGAGAAAAGAACAGCCCTGTTCTATCGAGGATTACGGGATGAGATCAAAGACGTTTTAGCACAAGTTCCGAATCGTCCTACGGAGTTAATGGCATTGGTGGATCTTGTGTTGGAGTTGGATTTTAGAAATTCAGAACGTAAAGGAGAAAAGAAAAAAGATTGGAGAATTCATTTTCCCCAATTTGATCGGACGAGAAGCGAGAAGGGAACTGGAGTCAATAATGATAGCGAACCCATGCAAATTGGAGCTGTGAGAGGTCCACTAAGTCAGGAAGAGAAGGAACAGCGACGTCAAAAGAAATTGTGTTTATATTGCGGAGGTTCAGGTCATTTTGTAAAGGAATGCCCCAAACGTCCAAAAACCCCGTTGAAGGGAAACGATCCGAGCCATCAGTAGGCGGAGTCGCTCTGGTGGTGAAGGATGAGAAAACGGCTCCTGCACCTCATTTAATCTTGAATACTTTACAGACGATGACCCCACATGTGATATTGCACATGACAATAAAGTTTCGGGAACACCAATTTACTGGAGTTGCCATTATGCTAGATTCTGGAGCTACTGGCAATTTTTGCGACATCAAATATGCTCGGAGAATGGGCATACAAGCCATCCGAAAAGAAAAGAAGGAACCTGTACGTGCTGTGGACGGTACAAATCTGTCTTCGGGTCCCATCACTAGTCACACGGAGGAACTGGAATTGATTCAAGTTGATGGCCACAGGGAGGTGTTACAATTCAATTTGATTGATGCCCCACAGTTCCAGGTAATTCTGGGACTGCCTTGGTTAGCTACGCACAATCCCACTATTGACTGGGAACATCAGACAGTGAGCATGCAATCCAATATTGTCGAGATCATTGCTATCATACTGAAAGAAGCGCACCAGAACCTTCTGTAGCGTCACTGCTTTCATTTGGGGGACAATCCATTGGAGTCATCCATTCGGGTGAAATTCCGAAAGAATACCAAGATTTTGAGACAGTATTTAGTGAACAAGAAGCTGAAGTGTTGCCGCCTCACCGGGTATATGACTGTACTGTTGACTTGGAGCCTGGAGCTATCCTTCCGTGCAGCCGAATTTTTGCCTTGACTGAGGCGGAGAATGACCGTTTAAAGGAGTACTTGGACCGTTAGCTGGCTAACGGGTTCATCCGACCATCGCAATCGCCAGTATCCTCACCGCTCTTTTTTATACCTAAGAAGCAGGAAGGAAGTTTAAGGACTTGCATCGATTATCGAGCATTGAATCAAGTAACCATTAAGAACCGATATCCTTTACCCTTGATTTCGGTTTTGTTAGATCAAATCAAAGAAGCTCAAGTTTTCACCAAGCTCGATTTGCGTGGTGCTTACCACCTTATCCGCATGAAAGAGGGTTACGAATGGAAGACAACCTTCCGCACCAAATTCGGACTCTTCGAATATTGTGTGATGCCATTCGGATTGTGTAACGCGCCTGCAGTGTTTCAACACTTTATTAACGATATGATGGGGGGTCTGATAGACAAGATCGCAATTATTTACTTGGATGACATTTTGATTTACTCCAAGGATGTACAAGATCATTCCAGACATGTAAGAGAAGTGTTGGAGAGATTACAGGCCCATCGTTTATTTGTGAAATTGGACAAGTGCATCTTCCATGTTACTAAGGTTGAATTTTTGGGATTTGTCCTTTCCCCTCACGGAATCACAATGGATCCTAGAAAGGTGTAAGCTGTAAAGACCTGGCCGTCACCCCAGAACATCAAGGAAATTCAGAGATTCCTGGGATTCGCCAACTTCTATCGGCGTTTTATCCATGGGTTCTCACAGTTAATTGCACCAATTACTCGTCTGCTGAGGAAAGGGGTCAAGTTCGTGTGGTCTACAGAGGCTGAAAAAGCTTTTCTCGACCTCAAAGGTCAATTTGTGATAGCTCCTATTCTGCTGCATGCAGATCCCGAGGAACCCTTCTTTGTGGAAGCGGATGCATCCGATCAAGCCATTGGGGGGGGTTCTTTCGCAGCGACATCGCAAGACTGGACAACTCCACCCGGTGGCTTATCGCTCCAGGAAGCTGAATGCGGCAGAACTGAATTACACTATCGCCGATAAGGAACTTTTAGCAGTAAAAGATGCATTCGAAGATTGGAGACATTATCTGTTGGGTGCTAAACACACAGTCACGGTATTCACCGACCACAAGAATCTTCAGTTCCTCAAGTCTGCCAAGACCCTTACTCCCCGACAATTACGTTGGTCTCTTTATTTCGCAGACTTTGATTTTGTGATCATGTATCGTCCTGGCACTAAAAATGGCAAAGCAGATGCAGTATCCCATTTGAATACAGAAGACTCTGAACACTCAGTGGAACCACAACCTATAATCCCTGAAGACAAGATTGTATGTACCATCTCTTTAGATAACTTTCAAGAGGAAGTCCGGAAGAGTTTATCAAGAGAAGAAATTCAGCAGTGGGTCCTTCAAGGAGAAGAAAGGCGTTTTCCTCAGCAATTGCCCTATTATAAGGAAGCGTTATATCTTCCTACACCAACCCTCCAGCAGAAGGCCTTACAAAGTTGTCATGATCATCCTCTGGCAGGACATAAAGGAATCTCCAAAACCTTGGATCTGGTGCTACGTTATTTTTGGTGGCCTGGTTTGTCCTCTCATGTCAAACAATATGTGCAATCTTGTGAGTTATGTGCTAGAGGTAAACCTACCAGACAAGCCCCTCAGGGATTTTTACAGCCACTTCCAACACCGACTCATCCATGGCATACTATTTCTATGGACTTAATCGTAGACCTGCCCTTGAGTAAAGGTTTTGACACTATTTTGGTGATTGTGGATACATTCACCAAAATGAGTCATTTTATTCCCATGTCTGGCACTCCCACAGCCCCTGAGCTAGCACGAGTTTTTGGAGAAAGCATAGTGAGAATTCATGGAGTGCCCAAGGTAGTGGTATCCGACCAAGGCCCTCAGTTTATTTCTCATTTTTGGCAGGCTTACCTTAAAGGGTTAGGAGTAGAGAGTAGACTGTCTACCAGCTATCATCATGAGTCGGACGGTCAGACGGAGAGAATCAATCAGGAATTAGAACAGTATCTCCGTTTGTTCCTTATTGATCAGGGTGGAGAGTGGGCAGATAGGCTGTGGATGGCAGAGTTTGCTTGTAATAACGCAAAAGGTGCCTCTACAGGCTACTCCCCATTTTACTTGAACTTCGGTCGTCATCCTAACCATTTTGTTACTCAAGAAGATTTGAAGGTGCCTGCAGTACAAAATTTGATGTTGGATATAGCATCCCTTCATAAATCTGCAGAGCAGAATTTACTCAAAGCTAAAAGATCATATAAAGAGTGTGCAGACCGACATCGACGGGCTGCTCCATCTTATCAGGTGGGAGACCAGGTGTGGTTATCCACTAAGAATTTACATCTGAAAGGCAACAGGAAGTTTCAACCAAGATTTGTGGGTCCATATTCAATTGAGAAAGTGTTGGGGCCAGTCACGGTGAAGTTGAAGTTACCAGCTAAGATAGGTATCCACCTCGTCTTTCATGTGTCTTTATTAAAGAATACAAGATCCCAAATGAGATTGAGTAAACCTCCAGACCCACTAGAAATCCAGGAACGCACTGAATATGAAGTTAAAGACATACTTGACTCCAAGTTTAAAAGAGGAAAACTTTTTTATTTGGTAGACTGGAAGGGGTATGGCCCAGAGGAGAGGTCTTGGGAACCAGTGTCTAATATTCATGCCCCACAGTTGATAAAAAGATTTCATACACAGAACCCACTTAAACCAGGACCGATAAATCGGTCTTTGAAAGGGGGTACTGTCAGGAACCTCAGGATAGCCGTCATTAGCGCCCTAAATTATATGCCAGGAGACGTCCCTTGTCTAAACCCAATAGAGTAGGTGTTTGGTTTCCCTGCTCTGCAGTCACGAGCTCCTCCCAAGATGGCCGCCGCAATGGCCGTCTTGTTCCCAGTGGAGGTAGTGCAGTCTAGTGTACTTGGAAAGTTCGCGCTTTTCAAACTGCGCACTTCAATAACGTTCGGTTCTGAGGAAGCCGCAGTTTTCCGTTTCTCCGCGTCAACGATTCATGACGGGAGAAAGCGGAGTTTGAGTAGAGAGAGAATTCAGAGGAAGTTTCAGCCAGCGTCTCTTGGGTTAGTCCAAAAGTGGGAACCCAGCAAAATTAACCCTGAACTGAGAAAAGCCTGAGTAGGTGTACAATTGGAAAGCTACAGTGAGTGCAGCCTCCTGCGTGCACCGTGCAGCAACTTCTGGAGAAGTTACTTTGAGCTTGCAAATATAGCGGTCTGCTTTTATTAGCTGTTGCCAGCATACCAGCATAGGGCAACAGCTAATAAAAGCAGACAGCTATATTCCCAAACAAAAAAGTGACCTCATAGCACAGTGGAATTTGAAACCTATATGTGGGCACCACAAATGTGGCAACTGCGTGTCTTGTTCATCAACACTGGAAGGCAATGTTTTTATCCATGATGGGGTTAAATGGAAACACGATGCATTTACTAATTGCAAGACCAAAAATGTGGTCTATGCTGTGGTCTGTCCGTGCAATAGAGTGTACATTGGCAAGACAAGTCAATCAATCAATGTAAGAATCACCCAACACCGTTCGCGAATAAAGAAAAAAATATCCTGTCCGCACCAATGGTTGAACATTTTGTGAACAATAATCACAGCGAAAATGATTTTAAATGGACAACATTGGTCTGGATTGATTCCAAACATCAGCCTAACGTGGATACTATGTTATTGCGAAAGGAGGCATACCTCAGTTTGAAATTTGATAGTGTCAACAAAGGCCTTAACTGTCTAAGTGAAATCAATAGGGCGTGAGAAACACAGGCCTGTTCACAGCCTACAAATCCCATAAGACACTTCAACGAACTTGTGGCCACTAAGGTCTTGATTGGCCACACGAGAATCACATGACATGCTCTTCAAACCAGCCGGCACTTCCGCGGACACCTACAATCCTCGGGTGCAGTGAAATCGACGAGTGGCGACAACCGTGAAGTTTAACGGTAAGCCGCCTAATCAAAACAGTGCTGCTTTCACCCATTTTTGAAAAACTAGATCAGCCGAGTGGTTCTCCCTCGCTTTTTCAATTTCCACAGAAAGAAACCCTCCGAAACCTGAGCCACATTATTTTCTGCGCCTTGCCGGTCTTTACATGAGTAAGTCTGAGTTTTTCATGCATACCAGCCTCAACAGTCTGGCGGACATACAAAGCTCTTATTCATGGTAAATAATGATTTTTCAGAGATGTGATACGGTCGGAATTCAAACAATTCATCCGGACAACGGCAGACACGCCGCCGGAGCACGAAGAGTGAAGTTAAAGCTTTTTCTTTTCCCGCACATGAACCTATGCGAGCAACAATCTGCTCCTTTCGGGAATCAAGTCTGACCCAGTGTCCACTCTATTGCAGTTGATGCCCACGGCATACACGATACTACAAAGCAAGCGCATCCTTGGGCAAGAATCAAACAAGGTATGCCGCATCTAGCTGATGCGAATATTTTAAACATCCTTTTGGATTGAGGACCCCTTTTGCTAAAACAACCCCTTCTGTTTCCTTTTTGTAAATAGTTCCCATGGACCCGACTCACAACGCCCTGATGAGAATCCTGTGAATCAGTTAGCGGGATTCGAAACGCGTCGACATTTCTCCCCCTAATGACATTTAATGCCAGTGTGATTTGTGCAGAAAATGGCATTTCTTCCTGATTTGAATAGATTTATATTGTTTCAGGAATTTGGGGTGTTATTTTGATAAGCTCTTTACACCTCATGTTTTGTACTGACCATTGTGATTCTTTCGAAGTCCGTGATCAATTGTTCCATGTTTTAGCATGATCACAAGTACATTGTTGTTGTATGTATAATTACATGTTCACTATTGTGTTTTTCACTGTAAATATTATTGATTTGTTTTTTCATTTTGTCAAAATACATGGCAATACATGAAGTTGATAACTATCTTTGTTCTGCATAGACAAAAAAAACAATCTGATGATTGAGTAAAAAATAAATGACACAAATCGATGTCAAAATAAACTAATAAAGTTGTGTTTATCCTTCAGTCAGCATTTATTGTCTGAATCCACGTTAGAGGTTTAGGTAAAATTCTCAATTTCACAAGCTTTATCCTTAAACATTTCAAGCTAAAGCACGACGTTCTGCCATTTATTTAATGCGATTTTATATAGAGCAAACATTACCCGAAGGTGTCAGAGCGATTTACAAAAGAACCCGTTGTGTTACATAAGGACTTTGGTTCAAAAGTAAATAAATAGATACAAGAATTTGCAATGCAGTATGTCTAGCATTACTAAACGTTTGAGCAAATGGCGTTGCAAATAGCTCAAACATTCAGTAATGCGAAACCTATTGCATTGCAAATGCTTGTTTTTATGCCCACCTGCAAGGACGTTACAGTGGAGAAAAACAGCTGGAACAGAGATGCCCGTGATGAAGAAATGTGCATAAATATTTTGTGTCTCTTGCTTTATTTTGATGTCAATTTCTGAGAAATCTTGTCTGTTACTAGTAGGGTGTGCTTTTTTCTGTGCAGTGCTACCTTTTACAGAGGTGTAGCACATCGGCCAGAGCGGTTGTCTCCGGAGCTTGGGGCTCGCGATTCGAACCATGGCGACAGCTCTGCTCAGCATCATGTGACTCTGGGCAATAGCTCACTTATTCTCCCCGACGGCCCCAGTGCCTTGGTGCCAGTCGCAGCCAGCATGACTCGCGGGTGGGGGGTTCGCGTGCGCATTGGGTGTTGAATAATATGTTTAAAAATAAACTAACCTTCCTGGGTCCCTCGAAGTCGGGGCTCCTGGCCGTACCCCCTTTTCCTGCTGTCCTGCTGAACAGGAAGCAAGCAGCCTCCCACCCCTCCCCTCCCCTAAGCCAATCACAACGCTGCAGTGGCTGCGCTGGGATTGGTGAGGACGATGCCCAGCCGGGCACCTGTGGGGAGACCATTTTCTCCATGTAGGCTGCATGCAGCCTACTTGGAGTGGGAATGGAGAATGCGCATGACCGGTTTGGTCGGTCCCAGAGGGCCGACCAAACCGTTGTTGGGCAAGCCACTCCTCCTGACCCGCCCACCCCCAACCAGGTATACCCTTTTGCTTTCTTGCAGTACGAGAAGCAGAAACATAAAATGGTAGTTTTACCATTTTATGTTTCTGCTTCTCGCACTACGAGAAAGCAGTGGGGGCGACGCTCCTCCGCCCTAATGGAGGACCTGCCCCTGCTGGGTACCCTAATGGGTGATAAGTGGTGGTTTACAAATAGGGAATTTAGATTTTTAGATTTAGGGTGACAGAAATGTAACGACCGAAGCAGATACCTCCATATGTTAATGAACCTGCAGCAGAGATGTGCATACAAGCTCCCAGACACGGGTTAAAGGATGGAATGATTGAGTCTTCCTTTCTTCAGTGTTGAATATCATTAAGACTGATGAGTTTTGTAATAGAAATAATTTTTGCAGTATTTAGTATTATTACAGTTACCAGCCTGAGATCGGGGACAAATTGGTTTGTATGTTTTCGATTTGTTTTGGGAAATTCATTTCACAACCGAATCGTTTTTTTTACTGAGAATTGTAACTATGCATTCCTGGTTTAATGTAACAATTGTACAGTTGTTTTGTATGTTTGTGAGCTTGTACTTGCCTCCTCAAGGAAGATAATTGTTACAAAGAATTCATTCTTTAACATTAAATGTTTTTCTTCTCTTTGTAGGAGTTGTTAAAAGCATCTCTAGAACTTGTGAAGAGGTATCCTGAAACGTACATTCTTCATGACATAACCAGCATTATGGGTGGAAAAGTTTGCACGGATCTCGCCTTCAAACTAGAAAAGAAATTGTTGACATTGGTATGTATATTGTTTGGCTTAGAACTAGACTATGTCACAAAAGGTGTTGTACAGTGTCTCAAGTTGACAGTCGTCCCTCTTATGACTTTCTGCATGCCTTGTTGACAATTTATCGCTCCTCTTGTGAGGGAGAGCACACGGTCTGTGGATTCTGGGAGATTACTGTGCCTCTCCAGGCAGACTGGCAGCGGTGAATAACAATGTAGTGCTGTCATTTTCGTTAGGGTTGATAGTTTTGACAAAAGTGATGACAACAGCCCATTTTAGACAAGCCTCCTGAGATGTGCCTCTTACAGTGAGAAGTCAGTCTATAAAACCAAAGCAGTCTGCTGTAATTATATATCGGAAAACGCACCATGTTTAATTCTAGACTTTTTGTGGATGATATCCAGCATTGAATTTTAGGTAGATTTGCACCTCATTGTACCCGAGACAAATTATAAACACTCTTATTCAGACGTATCACGACTCTTCAATCCGTTGTTATTGTCTTCAAGGCACAGGTGCTAAATCGCACCATATGCCTAAAAAATGCCAATCCTTGGGGCATGCTTTCTCATTCAGTTTCTATTAGATGTCTTTTTCCGTATCCCTCTTAAATCTCGTGTTTTCTTTTGTCCCAAATTTTTTTCATTAGAACACAGTTAAATGTATTACTGATAGTTTACACATTTCTGACAGAAACTTTTAACTGGATTCCTCAGGTTTTGAATATTACCTTTGTATCAGACTGGATCCGTAAACTTTTGAGCAGTACCTCTGCGCGCCAGTAGGTGGCACTCAGCACTGCATGTGCTCCATTCTGGGAATCAAGTGCAGGGCCAATATAGACGCCACTCCCACGCACTGATGTCAGTTCCTTTCTGTCTGTACCATCAGTCATGGACCCAGAGCAACATCTTGTCTCGTTTGAGACCCATTTGCTCCAAATTTCACTGCGTGCAGGTGACCGTTCACCTCACAAGATAACAGGGTACAAACCTTGTAAAGACTGTCGCAAACAAATGTCTGTGACTGATCCACGTGTGGTTAGCCTCCATTCCTGAGGTAGAGTCACAGCTCAAATGCCTTCAGTGCCTGCGGATCGATGAACCCAAGGGCATACAAGATCACTAGGCGAAACTGTAGGTCACCAAGCATCAGTAGACTCCATTTCGAGACAGTTTCAAGGGCTGGTCTCAGTCCCATTCCCGATCTCGAAGTCGCCAGAGTCGAACTCGAGTTGGATTGTCCTCATGCTCCAAATCCTCTGGTAAGTGAACAAAAAACTATTCACTGGGGGCATTTGCCCTTTTCCACTCTTGTACACCTGAGAAGGCGCGAGGGCATCTCCATGTCTTACAATCTTGCTCAGTTGACAGTGGAGGCCATTCTCTAACTCTCTACACCCCTTCCGACTTTCTCTGATGTGTCTGTGGGCCCAATGGACCTGGGAGGTACTTCAGCAGGGTTACTGCCAGCGGGTTCAGCCTCGGCACCAGTTGGATATTTTGAACTCTTCACTGGGCCTTATCCAGAACCCATACTGACTCAGCCTCCATGACTCACACCAGTTCTCGGTACATGACCACCAATGCCGATTACTACGCCTGAGGAGGACATGCCCATTGTGCTATCCGAATGGGCACCACTCTGACCTTGATCAAGGCTGTGTTCAGTATCTATTGAACTGCAATCTTCCTTATCTGACCAACTTTGCACCTCACCTCTGCATTCCTTGTTTGGGACAGACTCCGATAGCAATTATGATGCCAGTGATAAAATTGGCCAACTCTACCGTTAGGAAAACTGGTATGATCGCCTCCAGGATTCCAGTGTTCTTGACAATTCTACTGATCCTGGCTTCATCTCCCCTCCAGGTCCTCTCACTGAGGAAAGTGGCTCATTTGTGATAGCCATGCAGAGGATGACTGAAGTTCTCAACCTCCAACTTTCCCACCTTGGAGGTCAAAACTTAAGTCCTGACAGAAGTCCTCTAGCCGGTGCAACCCAATACAGAGTCCCTGTTGCATTTTGTTAAGGCACTCACTGACACCCTCTTAGGGGCCGTGGTCAAACCCATTGGCAAATTGTGATGCGCCACTGGCATGCCCAGGTGAGCCTGACTTTTGTATCTGCACCCCTCTCCTGAGAACTTGCTAGTACAGCCTTCCACTAGTCAGATGAATCCTAACACTTTCCCGACTCCGAGAGAATAAAGACTTTCGGGAAGAGGGTATTTTCTTCAACTAGTTTAGCTCTCCTGTTGATTAATGGCAGTTGCCTGCTGTGCCTCTATTCCCACTCTTTGACATTTGGTTGCTCAAATTCTCACAGGTGTACTGGAAGACCTTTGCCTCGTACTGACCCAGGCTATACAAGATGCCCATGATGCTGCCAAATTTACAGGTTTACGTGCCACTGATTCCATTGGGTGAGCAAATAGCTTGGCTCTATTGTCTCTATTAGTTGCGAGGCTTATTTACTGTTGAAAGGGTTTTCAAGCGATGGATGTACAACCTTCCCTTATGGACATGCCCTTTGTTAGGATGCAAAACTTTGGGGACAAAGTAGATTCTTTTCTTGAGTGCTTTAGAGAAAGCAGAGCCACAGCTATCTCCTTTGACTTGTCTGCTTCGCCATGCCAACCTCATTCCCTATAAAATGAACGGAGGATCTCGTCAGCGCAGCGGGTGGGCGCAGCGGGCGCGCCAAAGGCAAGCCCGTCTGGGCCCGTCCGGGCCACGCCGGGTCCAGTCCCCCTGCTTCTCTTCCTGTTCACATACCTCTGATTTCATATGACAGGAATCAACTCCTGCTACTTAAAGGTAAGGTCGGACCAAACTGTATCCTGTTAGATACCCATAAGGATCATGAGTCCTGTTCGGGCTGTCATTATCACTTCACCCCAGATATAATGGCCCCTGAGCAGTATCCTTTCTCACTTGCTTTGCTTAACTGTCGTTCCCTACCTAAACATGCCCTAGAGATTTCCCTGTTACTGGAGGAATCGGACATTGAGATTCTTTTCCTCACAGAAACTTGGACTAACGACGGTTCCGACCCTGATATTGTCCGAGCCCTCCCCTCAAATTATGTTATTGTAAGGCAAGATCGGACGGATGGACGATGAGGAGGGATTGCCATAGTGCATAAAAAATCTAGAAGCTGTAGAATAGAGAAAGTTCTTATCCCTGGGGCGGAGTGTATGATGTTCTCAGCCACTCTTTCCCCTACATGCTCGCTTTCGGGGCTTTTGGTATATAGGCCTCCAGGGGCGATCGGACAGTTTTGGGAAGATCTGTTAAGTTCAGTTATTAATCTATCCTGTAACGCCCCCATTTTTACGGTATTGGGAGACTTCAATATCCAGTTAGATAAATCCGACACCCCGATTTGTCAGAATCTGTTGACGGCGTTAAACAAGGTTCAACTTAGACAAATTATCAAAGGCCCTACACACAAAGCAGGACATACACTGGATCATTGCTACACTAATCTAACCACGCTCGAGTTAACAAATTCTACTTTAATTCCCTGGTCTGATCATTCTCTTCTGTCTTTTTCCCTTACTCGCCAGGAACAGACAGGCCATGCTTGTTTTTTTTTTTAAACTAGGCGACCTTGGTCTAAATTAGCAACTGAGAAATGGACACTCCATCTTTTAGAAACTCTACCTGAAATAAGTAATGACCCCTCAGAAGCAAACGATCGTTATAACCATTGGCTAGAGGAATCACTGGACTTGATTCAACCTAAGGTTGAGCTTTCCCATCGTATTGGGGCAAACAAAAAAGCCTGGTATACTCCAGAGCTTAGAACCCTTGAACAACTTTGTAAACAGAAAGAGAGGCTCTGGAGAAAAGACTACCTTAAAGCCAGTAAAGATATCTATAGGACTGCTCTACGTAATTACAAAAAAGCTATTAAAACTACTCAGTCCAATTATTATCAAGAAAAAATGACCTCTGCCTCCAGCTCTTTCAGGGAAATTTTTAAAATATTTAAGTCCTTAGTTATTCCACCTACCCCCATCGCTGACCCTAGTCTTGCTTATACACGCTGTAGGGAATTAGCTAATTTTTTTGTATCAAAAATAACAGATATTTACTCCACTTTCCGGGGTACTCCGTTGACACCATCTTCGCCCCCTAGTTCAGAACTGACTCTCCTTGAGACATTTCCCCCTCTTGACTGCCTTAAGGTTCAATCACTTCTGAGTAACCTTAAATCAGGTTCACCGGCTGATGTAGCACCTCCCACCATTCTTAATCTGGTCTCAGATGCTGTGGCCCCGGTGATCAAGGAGGTGATTAATACCTCTCTCTCAGTTGGGGCAGTCCCTCTCCATTGGAAACATGCAAGAGTAAAGGCGCTATTGAAGAAGCCCAATCTCAACCCTGACGATTGGGCTAACTATCGCCCTATCTCTTTGCTGCCTACAATTAGTAAACTTACTGAAAAATATGTCAATTCTCTGATTTCCAGCCATCTAGAAACCCAGAACTTATTACATCCAACCCAGACCGGATTCAGGTGCAAACAAGGCACTGAAACGGCCCTGGTGGCAGTTATTGAGGAAGCAAGAAAGATTGTAGATGGAGGTAGTTGTGCAGCCATACTGTTATTAGATCTCAGCGCAGCCTTTGACACCGTTAATCATTCTATTCTGATTCAAAGGATGGGTGATGTGGGTGTCACTGGGACCGCACTGAAATGGCTGCAATCCTTCCTCTCCGATCGGACTTTCTCAGTATTTGAGGACGACATCTCCTCCTCTCCTTTACATCTTCACTGTGGCGTTCCCCAGGGGTCGTCCCTCAGCCCGACCTTATTTAATATTTATATGAGGCCTCTGGCTGAGGTGGTGTTACCTTGGGGGGTGCAACTAGTGACGTATGCTGATGATACACAGCTTATCATCACCCTCTCTGGCCAGATGTCAACTTATGACAAACTTTCCTCCTGCCTTAGCAAGGTTCGTGAGTGGATGGATGATTCTTTCCTGAAACTTAATGGAACAAAGACGGAGATCATGATGCTTGGGCATGATGCTCCCTCCGCGGTGGACGGATGGTGGCCTACTATTTTGGGTCATCCTCCTTCCCCCAAAGAGAAAATTAAAAGTCTAGGGGTTTGGTTGTACCCAGCACTTAATTTTATGGTGCAAGCGCAGAAGGTAGCAGCGACCTGTTATGCCCTGATGAGATCTCTTAGAAAAATCATTGGCCTGCTTCCGTTCGAAGCAAGGCGGATATTAGTCCAGGCCCTGATCTTATCGCGCCTGGACTATTCAAACGCAGTATATTTAGGGGCACCACTAGGGACACTCCGGGTTCTACAGACTGTACAGAACTGTGCAGCCCGGAAGCTTTTACAGATACCGGGTAGAACTTCTGCCAAACCAGCTCTTCGGCAACTTCATTGGTTGCCGATACAACAAAGGGTCGAATTTAAGGCTATGACTATTGTCCATAAAGCCTTTACTAAGACAGGATCTGGTCTAATTCAACCTTTGTTCTCCCCTTACCAATCCAATAGGACCCTTAGATCTAGCAGTAAGAACTTTCTGGAAGTCCCACGAATAAGGAGAAGCCGCATGGGTGGCAGACGTTTTTCTGTTCAGTCAGCCAAACTTTGGAACAACCTGCCGGACCCCATTCGGATGGAGGAGAACCATCCTAGGTGTAGGAACATGCTAAAAACCTTCTTATTTCCGTAAATCTCTCTGGGGATGAATGGGACCACTGCAGCGCTGGGATGCCTCCGGGTAACCACGCGCTATATAAATGAGTAGTCATTCATTCATTCATTCATTCATTAGTCCTTTCGTTCCTTTTGCGGCTGTGGCAGAGGTGTCCCATACAAACAGCCCCTTCAGCCTCAGTGAGGTACCAAGCCCTTTTCGTGGGTGAGGCTTTGCCACCCACTGGCCCTGCAGTCAGGGACAACATACCAGTCAGCCCACTGCCCCGTGTGACCCCACCTGATAAACTTCTTTAGCATGCCCTTAGTGGAGAATAGCCACCCGGTTGGCGGCAGCATTCAATGATTTCTACTAGGCTGACAGGCCATATCATCGGACAGGTGGGTCCTGCAAATTATCCAAGGGTGAGGAGGGTTACAAACAACCTTTTATGTCCTCTATGCTTCCCCTCCATCATCCTCGAAAGACTGACAGAGATCCACCTGCCCGTCTTACGGCAGGAAGTACAAACCCTTATGGCCAAAAGGGCTATTGAAGGGGTGCCTGCGCCTGAAGTGGGTATTGGCTGTTATTCCTACTACTTTCTGGCGCCCAAGGAGGATTGAGGCCTTAGTCCTATTTTAGACCTTTGCCCCCTCATTGACTACTTGTGGCTCATTGTGGGATGGGAACATTTTCTTTTTACTATCCTCCCCTTTGACCTGAGCAGTGTAGCTCCGGTGTTCACAAATGTGATGGCAGTAGTTGCAGCACACCTTTAGCAGTCAGGGGTTCCAGTCTTCCCCCTACCTCGAAGGCTAGATTTTGAAAGCAGGCTTGCCCAGGCTATCGTCAACCACCTCCAGATGACTGTGAGCCTCCTGTCATCTTTGGGGTTCACTATCAATGTGCCAAAGTTACACCTGACGCCTTCCTAGGCGCTCCCCTTCATTGAAGCTATTGTGGACACAGTTTGGTTTTGTGCCTTTTCCCTGGGAAGGGAGAGTCCAGGACATTCAGGCTATGATTCTGATCTTACAGCCTCTGTCCTGGATTTCAATGAGGTCGACTCTTAGGCTTCTGGGGATGTTAACCTTCTACATCCTGCTAGTCAAGGATGCCAGTTGGAATATGCAGTGTCTACAGAGGGATCTAAAGTCTCAGTGGGCCCAACATCAAGGGGATGGCCAACCACTTCCAGATTTTGGAGAAGACTGCAAAAAAATCGCCAGTGTTGGTTACTGGAGCACAGTTGAGCCAGCAGCAGACCCCCCCCCCCCCTCCCCTCTTGCTCTCCCCAGAGCAGACAGTGGTGACTGATGCACCACTTCTGGGTTGTGGCAGCTACCTGGAGAGGTGGAGGCCAGAGGCCTCTGGTCTCCAGTGGAGTCTTGGCTCCAGATCTACCTCATGAAGCTGAGGGCCATCTACTTGCTGTTAAAAACCTTCCATTCATCCAGCAAGGGAAGGCAGATATAGGTTTTTACGGACAACACCGGTGCCATGTGGAATAGCAACAAACAGGGTGAGGTAGGGTTGTGGACCCTTTGGATGGAGGGACTATGTCTCTGGAAACGGCTGAACCATCAAGGAATTCTCCTGGTGGTGAACCACCTGGCAGAATCTTTAAAAGCTGGGATGGACGAGCTCAGCCATCGACCTCTAGGAGATCACGAGTGGCATTTGCTGCCTGAGGTGGTGCATGGTCTCTTTTATGAATATAAGCAGTTCTGAGTGTTGAGTTTCAAAGGCTTCTCGCACTAGGAGAAACTTTCCATCTGGGATGGAACTCAGGACTCCTGCATGCCTTCCAGCCGATAACGTGTCTGCCCCAAATTTTACGGAGGATCAGGACCGACCAAGCCCAATTGGTCCTAGTGGCTCTGGATTGGACACAGAGTATGGTATCAAAAAATGCTTGTTCATTTTGTCCCTCGCCTGGCAAGGATTTCTCCGGGTTCAGGTGAAGGGTACCTTTTGGCTCTTTTGCCCTGTTTATGGTTGCAGGACCAGCCCTCATTATTTTAATCACCTAAAGTAATTCTTTTGTGGAAAGGGCTATAACATTGGTTTATCCCTCTTCCTTTCCTGTGCCACAGTGGGACTTTAATTTGGCCCTAACATTTTTGATGTGCAGTCCTTTTGAGCTGCTTCACAGCTGGTCTTTGCAACTTCTCACCCTCAATACAGTGTTCCTCATCGCTATAAATTCAGCACAGCGGGTGAGTGTGCTTCAATATATCTGTTAATCTGCTGTTCACCACCTTCTTCTCAAACAAACTGGTTCTGCAAACACAAGCATCCTTCTTAGCGAAAGTTGTGATGCCTGTCCACCTCTGTCAAAATATCACCTTACTAGCATTCTTTGTCCCGCCTCACCCCACTAAAGAGGAGATGAGACTCCATTGCTCGGACCCCAAAAGAGCAAATTTTTTACTTCAATCGGACCTGAAAACACTTGGTGGAATTCACTAGAGCGAAAAAAAAGGCAAGGTTGTGCAGAAAAGAACCATCTTCTGCTGGATCGTGCTCTACATTAAGATCTGCTACGCATTGGCCCAAAAACACCCTCATGAAGGACTGATAGCTTATTCCACTAGGGCAAAGGCAGGTACTACTGTGTTGGCAGGGGGAGTTTCTGTCCTGGACATCTCCCAGGCTGTTATATGGGAGTTACTACACACCTTCATACATACTGCTCTCTGGACAGCCATGTTTGCTGAGAGGGGCGTTTCCACCCCTCTATGCTACAAGGCTTATTGGTTTGAGTCAATTCCCTCAACCACCTCCAAATAGGTACTACTTTAGTATCCATTCAAATGGTGAGGAATCTTAGGTTAGAATTCTCCATCAGAAGTACAAGTACCTTAGCTTCGGTATCAGTCTTTTTGGTAGAGATGCCCTCTATCTAACCCCAGATTCAATGTCGAACCTCCCATATTTGTGAATTGGACTCTTCCATTTAATAAGATCCCAGGTCTAAATATCTGCACACTGATCAAAGGCAATTTACTGTTGGGGCTCTCCGTCTATGGTCGTGGACAGTCTCAAAAGGAACTGATGTCAGTGCCTGTATTGGCCCTGCACTTTATTCCTTGAGTGGAACAGTGTCAATGCAGAGCCGCACTGCGCCACCTCCCAGCATGCAGAGGTTCTGCTGAAGAGGTTCCAAATCCAGTCTTATGCCTTGAGAATAATCAAGAGGTGAGAAATCTGCAGTTAGAATCTCTACCAGAAAGAGTTACCATAGATAAGTAACTAGTTTGTTTATAAAGCATTGGCAATGCCAACAGGTCTGATTTTAAAGTAATAATATATACAAACACAAGCATACACAAGTATGCTTTCCATTGGCATTGTCAATGCTTGTTTCAAATGTGTATTCCTGCTCTGTTAGTGAACACAGTGGGCAGTTGCTTCTGCGCATAATGCAATATTGACCATATGCACTGCACTGCACTTGATCTCTTTTGATTACTTTATATTTTGTTCATTGGTTTGGCTGAAATTTTAAGTTCCCGTATAGTAATAATATAGTGAGAAAACTATAGGTATCTTCAGTAACATGATGTCTCCATTGTGAAATAATAAGCAGTGGCCCACGTTACTGTTTTGCAGCCAAACCTTTTCAAGTGGTTTTTTTAAAAAAGTTTTATTTTTCTATTTCACCAAGTAAATATACGTAGCTGGGTGTAAAGGTAAAGAAGGTTCACACAACACTATCTTCTTGAGTAAATGTCATGCAGGTATTTCAGATTGAGAATAGCCATACGCCTATTAACATAGCGATGCTGGCCACACCAATAACTTTACATGGGCAACTGTGATAACCATTAAGTACTCCTCACGTGCACAGCAGACAGCACAGTGCTTAGCACAAACATGTCGAGCATCCACATACAAGGAAAACCACACATCTATGTTAAGTGAGAAGAACAATCAGTGAGAGTAAATGAACATGCATCTACAGAAATGCACTTGCAGCAAGCCAGTGCAAATAATTATGACTAGTGAAACATGGAGGAAAGGAACACTACAAAAATGTAGGTGCTGAGGGAAAAAAGAATGATAAATAAGTCAGGAAAGGAAATGAACATATTAAAGAACACGGGTAGAGGGGAAGACAAATGTGCATATAGAGACGTGAAAGTAAACAAGCATTGGCCATGCCAATTGGTTTCGCCATATTGGTTGCATTAGGGTCTTCCTGTGATTCTGGGCACATCACAATCTCCCGGTGCCTAAAAATAAAATTAATATACCCTGCTGTAAGGCAACTGGTACTCGTTTAAAGCGCTCTGATACCTAAGGGTAGATTTCACGCTATATAAAACCAACACCGCCGCATCTGTGTCCCTCTGCAGTGCAGAGATCACGGCAAGAATACATGGGGGTCGGATGGGCCAGGATCGGGAGGCAGCTCCAGGAATAGAACGGCTGCAGCGCCCTGGAGGCGCCCGCCCTCAGGAGGCACATAACCTAGGACTGGGAGCTGTAACAGTGGAAGTAGCGTGGAGTGCTGGCTGTGCTGCAGTGCGCACCCGCTCCGGCGCAGGTGGTACTGCACGTCCCGTTCGGCGGCCATTTAAGAATCAGGCAACTAACTCCCTTTGCAAATACGCAAGTAGCTTTAAAAGCATTTAAATATTGTGCCCGCGAGCACGAAGCGTGTGCTTGTTTGCACTGCAGCAAATCCGTTTGAGGCCAACTGTTTGGTCCCGGTGGATATGAAAAGAGGCTCACTGACTCTGACCCATTGCAACAAAGAGTGCGAAGCCATCACCCAATCACGCACCAAACAAGCACTGAAAATGCAATATGACTCTTATTTACGAGAGACATATTGCATTTTCTACAGAAGTGCAGGCGTGAAAGAAGGCATGGACGGGAGGGGGGTGCTGCTGGCCTGAGAAGTCACGAACTGCAGGATGGAACAGGAGGAGGCAGGGAAACTAAACTTTTTTAAAGGTAATGGTGCTGATAGCTGTGGAAGAACAATAATGACGACATGGCTGTCATGAGGCGGGATTAAGTTTCCATAAACCAATCAGCATGCAGCATTTACGATTGCGGCCAATGACAAAGCTAGGTTGAAAGTGGACGGGGCTTCCCCCACTATAGTTGTATACAGCATCTTTCGTCGAGACAGCGCATACGTTGCCTAGGCAAAGCCTAAAAATAGATAGAACAGGGTCAGGACAGGAAGAAAACAGACTGGTAGGGACAGAGTTTGGCTGAGTAGCGTTTGTCTTGATGTGACCAGGCTGAGATTGCTTCATCTACAACTACTTCTTTTGTCCCGCTCCAGTGCTTAATTTGTAAAAGAATAAGTGTCGGTGTCCAAAGCTCTGCTCAGAAGCCCACAGCCAGTGCTACTAAATGACACTGCACTGAATATGTAGTCCTAAATCCACCTCATGCCTCTTTAATCCATTACTAGACCCAATCTGTCCCTGTATCTCTCTTGCAGGTTTCTGATTTCTCCCTTTTGAAGTTTTGTTTAATTTTTCCCTTCCTATTTCTTTTAACTGAGTTAGTTGTTTCCTCACTTGCTATCTGTCAATGTCCAATAATGAAAAATAAGTGCCGGTCCCGAAGAATGAATGCTAGTGAGCTTCACTAGCAGCTCCTAGCTCAAATTAAGCGCGGATGCTCCTTGAACAATATCTGCCGTCACAGAACCCAGAAGGTGTTAATCTGAGCTCTGATGATAATATCCCTCCTTTATTTAAGTAATGATGTTAAAGGCGTTGTGAATTCAGAGTCTATACCTGCTGGCTGGGGTAGAGGGAAGTCACCAGAGTGCAGAGAGGCAGTGATGGTGTAAAGCACAATAGCTGGGTGATTTTTGCAGGGGGGTGTTTTGAGAACATAGCCTGTAAAAGTATTGCAATTGTATGTTCGAGGCATGTGGGCTGCTGAATTCATATCTGTGCATAGATCACCGCCTAGTGTTGGGTCCGGATGATTGCACATTGTTGTCCTAGAAGAGTCTTCGAAGTATCACGAGATAGGTGGCTCCTCCTTCGGACTACAGTGCGCATGAGCATCCTCTCCATCCTCAGATTGTTTTTTTCCGCCATTGGGTTCGGATGTACTTTCCAACTCTCTAAGTTCGGAATTAACTAAACTCTTCTCTAAAGGCCTTCGGATCCGGCGGTATTGTTTAGCGCTCGGTACCGATACACTTTCTAAACATCTATTGCACTTCGGTCATTGAATCGGGCCGTGAGGCCTTCTCGACGCCACGTGGACCAGCCGTCAATGGAACCAAGTCCATTCAAATACTGCCCACAGTGCAACTCAAAGTTCCCGCACACTGATAAGCATCCTGTGTGCAACAAATGCCTATCTCCAGATCATAAAGATAATAGTTGCCTGGCCTGTGCCCAGTTCCGGTCAAAAAAGACTCTCCGAAATCGACGGGCAGCGAGGCAAGAAATGCAGCGGTCGACACCAGAGCCCGATAATATCTTCGACGATGAGGAAGAACTAGCGAGCGCCGAAGAATCGGATCGAGACGAAGACCAGTACTCTGAGCACTACTCCCAGGATTACCTCGAGGAGGAAGACCAAATCGTCGATCTTGAGAAAGACGAACAAAACATCGTAGCTGTTGAAGACAACTCCGATGACGACGAGGGGCGAACCGTGAGTATACCGCCCCATATAGACACTGTAACAATATCAGAGACTCAGGTCGAGGCATCGCCAGCAGGCCTTAGCCAAGATCGACATTCTAGTTCTACAGCCATTCTATACCGCCCTGCTAAGAACATATCCATAGAGTTCTCTGAGACACGCCATACGGCACCGGTTACATTGAAACCGAAACTCGTCGACAACACCGTCTTCGGACAGAAAGTCGTCGAAACAAAAGTATTTAAACCAAAGGTCATCGAGCCTAAGACTGTAGCTCCAACACAGCCTTCGAAGCCAAAGACCGTCGAGTCGACATCGAAGATCAGAGCTGTCGAGTCGAGCTCAAAGCCGAAATCCGTCGACTCCACATCGCGGCCAAAAAACGTCGATTCGACGCCAAAGCAAAAGCACATCGAATGGAACCCAAAAACAAAGCGCGTTGAATCGAGCAAATTAGCATAGAGTATCGACAAGGGAACAAAAACAGTCGACAAAAGTAAAAGGCCGACGCCCAAAACTAACGTCGAACCGAAAGTGAAACCTAGGGTGGAACAGAACAAAGCGGTCGAGCCGAAGCACCTCGAACCGAACAAAGGCATCGAGCCGAAACCTCAAACACCTAAAACACCTAAAGACACTGTCGAACCGACCAAACCGCTCAGTCCGAAAAAGGGTGTGAAGCCAGTCAAAGACGTACAACCACAAAAGACGGTCAATACCCACTAAACAGATCGACCCGAGAACAACCAAACCAAAGGCTACTGCACCAAAGCCTAAAACGGTGGAGGAAGAGCTTGTTCACCCAGATACCGACCCAGAAGACCAGTCAAAACTGTTTATTAACCCAGTAACTGGTAAAGTGACTGTTTACACAAAAAAGAAAAAGGCTTTTGCCAATAGAAGACTTTCCTAGAATACCACTTAAAAAAAAAAGAGACTGTGCTACCTCTCCAATACTTTTTGAACCCATCAATCCAGGTATGCCTACAACCTCATATACCCCAACATCACCTGACTACAACCCAGATGAAGATCAGGATACAGATATAGGGTTTGGTTATCCACAAAACCCAACTGGAGACCCTAACCTACAGCCATGGGGTGCAGGAGGAGAACCAGACAATGAAGGGGCTCTGCCCATCACGGAACCTGCACTTTACCCAACTGAGCCATCACCCACAGAAGATACTGTGGCCTTTAATACATTACTTGATAGAGCAGCTACCTACCATAATGTAGATATGCACTCTCATGGAGAATTGCCAATACACAGGCCTTGCTGGCCAGATATGACAGGGCACACTACGACAGCTTAGAAGAAATTCTCCAACACTTACCTGACCCTTACAAACAGCAGGCAGATGAACTTATACAGGAAGGAAAGCTCATCACCAATGCCTCAATTAAATGTGCCCTAGACGCGGCAGATACAGCTGCCAGATCTATCAATACAAGCGTGCGTCTAAGGCGACACGCATGGCTCCGCATATCGGGCTTTAAGAATGAAGTTCAATCCACAATTCTTAATCAGCCCATCAACCCAGACTTTTTATTTGGTCCAGCAGTTGACTCAATTCTGGACAAAATGAAAAAGGATGCGGAAACAGCAAAGTCCATGGAAGCTCTCCAGTCCCAACAACACCGGGGCTCCTTTCGTTGCTCCAATTATAGAGGATGAGCGTGAAGTAATACATCACAGCAATCCTCCAGCTACAAAGGTAACACACAATCCACATACAGCAAAAACACTAACAGGGGTGGATACAGAGGCAATAACACCAAAGGAAGGGGTCGCGGAGGAAATTCAAATAGATCCTCCACTAATACCAAACAGTGACTTCTTTGCACTACCCCCAGACCATATAACACCGGTCGGGGGAAGACTACAACAATTTCTGCCAATCTGGTTAAATATCACAACATGTAAAAACACATCCGGTCTCATAGTCGCATTTATCTCTTGCGAATTTGTAGATTTTTCTTTCTTTTATGGTTTCCTTGTGTTTTTTCAGCCTTGTTGTTCTCTTCACGGCCTTTTTTAATTTGTTCTTTCTGATCATTATTTTCCAGCATTGCATTAATGTCTTCTATTTCTTTAAGAATTCCAACTCGGTCTATCTCAGCATATTTAATTAATATAGACACCATATTCATTGATGCGTCTAAATTGTTAGTTGCCCACTCCTTCAACATCATTGGATTTGGGTTTTCGAAGGAAGGCCCAATCATCACCCTTAGACCTCATGGAACTCTTCCTACTTCTTTGTACTTTTCTAAAGACTTCTTTTCCCACCACTTAGTCATTTCTGTTCGGTGGAGTTTCTCTAGTTTTTCAATAAGGCTTTCACATCATTATTAAATTTCGAGTTGTTGGTCTGGTCAGTACGTGTTGCCTCTACTTCAGGAATATTAGAAAATAGGGCGTCTGCTGCTGCTTCGCCGTCCTTAAGCGCGTCTGCTGATGATAACATGGCGTACGATTAATCTGCATTCGGTCTTAAAATTCACCAAATATATATTTCGCTCGGTGTGGTTACATTACTCCACTATCCATTCTACCCGCTATATTTACTGTTATAGCCTATAGAGCTGCTCACCATTCGAAACACAGGTTTCCGGTACCTTCAGCGTCCTCCGACTCCTTAGGACCTTCCGGCTTCCAGCAACAGTCTGCGGGGGGCTGGCTTCTACGATACCCTTTCCGGGTTACACTACAATTTACTTCCGTGATACCGGCTGCTAGACGGCCAGCCACAGCAAAAAGGGAGGGTCCGTAAAACGAAGACAGACGTTCTCCGTTCCAATTATATGGTATCCACACTCCTGAACCCGATCCAACCTCGATCCCAAACAGGTACGGACCACAAATGCGGAGAACAGATTTTTCTTTATTTAATGCAGACTAAAGTGATAGTGCAAAGTCATTCCCAAAGCAAGTACTCAGCCTGACGCGTTTCGACTGCCCGACGGCAGTCTTGATCACATGACACGCTTAACCAATCCAAGTATATATATAGTGAAAGTTAAAAAAGCACATGATACAATATATCCAATTAGTTTAAAGACACAGTGTAAACTTGAAAAGAGGCCTCCCGGCTCGATCATTGATATGTCGATTTTGGACATTTTTACACTTATTAAAGTTCATAAGTGATTACATTTGTAGTACATATATAGATAGATAGATAACTAGATAGATAGATAGATAGGTAGATAGGTAGATAGGTAGATAGATAGGTAGATGGATAGATAGCAGTTACACTGCAAGTGTTATTTGTATCACTATTTAAAAATTAGTGCGTGGTGGGCTTTAGCAGGTCTGAACTCGCCATTCATTCACTTCCGTTTGGATTGCTTTTCAAATTTTCGAGCTTTTCTGCATCTTCTGATAATACTGCTTCTGGTGGAAAACGTGCACTGAGTTATTAACCCCAGAGAAGGCAGAAATGTGTTTGTGTTAAAGCTGCAGAAAGTGGTTTGAGTGAGAAATTAGATGTGAGTGAAAAAAAACGATTGTCCATAGGTAATGTAGTGTAATGTGACCCTAGCTTTCACATTTTGGCCCATACTTTGGAATGTTAAAAAGCGGAACTAAAACTTCCAGACTGCAACGCGCTTTAAATACAGCAATGTGTAATATGAAATAGGACAACTTGGAAGCTTCTATGCGTACATTAACTCATGAAATAGACCCCGAGTATGAAACGTTCTGAAGCCCCTAGGATGATACTTAGTTATTTATCCTCCTTTCCCCAACTCTTGCTCCCCATGGTGAGGAAAACAAAGGCCATCCACCCCACAATGAGCAAACAGTCAGTTGTGAGCCTGCACGACAGGAATGAAGGGCGAAGCAGGGGATCGCCGCAGCACCCAATCAACACAGCACTGCTCTAATGTGCCAGCTTTCTAATAGAGCGATATCAGTGCTGCTCGACTGTATCCAAACATACTGCCTACATGTGCCCAGGGCAGAGGCGCAACTAGAGCCAAATTTTGGGGGGGGATTGGGGGGGCTGAATCTTTAAGCAGTAGGCAGAGTGGGGCTGCAGGGGCTCTTAGAAGGGGCGAAACAACAACAATGCCTAATTAACAGGGCCGGACTGGGAACTAGAACCGGCCCTGGCAAAGTGCTCGGCCGGCCCCCCTCCCCCCCTCCGGAAGGAGAGGGGAGGGGGGAGAGGTGCGACCGCGCTCTGTGACAGGGCCGGTTTTCGGCCGTTTTTGTTACAGGGCCGTTTTTGCAGCATAACGGCCCTCTAACAAAAACGGCCCCAGGGGCCCAAAACCGGCCCTCAACCATGCGGCCCACCGGGGAATTCCCCGTTGCCCTCAACGGCCAGTCCGGGCCTGCTAATTAACATGCAAATGGTCTTGCAAAGACCTGTGAAGTGCTCGGGTGCGCCTGTGTGTGTGCCCTGGAGCTGTCTCAGCCCGGGCTGACGCACACGACGGGAGTGGCTGAAGCCTCCTGAGTCCAATGGGTGTTGCGCGCCTGGCCCAGGGCACCACTCAACTGTCTGAGTCTGTCATTTAAACAAGTTTCAGGAGGAAACCATCCATGGATGCTTCCGCTGCCCCACAAATCACGTCTCCGCACCCTACGCAACCACATTACTCTGCACATACACAAACCCACTTCTTTAAATTATTGCAGGACAGCCTTCTTCCTGAGTACAGCCAAACATGACAGCTGGTTCACACTGATGCAGAGTTGCAAGGAATGGCAGCACAGTGCCGGGGACAACAGTATTAGACACCGTATGCTCTCGATCAGTCTCATGCACGGTGTTAGAATCTTGTGCAGACATCCGGAAAAGGCAACGGAAAGTCGTACATGCATATTGTTTCCCCATAGCTACTTATACAGAGACCCACTGCTTCAGGTTCTGCAACTTTTTCAGTAATTACTTTCTAGCTGCTCCGATACTACCAGACAGTATTTTTTAAGTCGATAGCTCACAGATGTCAGGTGGAGTCCTTAAAGGTTCCACCTCACCACTTTTATGTATAGTCCTTTTACAGCCATTCAGCATTCGTACACTGCTGGTAGTAATCAAAGTGGCTGACTACCTCAACTCTCAGTTCCTAGATGCAGAACTGTTGGCTTGGCCTCAATGATTACAAACGAATAATCTACGTTCAACCTGCCTCTGATCCCTTTTTTGATAACGGTCTGTCCTCTGGTAAGGGTGAAAAACCTGAGTGTCATCTTCAAGTCATGTCTCCTCTTTTCTTTGCTTGAGTGATACCCTGTTAGCTATCACTGAACTGAAACCTTTAAAAATATATTTTTCCAGTCAACACCATTCCCACAAACAGACTGTAACAAATTGGATTATCATTTGGGAATTTATGGGGTGACTACCAACCTCAAGAAATAATCAAAACCTTTGTCAGGGTGAACCTACACACTCACTAAATTAACCTGAGTTCAACCCCCTGGTAGCCAGGGCACAGAACAGACTGCTCTGCTTAACTTAGGGCTATGTGCAATGCATGTATGCAGTGCCAAAACAGTAATACATTTGAAATGCAAAACAATAAATATCCCATACCGAATTAAAAAAATGGAGTAAAATGCAATAAACAAAAGACAGCACAATAACAAAAATCTAGTACGGAGAACTAGTGATATTAATGTTTAAGGTTTTAAGTAGGAACTGAGCCCAGAAGCATAAATTGCCAATGATAATCAGTAGTCTTGATAGTCAGGGATTTAGGAATTTGAGGTTGACCACAATGGAACGTGGATTGCAATAGTCCTGCGCACACATATAATCAATATTTCACAATGTATGTTTGGTATTTAAAAAAACATCAAAACAAAATCTGTTGTGGTTTTCTTTGTTCCTTTATTGGGTGTTGGCACAGAGAACAGCCAGCCGACACGTGTTTCGTCTGAGAAAAAATAATCTCCAACTCTTCAGGGCTCAAGTCACAATGGACGGTATCTATAATCCCTGAACCGGAGATAATTCCAACTTGGTTGGGTTCAAAGAAAATTCAGTGGAAGGCGAGTACAGATCATCAGGCAAGTATCCAACAAACATTAATGTGTAATGCGAGGCTACAAAGCCAATACGGGGTCGACAGGAAGGGATAGTTCAATCAAGGGTGACGTAGATGACCTAAGAAAATGGTATCCTGTCTTGGGTGACACGTGTGCGTGTCCTTCAAACACAGTAACTGCGTGGACCCCGTGTCTCGGCAATGTCAAATCAAATGCGGAAGTCAGATTTGACATAGCCGAGACGCGGGGTCCACGCCGTTACTGTGCATTACACATTGATGTTTATTGGACATTTCCCTGATGATCTGTGCTCGCCTTCCACTGAATTTTCTTTGAACCCAACCGGGTTGGCATTATCACTGGTGCTACAAATTTTATCAATACAGGTTTGAAATCACAGTTCCCATATTCCACAGTTCGATCGAAGTGTGCATATATCAGCTTCAAGACACTATGTGCAAAATCGTAAAGTGCTGTGTGCAAGGTCAAAAAGTGGGTTTGCGATTTTGTTCGGAATGTACCTTTGATTACCATAGTATCAGCTATCAAAGCTTTAGCCCAGCCTTGGTTTTTATAAGACTTCCATTAAATAAGTACCTGCTTATGCTAAAGACAATTGGTTAAAACTTAGACTTTAGTAATTTAAGTCTCAATTCACCACATTACTACACTTCTAACACCTCCCAGGACCTCAGGGGAGGTATTTAGAGACTCACGAGAGGTTAGGCAGAGGCCAACAGCATTGTCCAGTCCAGGTCCAAGTTGCCACTGTTCAGCTGAGCAGTTGGAGGAAAGGCCTCATGTAGATTGTTGTATCCCTGTAACTTGAATAGATAGGAGGTCACCCTCATGACTCTCGGAATCCACTTCTTTGTCCTGGGTGCAAGAGAGAGCAGCTTTAGTTCTTCAGTGCTATTTTCAGGTTGCAGACAGCAGGTTCAGTCCTCTTCTGATCTTCCTCAGGTGCAGGTCTTTTCTGAAGTGTGCTCTGGAGATGCCACATTTATGCCTGGTTCGAGCTAGTGGGCAGTAATGACTCCTCCCTCAGCCATGGCGTAAAAGGTACTGGACAAACCCTACCTATTTTGGGCATTTTCAGTATGGGAACATTCTTCAGCCATACTAAACTTGGGCTCTCAGGATGTGTCAGGGGAGTGTATTATGGTAAACCTAGTGTCCTCCTCATCCGGGACATCCATGGTACCCACGCTAATCCTACAGAAATAATTCAGGTATCACTGAACAGGGTTCATCAGCAAGCAGACAATGGATACACAATAATTATCTTGGCATCCTTTTCTCATCCTTTGAAGTATGTCCCAAAGTGTTATATGTAAACCCAGCATATCTGTGAGGCAGACTATGACACTGAAGCACAGTTTGACACTATTCTTAATATGGATGCTCACATCCCCCACCCTGCATATTTTGTGAGGTTTAGATGAGTCCTCTCTGCCCATTCAGGCCATCCTTGTGTGTGCTCCAGAGAAGCATTTCACACTTTCTTACTTACTCAGTTGCTTATCCCTGGGAGAAGTTCGAGAGTAAATGCAAATCAGCTTCCAGTTAAATCAGGTAGGGTAATGCTATCTTTATAAAAGTTACTTTTCGTTAATTTATTACAAACCTAATTTAAACATTGAATTGGATTTTAACTATTAAGAATAGTTATTAAACTATTTTTCTTATGAGTACCACCCTCGATATACAGTATTTCTATATAGGGCAACTAGGTCTGCCACATTGAAAAATAGCTTTTGGAACTTAATCACTGCAAGGACAGGTTAACATTACATTTCCACATGCCCGACTGATAAATACAATGCACCCTGCTTTGTAACTTGTGCCTATGGGTGACTTATTAATATCTTTAAAAGGGAGTTTTGACCTGTTAAAAGGGTTTATTTTGGCAGGCGGAATGGCAAAGTTTTAGCATGTGCATAACTCGCGTTTCCAGATGCGACACGGCAAAATGGGACAACGCATCGCCCATGCCCCTATCAGAATAAATTCTAAGCTCCTAACCATGTCTGATGTTTTTATGGGTAAACAATGTTTACCACAAATCTTTCTACCCACAGGGAATCACAACGCGGTCGTTACAACGACCACGTTGTGATTCCGCATACCATTACTCCGCAAGTCGGAACAACGACTTGCGGAGGGGGGGAAGGTGTTGGATTTAAAATCCAATACCTTCCCTATTGTCCGCACAGACTGGAGTTGGAATAGTAAATTATACTATTCCAACATCCAGCGCCCCCCTCCGCAATTCGTTGTTCCGACTTGCGGAGTAATGGTATGCGGAATCACAACGCGGTCGCTGTGACGACTGCGTTGTGATTCCCTGCGGGTAGAAATACAGCGGAATAATGTCACACATTCGTTTTTATAGCATCATGTCGATGTGTATTTCCTTGCCCAGACCTGCATTGCGAGGTATCCACCACTGGCCCAGACAAAGTTCTGGGTACTACACAAAACCTACTGGATCCCGGCGCGACTAGCAGCACTAGGCCTCAGAGAAAACAATCTATGCTGGAACTGCGAGAACGCAAAGGGGGACCTAGCACACCTCATCTTCTATTGCCCTAAAGTTAGAAGGTTCTGGGAGGAAATATTCATTTTTATAAAAAAATGCTGGGATGCACACTTAAACCAGAATTCCACACCCTTGCCAGAGCGTTTATAACCACTGACCTAGACTCACAACAGGACAGGGACTTGCTAGACCTCCTTCTGACCTCGGCAGTTAAAATGGTAGTCTCCAAATGGAAGGAAACAGCGAAGGCGACATTTAAGGGGTGGCTCAACTGGATAACGTACCTCAGAGGCGCAGACAGTATCGCACTGCGGAACTCACCCTGGAGGCCAGCAACCAGGGGAATGTGGGCCTCGCTGGATGAATACTTAGACCCCTATGAACCCCTGTGAAAATAACTGATAAAGAGCAATCGCCCACAAAGCAATCTCCCGCAGGCCAAATTAACCCGCAAGTGTGAACTTCTTCTGGTGCAATATCCCCTTCCTTCTCTTCTTGTTTCTCCTTCTTTCCTTTTTTCTGTCTTTCCCCTCCCACTCACTATCATTCCTATAGTAGGACAGTGGAAAGGGGAAAAGCCGAACATGTAGACCATTTACCTGTATCATTGGCAAGTACAGCCAGTTTGTGTTGTTACCCCGCTATGGTAAAGCGACGATAATTGTATGTGTTAAAAATGTTCTTAATAAAATACTTTGAAATTAAAAAAAGTATTTTAAAAATAGAGCTACACTTTGAAAAGCACCAACATTCCTGTTAGAATTTCTATTTCTACATATTGTCTGTTTATTAATTAAATAAACAATTAAATGATTTGTCAATTTTTTTGATGTATATTTGGTCTAGTTGTGTGATTCAGTAACTGAATTAAAAAATTTAAAAAACGCAGACAGCATGGAGCAGTGGGTCAGCCCGCTTCAGCCGTTGGCTAACTTCACTGTGAGTGGTGGCATTCTATTCTTTCACAAGGAACAAATCCTCACACAAACGAGTTTGCTTCAGTATCAGGGTGTATCTTTTGTGACTCGTGATTTATGACACCCAAAACATTTTTGCTTTTTGTATTTTAAATGTTGACGAGGGTCTTGCAGGTGCCACTACGATGTTTTATAAAAACCAGACAACCATTAACAAAGCCGAAAGGCTGTCAGTCAATTCCAGAAATGTTGACTTTGCCAATGCTTGTTTCTTCTTTGCTTCTGGGCCTTCGTTATCCTTAATTTCTAGATGCATACTATAGCATGGGGGCCATAATGCTGCAAGCTACATTTCTCCAAATCTTACTGGATTTGCACGGCAGAATTAAACAGCTAAGATCTGAGCTTTTTGTTGTTGAGGAAATGCAAACTATAGTGTCATTAATGAATTAATACATTTCAAGACCTATGAAGCATTGCATAATAAGACTTTTGTTCTTGTATGTTTTGTGGTTTTAGGGCAAAACATATTTCATTAAGGTATGCTTTCCTGTCATGCCTTCGCTCTTGCCAATTCCAGTGGATTATAAAACGGTATCCAGTTCTGTGCCTGTCGAGAAACGTGCTTCAGCTCAGCAGCAGGTGAGCACCAGTAGTCTTAACATCCGGCTTGACATCAGTACCAGAGGGATGAGTCAGTGCCTTTGTTGGGAATGCATTTTGTTCGTCTTCAAAATGTAAACTGAGAAGTAACATCTTCTTAATACAATTTGTGTAGGGTCTCACCATCTTGAATCTTCTCTTGTCCATAACGATGTGTGTAATGCATTGAATTGTTATGGGTTTATGATTTACCATGTGAAATTGAATAAAGCTTATATTGAGTTGAATCTTCTCCAGCTGTCTATACAACTGTTTTCTAAATCCAGGTGGCGCTCAATGTCACACTGCTTTTCTGTTTATGATCTATCTTATCAGCTCAGCATAGTTATGTGAGTATCACTAGAGAAGGGCTTTGGCTCCACCCATATTTGGGAACCAGCAGTACATATTTTGATTGGGCAGAAGTTGTGTGCTTCCGAAACAAAACATGCTTGCCCTCCACACAGCTGTGATCATTTTATTTATCCAGCTGCTTCAGCTTGAAGTTTCCAGGGCACACGTGACATAATGCAATTAAAGTGTCTTAGATAGGAAAGGTCTCTCGAATGGTGTCTCTAGGATAGGATGGGCTAACATTTATACAGCGCACTAGAACACGCAGGTGCCAATGTACTAAAGCAGGACAGATAGAGCAACAAAAGCAGAGCAGCCAAGCATTGCATTCTGAGATGAAAAAGTCAGGGTTTCGGATATTTTTAAGGGAAATAAAAGAATCTCCTTTGGTATCGCTTAGAAATATAAGTAGGCAGAGTGTTCCATAGTTTGGCGGCTGCCACCGAGAAGGAACACCCACCCCATCTAGTCTTAAGAAATCTGGGGATCCTCATTTTTTTATAGCATGAGGATCCAAGTGGTCTGCCAGGAGTGTACCAATGGAAAAGAGCATTCATTTGGCTGGGGCCCCGTTGGTGAAGAGCCTCTAAAACTAAGCACAGGGCATTGAGGGAACTTCACCTGCTGACTGGAAGCCAATGAAGGGAACAGACTCCATCTCTAACAGGGTGTCGTTTGGAAATGTTCAGAAGAAGGCAGGCTGCCATATTCTGTACAACCTTGCATTTTTTCAGGGAGGATCTGTTAATATCCAGGTAAAGTGCATTACAGTAGTCCAGCCGTGAGTTGACAAGGGCTATAGTGTCTGGTGCAGTTCCGGTGAAATATTAGGCAAGATCTATTTCAGGGTCCTAATGGTGTAAAAGCAAGTGCTATTGGTGCGACTGACCTGTGCATTGAAACCTAGAGTGTTGTCAAAGATGACCCTGAGATTTTTAGCGGACTTGAAAGGCGTATGAGGAGGTCCACAGGCTTCGGGCCACCAGATGTTCAACCAGATGGAATTTTAAGAGCCAAACATAAGCACTTCAGTCTTTTCTGCATTAATCTTCAGAGAATTGTCTTTCATCCAACAGATAATGCTAGACATACACTAGTTGAACCTCCCTGTAACCAAGGACAGGTTGTTGGAAGTGAATACAATAATTTGAGTATCCTTTGTATATGACAGCACTTGAAACTCAAATGAATGCACCAGATCTGCCAGATGGGCGACATACAGATTAAAGAGGGTTGGGCTCAAGAATGAGCACTAAGGCACCCCACAGAGTAGGCTGAAAGCCTGTGCCTTGAAACTGCAGCATGTTACAATTTGCACCGTCTTGAATAGAAAAGAGTGGAAAAGCTGCAGGGTGATCTTGCTTACCCCTAGCTTGCTGTAGACGCTAAACCATCCTTTCACGTGAGACAGTATCGAATGCTACAGACAGGTCAAGCATGACCAAGATAGTCACCCTCTTCTGATTGGCCTGGCAATGGATGCTGTTTGCAGCCACAATAAGGGAAGTCTCTGTACCTAGATCATTTATGGTATTTTTCTCTAGCTGCAACACAGATGGTAGAAGGGCATTCATTAACCTACATGGATGTTTAGGTCTGGCTTGACAACACACAGTCTTTTAGACAACACCAATATTATTCTACAGTTCTTTGCTTCCACATAAATATATATCCATTCCCATCCTTTTTACTTGTAATGCATCACATTACCATACATCATTCCTTTAAAGCCAGTACTATCGGCATTGCCAATGCTTGTTTTGCATTCCTTTATCTGCAATGTTGTTATGCACTTCTCTCTTTTGGCCAGCCATGACCTTCTGATTTTTACTAAAATTAGCTTTCATTATACTTATACCTACAGGGACTTCCAGACAGCCCTCATAATCTATTGTTCTGTTAGTGACATAAGCCTTATTCTTAACCATGGATATATCCCTGTCCTGCTTAACTAAAGCTGCTTCAAGCCTATTAATGTACAGCAGAAACAGCACAAGAGCAAGGACACCCCTCTGCAAAATCCCAGAGACAACATAATAGACCTTGAGCTTTTGCCTTTCATCCCATATCTGACTGAGGCTTTCAGGTCACAATGAAAACCAAGTAAGAAAGTAACAATGGCCTTATCAACCTCCAAAAACTCTAGAATTTCCTACAGTTTTGACCTAACAACACTATCGAAAGCACAGAAAAAATCCATGAAAGTTAGGTAGATGCACTCGCTTTGTGAATGTGTACTTATTAATCAAGAGGTTAGGACATTGTCCCATCGTTCCTAGGACCTCACGGAATCTAAATTGCATCTCAGATTGGGCTTGGTTCTCATCCATCCAAGGTGTTAGGTGATCACTCTCCATCCTACCGATAACTTTCATGACAGAGTCCAACAATGAGATTTGATGCTAACAACTGGGATTTGCCTAGTTACCCTTTTTTAAATTAAGTATGGTAATCGCACAGTGCCATGATTGAGGAAAATCAAACTTGCAGGCTGCATTTACTAAAGTAAGCAAATAAAGGTGACCAAAATTCTATATCTGATAGAGACATCTAGGTAAGATTCCTTACCTTTGAATTTCCTAGGCTTAAGACTGGATACGGAAGATTTTTCTTCAAGCAATACCCTTATCTGCCTGTAGGTGGTGTTGGTCGGGTTCACGTGACTTAATCAGCGCCGTCTCTGCCATTTAGACATCCGCGCCACCTATATAGGCTACACCTCAGCACGCTGACGTCAGATCTTTTCTTTCCACGCCAGCCAGTGCAGTTTCCTGAAGAGACCTACCCTATTTCACTATTTGACAGGCTTTTTTCGACATTGTGTCAAACTTTTTTGTTGTGCAGGGTTTTTGACATGTCTAAAAAGACTTCAGGATTCAAACCGTGCTACACTTGCCATCGTGCCATGTCGTAATGGATCCACACTTAGTCATTGGTGCCTGCAGTGTGATCATGACTCAAAGTCGTGCTCCGACTGCTAGGCCATGGCTCCGAAAGCTTTGAGGGAGAGGTCCCTATAGTGACTTGCGGCCCGGTGCTTGGCACCGCGTTGTTTGCCCTGGAGGTCTTGTTCTTGGTCCCAATCGAGCGAAAGGTCCGGGCACCGCCCGCGAGCCCCAAGTCTTCATCCTCACACTCTAAGTCCTCGAGTAAGTCAGGTAAAAAGCAAACAAAAAAACACAAAAAGTCAAAACGATGGTGGGGTCTCGGTGCTCTAGTCCTCGTTCCACTGAATAAAATATGCGCCTGGATCGGCCGAACACTTCACCCGCCTTCCCAAGAGCCAGAGAGACCCTGCCCAGATCAAAGAATTTTATAATGCCATGTATCTCAGATTTGGGTGGCCTGACCCCACCAGTGCATTTTTGGGCCCCAGAGGTTCAGAGTGGGTTCCATCATGTTCCATAAAGGCAGCTCTAGCACCGATACTTGCAAAAAAGAGTTATTTGGTCTGCAAAAATACTTTAAATAAAAGAGAAAAAAAAGTAGTCTCTCTAGGGTGCTCTAGCAAGTCACAGACATGTGTTTAATGAGAGTACCACTCACAAAAGTAAAAGAAATTAAAAATACAAAAAAGTAAGGTCAAATGGTATATATAGGATTAGATCCCAGGGCATAGACAAGACTTGTGTTTCTTATTTCTTATTTTTATTCATGTCAAGACAATCACACTAGACATATAGAGATCAAATCGGGATGATAAATACCATACAATAAATAAATTGATACAGAGAACTGTGTAAGAACACCCAGAGAACCATCACACTTGATCTATCAGGCATACCACATTCATACCACAAACAGTCAAAACATCCTAAAAACAACCTACAAAAATTAACAGCTTTGGAGAGACCATCCTAGAATAAGGATAAGAGGTCTTCCAATATACAATTACCTTTAAAGTTGGAATAGTCTCAGTGTCTTACATTTACATCAGAAATAAACAAATGTTAAATCACAATGCAGGTAATAGAATGTCCAGAAGTGCAGTTCTAAGTGACACTATAAATCATATCTGTATGTAATATTTCTGTTTCAGGTGGTCTCCTCAGAGTGAGCCGATGCCCGTTTCTGTATTAGACCTAACAAATAGGTCACACCTTCTTCAGGGCGCAAAAACCATAGGAGATTCAGAGTGTCTTGGTGTCTGACAGAAGTCCAAGTACAGCCACTGATTTACATCCGGATATGTACATTTTATGAACAAACAGGCGGCCCTAACGGGCAGGAGTGCTTAGTGAGATCCCTTGCGCAGCGGTCCTGTCAAATGGCAAATGGGGACCAGTGTTCAAGCCAACCCACAAATGAGTAACAGAGTTTTAATGAGGGAAGTGAACGAATCAAGAGATGTCCGCCATCACTCAAATTCGGTGGACTTCGATGTAAGTGTAAAGATGACAATAGTCGTCCACGCCTAGAGTAATGGCATAGCTCAATCTGGATCTGGCTAGGAGCTAATAGTAGCTTGCAATTGTGGCGCGCTCCAGCACCGATGCCACCCATGGATCCGGTGATGGATCCAGACAGATGCTGGTGGTGCCACTGCGACCTTCCCTAACGCCGGTCCCTAAGCTGAGACTCCCAATGCTTCTGGTGCCCACCGGAATGGTCATCCCGATTTTTATCCCTGAAAACCTGGAGCCTGATTGCGCCGATTCAGACGCCGACAGATTCCTTAGGTTCTAGGTCACTTCCTCAGACTTATTATGCAGGGCCAGGAATGAACATTGAGAGGGGTCGCTAAACCCTTTACAAGACCAGCCTTATGAGAGGAACTGGTATGAGGAATTGGGTGAGGACAATGGACTGGATACTTCTCCAGATTCTGGCCTGCTTTCTCACACTATGGTGGTGTGAAGACCAGCTGAGGTCCTGGGCCTTAAGCTCCCTTCCATGGCAGTCAAGACAAACATCTTGACTGAGGTTCTGCAGCCTGGTTTCTCATTCTCATTACCCTAGCTGCCTTTCAATGAGGACTTATCTGATGTCTTGCTGGGGCCCCTGTGATTAGGGCAATTGCCTGCCGCTATCGCCCTGCACTGGGTGACCCAACTTTTCTACCCAACCACCTTATCCCTAAGGGCTTGGTGTATCCAAGACGCTACTTCTCAAGGTGTGTTCTTTTCCGCACCCCCAGATAGAGAATCCAAGAGGCTGGATAGTTGGGGAAAAAAAGAAATCTTCTGCCAGCCTTGCATTGCGGTTAGTGAACACCTCATGCTTACAGGGCCTTTACTCCAACGCCTTATGGGAAACAGTTGTGCAAGTGCTGCCACTGGTCGCTTAGGAGGCCCAGGCCATACTCTTCCAAGCAGTGTTAGACGGGAGAGATGCGGCCAAGTTAACCATTAGTTGTGGTCTCGACATGACCGACTCACTAGGCAGAGTGATTTCATAGACGGGGGCTGTTCGATGCCACACCTGCTGAGGACTACTGGCTTTTTAGGGGATGCCCAGGCCTCTCTCATGATCATGCCCTTTGATGGCACCCGTCTCTGCGGAGACGAGGTACACATGAAGCTGGAGTGCTTTAAGGACTCATTGGCTAAGGGCAGGCTACGGCCAAGTCCTTGGACCTCTCAGTGGTGACTCGTCCTCAGACTTCCTTTTGCCTCCTTAGTGGTTACGGAAGGGGGTTTCTGCCGCATTAGCCATACCCTAGCAACAAGACCGTACAAGTTCAACAACCTCTGCATGGCTCGTTCTGACCCCATGGGTCGGGCAGACAGAGGTCAGGTCATTCCACCTGCCACCTCAGCCTCCAAGCCCCCCTAAACCGGCCCTTCAAGATCATGAGCGGCCAGTTGGTGGCAGGATCAGCCATCACCTCCACCACTAGCAGAACCTTACCTTGGAAAGGTGGGTCCTTCAGATAGTCCGAAGGGGTTCCTCCCTCCCCTTCAAGACTACCCCTCACTCCATATCTCCAACCTACTATCGGATGATGGAGAATCACCTGACTTTGCTTCAGGAGGAAGTTATGACTCTCTTGGCCAAGGGAGCTTTAGAGAGGGTTCCGTCACCAGAAGTAGGCTGTGGTTATTATTCCTGCTACTTTCTTGTCCCGAAGAAGGAAAAAGGCCTGCACCCTATTCTAGATGTGTGAGACCTCAACTACTTCCTCAAAAAGGAAAAGTTCAAGATGCTCACTCTAGCTCAGGTCTGCTTTATCCTGGACCCACTAGACTGGGTGGTAATGTTGGACTTGCATGACAACTTTTTCCATATTCATGTCCTGCCTGATCATCAGTGTTACCTGAGATTTACGGTAGACCACAAGCACTTTCAGTTGAGTTCACCATGGTCCTCTTTGGCCTCGCCAGCACTCCCCGGGTGTTAACCAAGATGATGACGGAGGTCTCAGCTCATCTCAACAGAGAACTGCTGTGAGTCTTCACCTATCTCGACTACTGGCTGTTGAGACAGTCATCTCCAACCTCCAAACTACAACCTACATTTGCTGGGGTTCTCTATCAACATGCCGAAGTCACAGCTGACTCCCTCTCAGTTGCTCCCTTTCATTGAAACTATTCTGCACAGAGTGCAGTTGCGGGTTTGATCCTTCTGAGCAGCGAGTACAGGATATTCAGGGAAATTATACAGATGTTTCAGCCTCTATCCTGGATTTTGGTGAGGTTGGTCCTGAGGCTGCTGGCCCTCATGGCCTCCTGTTAGTGACACACGTCAGATGGCATATGTGGGCTCTGCAGTGGGACTTGAAGTTCCAGTGGGTGCAGCATATGGGGAATGTCTCCGACATGGTCTATAGTTCAGAGAGAACTTCACAGGACCTGCAGAGGTGCATAAACAACCGCGATTGGGTCAGAGGCAGATCCCTCTCCCTTCCCCAACCAGAACACACAGTAGTGACAGATGCAGCACTTCTGGGATGGGACGGATATCTGGGATAGGTGGAGATCAGAGGAATCTGGTCTCCAGCAGTATCCAGACTCCATAACAATTTGCTGAAGCTCCGAGTGATTCGCTTGGCATTAAAAGCCTTTCTTCCTTCAATGAAGGGAAAACTGGTTCAAGTGTTCACGGACAATGCCTTCGCCATGTGGTACTTCAACAAACAGGGTGGGGTGGGGTTTTGGACCATTTGTCAGGAGACACTGAGTCTCTGTACATGGCTGGATCAGCAGGGCATATCCCTGGTTCAACACTTGGTAGGTTCTCTGAACACAAGTGTGGACAAACTCATCCGTCGTTGCCTAGCGAATCATAAATGACATCTTCATCCAGAGGTGGTGCAAGGTCTCTTTAAGCAGTGGGGAGAGCCTTGGTTAGATCTCTTTGCCTCCGCTGAGAACATGCTGTGTCATCAGTTTTGCGTGCTGGGATTTCCAAGGCAGAAATAACAGTTGATGGACAGAATGCAGAACAATGTCATACATTCACCCCAGTACAGAGATCAGGGCCTAAATCCATCGTTTTTTTGCACTCCACACCACCCCAGTTCAGACATGGCCATATGCAAATCAGCCTTGACCCTGTGCCTCATGGGAACAGTCCAGCCCGAACTGCCAAGCCAGAAGTAGGACGTGGTTGTTATTCCCACTACTTTCTGGTGCCCAAGAAGGACATCGACCTGCGTCCTATCATGGACCTCAGGGACGCCAATCGCTTCCTCCGGAAGGAGAAGTTCTGGCTATTCTGTTAATTCTGGCTCAGGTCTTGTCTGCCCTCAACCCTGGAGACTGGATGGTAGTATTGGACCTGCAGGACGCATAATTCCACATTCCCGTCCTGCAGGCCCACAGGCATTACCAGCGGTTCATGGTAGGCCACGAGCACTTTCAGAGTACTGTGCTGCCCTTTGGCCTCACCAGCGCCACTCGGGTGTTCATGAAGGTGATGGCGGTGGTCGCAGAATATCTGCGCAGATCAGGAGTTCAGTCTTCCCCTATCTCGACGACTGGCAGTTGAAGGCGGGCTTGCCCCATACCGTCGTCTCCCACCTCCAGACTACGGCCGACCTCCTGCATTTTCTGGGGTTCTCCATCAATGTGCCAAAGTTGCTCCTGATTCCCTCTCAGAAGTTCCTCTTCATCAGAGCGGTTCTGGATACGACACACTTTTGGGCCTATCCTCCTGAATGGCGAGTCCAGGATATTCGGGCTATGATTCCGATCTTTCAGCCTTTCTCCTGGGTTTCGGTCAGGATGACACTGGGGCTGCTGGGCCTCATGCATCCTACTGGTCACCCATGCCAGTTGGCATATGCGGGCTCTGCAGTGGGACCTGAAGTTCCGGTGGGCGCAGCATCAGGGGAGCCTGTCTCATTGCCTCCAGATCTCGGCGGGCATTGCACAACAGCTGCAGTGGTGGCTCACAAACCAGCATTGGGTCAATGGCAGATCCCTCTTCTTCCCCAACTGGAGCACACAGTGGTGACTGATGTGTCCCTCCTGGATAGGGGGGGCCACATGGGAGAGGCGGAGATAGGAGGCCTCTGGTCTCCGGCGGAGTCCAGGCTCCACATCAACCTTCTGGAGCTTCGAGCGATCGGACTTGCACTGAAGTCATTCCTTCCCTCACACACAACACCACCGCCATGCGGTACTGCAACAAACAGAGTGGGTGGGGTCTTGTACCCTATGTCAGGAAGCTCTGCTCCTCTGGACATGGCTGGAACATCAGGGCATTTTCCTGGTGGTTCAACACCTGACAGCTTCACTGAACGCCAGGGCGGACCAACTCAGCCACAGGTGCATGATGGATCACAAATGGCGTCTTCACTCCGACATGGCGCAAGGTCTCTTTCAACAGTGGGGAGATCCTTGGTTAGATCTATTCGCCACCGAAGAGAACGCGCAATGTCAGCAGTTATGCGCATTGGAATTTCCAAGGCGGCACTCGCTCTGCAACGCTTTTTATCATGTGTGGAGTTGCGGTTTGTTGTACACCTTAGCACCTATTCCACTTCTGCCCAGAGTGCTGAAGGGGATCAGGCGTGACCGAGCCAAAGTCATTCTTGTGGCTCCGGACAGGGCTCGAAGAGTTTGGTATCTCTTCATGACCATCGATCCCCCGATCTGACTGCCTCTTCTGGAGGATCTTCTGTCGCAGCAGCAGGGGACGGTCCTCCACCCAAACCTGTCCAGTCTCCACCTCTTTGCGTGGAAATTGAGCGGCGGCAGTTAATTCCTTTCGACTTGCCTCCCGAAGTCTGTAATGTTATTCTGGCTGCCAGGCATCCCTCCACTAAGTTGGTATACGCCTGCAGGTGGAACAAATCTGTGGCATGGTACACAACAAAAGCTGTGGATCCCCTTTGTGCCCCTCTTTCAGAAGTTCTACTGTTCCTTCTTTCTTTGGCCCAGCAGGGCCCTGCTATGGGCACTATCAAGACCTACCTTTCTGCTATTTCGGCCTTTCTGAGGCTCCCTGATCAGCCCTCTCTTTTCAAGTCCCATGTTGTAAATAGATTCTTCAAAGACATTACTCATATTTTCCCTCCTATTCTCTTCATAATGCCACTGTGGGACTTGAACCTGGTTTGCACATATTTAATGTGCGCTACCTTGAACCTCTTCACAACTGTCCTCTTTGTCTGTTAACTTTGAAGACCGCTTTCCTGGTTGCTATCCCCTCTGCCAGGAGAGTGAGTGAGAAACAGGCTCTTTCTTGTAAACCTCCTTTTCTGCCTGTCCATCCGGATAAGGTTGTGCTCAGAACACGTTCATCCTTTCTGCCAAAGGTTGTCACTGCCTTTCACATCGGGCAGACCATCACTTTGCCCACATTCTTTCCGCCTCTGCATCCTTCCAGAGAGGAAGGGAGGCTCCACCATCTGGACCCAAAACATGCGCTCTCATTTTACCTGAATTGCACACAACAGTTCCGGGTGGATTACCAGCTCTTTGTTGGCTACGTAGGCGCCAAGAAAGGTCGGGCCGTACACAAGCGGACTATCTCCCGATGGGTCGTCTTGTGTATAAAAGCCTGTTACTCTTTCTGCGCGACCATTCCACTCGGGCGACGGCAGCCACCACGGCTTTGGGACGTGGTGTCCCCTTACAAGACATCTGTCAGGCAGCTACGTGGTCCTCGTTGCACACTTTTACTAAGCACTATTGCCTGGACAGCCAAGTCTGGAGAGACGGCTTCTTTGGCTGTTCTGTTCTCTGGGACTTCCTGGTGTGATCTTGGTTCACAGGCCCACCATCCGGGCTGGTATTGCTGGGGTATCTATTCTAAGGTAAGGAATCTATCAAAACGTGTTTCTTTCAGATGAACAAGTTACTTACCTTCGGTAACTATATATCTGTAAGAAACATTAGTTAGTGATAAATTCCTTACCACCCCACTTATCCCCCCGTTCTGCAAACTGATTTCTAGGGTCAAGGTCATCCCTTTCAGGGCCCTAGTTTCAGTGCACCAGTGGTCAGTATCTTGCATGGCTGTGTTCCCGGTGTGGAAAGTCTGGTGCAGAACTGACGTCAGCACACGAGGGCGGCCTCTAAGTAGCTGCCATGATGTGATATTGGTGACCAGGACGTCAATGACGGATGCGGAGCAGCACGACGCCACCTTCCGACAAGCAGGGATACTGCTGACGAAAACTTTCCGGATCCAATCTGACGCCTGGGGGTAATTCTAACGTAAGGAATTTATCAATAACTAATGTTTGTTACAGATATATTGTTACAGAAGGTGAGTAACTTGTTCATTAATTATGAATTCCTTACCTTAGATACCCTCAGGCGTCAGGCTGGATCTGGAGATTTTTTTTCTCAGCAGTATCCCTGCGCGTCGGTAGGTCGCGTCAGTCGACTCCGCGTTCATCAATGGTGTTGTGGTCGCCATCCTGACGTTGCTGTATCTACTTAGATGCCACCCCTGCACGCTGACTTCAGTTCCTTCTTTTACACTCCAGCCAGCGCAGATCCGGAGAGAGCGGTACCCTTAGTACATTTTTTACTATCTCTTTTTCAACTTTTGTCGACGTTTTTTTTTAGTCTTCCCACTCCTGGTGCACGTAGGGTTGTCCCGTCCTCAGACCGGCTTCAAACCTTGTGACTCCTGTCGCAAATTGATGTCCGTCACGGATCCGCACTGCATGTGCCTCTGGTGCCTGGAGTGCAACCATGACCCGAAGTCGTGCTCCGACTGTAAGGCAATGGCCCCAAAGTCTTTGCGGGAGCGGTCCCGAAAGCTTCTGGAGGCCCGGCAGTTGGCTCCGTGCCGATCCAGGTCCTGGTCGAGAGGAAGGTCGTGGGACCGGTTGCCAGGCCACCACCACCACCACCACCACTCCTCATCAAAATCTTCGTCTTCGGGTATGTCGAAGCACAAGAATTCAAAGTAGCATCGTCGCTCTTCGGCTGCTCCCTGTCCGTCGGCGTCATCCCCCACCCTCCCCTCGAATCAGAAACTGAATCGGACCTGCGTCGACCGACGCCGGATCCAATGCAGACTGGCAATTTTGTGCTTATTTTCTATTCCCTTTCGCCCTTAGTGTCAGCCAGAGGATGAGGAGGAGGAGTGGGAGGGGTCTTGAGACCCTTTAACAGACGAGCTCCAAGAGCTGGACTGGAGAGAGGAGTTGGGTGACGCCGCGTTCGTCAATGGTGTCGTGGTCGCCATCCTGAAGTCGCTGTATCTACTTAGACACAGCCCCTGCATGCTGACTTCAGTTCTTTCTTTTACGCTCCAGCCAGCGCAGATCCGGAGAGAGCGATACCCGTAGTAAATTTTTGACTATCTCTTTTTCGACTTTAGTTGATGTCTTTTTTTGAGTCTTCCCACTCCTGGTGCACGTAGGGATGTCCCACACTCGGACCAGCTTCAAGCCTTGTGACTCCTGTCACAAATTTATGTCTGTCACGGATCCGCACTCCGTGTGCCTCTGGTGCCTGGAGTGCAACCATGACCCAAAGTCATGCTCCGACAGTTGGGCCATGGCACCATAGTCTTTGCGGGAGCGGTCCCAAAAGCTTCTGAAGGCCCAGCAGTTGGCTCCATGCCGCTCCAGGTCCTGGTCGAGAGGGAGGTCGCGGGACCGGTTGCAGAGCTACCACCACCACTCGTCATCAAAATCTTCGTCTTCGGGTATGTCGAAGCACAAGAAGAAGTCAAAGTAGCATTGTCGCTCTTCGCCTGCTCCCTGTCCCTCTGCGTCATCCCCCACCCTCCCCTCGAATCAGAAACGGATTGGACCTGCGTCGACCGATGACGGATCCAACGCCGACATTTTGTGATTATTTTCTATTCCCTTTCGCCCTGAGTGGCGGCCAGAGGATGAGGAGGAGGAGTGGGAGGGGTCTTGAGACCCTTTAACAGACGAGCTCCAAGAGCTGGACTGGAGAGAGGAGTTGGGTGATGCCAGTGGTCTTGACAAGTCACCAGACCCTGGTATGCTTTCTCCCACTACCGTGGCTTTGGAGGAGAGAACTTCCTACGATGTGGTGTTGCGTAGGGTGGCTGAGGCCTTGGACCTTGAGCTTCTACTGTGGCAGTCAGGACTAACCTCCTGACTGCGGTGCTTAAGCCAGTGGCAGTCTCTTCGGAACCCCTGCTGCCTTTTAAAGAAGCTCTCACTGACATACTATTGGGCACTTGGTCCAAGCCCAGCACTGGGGCTCCTGTGGACAGGATAATTGCCCAATGCCACTGCTCTGCTCCGGGCGACTCACTTTTCCTCTCCCAACACCCTACCCCTGAGAGCTTGGTGGTCCTAGCCTCAACGTCCAAAGGCGCATTCCCTACTGCTCCCCCAGATGGGGAATCCAAGAAGCTGGATCATCTTGAGAAGAAAATGTTTTCTTCCACCAGCTTAGGACTGCGGCCGGTGAACACCCCATGTCTCTTGGGCCGTTATTCCCACTCTGTGTGGGATTCGGTCTCGATGGTGCTGCCACAGTGCCTTTAAGAGGCTCGGGCTGTACTCTCCTGTGCGCTTGTCGAAGGGAGGGACGCAGCAAAGTTCGCCATCCTCTGTGGGCTGGACACTGCTGACTCGCTAGGCAGGATGATTTCGACGTCAGTAGCCCTGAGACACTTCACCTGACTGAGGTCCACTGGATTTTCAGGGTATAACCAATCAACACTTTTGAACATGCCCTTTGATGACCATCACCTGTTTGGCGGCAAGTCAGACAACGCGCTTGAGTGCTTTAAAGACTCTAGGATTACAGCCAGATCCTTGGGCCTCACTACCACCTCGCGCCCCATGATGTCTGCCTATCGCACCTTTCATGGCTATGGAAGGGGTGCCCCACCATGTTCCTCCCAGAGCCACAGACCGGCACAAGCTACCCAGCATCTGCGCGGCTGGGGATGTGGGACAAATCCGACGTGGGTCTGGGGGACAGCGGGTGGGCCAGTCCACCAGTGCCCCCTCTGCAGCAGCCACCAAACCTTCCTAGTTGGACCTTCCAGACCCACCAGTTGGCAGTGGGCAGCAGAATCCGCCATCACCTCCCCCCATTGGCACAACATCACATCAGACAGGTGGGTTTTGCAGATAGTCCGAAGGGTCTAATCCCTACCCTTTGAGACTACCCCTCCCTCTATGCCACCAAAACTCCATCGCATGTCGGAGGATCACTTGGCCCTTCTCCGTCAGGAAGTTGCTGCTCTCTTGGCCAAGGAAGCGATCAAGCGCGTCCCTGTCCCAGAAGTAGGTCGTGATTGCTACTCCTAATGCTTTCTGGTGCCCAAGGAGGACAAAGGCCTGCATCCTATCTTAGACCTCAGGGACGTCAACTAATTCCTCAGGAAGGAGAATTTCAAGATGTTGACGTTGGCTCAGGCTCTGTCTGCTCTTGACCCTGGAGACTGGATTGTAGCGTTAGACTTGCAGGACGCTTATTTTCACATACCCGCGTTACCTACGGTTCACGGTAGGGCACAAGCATTTTCAGTTTACCATGCTCCCCTTTGGACTTACTAGCGCCCTTGGGTGTTCAGGAAGGTGATGGCGATGGTCGCAGCACATCTGCGCAGATCAGGGGTTCCAGTCTTCCCCTATTTCGACAACTGATTGTTAAAGGTAAGCTTTCCTCAGGCTGTCGTCTCCCACCTCCAGACGGTGGCAGCATTCACTTCTGTTCACAGTCAATGTGCCAAAGTCGCACCTGACCCCCTCCCAGAAACTCCTTTTCATCGGAGCGGTTCTGGACACAACACAGTTTCGGGCCTATCCTTCCGAACAGCGAGTCCGGGATATTTGGCTATGATACCAATGTTCCAGCCGCTATCCCAGATTTCGTACGGATGAACCTGAAGCTACCGGTCCTCATGGCCTCCTGCATCTTGCTGGTGGAGCATGCCAGGTGGCATATGCGGGCTCTTCAGTGGGACCTGAAGTTTCAGTGGGCACAGAATCAAGGGAATCTGTCCGATTTCGTCCAGATGTCAGCAGGGACTGCAGCAGTGGCTTACGAACCAGGATTGGGTCCAGGGCATATCCCTCTCCCTTCCCCAACCAGAGTTTACAGTGGTGACAGATGGGTCACTTCTGGGATGGAGCGGCCACATGGGAGAGGCTGAGATCGAAGGCCTCTGGCAAAGGCCTCTGGTCTGTGGCAGAGTCTGGGCACCACATCAATCTTCTGGAGCTTCAGGCGATTTGTCTGGCACTGAAGGCATTCCTTTCCTCTGTCAAGGGAAGAGTAGTTCAGGTATTCTCAGCCAACACTTCCGCCATATGATATTGCAACAAACAGTGCGGATTGGGGTCGTGGGCCCTCTCTCAGGAGACCCTTTACCTCTGTATGTGGCTGGAGCATCAGGGCATGTCCTTGGTGGTTCAACACCTGGCACGGTGGAAAAACTCAATCCCCGTTGCCTGATAGATCACAAATGGCGTCTTCACTCAGAGGTGGAGCAAGGTTTCTTTCAGGGGTGGGCAGAGCCTTGATTGGATCTATTCGCCACAGAGGAGAACGCGCAATGTCAGCAGTTCTGTGCATTGGAGTTTCTAAGGCAGCACTCACTAGGCGACGCTTTTCCTCGCGAGTGGAGATGCGGTCTTTTGTACGCCTTCACCGCCTATACCACTTCTGCCCCGAGTGCTGAAGAAGATCAAGCGAGAACGGGCCTAAGTCATTCTTGTTCCTCCGGACTGGGCAAGAAGAGTCTGGTATCCCGAGCTCTTGAACATAGTCATCGATCCTCCGATCAGACTGCCCCTTCGGGAGGATCTTCTGTCGCAGCAGCAGGGGACGGTCCTAAACCCGAACCTACCCAGCCTCCACCTCCTTGCGTGGCGATTGAGCGGCGACAGTTGACCGTTTTCGACTTTCCTCACGGAGTCTGTAAGGTTATTCTGGCAGCGAGACGTTCCTCCACCAAAACGGTACACACCTGTAGATGGAACAGATTTGTGGCATGGTGTGCAGCAAAGGCTGTGGATCCCTTTTCTCTTTTAGAGGTTCTCCCCATCCTGCTTTATTTGACCCAGCGGGCTCTGCTCTGGGCACTCTCAAAGGCCATCTTTCGGCCATTTCGGCCTTCCTTCGCCTTCCAGGTCAACCTTCTCTTTTCAAGGCCCCTATTGTAAATCGCTTCCTTAAGGGCAATACTCACTTTTTCCCTCCTATTCCTTTTGTAATACCCCAGTGGGACTTGTTCTTACTTATTTAATGTGCGTGTCCTTTGAGCCGCTGCAAAATTGCCCTCTCAGACTCTTGACTCTGAATACTGCTTTTCCGGTTGCCATCACCTCTGCTCGCAGAGTGAGTGAGCTTCTGGCTCTTTCTTTTAAGCCTCCTTTCCTTGCTGTTCATGTGGACAAGGTTGTCCTTCGAGCTCGACCTTCTTTTCTTCCCAAAGTGGTTACTTCCTTCCTCATAGGACAGACCATCACTTTTCCGCCTCCACATCCTTCTGAAGCAGAAGAATGGCTCTACCGTCTGGATCCAAAACGTGTGTTTTCATTTTGTTTGGATCGCACAAGACAATTCCGGGTGGATGATCAGCTCTTTGTAAATGTAAATGTACATGTATTTATATAGCGCAAATCACCGACCCGGTATCTAAGCGCTTGCTTAGGGAACCCGTCCTGGTATTCCCCTGTGAGATGACCCCGGCAGGGTATCCACAAGGTGAAAGCGAGGCATCCCACCGCGAGGGGACGTTGTGGAGATTAACCAAGCTATTGCCCAGAGTGTGAACCCGTGAGTCGAGTAGGCACCGGAGCGAGAATTGTCGAGTCCGTGGACATTTTAGGACGCAAGACCCCGCCGAGCCAGGAATTGAACCCTGGTCCCGGGCTGACCTCTGCTTCCAGGTCTGCCTCCTCTAACCAGTGAGCCACACTTCTCCACAGCCCGACCTTTCTTGTGGGTGCTAAGAAAGGTCGGGCTGTGCAGAAGCGAACCATCTCCTGATGGGTCATTTTTTGCATAAACATCTGCTATTCCTTAGTGAAAAAGGAACCTCCAGTAGGGTTGCACTCCCATTCCACTAAGGCGACAGGTGCCACTACTGCTTTGGGATTAGGAGTCCCCCTTCATGATATCAGCCAGACAGCCACGTGGGCTTCATTGCACATGTTCACTAAGCACTACTGCCTGGACAGCCAAGTCCGACGGGACGGCTTCTTTGGCCGTTCTCTTCTTCAGGACTTCTTAGTGTGAACTTGGTTTGCAGACCCACCTCCGGGGTTGGTATTGTTGGGGTATCCATTGTAAGGTAAGGAATCTATAACTAATAGTCTCTTTCAGATGAACAAGTTACTTACCTTTGGTAATGATATATCTGTAAGAGACATATATCTGATAGAGACTACTAGCCGCAGATTCCTTGACGTAGAATTATCCCCAATTCTCTTCTAGAGGCCGGGGGCATCCTGCCACGGTTGACCCGGTGCCTCAGCCACTCCTATACCGCCACTGTTCTGCTCCGCCCGAACCGTTCTGCCTTTCTTTCCACCCTTCTACGCAGGGCTCTCTCCTGCAGACTGCTTTTCCTTCCCTGCCTTCAGTGTTGCTCCCTCCGTCACGGGAGACCCGGTGGTTGGACTCCTGGGGGCGTAACATCTTCGCCTCCACCAGTGCTGCTTTGTGCATGCTTAACACACTTTGTGTGTTGGCCAGGGGTACCTCCGGCCTATGGGATTCCGCGGGTCCCTTCTGTCTCGCTCCTTCCATGAAGGTGTCTGCGCTGACATGCGCCACCGTGTGCTGGATGGTTAGGAGTTAGCTGCATTTATTCTCCGTTTGGCCTTGGATGTTTCTGATTCTCTCAGCCGCGCTATGGCGAATTCTGTGGCTCTCCGCTGCCATGCTTGGTTGCTGGATAGCGTCTTTCCTGAGAATATTAGGGAGCGTCTTGTTGACCTGCATTTTGATGGGATTCTTTTATTTAACACCCACGTGACTCAGCCATTCAACGACTCCTAGTGGGGATCCGTCCTCCTCCCCCTCCGTAAGCTTTGGCTTGTCTGTCCTCAGGTGCCTTATGGGAGGCGTTTATCCCATCTTTCTCTTTAGGCCTAGTGTTTCGTTTGGGCAGTGTGTGAGTTCTGTGTGGCTTGGAATGCCTTCAGGGTCCTGAAGTTGGCCCCTTTGTACTGTTGGCTGCTGCTTGTGTGTTTTTTGGATGTTAGTGAAGCCGTATAGTGCCTCGGGTTGGACCATCTGTGTAATTTTCAACTGATTGGTAAGCCGCCTGTGGTACTACCCACAGGTCCTTTATGTTCTTGACCACTGCTGCGTTTTTTTTTCCCTAAGAGGTGTTCCCATGTTTTGCTTTGGGACGTGTCATACCCTAGGTTGGGTACTTGCTGCTATTGTATAGCTCTGTCCTAAGCAGGGCGGGTGAGGATACCTTCTCGGGTTCTTCGCCTTTCCTGGCGTCACTGTATACTGCTTGGTGTGGTCTTTTTTTCTTCCGTCTTAGCGCGACTTGCGCTGCTCTAGGCTCTGTCCTGCTCAGTATCCGATGGTGTTCCTATCCTTCGTCTACAGTGCTTGCCTGTCGTGCCTTTTGTCCCTCTTCAACCTCTTGATCGCCAGACAGACTTTTGTCATGCCGTCTACGGCGTTGTGTCGTGGTGTTTCCACCTTGTTATTGACATTTCGGCCTGGTCCTCTGCCTTGTGTTCCTGGTGTCCTCCTGTGTTCTGGTTGACAGCTGTAGGTCTGTACCACAGATTTCTCCTCTTTAGCTTCTGTCCGGTCCCACTTCTTTTCGTGGGTCGAGTCCTTCTCGGGGGCTTGTTCTGGGGTTCACTTGCCTCTTCCTTCGTCTTGCGTTTGCCTTGCTCTAGGCACACTACTTCAAAGTATTTGCCAGCTGCCGACTGCGCACGCCTGGTCGTTATGATCCACCTCCGTGGGCTTCGGAGTGTACCCGTGTGCTCCTGTTCCTTGCTCTGCTGCAGCTTTGTGGGACTGTGTCTTCCTTCTCCTGTCTGCGCTTCTCTGCTGTGGGGCCATTCCTGTCTTGTCCGCTGCCTCGGGGCTGATGCCAGTTCAGCTGTCCCCTTCGCTGTGTGTGTTCTCCTGCGGCGGGCTCTGCCTCAGTTTCCACCTCATCTCCTTGGATTTTACGGGTGGTTCTTTCCTTCCTTTAGTACTCTCTTGGTGCAGTTCGTCCATCCGGGGTTTCTGACGGACTCCCTTTGCCCCTCAGTTAGGCTGGTGGTATCCTGGCCTTCCCTTCTCCTTGTTCTTGCTTACTTCTGCTTGTTGGGGGCTGGGCCATCCTCCCTGTCCCCATGGCACATTCCCTGTTGGGGCCCTGTGTTCTTCCAAGCTGGTGAGTTTCTCTCGCAGACCTTCCCCATCTCTGGGTATGGCTAGGGAATCTATTCTACGTTAAGAAATCTGCGGCTGGTAGTCTCTATCAGATGTACAAGTTACTTACCTTTGGTAACGATGTATCTGGTAGAGACGATTCTAGCCGCAGATTCCATCACGGCCCGCCCTTCCTCCCCATTCTGCGAGGACCTTCAGCTTGGTCTTCTGCACTCGCCTCCCTCTAGGTGGCATGTCTTCTGCGAGTGCCCTATTTCACTTCCTCCTTGGCAGGGTGCTTTGTTTTTTTTTTTTTTCCACTCTTTCCTTTCTGGTAATTAGACGGTAGGTTCCTGTGTACCTCTGCTTCCTTACACCCTGGTTATTCCAGTGCGGGGCCTACTCGTAATCGCTCTGTCTCTTTTTCATTGCTTGGGGTTCTGACTCCTCTGCGGTCCTCTGGGTTGGGGTCTCTTGGCTGTGTCTCTTCCCTCAGCTCATTACAGGGGATACGCCACTCCTTGATGGTGTTGTCTTGGAGTACCTTGTCGTTCCGGGCTTGTGGCTCCTTCTCTTTTATAGATTGGGGTTGCAGACTTTCTGTCGTCTGCCTTGACATTTTTCACATGTTTTTCTGCTTCCAGGGAGGCTATCGCCTTCGCTTTGCAGGGTTGCTTCTCGGAGCGGTGCTCCGCTCTTTTCCTTCCATGACTTCGGTGACACAGTTCCTGGCTCTGTCCCTAATGGTGCTGTTCCTCACCATTCACTTCTTCCCTTTCTGTTTCACTGATTTTTTTCGCACACTTTTCCCATACTCTCACCGTTTCGTTTGTGATGGCTCCGCGTTGTGGCGCGGAAAAGTTCTCCGAAGCAAACTGATGTCAGCGTGCCGGGGAGGGACTTATGTGACCTCGCTGACATCACGTACGCGGACAGCGTCAGGGCGGAGTCACTTGGTGCCGTCCCCCGGCGTGCAGAGATGCTCTGGCAAAAAAAACTCCGGATCCAGTCTCACGCCTGGGGATAATTGTACGTTAAGGAATCTGCGGCTAGAATCATCTCTACCAGATACATCGTTACCGAAGGTAAGTAACTAGTACATTAGTTATGGATTCCTTACTGCCCCACCCATCCTCCCTGTTCTGCGAACTGACTTCTAGAGTTAGGGACTCCCTTTCAGGGCCCTAGTTGTTGTGCACCAGTGGTCAGTGTGTTGCATGGCTCTGCGCTTCTGGCGTGGAATGTCGTGTGAAGAACTGACGTCAACGTGCATCGGCGGCGTCTAGGCAGATACCTTGACGTCACGACTGCAACCATGACGCCATTGACGAACGTGGATTCGACCGACGCCACCTACCGACACACAGGGGTACTGCTGAGAAAAAATTATCTGGATCCAGTCTGACCCCTAGGGGTAATTCTAAGGTAAGTAATCCATAACTATTATATGTCTCTTACAGATATATTGTTACCAAATGTAAGTAACTTGTTCGTCACATGCTGGCCTGGTCTTGGAACATTAGCCAGAATTACCACATAAGGACAAACTGCTGGTGACAGATGACAAGTAATTTTACTTTTACTTTCCCCCTCTTGACGACATGTGGTACTTTGCTGGGATCCCTCTCACACAGTGCTCAACTAACATTTTCCCCAGTGTTCATAATAGAGTCATCTTTAGAGGAGCAGAGAGAGGTGCACATTCCCGCGACAAAAGTTGGAAAACAGGTCTCCTGCTCCCGAAGCTTAGAAACCACATATGCGGTAGATGCCGTGGTCCGGATTGCAGCTTGCTTGGTAAAAATGTGTCGGCCAATACCACTCCGCCACTCCCTATACTAATCGGGACCTAGAAAAGATCTTAGTGTTCAATCGAGTCCAGATGCCCAATCAGGGGCTTAAGGCAATACCCCAATATTTTCTTGAACTTGCCACAGATGTCAGTTATCTGATGGCTCTTAAGTACATCCAAGTTGCAAAGGGGTGTGGGGGTATTTTAAGATGAGGCTCAGAAAGAGGGCTCCCTGAAGCATTTTCCACAGTTTTGAAGTTTTTTAACTGTTTTCCTCGCTTCGGTCGCTTTGTGACGGACACTGGGGTTGAAGATGATAGAGCAGGGCCAGGGCCAACAGGCTGTTCCCCATCAGCTTTAGAGGAGGCCGTACTGAGTAAAACACCAGTCACCAGACCCAAATGAGCCCACCCTGACTGTGCTACGGGCAGCTCCACATTATCCAGAGTCAAGTGAAAGGTGTCTCTCGGCCAGATGAATTTCCCTGTTAATGCCCCCACTATTCGCTCAAAGAAACCATACAGGTTGATGGTGTTTCTTTTACCACTAGGTCTGTGTACGTCTGGTTTGCATTTTACCACACTGTCCATGTAGCCAGAGAATTAGATCAGGTCATCTCAACTTAAAGGGTAAAATGATTCCATTCACACCAAAGGGCTTGCTGGAGAGCCCCCAATACCAGCCCGGTAACCTTCATCAAAGTATTTTTTTTAAGTTTGACTTTATTGAAAGTAAGAGGAAAAAGAACAACAATATTATAATCACGATAAAACTCAGTGAATGTCTACAATAAACATACTATACAAAAAGGAAGGGTATAGCAGGAGAGAAGGGAAATAATATATTAGACTGCAAAAATTAAAAAACTAAATATGAAGTTAAACACTGTAGGCAAAGCAAACATTCAATGAATAAAAAATTGCTATATAATTAGACAAGCAAAACTAAGAAAAAGACAACATGGTGTAATCGCGGCGGTTTCCGGACATCATCTGATGAGATTACAACATTAACAGTGGAAATGTTTGAAGAAGTAGACCAAGATAAATGCGTAGTTAGTGGGAGCCATAAAAGATCTCTTTTAATTGCTAGGGAAATGGGGTGACCTAGTTAGTGTTGAGTCTATGATGGAAACATACAGCATTCCACTAAGCTTTAAAAGTAACTTTATCTGCCTATTTCCAGTGTGAGGTTATTAAAGTAGGGCAACAGCTAACAATAAAGCTAACAACTTAAAATTAGAATATAAATGGGTCCAATGAGGTGAGGGTGAGCCTAAGAAAATATTGGACAGCGAAAAGTGAACGTTAACTTTAAAAATCTTGTTAGTTTGGGACCAAACTAATTGTCAGAATTGGAAAATATTAGGACATTCAAATAGCATGTGTTTTAAATCAGCAATAGGGCAGGGATTGAACCAGCAAGTAGATGAGGCATCAGGAGAAAAAGAAGCTAATGTCGCAGGGGAACATAATAGACGCTGGTAAACAAAATAAAGGATTTGAGTAGTAGTAGCAGCTCGTGATGTCTTGTGGATCTTAAGCCATAATTTATCCCAAAAGGAGGTTGGCCAACATTGTACTAAATTCACTTCTCATGCCAATTCAGTCTTTGATTTGTGCCTTTCCGAGGCCGATAACAAACATTTATAAATAGAAGATGCTGAGGGGGAAGTATCAATTAAAGGAAAAAATTGTAGAACATGCTGTAGGAAGACTGGGGTCATGTGGTAGAGTAAGGAGATATTGATTAAGACAGAGGTCTTCAATCTGTGGGGCGCGACCCCCACGGGGCCCGTGGAGGCCTGGGAAGGGGGTCGCACAATCCCCAGCTTCACTTGTAACACTCTAGATTCTAGGGTGTTATAAATGCTCAAATCAATACATTGGCTCGCGGTTTTTGTAGCTGGTTAAAGCTTACATTATCCACGACAGACCAGGCACACTGATCAGTAGGCATACAGAAACCCTTGCACACACACTACCATACACACACACCCTTGAACATAGGCCTAGAAACGCACACGTTCCAACGCACACACACTAAGATAGACACCAATGCACACGGATCGTGGTTACCCAAAGGCCTCCCAGCGCTAGAACACTCTATTATATCAACATTTCACCTATTACACATACAGTCACCAAGCATAGAGAATAAAACACATACAAACTGCAATCCACGGAGACCACCGCACAGGCATCCAAGAACAGGGAACAATAGACACACAGGTTTCAAATTTCCAGTAGCATGATGAAAGCAATAAAACAGAGGCCCTGGAGGCCGCACAGGGCGTGCTTCCACGTTGCAGGCTAAGCTTGTAGATAAACGTGCACTAGTCTCATTTAATGTGCATTTAATGTGCCTTCTCAGTGTAGGAAATGTATAAATATACACAGGCTTTTGGACTTGTGTTAAGTACACTATCCAGCTGCACCTCTCAGGATGTAGGGACGGGAGGGATAAGAGGACATGGACGCCGGCCTGACTCTAATAGGCTCACCAGTGGCATGTGAGCTGTAGGCCTGGTGAGGCACACTACTCTTCGATCTCTTATGATAATTGGTTGTTGTGGTCATTAGGATGGCTGGTCCACGTAGGCCTGGTGGGGCATGCTAATCTTCGATCTCTTACGAAAAGCGGTTGTGGGAATTGGGATGGCTGGTCCAAGTAGGCCTGGTGGAGCATGCTACTCTTCGATCTCATACGATCATCAGTTGTTGTGGTCATTAAGATGGCTGGTACACGCAGGCCCGGTGGGGCACGATACTCTTATTCATACTAGACCTTATGTACATTTCCCTTTCATTTCTCCTTATTTTATCCTCTTTCCATGAATGCTGCATTCTGCAGCTCACATCAAAAGAGGAGAAAGTCTCTCAGGATTAATTTTTTTTTTAAGGAAGGTGCTCCTTCCTGTAAAAAAACATCCTATCTATGTTGGTGCTAGGCAGCAATTTATGCGCCAATGCAAAGGAAAAGAACAGGAATGCACTGTATTTCATAAATATTGTGCATTCCTGCCCTTTCACTTTGGCATAGGGCAGCGCAGCAAGAAGACTTGCAATTATAATAAATGAGGCCCTTTGTTTTTAGCTACACCTTTGACTACACCCCAACACTCACTGACCTGTGGTTTGCTAAACACTGTTTAATATTATTTCCCCACCGTAAAATTATTTGCTGTGGGAATTGGGGGTGTTTATAGTTGTCTATAGTTGTCTTTGATGAGGAGTACCAGGTTCTAGAAATTTTCGTCAGAAGGGGGTCCTTACGCCTAAAAACGTTTCAACAAGGGGGTCTCTGCATCAAAAGGTTTGAAGACCTCTGGATTAAGAGAAGGGAGTAGAACATTATATTGTGTTTTGAAAGTAATTGGAAGAGAAAATATAGATTGAAGTTTGGTAAAGGAACATGATTAGTTAAAAGTTGGGAGATCCAGATCAGAACTTTGGATCGCCAAGATTTCCATAAATGGGACGGTTTTTGATACGCAATGATTTATTATGCCAAATGGGTTACTAGGATAACAAAATAGTGAAGGGATAGGAAGAAGGCAGAAGAGGGGCTAAAAGCTTACAAGTATTAGAAATGACAGAAGGGCGTAGGGAAAAGAAATTATGAGTGAAAGCGAGGATTTCTTGAAAGTCGAAAGGATAAACAAGACATTTTGCTATAGCTAACCACATCAGGGGATGTGTGGGAAGATTAGAGGAGATCCAGCGGGAAGCTTGCTGAAGGGAAAAGCATAGTGGTAAGATTTGAAATCAGGAAATGAAAGGCCTCCACTGTTTTTGACTTGTTTTAACGAGGACAGAGCTATGCAAGAGTGTTTGTTGTTCCAAAGAAACTTTACTAAAAGCGAATCAATTTTCTTGAAGTAATATCCGGGAAAATGCACAGCAATCATAGAGTGTAAAGATTCAAATGGGTGAGCATCATCTTAATCGAATCCAATCTACCCCACCAAGAAAGAAAAAGGGGATGCCATCTAGTAATGGAGTCGTTTAACGTCTTGGTAATATGTTCAAAATTTAATTTTAAAGTCTCTGAGATGTTCTAAGAAAGCCATTAACCTAAGTATTTTAGCTTAGAGGGCTGCAAAGAAAAAACGGTATGAAGAAAATAGTGTTTTTGGCATAAAACATTAAGGGGCAAGACTTCACACTTATCCTGATTAGGGCAAGACTTCACACTTATCCTGATTAAGGCGGTATCCTGATAATCGAGAAAAAATATCAACCTGATCAAGAAAAGGAGGAAGAGAGGTATCAGGATTAGAACAATTTAAAAGGATATTATCTGCATATACTGACATTTTAACCTGATGCGGACCAAGGTGAAAGCCATCTGAGTATCTTGTCTAATTTTAGTTAGAAAGTGATCCAATGCCACTATAAACAATAAAGGTGATAAGGGACAATCCTGTCATATCCCCTAGAGAGAGAGACGTATTGTGAGATTCTAATTTGACGAAAATAGAAGCCTTGGGGCCGGAATATAATAGGGAAATCGAGGAGATCAATTTAGGAGGAAAGCCTATCCATTTCAGGGCATAAAACATAAAATCCCATCCAATCCTATCAAATGCCTTTTCAGCATCTAAGGCTATAGCAGCAAGAGGTTAGTCTAAAGAAGAGGAGGCCTGCATAAAGATGGATCCTTGTTGTCTTTAGGGATTAAGCATATCATGGCTTCTTGAAAGGATCCTTGCGATGAACCATTTGTAATAAAGGAGTTAAATAAGAGCAGAAGATTTGGAAGAAGAAGCTTAGAAAAGTGCTCATAAAATCCAACCTAAACCCATCAGGTCCAGGGGCTTTACCCCAACGTAAAACCAAAACAGTATGGGTAATTTCAGCTAAAGTGATATAATTTCCAGGGAATCAAAATCAATATCGTGGGAGGGAGGAGGGGTAATAGAATGAAAATAAGAGGATAAATCTGAGTTGGTTGAGTTTCAGGAGTATATAAATGCTTATAAAAAGAAACAAATTCATTCAAGATATCCTCATCCTTAAAAAGCAGAGTTCCATCAGCGCTTTGCAAAAATTCTGTTCTAGTTCTGTCTCGTCTTATTTTTAGGTAATTAGCTAATAACTCTCATTTTATTTTGACCTCCATAATAGCGAGAACGACTTTTCAAAAGATAGGAAGACGCAACTTCTGGGGATAGTCTATTAAAAGTAAGTTTGGCCTCAATAAGATTTTTGAAAGAAGATTCAGTATTAGAGTGATAATAAGCATGTTCTAGTTGTTTAATTTTCAAAACCTTTTTTCCTTTGTGAGACAAATCCATTATGAAACCCCTCGCAGCTGCTTTAAAAGAATCCCACATCATTGTAGGAGAGGACTCCGGAGTCGTATTAATAACAAAAAATTTGGAAGCAAAAGAACTGAATTGGATAGAGAAATTAGGATCTGCAAGTAATGACTTATTAAAACGCCATCTGCCAGTACAAGGGACAAAAGGTAACAGATCAAAATCAACAAAAACCGGGGCATGATCTGATATTAAAATAGAACCTATCTCAGATTGAATAAATGCTGAGCTAAGGATTTACTTAAAAAGAGATAATCAATATGAGATTGTGAGTGATGTGGGGGTAAATAGTAACTATATTCTTGAAAGTCTGGATGGCATAGCCTCCAGATGTCGACTAAAGATTTACGACGTATGGTGGAGGTAAATTGTGAGTGCATTTTAGTGTTTACAAATTTAACTGGAGAGTGTCTGTCTAATATAGAGTTGTGAATTTGATTGCATTCACCACCAAAAACAATATAATCATCGTCAAGCCTAAGTAATTTATCAGGAATTGATGTAAAAAATGTTTTATCAACAGAAATAGGACCGTAAACATTAAAGATAACTAACTGTATTTTTTCTATAAGTAATCTAACAATGCCTCAATGACCATCAGGGTCTGATTCTTGATGAACAACAGAAACATGACATTTTTTATGGCAAAGAATCAAAACACAGTTTTTCTTACCCAGGGCTGGGGAAGAAATAAAATTGCTACCCCAACATGTTTTGAGCTTTGGAAGCTTCAGCATCTGACTAATGTGATTCCTGAAGAAGAGCAATATCAGTTTTTAACTTCGCTAAATGGGTTTACACCCATTGTCTTTTATTGGGATTACCTAACCCTTTAATATTCCAGTTTGTAACTCTGAATGTGACCAGAAAGAGATAACATAAGCAAACATTAGGCATACAGTGTCATAATCGATCTTAGAATTGAGAACAAGTAAAAAGATAATAACGAGTAGGAGAAAAGAGAAACAAGAAAGAAATTGAATAATAATACAGAGGAAGCTTAGCAAATGTAAGAACAGGACTAAGAACAAGGAGACAGTACATGCCATAAAATAGAACTCGAAAACATAATATGCCATATAAATGACGACTGAAACGCATACCTACAACACAAAACGAAGATGCGGGATGGCGACACCAGAAAATGACGACGACATCAGCAGAACCCAGCCGAACTCCTGAAGAATCAGGGGTAAAACATCACAAGGAAGAAACCACAAGGGAGCAAATTACAGAAAAATAACTATACCTGTGTGAGAAGAAAAGAAGGCAAGTGAGAGACAGAAAGAAAGAATAAAACATCATAAATAGGGCTCCTGGTTTTCCGTTTAAACTGATTTTTACATATAAATACAGACGGAAAACAAGTTTTCCTTTGTATTTATATGTAAAAATGGGAAAATACTGCTGCCATGCTCCCCACAGAGTTGCGTAGCCAAGCCCTCTTCCTGATTCCAAGGCTGTGCCTGCCTACTGTAACATGAAACGTTTTTGTAAATGCCCCATCCAGTTCCGGGGCTCCGCTCATCCCCTGGAGTGAGCTCTGCACCAGCCTTTCGTAAACAAAAGTAAGAGCTCTCGGGGAAGATGGGAGGGGGTGGGGCAGGAGTCAGTGGCGTATGCAGTTTTGGGGCAGCAATAACAGGAATCGAATGCCAGCACCCCTTCGTGTGCCAAAGCCTAGCTACATCAGTGGAGTGTATGCAGAGTTTGTGGCTGGACTCCATAGCCCATAACCATTGCAGTCTCTTCCTTTATACTGGACAAGACAAGGACATTGTCCACTTTTGCTGCCCCCCTCTTTTTTCCTCTTCTTCCCTCTCTTTCTGTTGCGCCCTCACTTGTAGAAAACCATGATTGGTCTTTCCTCTCCTTTCCGTCATTCGTTTCTCTATGAAATGGGTCCAAAAAAGGAGAAACACGTTTGCTGCAAATGTCTTTGTCTGACATTTTTCTACACCAAAATGCAGCCTCAGGAGGAGAGACAAAAGCTTTTAAGATGCAAGCAATAAATACATAACTAAATAAAACAAGACAGAGTAGTCGCAACGTAGCTAGTTTGGTTTGATTTACACCCAAACACATTAGCGCTACCTTTCAGAGTTTGCCAGTGAAGCGCTACTTTTATTTTCATGTCGTTAGCTTTTCAAGCAAATACACATTGAGTTCTGAATAATGAGTGCAAAAGCATTATGGTGTATTCCCTGTGAGTGTTTGCTTTTTTCCAGTACATTGTTACTGTTTTTTCATGCAGCATTTTACTCTAGTCTAGTGCATAATGTGAACTGAGTTGCTTACAGGTGTTTATAGCGGGGCACAATTGGGTTGTAGCTGAAGGCAGTGTGTTTCTCTCAGTGGGGCAGTATGGTGTTCAGTGAGGGAGAGGATCTGGCACTCTGTGCCGATGACAGAAACTACAAGGCTCTGACACAAATGTCTTGTGATAGCACTTTTAAGCGTATTTGGGGCATTCTGCAAACAGCACATTTTTCAGATGAATGTAATGTGTTTGCCAATAACAACTGAGTGCATGTGTGCATTGTCAATTTAAATAAATGTGGAAAAATACTAGCAGCAGCGTCAACCTTTGCTTGTGGCAAAAATAAATGTGGATAATACAGATAAAATGCCCAAAAAAGAAATGCGGATAAATACAGACGGAAATGGCAAAAAAAGAAATACCATAAAACCGGGAGCCCTAATCATAAAGCAGGGGGCGATACTAAGGATATAAACAAAACATCAGTCAAGTGTTACACAGGTAAAAAAAATTCAGACAAAACAAAAACAGAAAACAGATCAAATAGGTCTTGAGCTGTCCATAGCCACAGGTCCATGTTGACGAAGAAATTCTTGCAGGACAATTGGATCATCAAATGTCGTAGTTTTATCTTTATAAGTGACTTTGAAAATGCAGGGAAGAATTAGTCCAAATCTAGCATCAAGGGAACGAAGTGGAGGTCGAAGATCGAGAAACTTTTTGTGGCGGTCAGCTGTAACTTTAGCCATGTCTTGACTGCAGACAGGACTTGCATTAGGTCGGTATACTGTAAGAAGAACATAACTCCACGAGGCCTGGTAGATATCTTGGGACACAGTCTGTGAGCTCGCTGAGTATTGATAGGAGACAAATCCAAAAGTTTAGGCAAGAAATTCCGAAAGAAAGTGGTTGGATTAGATCCTTCAATATTTTCTGGAAGGCCATAAATTCTAAGGTTGTTCCTGCTGTTTCGGTTTTCCAAATCCTCGGATTGTTTCTTGAGTCGAGAGATTTCAGACTCCAAAGTGGAAATGCGAGAACAGGAGGTCTGAAGAGAGTCTGTTCTTTGCTCCACAGCAAGCACACGTGACTCAAGCAAAGACCATTTATCATCTAGAAGTTGTAGAGTTTTTTTGGTATCTTCCATGAAAGGTTTTAAAGCACGAATCTCCTCAAGAATGATATCCATGGAAGAGGAAGATGAGTTAACAGGAGAAGGGGGGGTCCTTTTTGGTCCGTTTGGTAGAAATCGCAGACAATTTACTGCCAGAGTGTGATTTTGGAATAGCGCCTGTTGAAAGATCAGATCTTTGAGAAGAAAAGACCTCCATAACGTTAGGAGCAGAGTCGGAGTCAGATTGCGGAGCAGGTTTAGATGGGGTGCTTAATTTGAGATTTCTCTCTCTTCCAATACGAGAGTGGTTTGTGAGATCACAAGAGGCACTTTTTTTAGCACCAAACTCCGAAAGGACCAGCTGCGTGCCAGTAAGAAGAAAAACTAAAAATGCAGAAAAGGATTGCAATACAATTTGACAAGTAGCGTCAACCTCACTAGGTCCTTTTATGTCCTTTCCAAAGTTGAAGAGGGAATATACTGGAGGTATGAAGTAATCTCAAAATGGCGGCCATTTAGTACAAACAATCCATCAACGGGCACATGCAACAATGTTGGCTTTTGCTATTTCTTAATTGCGATTTTTAAGGAATCGCAAAAGCCTATGCATGTAGAAATCGCTTAAAAATAGCCATTTCTAAACATTCCTTAATTGCGACTCACAAATTGTGACTCGCAATTAAGGAATACCTCCTCATTCATTCCTAAGGGCCCAGAGGCCCATAGGAATGAATGGGAAGACATTCTCTTTTCCTTTTTTATTTTTTACAATTCTTTATTTATGGTATTTGTACATATACATACAGTGAACAGGGTTTGCTTCGTTTGGGAAAAACCATCCTGTGCGGTTACAAGGTAAGTGGTATATGGTAAGTATTTTGGATGGCCCCTTCTGTTGCTTATACAGTAGTTATAGGCTGGAAGTATTGTAGGAGAAGAGAAAGAGATAGGTGTGAATAAGTAAAGAGAGAGAGAAATTATAGGTTAGGGGAGGCAACATCAGCTAGCGTCGTGGCAGTGGAATACATTTCTGCTAGATACTAGCTCATTCAAAATTGTTCATGACTTAAGGCGGGTCAAAGGTGATCAGGCAGTTGTCCAGTGATTTCCATAGGTCTCTGGAGGTGGCTTTCCAGGGTGAGTATCTTATCGCTAGGGAGTCGGCTCCCCTTAGGTAGGTGATCCAGGAGAGCCATCGCTGTAAGAAACTTTAGAGGTGTCCTTCCAGTTCGATAGAATTAGCTTGGCTACGGTGATCAGGAGAAGGTCCAGGAGTTCTCTTTCTCCCTCTGTGGGGAGGTTGTTTCGGATAAAGGCCGTAAGGATCGAGGGAAAGTCTCTTATTATTTTACATTTGAACACCTTGTCTATAAAATCAAAAACCCTCCCCCAAAACTCCTTGAGAGTCGGGCACAGAAAAATCAGGTGCTCTAGGTCGCCTTTGGCAGCGTTGCAGTTCCAGCATGTGGGGTTGTCCCCGAGTCCTAGTTTATGTAGGCGTTCTGGAGTCCAGAATGTTTTATGTAAGAGCCATAGTTTGGTCTGCGCCAGGGTTGGGGTGATCTTAGCCCGTGTGGCTGACGACCATAGAGTGTTCCACTCCCGGTCGACCAGTGGTGGGTGTATGTGGCCGTTCCAGTATTTCTCGTTTTTTGCGTTGACGTTCAATTTTTTTGTAGTGAGGGTTTTATATAGGCGTGAGACCTGATATCCTAATCTATTTATGTTCGCTACATATTAGAATATTGATGGCTTTGAGTTTGATATTCTGGATTTTGTCAAGGCTGTTTTGAGAGGTCTGAGTCTTCGAGTTGGTGGGAGCTTTTTAGGTTGGCGAAAGTCAGTGGAGCGGAGTCCGCTTCGAGCTGGTATGGGTGTGTGATGCCCTTCTCTATCCAATTATCGAAGTAGAGCTTTTTGCCTTTGTATTTTATAGCGCTATTTGCCCATAGGGATTCGGCTTTAGAGCCCTTAATACTAACCTCCATCTTTTTGTCTAGCTTCAGAAGTGCTATCTTAGTGTTTTTCATTATTGTGTTGCCCGCGAGGGGATGCGTGTTGGCAGTGAGAAGGGCAAGCGGGTTGAGGTTTTTTAGTATTGCTCTTTCTAACTGAAGCCAAACCGGTGCGTAGTCTGTTGATTGTTCTATCCAGTGTGTGCCCTGCTTGGCTAGGAATGTCAGTTGAAATGTTTTGAAAACCCCAAGATTTACCCCCCTCCCCCTGTTTTTTGGGTCTTCTTAGTTTCTTCAGGCTTATCCTAGCCTTTTTGTCACGCCACAGAAATGTGGTGCACATTTTATCTAGTTTTTGGTAGAATTCGTCTAATAGGAATATTGGGAGCATCCTTGTAAGGTAGTTTACTAGGGGGGTGATCATCATTTTTATTGTTTTGATTCGCCCCCACCAGGTCATAAATTTGGGGGACCAAGTCTCAAGTTGCTTTTTGATTTTGTGTAGTATGAGCTTCTCGTTGTGTCTAAGGGTTGAGAACAGGTCAGTACTAAAGTAAATACCCAGGTATTTGATGTGGCCTGTCTGCCACTTGATTCCTGATGTTCCCAGAACCTCTTTATTGCAGTGGATGTTTAGCGGCTTGCATTCTGACTTATCGTTGTTAAGTTTGTACCCTGATAACGCAGCATATTCGTTGATTGTGGACATGAAAGCTTCTATCGACGTCTTTGGTTGCTGTGTCATTATTAGTATATTGTCTGCGCCAGGGTTGGGGTGATCTTAGCCCGTGTGGCTGACGACCATAGAGTGTTCCACTCCCGGTCGACCAGTGGTGGGTGTATGTGGCCGTTCCAGTATTTCTCGTTTTTTGCGTTGACGTTCAATTTTTTTGTAGTGAGGGTTTTATATAGGCGTGAGACCTGATATCCTAATCTATTTATGTTAGCTACATATTAGAATATTGATGGCTTTGAGTTTGATATTCTGGATTTTGTCAAGGCTGTTTTGAGAGGTCTGAGTCTTCGAGTTGGTGGGAGCTTTTTAGGTTGGCGAAAGTCAGTGGAGCGGAGTCCGCTTCGAGCTGGTATGGGTGTGTGATGCCCTTCTCTATCCAATTATCGAAGTAGAGCTTTTTGCCTTTGTATTTTATAGCGCTATTTGCCCATAGGGATTCGGCTTTAGAGCCCTTAATACTAACCTCCATCTTTTTGTCTAGCTTCAGAAGTGCTATCTTAGTGTTTTTCATTATTGTGTTGCCCGCGAGGGGATGCGTGTTGGCAGTGAGAAGGGCACTTGATTCCTGATGTTCCCAGAACCTCTTTATTGCAGTGGATGTTTAGCGGCTTGCATTCTGACTTATCGTTGTTAAGTTTGTACCCTGATAACGCAGCATATTCGTTGATTGTGGACATGAAAGCTTCTATCGACGTCTTTGGTTGCTGTGTCATTATTAGTATATTGTCTGCGTAGGCTGCTACTTTTACAGTAGTCTGCCCGGTACATATCCCCTTTATTTTCTCATTTATTTTAATATCTTGGATTGGGTGCTCTAGGGTTAAGAGGAAGAGGGCGGGCGAAAACGGGCAGCCATGTCTCGTTCCTTGTTGAAGGATAAGTAGTTCCGACAGGCCCCCGTTTATTGTGATGCATGCAGTTGGTGATTGGTACAGGGCCATTGTCATCTCTATGTATCCTTCTCCTAGGTTAAATTTGTTCATGCATTGTTCTAGGAAAGCCCATTAAACTTTATCGAAGGCTTTCTCCGCGTCTAGTGCAATGGTAACTGTTTGGAGGAGACTCTTCGAGGCTTGTTCTAGAACATGGCATAGGAGGCGTGTGTTGTCACTGGCCATTCTGCCTTTCATGAAGCCCACCTGAGTGTTGCTTATCAATTTGGGCAGTATCTTGTTCAATCTCGCTGCTAGGATCTTTGCATAAATTTTGCAATCTACGTTGATAAGGGAGATTGGCCTATAGTTTTTCGGTAGTTGGGGGTCCTTGCCTTCTTTGGGTATTACAGTTATGGTAGCTCCTGTCATGGATGCTGGTATTTTCCCTGTGTCTATTGCGTGATTGAAGACTCTTTTCATGAGTGGGGTGAGTTGCGGGAGGAAGGATTTGTAAAAGTCTGCTGTGTATCCGTCTGGGCCGGGGGCTTTGTTCTATCTTAGGGACCTGACAGCCATTTCTATCTCTGTAGCATTGATGTCTAATCCCAGATTCGTGCTGTCCGTACTGTCGAGTTTCGGTAAACCTAGTCTTTCTAGATATTTTTGGCATGCATCTTTGTCTAACTGCTTGTCATTCCTGTACAGGTCTGAGTAAAATGATCTGAAGAATCTGAGGATATCTTTGTGTTTGGTGTATGTTTTGTTGTCCGTGTCGGTGATCGATGTGACGGCCCTCTGATTGTTTTTATATTTCAGGTATGAAGCCAGGAGTTTCCCTGCTCTTTTGGCTTCACATAGGTTTAGTGCTTTGCATCTGTTGAACCAGAGACCGGCCCTTTCACTAATGATTTGGTTGTACTCTTATTTGGTGGTCGTTAGTCTGTGGAGGGTCGAGTCATCTCGATTATCTCTTATAAACTCAAGTTCTAGTTTTTTGATTTCTGCCTCCAGTTACGTTAGCCTTGAATTCGCCTTTTTATGTAGTGTGGCTGATATGTCAATTAGCTTCCCCCAAATTGTGGCTTTCAGCGCGTCCCATAGTGTGTCTACGTTAACTTTGCATTTATCGTTCTTGGTCACGTAGTCGGATAGGGCGTCTGTAATCTCTTTTCTGTGGCCTGGGTCTGTGGTGGTGCTACTTCTGAACCTCCATCTACGGGGCCTTGCCTCGTTGTGAGTACCAGCCAGTTTCAGGCTGATTGCTGAGTGGTCTGAAACTAGCCTCTGTTCTATTAGTGCCTCTTCTATCATGTGCGTGTGGGCCCCTGATATTAGAAAGTAGTCTATTCTTGTGTGTGATTTGTGTGGGTTTGAGTAGAAGGTGTAGTCCCTTGTGGTTGGTTGCAGCAGTCGCCATGCTTCTTTGAGTTTGAATTTCGTGCACATGCTATGGAGGGCACCATTGGAGTTGTTGGGGTGGTATTGGCATAGGGATTGTCTGTCTAACAGTGGGTCTAAGGGCATGTTGATGTCTCCTGCTACTATCAGTAGTCCGTTTTGTGGAACTTTGGCCAGGGAGTCTGCTACTTCTTTCCAGAAGGGTTGATCATCTGAGTTGGGGCCATGCAGGTTTGCCACGTGCAGCTGTTCACTCCCTCTTGAGATGCTGGTTATCAAAAGCCTACCTTCCTAGTCGTGTGAGTGTGAGTTTATCGAGAGTTTGGAGATTTTGGAGATGATGGTCATGACGCCTTCTCTCTTTCTGGTCACCGGGGAGCACACTGATTGTGCTATCCACTTTGCCCTAACTAGTTTGTAGCTCTCTTCCTCGAGCTTTGTTTCCTGTAATAGGACTATGTCACTCTTGGATTTGGCTAGATAGTCTACTATTTTCCTGCGCTTAATGGGGTGGTTCAGGCCCTTGACCTTTAGTGAGGTTATTTTTAGGTCTGTCGCGAACGCGCCAGAGTTGTTGCTAGCCATTGTCTAGGTGGTGGATTGGCTATTTTCTGTGCCCGACCCTCAAGGAGCTATCGCACTGTTCCACTGCCTGGTTCCTGAGGTAGTTTAGTTTGAATAAGTAAAGCCAAGAAGATGTAAAGATAAGGTTATAGAAGAGTCCTACCATTCCTCCCCCCTCCCATGTCACTAGCCTCCCTCTGCCTGCCCCCCCCCCCATTCTCCGCCCCTGCTCCCTCCCGCTCCCTCCCCTCTCCCCCAGCATCTAGATTGTGGAAGGTGCGATGGCAGGATCGCCATTGCGCCTCCCGGAGCTAAGTCTGCTGCGAGTCCTTGCAGTAGCTATTTTTAAAACGTTATTTTATACATTGTTTGTCAGGTTAAGACGTTGCATAGCAGCGGGTGGCTGCCCGCCTCTCCTATTGAGGTGACAGCCACGGGCTTAACCAGTTACATAAGAGTTTATTTTAATACTTGGTAAAGGATACTCTGTGCGTTTTGAGGTTTTGTCCTGTTGACGTATCGGGCAGTAGTTGCTTGTCTTTCTCTCCCCCCTTGGTAGACTTCTGGTGGGACGTTTGATTTACTTGATTGTTAGGTTGGGTAGAGGTTTGTTCAGTGTCGGCGTCATCGGTTCACTTTTCCTTCTTTGAGGTTTGGTACGTATCACTATTCCTTCTTTGAGGTAGGTCCGGTTATTTTGGTTACTTTGGATGTAGCATCGTGCCGATGAGGTCGAGTTAGGCTGTGTGCCTTGCGGCGGTTTAGTTCGCTTTCAGTTATGTCCTCACTCACTGTTGAGGTCAGGAGATGGGCCTCTTTTGGCGGTGCCATGCGTTGACAAGTCCATCTTAAGGGTAGGAGGCCTTTTCAGGTATTGGTGTAGCTACTGTGGATCTGTCAAGAAGTAGCTTCTGCCCCTGTCAGTTATTTTAAATTTGGCGGGAGCGACAAAAGTGATTTGGATATCTCTATTTTTGACCAGTTGGCCTTGTGCGAGAAATCCTTTTCTGGTGTCTACTGTTGTCTTTGAGTAGTCTTGTGTCAGAATGATTTTGTGCCCTTTCCAAATGATTTGGTGGTTCTTTCTGGCATAGCTGAAGATCTCCTCTGTATGCTGAGCTCTCAGAGGCCTGCAGTTAATGGGTCCGGTGAATTTTTTTTAATGAGTTTTCTTGATGCTGGAACTCTGAATGCTTTATCCAGTTCAAATTGGCGGTCGAAGTTTAGGTTTGTGATCTTCGGGATAAGATCCTCCAGGAATCTGGTACATGATCCTGCGTCTTCCTCGGCCCCTTCAGGGATGCCCAGTACCCGAATGTTTCCCCTGCGGCTCTTGTCTTCCATCTCAGCCGTTAGTCTTTGCAAGGAGTCTGTCTTTTTGTTTAGTTCTTTCAACTCTTTTTTTGTGCGTTGAGTTATGTCTTCCGTGTAACTGATACGGGGTTCCGCCTTTCCGAGTCTGGTATTTACTGTATTCAGATCAGCTCTGACTGCAGCTAATTCCAGTTGTATAGATTCAGTGGTGAGTTTCGTGGACTTCGCTAGGTCATGCACCTCCGCCACTTTCTTTAGGATAGTGTCAAGCGTGCTATTTATGTCCGGCTTCTGCTTGATTGGGGACTCCGATATCTGTGGTTCACTCTTGCTCTTCTTCTGTAGCTGTGCCTGTAGTCTGGATTCTCTGTCTGCCATGTTTCTTACTGTGTTCGTGCCGTCTGGAACAGGTGTCTAGTGGCGTAGGTACCTTTTTCCCTGTGCCGCCTGGGTTGATGGACTTTAATTTCCTTGAGGTTATATGCCTCTACGTCCCCCACAATGTAGGTTTGGCTCGGGGAAGACTGCAGTACTCTCTGCTTAGCTCTTGCTCCCCCTGTTACAGGTTGATGTCCTGTCTGTAGCCGGTGTTCGTCCTGCTGTTTAGGAGCCTTGTTAGGCACTCTTTGCTCCGGTTTTGCGCCCCACAGGGGCGACTCATGGCGTTGTGTGCTGGGTCTTGGTCTCGCGGTTCCCCCTCTTCACTCTTTGAACTCGTCCACTCTTTCTTCTTCTCTTCTCCCGACACACGCCCCGGTTTTGCTTGTGAGCGGTGCCCAGGGTGGTGATCCGAGTTCTGCACGTCCTGCAATCCTGTATGGCAATTGTACGTGTTGCCTTTCCCGTGCGGCTTCCGTGCAGATAGCCCTCCCCCCTCTGCTTTTGTGTGCGCCAGCGATGCTCGATGGAGGTGCACTGGGTCTCGTCGTTGGCTAGGTGGAACAGACTGTTAATCGTGAGGCACGGTCAATGCTGGGTTTACTGGGTTTTCTCAGACCTCAGGGCAGCTCCTGGCTTCGGGCTTCTGTTTACGGGCGCCATCTTGTTCGCCACAGTTAGTTTGTGGGTATTAGCTGTGGGAGCTGATATTGGGCTTCCAAGAGTGTTCCCCCTGCGAGGTCGATCTCCCTCTTAGGGGGTCACTGGCTGGGCAGCGCTAGCGTTTATTTTGCTTTTTGTATTTCTTCGTCAGTTCCCGGCAGGGTGTAGCGGCGGTCTGTGGGTAGGACCGCTGTTGGGGAGAAGTGATATTGTCCGGGAGTTTGCCCCCGGTTTTCGGGCTGTCTTGGCTGCTGCCTCTTTGGAGGGAGCGCAGGGTACCTGCCGATTCTGTGGCCGCGGTAGAGCTGGAGTGCTCATGGACCCGTTCCGTTTTTGCCATGCCCCTCTCCCGTCTACTTGTTTTGCTATGCTGTGGGGTCGGTTTAGGGCGGTAGGGCTGGGCCGGTATGGGAAGTGCGGTACCTGCCTCCGTCTGTGCTTGCGCTTTTTCGCCTCTTGGCGCCGGTAGTCGCGTTTATGTCACGCAGTACCCTCTTGTTTGGGGAGGTTGTTTAATACTGGTGCCGGCCGCCATCTTAGGAACACCGTCGTACCACCACCTCTCTTCTCGGATAGCGCAGGGTTCCTCTCCTGGTTCGTCCTGAGTACTGGGATAGGTCGCTATCTGTAGCTGCTCCGATCCTGGTAAATGAGCTTTCTGTTTCTTAAAGCTCCGTTCTTGGCTTATATAATCCAGTTGCTAGCTCCGTTTTGGCGCGACGGCTCGATCAGGCAGCCATTAGCTTCTGCCGTCCAAGCCAAGCCCCCATCTAAGCCAATTGAGAATACAATTTCAAGGTGCCAGGGTGTCAAAAGGACACCCTGTTGAACCCCTGAAATTGATCTGTGCACATATGTTGCACACACATGCCCTAAGGGCATGTGTGTGCGCAACATGAAACTTTGAAAAATGCACAAAAGTGCCTTTTTTAAGTTTTTGCAAATTACCATGAAGTTCAACTTCATGGTAATTTGCGCCCCCTATTATCGAAATCGCTGATTTTTTCACTTTAATGAATTGCATTTAAGGAATCTCAATTTGCAATTCCTTAAATGCAATCGCAATTTAAGTAATCGCAATTTAGAGATTACTCAAATTGCGATTTTTGCATTTGGGATGATGCATCCCAAATGCAAAAATTCCGGTCGCAATGGGGCAGATTCTGAGAATCTGCCCGTTTGCGACCGGTTTTTCTTTTGATGCATGTGGCTTCAAGTCCCTTAAAATGCCTCAAAGGGGTCCAAAAAAGCAGGGAAGTAGGAGAAAAGTCACTTGCCCAACATCAGTGTCCGGCACAGGAAAAAAAAACTGTTTGAAAAAAAACGCATAAATTAGGCATGTCTGGGTAATCCTTAAGTATATACAGCGTTGAAGTGCATCAAAGCAAAAATGGAGGCCGTTGTGAGGAAGAACGGTCATGGGTAGAATTATGCGGAAAACGGAGGCAGAAACTACATAATCCAAGCTCAAATGCTGCCCGTTTTTGTTAGAGGGCACACCTACATTAATGGCGAGGAATGAAGGCTCCCTCCAGTGGTAAACAAGCATTTGCAATGCAATAGGTCTCGCATTAGGAAAGTTTGAGCTATTGGTATTGTAAATGACAAATTTGTTATTTATGTGTTTGTTTTGAAAATAGCGAAATTAATAGCTTTGTCATGTACAATGCCAATAGTTTTAACTTTTGCAAATGTGACACCTATAGCATTTGTAATGCAATATGTGTTGTATTTACGTGACTTAGATGTATTGATATTACAAATAACAATGGCTTTTAATTTTTTTAAATAATTAATACTTAAATAAAAGGTATTGTAATTTATAATGGCAATAGCTTAAACTTTTGTAAATAACTTTTGTGAAGATTATGTTCAGTGTACTTTATTGTGACGAAATTCCAAGAACAGAAGTGAAATATTAACATCTTTTTGTGACATTTGTAATAAAGCTTGAAACATTGAGAGAACATATTTGAACCAGTTGTTGTTGAATGGTTGAACAGATTGATGCTGTGGTGGCGCTGAGTGATGTGGAGGCGACGAGGGATGCTGTGGCATTCAGTGATGTTGTGGTGCCCCTGAGTGATGCTGTGGTGGTGCTGGGTGATGCTGTGGTGATCCGATAGATAGAGTGAGGGCGATAGATAGAGGCGATAGATAGAGGGAGGGCGATAGAATGATAGAGTGAGGGCGATAGATAGACAGAGAGGTAGATAGAGATATGGCGATAGATACTGAGTGCGATAGATAGACAGAGTGAGGGCGATAAATAGACAGATAGAGTGAGGGAGATAGATAGATAGATAGATAGATAGATAGATAGATAGATAGATAGATAGATAGATAGAGTGAGGGCGATAGATAGAGTGAGGGCGATAGATAGAGTAAGGGCGATAGATAGAGTGAGGGCGATAGATAGAGTGAGGGCGATAGATAGAGTGAGGGCGAGAGATAGAGTGAGGGCGAGAGATAAAGTGAGGGCGATAGATAGAGGAAGGGCGATAGATAGAGGGAGGGCGATAGATAGAGGGAGGGCGATAGATAGAGTGAGGGCGATAGATAGATAAAGTGAGGGTGATAGATAGATAGAGTGAGGGCGATAGATAGATATAGTGAGGGCGATAGATAGAGTGATGGCGATAGATAGATAGAGTGATGGCGATAGAGTGAGGGCGATAGATAGATTGAGTGAGGGCGATAGATAGATTGAGTGAGGGCGATAGATAGATTGAGTGAGGGCGATAGATAGATTGAGTGAGGGCGATAGATAGATTGAGTGAGGGCGATAGATAGATAGATAGATAGATAGATAGATAGATAGATAAATAGATAGTGAGGGCGATAGATAGACAGATAGAGTGAGGGTTATAGATAGAGTGAGGGCGATAGATAGAGTGAGGGCGATAGATAGATAAAGTGAGGGTGATAGATAGATAGAGTGAGGGCGATAGATAGATGTAGTGAGGGCGATAGATAGAGTGATGGCGATAGATAGATAGAGTGATGGCGATAGAGTGAGGGCGATAGATAGATTGAGTGAGGGCGATAGATAGATTGAGTGAGGGCGATAGATAGATTGAGTGAGGGCGATAGATAGATTGAGTGAGGGCGATAGATAGATTGAGTGAGGGCGATAGATAGATAGATAGATAGATAGATAGATAGATAGATAGATAGATAGATAGATAAATAGATAGTGAGGGCGATAGATAGACAGATAGAGTGAGGGTTATAGATAGAGTGAGGGCGATAGATAGAGTGAGGGCGATAGATAGAGTGAGGGCGAGAGATAGAGTGAGGGCGAGAGATAAAGTGAGGGCGATAGATAGAGGAAGGGCGATAGATAGAGGGAGGGCGATAGATAGAGGGAGGGCGATAGATAGAGTGAGGGCGATAGATAGATAAAGTGAGGGTGATAGATAGATAGAGTGAGGGCGATAGATAGATATAGTGAGGGCGATAGATAGAGTGATGGCGATAGATAGATAGAGTGATGGCGATAGAGTGAGGGCGATAGATAGATTGAGTGAGGGCGATAGATAGATTGAGTGAGGGCGATAGATAGATTGAGTGAGGGCGATAGATAGATTGAGTGAGGGCGATAGATAGATTGAGTGAGGGCTAGATAGATAGATAGATAGATAGATAGATAGATAGATAGATAAATAGATAGTGAGGGCGATAGATAGACAGATAGAGTGAGGGTTATAGATAGAGTGAGGGCGATAGATAGAGTGAGGGCGATAGATAGATAAAGTGAGGGTGATAGATAGATAGAGTGAGGGCGATAGATAGATGTAGTGAGGGCGATAGATAGAGTGATGGCGATAGATAGATAGAGTGATGGCGATAGAGTGAGGGCGATAGATAGATTGAGTGAGGGCGATAGATAGATTGAGTGAGGGCGATAGATAGATTGAGTGAGGGCGATAGATAGATTGAGTGAGGGCGATAGATAGATTGAGTGAGGGCGATAGATAGATAGATAGATAGATAGATAGATAGATAGATAGATAGATAGATAGATAGATAAATAGATAGTGAGGGCGATAGATAGACAGATAGAGTGAGGGTTATAGATAGAGTGAGGGCGATAGATAGAGTGAGGGTGATAGATAGATAGATAGAGTGAGGGAGATAGATAGATAGATAGATAGATAGATAGATAGATAGATAGATAGATAGATAGATAGATATAGATAGATAGATAGATAGATAGTGTGGAGGGGCTAAGTCTTGACAACATACCACAACAAGGCGGAGGTGGAGAAGGGTGCAAGGTGGAGAAGGGTGCAAGGGGGAGGCCAAGAACGGTGCAAGGGAGAGGCTGAGAAGGGTGCAAAGCAGAGGGCGAGAAGAGTGCAAGGCAGAGGGCGAGAAGGGTGCAAGGTAGAGAAGTGTGCAAGTCGGAGGGGGAGAACAGTGCAAGGGGGAAGGGGAGAAGGGTGCAAGGCAGAGGGGAGAAGGGTGCAAGGCAGAGGAGAGAAGGGTGCAAGGCAGAGGAGAGAAGGGTGCAAGGCAGAGGAGAGAAGGGTGCAAGGCAGAGGAGAGAAGGGTGCAAGGCAGAGGAGAGAAGGGTGCAAGGCAGTGGAGAGAAGGGTGCAAGGCAGAGGGGAGAAAAGTGCAAGGCAGAAAAGGGTGCAAGGCAGATGTGGGTACGGGTACGAGGGGGAGAAGGGTGCAAGGGGAGGGCGAGAAGGGTGCAAGGCAGAGGGCGAGAAGGGTTCAAGGTAGAGAAGGGTGCAAGGGGGAGAAGGGTGCTAGGCAGAGAGTAGAAGGGTGCAAGGGGAGGTTGAGAAGGCTGCAAGGGGAGTGTGAGAAGGGTGCACGGCAGAGGGGAGAAGGGTGCAAGGGGGAGGGGAAAATGGGAATAATGTACTAGGAGGCAAATATTACCTTGGAGTCGTGTTCGCTCTATACAAAATTACAAAAAAAAGTCTGCATCTCATCAAACTACTTATTTGCGGAGAACACGCAACAAAGTGGTACTGGTAACCACACAAAGAATCATGGTGGACAATTTGGTAGTCACAGGAAAATTAGTGGAGTCAAGTGCCCTCTGCGCATGTCTGCTATCGCTTCACCACAACCAATAAAGAAAAGATTGTGTTTTGGAACAGAGCCGAATTGCTTTAAGAAACAGGGTCATGTGGTATCTGTCTAAAGTCTGGCCAGGATAACAGGGTGGGCGCCGCTGCATGTTCAAGGGGTTTGATGCCCAAGAGGATGTGGCTTAACGATCAGAGCAGCCAAGTTTGAAGCTGGGGAACAAGGTTCGAGCCTGTGATTCTCTGCAAATCTGCCCATGCCTTAAAAAAATATATATACTGTGTCCCTCTGTAATGCAACTTGTACTCATGCAAAGCACTCTGATACCTTGGAGTCGAGTTTGCGCTATACAAAACTGCAAAAAAAGTCTGTATCTCCTCAAACTACGTATTCGCCGAGAACATGCAACAAAGTGGTACTTGTACCCCACAAAGAATCACAGTGGACAATTTGGTAGCCACGGGGAAGATAGTGGAGTCAAGGCCCCTCTGCACATGTCTGCTATCGCTTCACCACAACCGATAAAGAACAGATCGTGTTTTGGAACAGAGCCGAACTAATAAGCATGCATTAATTAAGGTCCAGCACGAAGCTTATACATTTACTTATGATTGTAAATTGACAAACTTACTCCCCACTCACTTCTTTATTGCTTTTCTTAACGCCGTGATTGATTTTATTTAAATGCAACAATTGTTTATTTCTCCGAAATTGTTCATTGTGATGTTAGAATGCCGGGGTACCTCGATCGGTCGGAAAATGTTTGAAGGGGTGATATTAGGTGCCTATTAGGATGCTATGGGTGTCAAGGCGCAAAACTGCATCGGAGGGTAATTTTAAGGTTTTGGACCCGACAAGCTCTCTGCATTGCGTGGTGGGGGGGCGGGGGAGCGGCAAAGGGTGGCGGGCGGGGGAGCGGCTTAGACACTTCAGTGAGGCAGCGCTGCTCAGCAAAACAAGCTCTGGCATTGCACGGAGGGGTGCGGGGGAGCGGCTTCCTTTGAAGTCTGATGCCGAGGCTCAGACAAATGGTGTGGGATGTGGCTGGCGATGTGCACGCGCCTGGCTCACATGAACTGTACGCGATCCGCAGTTTGGGTAGACTTTTCGAAAGCCTTACTATAATCTCGCCCACCATCCCTACGGGATTGCTTAGGCTCGACCTAAAAAGCTGCGATCGGAGTGCTGGCACGAGGCTCCGGGATCCGGCCACCATCTTGGTTGGCGCCGAAACCACATCCCACCCTACATCAAAGTATTAAAAGCCAAGAGGGGTCACTTACTGTCAAACAGATTAAGATCTCAGGTGCAACATCCATGAGGGAAGGACCGGCCTGGCCGATGATTGACAGAGAAGGGCCTGCCCTTGGCCTCAGCCGGGCCCGCGTGCGTTCCGCTCTGCTGAATATAGGGCCGTTCTATACAGTGTAGAGGTCAGGCTCTGCCTCCCCCAGCCGGTGATAATGGGACTCGAAGTCCCTAGTGTCACGGAAGTCCGTTGGTTGAGTCAAAGTTCCAACGTGTTGGGACTCACATGGATGTACACGAACGCTCATTCTGTGTACTGATGTTTGAACTTGTAGGGCATCCCCAGTGTATCTCGATTGTGCAAGCAGAGCAGATAGGTTCAGAACATCCAAGTCTTCCTGCAGATTCATCATCTTAATACTGGCAGTTATGTGAGGCGTACGAGTCACTTAACATTACTGATGATACAATTAAACTGAAAAGCTTCTGGTTGAGGCTTATGGGGCCATTTTGTACGCAGGATTTACATTTCTAGGTAAAGAAGTCTCTATCATTGTACCACTACATGCTGACAGAATTTCTTCTTTTTTTTGGTTTCCAGGATATTCGCTCTGATCCAAATGCCGAAAAACTTGCATTAAAATACCGTCCACAAGTAGCTTTAACTGCCCAGTCTTTATTTACCATGTTAAATAACCACGGCATTAACTACAAAGAACAGTGGGAATTGCCAGTGTGTGTCAAAATGCTTCAGAATGAAGGTATGTTATCTAACTAGTCTATATAAATGGAAGTTTCTCATTTGTTGAATTTCTCTTCTTTCCTTTTTTGCGGTCTAATTGTGACCTGTCTCCTTTACACCACCATCAGCCTCTTTTGAAGTATTGTTGATACGAACCAGCTTGTTTTAAGGATGCTTAAGTGACAACATTGGGAGTTAAGTGATATGTTTCTGTTGCCTAACTGAAATTCCACAGATCTTAACTTTTTTTTAAATAATTGCAACAAATCTTTATCATTACATTTGACCTCGTACAGTGCTCTGCTGCGTTTGGTATTTTCTTGATTGTTTTCTCCTTTTTAGGTCGAGCCTAGAGCAGCGCATGCGCTGCTTGCTCGATTTTTATTAAGGCTTGCTCGATTTTTATTAAGGGGTTTTCAAAGTGCTACCAGAGGCTTTTGCTGGCCTCAAGCTTGCGCGCGCGTGCACGCGTGCAGCCGCCATGTGGGTTTCTGTCAAGGCTCATTAAGCCTTGCGTGCCTATCTCCGCGCTTCTTCGCGCTTCAATTCCCTCCCCTCCCCCACCACAGATCGCGTCACTCTGCTGGCCTCCACTCCCCACCCGCCTCTCTATGACTTTGCCTGGCGAGGGTTCCTCGTCGTTTTATTAGCTTCATCCTCTGCTTTGGCTGCTGCCTTACCATTATTTATTTATCTCATCAGCCTCCCAACAATCTCCCCTTTCACTGCTGCTTTCACTTTTAGCTAGCATGAGCAATCTAGATCACTGCAGTGCACGGTGCAGCTGGAGTCCAGATCTTAGCATATATGCCCGGGCTTTTCCATTTGTTGGGGCCTGCCGGGCTCGCAGTAGGTGGGACAAGCATTCCTAATCCAGTCGTGTGTCTGTGCTAATCACACCGGTGTTATTGTCATGCTGGTCTCGCTCGCTGCACAGAACTAGAAATAAGTGCCTGCTGAGGGGTTCTGTAGATGGCTTTGAGTACTTTCTGCTTATGCTATTTATGAATGTGCTCCCATAACTAAAGTTCAGCAGAACTGCCCCAGCTCAGCTCAGTAATGCTGGTGGCACCAGTGCGTGTGCTTTGTGTGATATGGTGCCGCTGGGGCTATGTGACAGACTTGTTGCCTCCGTCGTCACAGCAGCCGTGAGTAAGCAACTTTTGCAGTGTTTATTAAAACAAAATAATACAACAAACCTGAGGCCACCTAGCTGTGACCGTAACCTATGTGACTTACCTGTGCCTCAGTCTGTCTCAGCCTCGTCGGCATCAACTCTCCGACTTTGAGGTTTAATGTCCATCATGCTTTGCGTAGCTCACATGGAACAGTAAGTTCTAGGCATATGGGCTGCAGATGGTACACTATGAATAGATCGCCATCTGGTGTTGGGCTCGGATGATTGCAGTTTGTTTTTCTCTTGGAGAGTCTTTTGTAGCTTGGTGACTCCACCTTTGGTTGGTAGTGCGCATGGGCATCTGCTCCATCCTTAGATTGTTTTTTTCCGCCATCGGGTTCGGATGAGGATTGAGACGCTCCAGATCGACTTCGGAAAGAAGTGATTTATCGGCGCGTATTCCCTTTCCAATTCGACGGTATTGTTATCGAACGCGATTTCATTTCCATTCCGACGCGTTTCGACTCCAACATCGAAGAAAAACTTTGATCCACGTCGACGAACAGGAGGCCTTTCTCGACGTGGTCAAGCCCGGAGTCCAAGGAAAGGGCTCCATTTAAAAAATGTCCAACGTGTGGTGCTAAGTTCCCACACAAGGACCTACACGAGGTGTGCAACCTCTGCCTATCGCCTAAACACGAATCCAGGGACTGCGAAGCCTGCGCAGCATTCTCCTCCAAGTCGACGATTAGAAACCGTCGAGCTCGAAGACACGAGGTTTCCAGAATGCAGTCGGAGGCGATCCCGGAGCTGTTCGAAGACCAGCACCTCGATGAAGAAGAAGATCATGAAGATCAGTCGGGGTCGGAAGGGGACGAGTCGGATGTCGAAGAACTCGACGTGCAACAAACCGTGAGTGACGACGTCCCCTTACCAAAAAACCGACCTCGTGTGGTAACGACCCCGCCTTCGAGCCCGGTCAAACCGCAGAAAAAAGTTTCCGACGCCCCGCCTTCGGGCCCGGCAACGAAACCGAAACTGAAACCGAAACTCTCGGTCTCCCACCATGTCGGATCCGAGAAGCGGTCGACATCGACTTCGACACCGAAGCTTCATGCAAGGGAAAGCTCGGCATCGAAACACTCCATGTCGAAACAAAAACATGATTCGACGTCGAAGACTCACTCGACACCGAAAAAATCGGAATTGAGCTAACACTTGGTGCCGAAAACACCGAACATTGACGATCGAAAACAAAAGCACCTTTCGGAACCAAAGGCTTCAGTACCGACACAGGAGCAGCAAACAGATCCCAAACAAAAGATTTTGTTTATAGATCCACAAAATGGCAAAGTAGTGACGAAGAAGAGGAAGAATGAACAGTTAAAAGACAAAACTCTTCCTTCTAAAAAGAGACCACTGGGGACAAATACAACTCCTCCTACTTCTCCTCGACCTAAAGTCACACCCTCTTCTCCTATTCCTCACACTATGCCAAATATTCCTCCACCTTCTACACCAAGACCATCTACACCTCAGTCAGATGTAGACAGTGACACAGGGGAGGGAGAACCTCAAGGGGATGATGACACTATCCCAGATGAGGATGACCCATGGGAAAATTATGACGCAGGGTCAGATGATGACAACAACCCAGAGTTATATCCCTCAAAGCCTTCACCACCTGATGATAACACAGGGTTCGTACAGCTCATTAATAGGGCAGCAAAATACCATAAGGTAGATCTACATACAGAACCTCAGGTAGAGGATTTCCTATTAGAGACACTACCTACTGCACAAAGAACATCAGGTACTCTACCTATGCTGAAGGGTCTTCTCAGTCACACAGCAGAAATATTCAAAGACCCAGTGAGGGCTAGGGTGTTAACCCCAAGAATTGATAAAAAATATAAGGCGGCTCCAAAGGATCCAATATTTATCAAAGGACAGGTACCTCTGGACTCGCTTGTAGTTTCAAACGCTCGTAAGAGAGCGAACTCATTATCTACAGGAGAGGCCCCTCCACCCGATAAAGAGTCAAAATTAATAGATGCATCAGGCAAAAGAGTAGCATCACAAGCAGCAAATAGCTGGCGTATAGCCAATACACAAGCGCTACTTGCACGTTATGACAGGGCACATTATGATGAGTTAGAAAAACTCATCACACATCTCCCCAAAGAACATCAGAAGAGAGCAGATCAGCTAATACAGGAAGGAAAGATAATAACTAACACTTCCATTAAGTGCGCCCTAGACGCGGCAGACACTGCAGCAAGATCCATCAACACCAGTGTCATGTTAAGGAGACATGCATGGCTTAGAGTCTCAGGGTTCAAACAAGAAGTACAAACATCTTTATTGAACCAACCCTTTGATCAGAAAACACTTTTTGGCTCAAGCACAGATGAGACCTTAGAAAAGATGAAGAAGGATACAGAAACGGCTAAGTCAATGGGAGCATTACAACAGCCAACACAAAGGGGTTCCTTTCGTAGATCCACCTATAGAGGAGGCTCAAAAAATACAGGAACAAATCAGCAATCCACCTCTTTTACACCTACGTCACCCAAGGGTAATTCAAGAGGTAGTTAAAGAGTTAACAACAACAAGGGTAGAGCCCGCGGAAATAATAACAACCGCAACTCCCCAACCCCAAAACAGTGACTTAATACAACTTCCCCCAGACCACATAACACCGGTCGGGGGACGTCTATCACAGTTCCTACCTGTCTGGAAAACATCACATCAGACAAGTGGGTGAGACAAATTATCCAACATGGTTATTGCCTAGAACTCACAGCTACCCCACCAAACATCCCCCCCAAACAGCATCCAATGAGTCAAGATCATCTGACATTGTTAAAAGAAGTACTATCACTGCTACAAAAGCATGCCATAGAGAAGGTTCCAAAACATCAACAAGGGACAGGAGTATACTCTCTATACTTCCTAATCCCCAAAAAAGACGGGTCTCTAAGACCAATCTTAGACCTCAGACCTCTCAATGCATACATAAACTCGGAACATTTCCACATGGTCACGCTCCATGGTACTTCCTTTACTGAAGAAAGGGGACTTTCTTTCTACACTGGATCTAAAAGACGCTTTCTTCCATATCCCAATTCACAAAGCCCACAGGAAATACCTAAGGTTTGTAGTGGAAGGACAACATTATCAATTCAAAGCCCTTCCGTTCGGGGTCACAACGGCACCAAGAGTGTTCACAAAATGCCTAGCTGTGGTGGCAGCACACCTAAGAAGACACCAAATACATGTCTTCCCTTACTTGGACGATTGGTTAATAAAGGCCAAGTCACAAGAAGAATGCCTTCACAACACACAGAAGACCATTCAATTGCTGCACCACCTAGGGTTTATGGTGAACTACAAAAAATCACACCTGCAACCGAACAAGATTCAACAATACTTAGGGGATACTATAGACACAGAAAGAGCCATAGCATACCCCAATCCAATCAGGATACAGACAATGGTCAAGTTAATACAAAGATTTCAACCACAACACACACTACCAGCACGAGTGTTTATGCAGCTGTTAGGCATGATGTCCTCCTGCATACTGCTAATACCATATGCCAGACTGCAAATGCGTCCACTACAGGAGTGTCTAGCGACACAGTGGAATCAGGCTCATGGTCAGATTACAGATCTGGTGTTGGTAGACGACCGTACGTATCGCTCTCTGAAGTGGTGGAACACAACAAACATTTCCAAGGGACGGTCGTTCCTAGAACCGATTCCACAAGTGATACTGACAGCGGACGCATCGCTCTCCGGATGGGGAGCGCATATGGACAAATACACAGTGCAGGGAAAGTGGAGTGTGCAGCAAAAGAAACTGCACATCAACTACTTGGAACTATTAGCAGTATTTCTAGCACTAAAAGCTTTCCAAATGCAAATAACCAACATGGCAGTCCTGATCAGAACAGACAACATGACTGCAATGTATTATATTCAAAAACAGGGGGGGGACACACTCTCTCCAACTATCCAAACTAGCACAGGAAATTTGGAGATGGGCCATTCCTCAAAAGATCTATCTGTTAGCAGAACACCTACCAGGAGTTCAAAATCAGATAGCAGACATCTTAAGCAGAGAGTCAGAACAAGTACACGAATGGGAGCTGCACGACCAGATACTGCAGCCATTCTTCCAAAGATGGGGGCAACCAGAGATAGATCTGTTTGCCAATCATCAGAACGCAAAATGCCAAAACTTCGCATCCAGGTACCCACACCACCGGTCCCAGGGCAATGCATTATGGATAAATTGGTCCAACAGATTTGCTTACGCTTTTCCCCCTCTCCCACTAATTCCGTTAGTGGTTCGGAAACTGCCACAGCATTCAATGACAATGATACTAGTGGCACCCACGTGGGCAAGACAGCCGTGGTTCACCACGCTACTACAACTCTCACAGGTGCCACATCAAAAGCTAAGATTATTACCCATGCACCTTACACAGAACCATGGAGAAATAATGCACCCAGATCCCAAACAATTGAACCTAGCGATCTGGCTCCTGAGGTCATAGAGTTTGGATATTTAGATTTACCACCAGAATGTATGGAAATCATTAAACAAGCAAGACGTCCTACCACCAGAGCATGCTATGCAGCAAAATGGAAGAGGTTTGCTGTACACTGTAACAGTAACAACATCAACCCTCTGGACGCATCCACTAAACAAATCATTTGCTATTTACTACACTTGCAGCAATGTAACTTAGCATATACCTCTATCAGGGTTCATCTCGCAGCTATAGCGGCGTACCTACAAAACAGGCAACATCTTTCCCTGTTTAAAGTACCAGCAATTAAAGCTTTCATGGAGGGACTCAAAAGAGTCATTCCACCAAGACGACCACCTTCCCCAGTCTGGAATCTCAACATAGTACTTACCAGACTAATGGGACCACCATTTGAACCTATGCATAGGTGTGAAATACAATTCCTCACATGGAAGGTGGCCTTCCTCATAGCTATCACGTCACTCAGAAGAGTAAGTGAGTTACAGGCTTTTACGATTCAAGAACCATTCATGCAGCTACACCAAAACAAAGTGGTTCTTAGAACAAATCCAAAATTCTTACCAAAAGTAATTTCCGCATTCCACATCAATCACTCAGTGGAACTACCGGACTTCTTTCCAAAACCACAGACGGTAGCGGAAAGGGCCCTACATACATTGGATGTCAGAAGGGCAATATTGTATTATATAGAAAGAACACAAACTTTCAGAAAGACAAAACAGCTATTTGTTGCGTTTTCACATAAGGGCAATCCCATATCTAAAACGGGCATTGCCAGATGGATTGTAAAATGTATTCAATATGCTACTTAAAAGCAAAGAGGACATTAACTGTTCCTCCTAGAGCTCACTCTACACGTAAACTAGGAGCATCTATGGCATTTTTGGGAAACATTCCACTAGATGACATATGCAAAGCAGCTACCTGGGTTACACCGCACACCTTCACAAAGCACTATTGTGTAGATGTGCACACAACAAGCTAGAGTGGGACAAGCTGTATTAAAGACTTTATTTCAGACAGTTGCAACAGACACGGGCGACCACCACTAGGGAGAGAACTGCTGTATAGTCTATTCATAATGTACCATCTGCAGCCCATATGCCTCGAACGGAATATGCTACTTACCAGTATGCATCTGTTCTTGGCATAGAGGGCTGCAGTGTGGTACATGCCCTCCCAGCCTCCCCGGAAACCTGTGTCTGTTCCAACAATATCTTATTTAGATACACTTACATGGGCATTTCTATCTGTATTCTATCATACTACTCCATCTAACCCTACTATGGCAAAACAATCTAAGGATGGAGCCGATGCCCATGCGCACTACCAACCAAAGGAGGAGTCACCAAGCTACAAAAGACTCTCCAAGAGAAAAACAAAGTGCAATCATCCGAGCCCAACACCAGATGGCGATCTATTCATAATGTACCACTCTGCAGCCCTCTATGCCAAGAACAGATGCATACTGGTAAGTTATAAGTTACCAGCTATTACAGCACTACATATATAACTGACATGGGTTGGATGTGAAAATGGGTGAAGGCCAAACTATTCCATCATTCATTCATCTACCCACCTGGTCTGGAGGTTTTTGGGACGTTTGGAGTCATCAGTGGCGCCGGGCGCCTCGAGTGAGTCCTCTGATTCAGTCTCACAGTGACTCGCTAATTAATAGGCAGTGGATAGTGAGATTAAACCCCGTCTGGAGCCTCTCACATCCTCCTGGAACATCAAGTGATGGCCGGGTCCAACATGGGAAACAGAGAGGCCTGGAGTCCAAAGTGCCATAATGCATCATGCCATTATTAAAAGGCAGGATGATCTGATTGTATTTCTGCCGGCCGGGCCGCCCGGCAACACACATGTCCAAAGAGTGCAGGTCCGATGTTCAATTTCCTGCGTCAGCCTGTCCCGTAAAGTGAGCACCAGCATTGATGACAAAGTTGAAGGACAGCAATGAATGTGATGAATGCCACATTTCTCTGCAGCACTGAGCCCCAGGAAAGAGAACCTCTGCCTCAGCCTACCTACTACCACCCTAGAACCAAGTATCAGCATTGAGGTAATTTATCACAGAGAACAGCACAACAATTGTGACTCCAGTACAGTAATCATTTTAATATCCCAGCAGGTACAAAAGGTATTTTTACCCATATCTGTACATACCTTTAACAGTGCATGTAAATAGAAAACAGTATAAAATGTGTTCTCAAGCTGAAGTAATGACCACTGAATGATAACGATATCAAAGACAGAAAGGACATTAAAAAAATTAAATATAGAGAATTTCATATAAAGTTCCATTAAAAAATCATGTCCCGGCCTTTGCAAACTGTTAAAACCTGGGATGGTGGCTGGTATTTTTTTTGTGTGAAAAAGGTGGCAATCCTAAATGAGCACCAGTATTGAGGCCGCAGTTGGAGAACAGCAGTTGATTGTAATGGACACCAGCACTCTCTGCAGCACTGAGCCCCTGACAGATGACAGTACGATTATCTTAGAAAGGGGCAATAGGTTAATAAACTTCCTTTTCAGGTATTTCGTTGAAGTTTTTAATATCTTTTTAGAGCTTCTCATTGTTCGAATGTGTGTAATTTCATTTATTTATTTCTGTCATAGGCACATCATTGCTTGGTTTGACTTGTGAAAGTGTCATTTTAAGTGTTACACATGTTGTCATATGTTGCCATTGAATGTCACTCATAAGTGCACTGAAATCATGAAAATGTGACACGTCTGTAAACTTGGCAGCTATGAGTAAGTGCCTGAGACTGAGTGATGGAATAATCTCCTAATTGCTCTTGCTATGCTATAAAGTTTGCTTTTTAGATTAGCGCACAGTCATAAATGATCAGATCAATGAGATCATCAGTGCCTGCCTGCCCTCTGTTACTGAGAACTGCAGTTACACAATCTGTCTCTGGTTAGTGCCCTTCCATTTCTGATGCTTTGCAGCAGTTATAAGATCTTAGAGTTTCTTGTTGCTCAAATGAGTGTAATCTTGATATATATGTTTCCCTCATCTTCATTGCTTGATTTTGCCTGCGAGAAAGTGTCACTCATAGTCATTGAAATGTCACTCATAATTACACTGAAATTATGAAAATGTCACACACGGCAATCTGAAACCTTGACAGATATGCGTTTTCATAACTGAGGAAGGGCTATAATGCTTGACTTCGCATTTCAGTGCGGTGATGTGGACCATAACACTAAAATGCTTTAGTATAATGCATGATGCGTGGTACTTGGCAGGGCTGTTAATGAGGTTATCCTACTGCCTTCACTACTCCCCCCCCCTCCCTCCTGTTGTCCATGCCTTCTCACCCCCTCTCTCCACTCACACTCCCGTTGTCCGTGCCTTTTCGCCCCCTTCTCCCCTCCCCCCCACCTGCACTCCTGTTGTCCGTGCCTTCTCCCCTCCTCCCTCCCGTTGTCGGTAATGACTAGCGTTTGCAATGCAATAGGTCTCGTGTAGATGCGAATCCTATTGTATTGCAATTGCTTGTGTAATAGGGTTGTGGAGTCTTCTTGGTTACATATAAGGTAAAAAAAATGCTTATGATGCTTTTTTATTATAACTTTTCAACATGCTACACAGCAGCCTTAATGTTCAACAACAAAGCCTAAAGACATTGGCAAAGCCAATTGCTCTGGTTAAACACTTATAAGGTCCCAAAGGCGAGACCTATTGGCTATGCCAATGCTTGTTTTATGTATAATCTACTTTCCATAGTTTACGCCAATACAGTCAAGCTTCAACTCAGTATCCTGTTTGACAGTTCACTGCAGCTGACCCATAACAAATATATTATTTGAGCGATAGATAATATTCTGTTCAGTTTCTGCCAATTCTGTCAGACATTTAAACACATGAAACCCCTCCTTCCAACATCTCATACCTCTTTTACAATTCAGATTTACCAAAGTATCCTTTCTAAACCCTTCCCTCTGATTCTTCTCCCTCCAACTCCCCTTTACTCCTCCCCAACCTCCTCCTACTGCTATTAGCTAAATAAATTAAACATTTCTAGACCCTATCCTTTTCAATCCATATAACAGACTAGCATGTCTACCGTTCAAATTAATTTCATTTTCCCCTATTCTAATTCCCCACTAAACCATTTTGGGTTCCGGTATAGCGTGCTATCTGCCGAAAAGCACTTCTACACGTCAACAGGGATAACAAGCGCTATATAAAGGCAAATTCTTCCCTCTTCTATCCCTCCACTATCCTTTTCAATCCAAATAACAGACTAACATGTCCACCAATAAAATACATTTTTATATTTCCCTATACTAATTCACCACTAATCCTTTTTGGATTCTGGAGTAGCATGCTACTTGCCGGAAAAGTGCTTCAATACCTTTTCAGGGGTAGTATGCACTATATAAATGCAATTACAAATACAAATATCCTACAAAAGCGAGCTTCAACAAATGTGTGACAAGGGTACAGAAAATATACCACATCGGATACTGAACTAGTTGGTAACTAGACAGAAAATACATTTGGAAAATTGGGATTTGTGCAAACAACTATGATCATTCGAATCATTAATTCTTGACAATAGCTGCACACTCCCTTCAGAGGGCAAGCTCATGATTCTAGTCCTCCATGATATAGTACCCTTTGTTGTGAAAACAACTGGTCATATGTTCATATTTCTCCTGATGCCACATTTCTTTAAGTCACATATAGTTAGTTGTTCACAACTTCTAATCTAATGAAATAAAAATAGATCTTCTGGAATGCAACTTATTCCACAATACATTTTTTGCCCCGGGGGAGAGCCCAGGTGCGCCAAGTTTCACTTTAGGGTTTTGATTAAAGGAAAATTTCGGGGCTGCCTGAAAGTTCAGCACTGCTCAGTATCATGGATGTACGAGGTAAAATAATCCTGAAATTCAGCAAACACAATTGAGGATGCACTGCAGTGTAGCTTTTCTTAGGGATGTGTGGAACAACAGTTATGTTGTTATTTAATGAGTGTAGGTTTCCTGTTATGACTACTTCAGTAAGGTTTGTCCTGAGAATGGAAGAAGGTAGGCATGGTATGCAATTCACACATACTTAAGGATGACCTGCTGGCTAACAGGAAGTCTGTTTACCTCGGCATTGTCGGATTTGGGATGATGTCTTCATCCCACTTACAAGATGTGCTGCAGACTTTTGAAAACAGTCGTGTAATCCTGGTGTAACTGCAGCTCCTTTCCTCAGGATAGTGTTACATATCAAACGTGATGCAGATTTGAAAGAAAGACAGTTTAATCCACTATATCACCTCAACAAACCACCACCCTGCATTTTTGGATAGTCCTGAATTTCCAAAAAGGTTTTCAGATAACACTCATTACTCCAGTAATCCCTATTATCATCGCACTCAACAATTATAATTGCCATACTGAGTGCTTCATGGCAGAAGTAATGGTTGACTGTTAGAGATCAACAAATACAAGCCCGAGTTCATGAGTAGAATATCACTTGAACAATCTGAGATGGTAAGATCAGCCCTCTTTTGGTGGAAGACTGCTTCTTTCTGCACTTTCTAAAGATTATAATAAGATCTATTGTATTAATGGACTTCTAATAAGATATTGTTGTCATGGAAAGTTATAAGTTACTTAAATATTGAGATAGAATGTTGTTAGGGGATCTTCTTCCCGAGGTACACCCAGGAATTACATTGTGATATGTCATGCTTTTCTGCAAGAACAACAAAATCAGAAGAAAGTTAAGTCGAGTATACTGAATGCAATACTTGAGATTGAAATCACAATACTGTGTTCACTGTTCCCCTCTCTTAGTGTTTCAACGCCCAGCATGAGGCTTGTCATAAAAATATTTAAGAACAGTGATATTTAATATAAATGCTATTAAAATAGGGGATTTTGATTTCTCGCACAATATAAATCGAATTTTTGTAAACCTGAAACTAACGGTCAGTATTATACTCACAATTTAACCCTCGTCCCTTCAATGACTGATTCATTTAAAATACTATCTCTAAATGTAAAAGTATTAACTAACACTGTTAAGAGGAAATTCCTTAAATCTATATTTAGGGTAAAGGGAGACTTAGTGCTATTGCAAAATACGGAGCTGTATGAAAAATATGGTAATTTAGATGCTGAGTTTGTTTATACGATCCAATTCATGAATTTGTTTTTGTAAGAGAAATTGAGAAATACTGATCTGTTCTAAGCACTACAGCAACGTTGTAAGATCTCATACCTTTGGTGTTTAAATGATGATCTACTAGAAAATTAATCAAATATTATTTTGCAAAGGCTATCATACTGTATAAGTTTGAAAAGTTACACTAATATCTTTAGTTAACCATTGAAATAAGGGGAGAAATGTCCTAATGACGTGCAAGTTAAGAACTTCAAAATGCAAATATAACTAAATCATTATCAAAACGCTATAGTAGAAGTAGAAAGATATCTGCTGTAAACGTTTGTAGTTGTTACCAGACAATCAATTATTTACTTAATACTGAAAATGAAAATAATTCAAACCCTATTTTATGAATCATTATGTAGTTGAAGACCTTGCCTTTAGAAAATCTTACCTAAGATTACTTGTCTCAAACAACTCTTCTGTCCTTGGATCAGGTCCTCATAATTGAGTTAGTCAAGTAAAATTCCCTGGAAGAATTGGCAAGAGCAGTTTTGTCTGCTCCAAGTGATGAGCCCTGAGGCTGCATGGCATTAGTGCAGTTTAATAAAACTTTGAAAGTAAAGCCTTGTTGTAAGATGATAAGGATATTTTAAATCCAGCAAACTATTGGCCAATTTCCTTGCTTAATTTTGATTGGAAAGTGTATACTAAGAATTTAACAAACACTGTCAAAAATCCTCTTTAAAGTGACTAATGGTATTCAGACAGGTTTACTAAAAAGATGATTGTTTGGAGATGATGCTAGATTATTCTTTTGTGTTACGGTGGAAACTAAAAGAACAGATTTCTCACTCCAAATGTGGCTGTAGATGCTGAGAACGCCTTTGACTGCATTTCATGGAATTTCTTGTGTGTTTTCTTTCTAGATATAATTTTGAGTCAAGCGTCAGACAGCCCCCTAGCTAGTCTATAGGTTTTTGTTAGTTTGAAAAATGGGTGCGGTGGTCTGCCCAGATATCTGGCTTAGCTCCCAACCCGCAAATGATTGCAACAGTCTTTCTACTGCCCTAAGGAGGCAGATAAGCAATCTTTAATCCCAATCAGCCCTCCTTGGGGAAGGGTGACAGAAAACCAATTAGACACCAGGGAGTTTGGTATTGCTACAAGTGGTGGGGGTGGCCTGCCCACACATTGGGCCTAGCCTCCACCAACAGTTTTTTTGCCCCCGGTGGTAGATAAGTGGCCTTTAACTCTAACCTCCCCTGACTATACCTATTCTGGGGTGGGAGTAAGGCATGATGCCTGGGTGATTCACGCCCATTCTTTCTTTGCCCACTCCAGAAAAGGTGCATCCGTCTTTCTTCACCATTCCAGCGGTGTATTGAGAGTGTTTACCCAAAATCTTCTTTCGGGGAGCAGAAAGGCCACTAGACATGAGGAGACCAATATTCCCAAATGTAATAAAAGGGGGTGGCTCACCCAGACATCACGCCATGCTTCTGTGACATTAACCTCTGGAAACCACAGAGATCCACAAAAAGCGCCCCACCCTTCTTTCCCCCACTTGTCCCGATACAAATGCTACCCCACTTGTGTGACTGGGCCTAGCATCCGTGATACAAAATGCCCCAAAACGCAATGTGGAGAAATCAGCAGTAGAGGGAGCTCCAGTGCTTGAACACTGGCTTAGTTCCACACAGGGAAACCTACCAAACCCAGACATGTCTGAAAAATAGTCCTTCGGGGGAGTCATGGGTGGTGTGTCTCATGTTGATCCCACGACATTTGTGTATCCGCAATGCGGTGCAAATCTCAAACTTTGACTAAATACACATTTTCCTTGCATTTCTATGAGGTAAACTACTGGAAACCTGAGGGATCCGCAAAATTCCTATCATCCACTTGTGTGGCTGGGCCTAGTGCCTCTGACAGTCATAAAGCAAGCCAGGGTCAATTACAGTTTCTCAGCAAGACTCCCATTGACCTTGGTTTGATGCATGTCTGCTGCGGCCACTATGCCCAGCCACACCTGTGGGGTAGCATTTTCATTGTGACAAGTGGGGAAACGCTAGGCGTTAGGAATTTTGTGTATTCCTGCTGATTCAAGGAAATGCAAGGAAAATGTGCCATTTTAGTCAAAATTTGAGGCTTGCATGGCATTGTGAGTAAGATAATGTTGTGGGATCCACGTAAGGCACACTACACTTGACCCCTATGGGTGTCTAGGTTTTGAGAAATGTCTAGGTTTGGTAGGTTTGCCTGGGTGGCAAATCAGCAAGAAAGGGGGGAACTAAGGGCTTTTACTATGTAGGCCCAACATACATGCCCAAGAGTCAATGTAACTAGAAAGGGTATGAAGTTCCTAAAGTGGAAGAACAGGAAAAAGGTTAGGGGACCCTTGGGTGTGGGTCGATGCAGACTCAGGAGAAAGGATTTCTCCTATTCGGAAAGAGACCCTCACACACCCAACAAGCAGGTGTCTTGCTTCATCATTGGGTCTGCTTCTACTCGGGTCGGTGCTGCAATACCCGATCAGGCGCCCAAAAGGGGCCTACTTGGCGGAGATCTTTTTTTTTCTTTAAAGCCGTTGGGTGCAGTGCATGTGAGGGCCCTAATGTGTGGTGAGTGTGTAGGTGTTGAGATAGTGTGGATGTGGGTTAAAACAGGGAATAGTGGTCCACTCAAAACAATTTTAATGAGGTGTGGTCACTATCCTGATTAAAACTAAAGAACGCACCTTCCCACTTCAAGGTATGTGGGAATGTGTGCTAATAAAAGGTAGACATGTTTCTTGCCTATTACCTATTAATGGAAATTCCTCAGGACCAAAAATATATAAAGGGATCTACCTACACTTTTTGGTAATGGTCAAGCCTCGTGGAGGTGTATTAGTGACCACCTATACAGCACCCTAAAAAGTGGTGCTGGTAAATCTAACCTCAACCTGCAAGAAGAAAAGACAAAGAAAAACATGATATAGTCATGATTGGTTACCATAAGTAGACACGGACTAACAGTGAGTTTCATCAGCTGAGGTGCTTAGTGCGGAACACGTGGGGCACCCGTGTGAATAAAGACGTGTCTCATCTGTGACCCGTGTATGACAACTCATACATGATCAATATGAAACATGTTAAAAACATTTGCGGAAACTGAAACAGCATAAGCAATATCATAACTCATCAACTAAGACCTTGAAAGGAATTTTCATAAGGCGGACTCACCCTGGTAAGGTGAGGGGTGCACGTCCTCCAATCTGGTAGCGCTAGACACTCAAAGTAGTGTCCTGGGAAGGGGGGGATAAAAACGCATGGCAAGACATGAACCACACGGGGGGGGAAATAGCTCAAAAATTGCCTTCTATGGCAAACCCCGTGTCAAGCACCACATGCACTGATGGGACCCAGTAATCCACACACGAGGTCAAGGCAATAGACGGATGTAGTGCCCCGTCTATCATAGGATGGCGTAAGTAAAGGAGCACCAACGTGAGCAGAGTAGTGTGAGGTGTGGCTGGTGGAGGAGACCAAAGTGTTAACCTCGACTGATGTTCAAATCGGGTTGCGCAATAAGCCATCACCGATCAACACTCCCAAGACAATGGTTTGATGGCGGTACTCACGCCACCAATAACAGCAGGCCAAAGTCACATGAAGCCTGGAGCGCTTAATATGCGTCAAGCACTAAAACATGATGCAGCCAAAATGGTGAAAATAGGCCATGTTAGGCTCGGTACTGGGAGGTGCATTAACACATGTGAACTGCATCAAGTAAATGCTGGCCGAATATGGGCAGAGGTCCCCACAGTCAGTGTAATTGACACGCGGGAAAGCTAAAAAACATCACCACTGTGACCCGGTCGGAAAGACTCGAGGAATCAACCAGTCAGCGAGGGCCTCCGGACATCACATACACACAGTTACTCACGGTTTTCAGCAGAAAGGACCACCTGTATCCTACCCGGTGCTGCCGCCAGACTGGGACGCTCCATACTCTTTGGACGAGGAACTGAAATACACAGTTCTGGCAGGCGGCTCAGGAAAGGCACTTCCGGGTCCGGTCGGAAGTGTAGATAGATTACAGCTAGACCGTCAACCCGTGTCGCAGTGCGTCATGTTGGGAAGTCCGGCAGTGTCAACAGAGGCATTTACCAGTATACAGCAATGTAGGAGCGTAAGACCTCCCCATGCCTTCGTGACAGAGGCCGTGGCCAAAGATTTAGTAAGCGGATTATGAAAACCTATAGGTTGTTGGTGCTGCAACCGCGAACTGTGTTGGAGACTCATGGTGTGGTTAAAAGGGGGGACAAAGCAGAGTCTCAATACGAACGTTTGTTACAAGGGGTGAGGTAAAGGGATGACACTGTTAGTGAGCCAATAGGTGGTTAAAGGATCCTTTAGTGCATGTTGATGTAATGTACCTTAGCGGTTGAGGAGTGGAGGTTGAAACTCTAAACCCTGAGATGTGTGGATAGGTGCAACTCAAGCGGAAAAAGCAGTGTTCCTAACAGAGGTACCAGGTGTGGGAGCTAAACAGTAGCTCTGGGTATTATAACTGCGCCTATCAGGAGGATCATTGTATTCAAAGTATGCTGACAGTCGCAACAGTGTAAATGAGGGAGCCGAGCTGATGTCTGATTAAGTCAGTGAACTCCAAGGGATATCTTCATTGAGGCCATCTTTGTCACTGGAAATGCGGAGGACCCAACGCTGTTGCAGCTGGAACAGTGCTTTCTTTGACATACATGGGTGTGATTCAATGACAACCCAGTTGAATGCATCATGGGCGTGGGTTTTTTCCGCTTGAGTTGCACCTATCCACACAACTCCGGGTTTAGAGTTTCAACCTCCACTCCTCAACTGCTAAGGTACATTACATCAACATACACTAAAGGATCCGTTAACCACCTATTGGCTCACTAACTGTGTCATCCTTTTACCTCACCCCTTGTAACAAACGTTTGTATTGAGACTCTGCTTTGTCCCCCCTTTTAACCACACCATTAGTCTCCAACACAGTTCGCGGTTGCAACACCAACAACCTATCATTTTTCATAATCCGCTTACTAAATCTTTGGCCACGGCCTCTGTCACGAAGGCATGGGGAGGTCTTACGCTCCTACATTGCTGTATACTGATAAATGCCTCTGTTGACACTGCCGGACTTCCCAACATGGCGCACTGCTACACGGGTTGACGGTCTAGCTGTAATCTATCTACACTTCCGACTGGAACCGGAAGTGCCTTTCCCGAGCCGCCTGCCAGAACTGTGTATTTCAGTTCCTCGTCCAAAGAGTATGGAGCGTCCCAGGCTGGCGGCAGCACCGGGTAGGATACAGGTGGTCCTTTCTGCTGGAAACCGTTAGTAACTGTGTGTATGTGATGTCCGGAGGCCCTCGCTGACTGGTTGATTCCTTGAGTCTTCCCGACCGGGTCACAGCGGTGATGTTTGTTAGCTTTCCCGCGTGTCAATTACACTGACTGTGGGGACCGCTGCCCATATTCGGCCAGCATTTACTTGATGCAGTTCACATGGGTTAATGCACCTCCCAGTCCCGAGCCTAACATGGCCTATTTTCCCCATTTTGGCTGCATCATGTTTTAGTGCTTGACGCATATTAAGCGCTCCAGGCTTCATGTGACTTTGGCCTGCTGTTATTGGTGGCGTGAGAACCGCCATCAACCCATTGCCTTGGGAGTGTTGATCGGTGATGGCTTATTGCGCAACCCGATTTGAACATCAATCAAGGTTAACACTTTGGTCTCCTCCACCAGCCACACCTCACACCCCTCTGCTCACGTTGGTGCTCCTTTACTTACGCCATCCCATGATAGACGGGGCACTATATCCGTCTATTGCCTTGACCTCGTATGTGGATTACTGGGTCCCATCAGTGCATGTGGTGCTTGACACGGGGTTTGCCATAGAAGGCAATTTTTGAGCTATTTTTCCTCCCCCGTGTGGTTCATGTCTTGCCATGTGTTTTTATCCCCCCCTTCCCAGGACACTACTTTGAGTGTATAGCGCTACCAGATTGGAGGACGTGCACCCCTCACTTTACCAGGGTGAGTGCGCCTTATGAAAATTCCTTTCAAGGTCTTAGTTGATGAGTTATGATATAGCTTATGCTGCTTCCGTTTCCGCAAATGTTTTTAACATGTTTCATATTGATCATGTATGAGTTGTTATACACGGGTCACAGATGAGACACGTCTTTATTCACACGGGTGCCCCACGTGTTCCGCACTAAGCACCTTAGATGATGAAACTCACTGTTAATCCGTGTCTACTTATGGTAACCAATCATGACTATATCATGTTTTTCTTTGTCTTTTCTTCTTGCAGGTTGAGGTTGGATCTACCAGCACCACTTTTTAGGGTGCTGTATAGGTGGTCACTAATACACCTCCACGAGGCTTGACCATTACCAAAAAGTGTAGGTAGATCCCTTTATATATATTTTTTGGTTCTGAGGAATTGCCATCAATAGATAATAGGCAAGAAGCATGCCGACTTTTTAGTAGCACACATTCCCACATACCTTGAAGTGGGAAGGTGCGTTCTTTAGTTTTAATTAGGATAGTGACCACACCTCATTAAAATTGTTTTGAGTGGACCACTTTTCCCTGTTTTAACCCACATTCACACTATCTCAACACCTACACACACACACCACACATTAGGGCCCTCACATGCACTGCACCCAACGGCTTTAAAGGAAAAAAGATCTCCGCCAAGTAGGCCCCTTTTGAGCACCTGATCGGGTATTACAGCGCCGACCCGAGTAGGAGCAGACCCAATGATGAAGCAAGACACCCGCTTGCTGGGTGTGTGAGGGTCTCTTTCCGAATAGGAGAAATCCTTTCTCCTGAGTCCGCATCGACCTACACCCTAGGGTGCCCTAACCTCTTTCCTTTTCTTCCACTTTAGGAACTTCAAACCTTTTCTAGTTACATTGCCTGGGTGGCAGTCGATCCTCACCCAAAAATCTACTGTTACACCCATCGCCTAATCAGATCATTTTTGTGACCGGAAATGTTGACGTCTCCACGTTGTATTTTGTGGCCTTCCATGTTGCAGCATTAGGCTTACCCACGCAAGTGGGTACTATTTTTATCAGGAGACTTGGGGGAACGGTTAGTGTTAGAAAACTTGTGGTCCTTCTGCAGATTCCAGAACTTTCCATCACAGCGATGTTAGAAGCATGTTTTCTTTAGTTTAAGTTTTTGATTTGCAAAGGTTTCTGGGTAAAAAAAACCTCGTGAGAGCAATGCGAGTCACCCCACCCTGGATTCCTGTGGATGTCTAGTTTAAAAAGCACTGCTGGTTTGCTAGGTTTCCCTTGGTTCCTGCTGAACTAGGGCCCAAAATCCACAGCTAGCCACATTGCAAAAAAGGTCAGTTTTCAGTGGGAAAATGTGATGTGTCTATGCTGCATTTGGTGCTTTTCCTGTCGCGATCACTTGCCCTACCCATACAAGTGAGGTGCCATTTTTATCAGGAGTCTTTGGGGAATAATAGGTGGTAAGGCGTTTGTGGCTTCCTGCAGATTCTGGATGTTACGAGAATGTGTGTTTTTAGTCAAACTTTGAGGTTCGCAAAGGCTTTTTGGTAGGAAAACCTGGTGGTAGCCATAGAAGTTACCCCACCCTGGTGGTTAGTTAGGAAACCAATTACAGGTATACTAGGTTTTCCTAGGTGGCCACTGAGCTACGGCACAAAATCACCAGCAACCCAAAAAAGGTACGTTTTCAGGGGCAAAAATGTATCCTTTGGCCGTTTCCTGTCATAGGCACTAGGCCTACCCACACAAGTGAGGTACCACTTATATCAGGAGACATATGGGAATACAGAATAATAGAACATTTTTTATGACCAATTGTATTTCTCTGCATTTTTACCTTCTAAATGTAAGCCAGTGTGTAAGAAAGAAGTGCATTTGAAAAATGCCCTCTTATCACATGCTAGAATTGGTGCCCACAAATTCAAAGACGTATAAATAACCACTGCTCCTAAACTCCGAATTTGGTGTCTATTTCAGAAATACTTAGGTTTCCTTGATACCCATATTTTACTCTTTGTATTTTACCATATGAATTGCTCTATACCTGGTACACAATGAAAAACCATTGTAAGTTGCAGTTCATTTATTGGCTCTGGGCTCCTCTGATTCTTAGAAAACCTACAGACCCTATATACACTGCGACCAGAAAAGTCAAGCTGACATAGTTATGTATTGCTTTTGTAAATCAGTCATCATGGCAAGAATTTAGAAATGAAAACGTTGTCACAAATAGCCAATTTGTCCTACTCCTTTTCAATATATTTTTATTTCAACAGTTAGTTTCTTTGAGAAAACCTTTAGGGATCTACACAAATTATCCCTTGCTGAGCTCAGACTTTTGTCTTCATTTTAGAAATCTATAGCTTTCCAGGCTCACCCATGGGGTTCACCCCGGTCTTCAGGACAAACTTGAAGTAGGTTGAAAGCACAAAAATAAGGAATAATGTACTACTCCTTTGGAAAATGTCAAAGCTTTGGTAACATTTTATTTTTATTCAGCTATGCATGTTCCTGAAAGCTGAGAAAATTGAGACTTTAGCACAGCAGACCTTTGGTTGATGCCATTTTTTGAGGAAAAGAATTGCAAACAATTTTTTGTGAAGCACTTTTTTCCTATTTTTCCCATAGAAAATAAAATGTAGCTATGTTTGAACCATTTTCTCATTTCACTCCAGGGGAATCCACAAACCCTGGGTGCCATGGGAATCCCCAGGATGTTGGAAAATAGGACACATATTTGGCTTGTATATCTTATGTGGAAAAAAAGTTATGGAGGCCTAAGAGTGAACTACCACAAATATTTAAAAAACGGCTTAGCAATCTAGGGGAAAAAGGCGTAGCAGCGCAAGAATTAAGAAACACCGACACATGTTAAGTTATTTAAAATACTTAATTGACATCATGTTGCTAATAGTAGTGTATGGCACACTTTGTAATGCTATATTGACAACTTTGACTGCATTTAAACATGCTTGATGATTCTGGTGATGTAATGATCATTTTTGACATGGTTTTTTATCTTTTAATGAGCCAGTTGGCTCATTGCAGCTTATCACTAATATGAGATCTCTCAGACTCGTACAATTGGTAGATAGTCCCACCCAGTCTGCATGGCATACACTTGACTTAATATTTACAAACTCGCCGGGTATTATGGTGGAACCCCCATTCCCACAATTATGGTCAGACCATGAGTTACTGAAATATACTATCCCAGCCCAGAAAATAAAAAATGAGTTAAAGAACAAATTAAAATGGCGAATGTCATGGCGGAAAGTCACTCCCATCTCCTTTTCAATTCATTTCAACCCTCCATCCAAATTCCAAGAAGAAAACATCGATCGGGTTGCAACTTCCCTTGAGGGAGCCATAACATCTGCTCTTAATAAAATCGCTCCGTTTACTTAAGTCAAATTCAGACCCAGAACCATACCCTGGTTCACGGAACAACTGAAGGAATTGAAACTATAGGACCTCGTAACGGAAATGGAGGAAAAACAAGAACCAGACAGATCGGGAAAAATATAGAAGTATCCACCGTATCTATTTGGAAAACATTAAACAAGCAAAATAATAATTTCTCCTAAACTAGATAAAAAAAAGCAGCAAATTTCAACAATGAGCTTTATAACATCTTAAAAGAGTTCACGTTGCCCCAGTACAGTCATCGATTTCCATCTCACGGAACTGCGGACTCTCTTTCCGAATATTTTAATGACAAAATTAATGTGATTCATAACTTCTTCCCACCTCATGAAGATATCAATATCTCACAAAATTTCTCCTCCACTCCCACTAGTACTACTCCCATTCTGAAGAATTTTCTCCATGCAATCTAGAAGATGTGATCAGAGCCATGAATACAATTAAATCTGGTTCACCTGTGGATTCCATACCACAGCGTTTTCTTCCAATAATTGCAACGGTAATTTTGGACCAGTTCACTGACTTATTCAATAAGTCGCTGTCACAAGCTGTTGTCCCTAAGAAACTGAAGGACGCCAGAATCAGATGTATCCTAAACAAAACAAGAGCCGACCCTAATCTAGCAATAAACTATCGCCCTATCTCGCTCCTCCCCTCTTTTGGGACGATGCTCGGGTCGTTGGTCAACAGACTCGAGCCGGACTGTGACGAGTCCAGAACACCATGGTTTTCCAAATCCATGGTCTTCACAGTCCGGCGTTAGTGCCACACATAGTACTGAAACAGCACTGGTAGAAGTCATACATAACATCAGGCTAGCATTGTACAGAGGACAATCAGATATTCTCGTCCTGCTAGACCTATCAGCAGCCTTTGACACCATCTCCCACAGCATTTTAGATCTAAGACTCTGGGAGATTGGTGTCAGAGGGAAAGCCCTCAAATGGCTGAAGAGCTACCTAACTGACTGAGCCACTGCTGTTCAGATTGACGATATTGTAACCAGCAACAGACCTGTAAGGATGGTAGTACCTTAGGGCTCTATTCTAAGACCGACACTCTTTAATCTTTACGTAACTCTGTTGGCCAAGGTGATCAGATCCCACAGCTTTGATGTTGTGTCATATGCCAAAGAAACTCAGGTTCTGATCACTCTTGGCCCGGATCCTACTGACATGAAAACATGCTTTAAAAATTGTATGACCCACATCGACAGATGGATGAACTCAAACCATCTGCAACTAAACGGAGGAAAGACTGAAGTAGTCCTTTTTGGCAAAGCACACAAACACTGGTCAAATGATTGGTGGCCTCAAACTCTGGGACCTTGTCCAGTGCCAAAACAATCAGTCCGTTATCTAGGCATCCAAATAGACCACAAACTGTCTATGAAAGATCAGGTCAATCACCTAATTGGGTACTGTTTCGGCATTATGCGAAACCTACGCAAAGTTTTTAAATGGCTCCCGATGCAAGCCAGGAAACCATTAGTCCAAGGCCTGATCATCAACCGCATGGACTACGGTAATGCTTTGTTGTCTTCAATAAATGAAGACCTTCTCACTAGGCTCCAAGTCCTGCAGAACACTGCTTCCAGACTGGTGCTGAATCTCCCCTCGGGATCCCCTTCGCCCCCAACTTAAGACTCCTCCACTGACTTCCTGTTAGAAAACGAATTTTTTTCAAGACTCTTTGCCTAACTCATAAGAACATTCACAGCAATGGTCCCGGCTACTGGAAAAAGAAACTCAGCTGGTACCTCCCATGCAGGGCTCCAAGATCCAGCAACAAATTTCTTTTAACATCCATCAAAATCCGTGCAACCAGAATGGGGTAGAGATCGTTCTCTTTCCTCGCTCCTGCTTTCTGGAATAAACTGCCTCTGCACTTGCACGCTATCTCAAATCATAATCACTTTCGCTGCGAGTTAACAACCTAGCTGTTCGACTCCTAACCGGCCTTGCTTACATCTAACCCCTGAGCTTACTCAAGCGCCATGAGACTTTCGGGTGATATGTGCGCTAAATAAACATTCCTGATTTGATTTGATTTGTTTTATTTAAAGTGATACCCCTTTATGTTGTGAGGTATCAAGTATAGGGGGGGAAGTATTGTGATTTTATGACTCATGACCCTTTAGGGGCTTAATGTGAATTCAGAATGTCACCTAAAGTATTTCTATCCGCCTGTTGTATAGATTTGTAAATGAATGTACATCATTTAGTAGTGTGTGTGTAATAAATGTACTTTTCCCTTTTCTAGGAAAATGTAAAGACTGGACAATCATTTTTGGAGTGATATTGTTTGCCAGTGAATGGTGATTTCTAGTCCACACCACCTTCCATGAGTAGGCCTTGGACTACTAAGTGCATTAAACAGAAAATCTTTGTCTTACCAAAAGAGGAACTGAAAGGAGGAAAGTCATGACTGTTCTTATTAGACTGCTCCGCTTCACTTCCCTTTCCTGAGAGAGTCCAGTGTTACAGTGGGGTGCGTGCTTCCAAGTAAGGGGAAATTGTGGACGTATTACTTGCGCTGCATCACATCTTGCACAAGTAATACCCAAATTATTACAGCAGCTTTACACAGAAACAAACTTTAAGAGGTCTAGTATCAGAAAATGTACACCACGACTCCACTTGATACTTAATGTAAGACTTGAATTGTCACTATGCATTGGATATATATACGGTGCTATGTTGTAGTCTTTCCATACCAACCTTTGAGTATATGGATTACATGCGCGCAGTAAGTTAACACACTAAACTCTCCAAACAAAACCCCCCAAAGTACCTCTCTAATCGAATTTCCATGCACTATCCGTCTGTCTAATTAAAAAAAAGTCTTCACTGGCCTCCTTTCAGTACCTATTTTGGTAAGTCAAAGATTTTCAGTTTGATGCGCTTAGCTCTGGAACTCATTCCCAACCCACCTGCAAGGCATTCTGGGCAAGATACACTTTTATAATAAGTAAAAAATTGATTATCCCTTTGACTAGTTTCTTTTGCTTCGTAGCATTTAGATAGGTACCTTCAGGCGTTGACGAAATAAGTGCCCTTTAAATGCTGAAAATAAATAAGTTGAGTTTAAAGCAGTATTGAAACAGTAAATTGGAAAGCAGCATTGAAACACGATTGGGACGCAGAACCTGTTTTTCTCACCTCTGACCCTTGGATAAACAGTGCAGTATATTATTACGATAATACAATAAAAAGTAATGAATTGAATTTGAATTTTAAAATACTTGTTAAGCGCACAACTTGGCGCTGAAGGATGCAGGACCCAGGAGGTAGAATTGCAGATACTAGGGCGAGAAAGCTTGCATAAAGATGAAGGTTTTGAGTGCCTTGCGAAATTCAGACTAGGAAGCAGCCGACCTAATAGTAAGAGGGAGGGAGTTCCAGAAGGTGGGGGCAAGGACAGAAAATGTCATGCCCCCCAATATGTTCTTCCTGAACCGTGGTACAAAAAGAAGGGACTGAGAGGAGGAGCGCAACTCTCTGCCAGGACAGTAGGTTTTAATTTCGGAGATAATAAAAGCTGGGGCATTCCCGGCACGGGCCTGAAAGGTAGTGCAACTCATCTTAAAAAGGGCCCGTTCTTTGATGGGAAGCCAGTGCAAGGCCTTGAGTAGAGGAGTGACGTGATGAGACTTGGGAAGGCCGTAAATAAGACGGGCAGCTTGGTTTTGAACCAATTGGAGGCGCCAGAGGGCATAGGCAGGAACGTCATTGTACAAGATGTTACCATAGTCCAAGCGCGATAAAACCATTGCCATGAGAATAAGTTTCAGGGTAGAAAGAGAGAAAAACCGGTATTTCTTTCGTATGGTACGAAGGGTAAAGAAACAAGAAGAGACCACTGTGCTAATCTGGGAATGTAGCGTGAGGTGTTGGTTCAGTGTAATCCCTAGTGTTTTAACTGAGAAGGAAGGTGAGGGAGGGGAACCAAGGGAGGGGGGCGAGAACGTGGGGGTCCAGGGACTGCACCTACCGCCGGTGAGAACTAGCTCAGTTTTATCCGGATTAAGTTTGAGGTAGTTCCGGTTCATCCAGTCCCTAATAAAAATCATAACAGATTGGAAGTTGTGAATAGAAGTTGGGGAGTGAGAAAGATTAAAGATGAGCTGGAGGTCATCGGCATAATTAAAGACTGTGACCTGCATCATCTGTAGTGCAAAAATGAGGGGAAAGATATATAAGTTAAACAAAAGAGGGGAGAGGGAAGAACCTTGAGGGACACCACACTGCACCTTACGAGGGGAGGCAGAGAAGTCAGTAAGATGGACGGCCTGTGTGCGGTCCCCCAAAGAGGAAGTAAGCCAGGTCAGGGCAGGCCCCCTGATGCCCGCCGCCTCGACACGGGTGAGAAGAATAGAATGATCAACCGTGTCGAAGGCGGCGGCACTTGTTATGTTAAATGCTTCTTCCTCTTGTGTCACCATGGGACAAATTATTTGTCTAGCCAATTAATTTTTTGGGGGGGTTTAGAACGCCTGGGTGCAAATGCAGTTGTTTCTAGATAATACTGATGCCATGACTAATGGGGCAATTTTTCTACCTCCTCCAATCTGCTTCTCGAATTTGATGCAAATTGGGTAGATTGAGGCGTGCTTTGTCTGCTATTTTCACCTGAATGTGGTCAGAGTTATATTTACATATCAAATATTTATAGCTTTCTACAGTCTCCAATGTAGTTTGTAGTCTAACAATAAATTGAACACGGTTTTTGATTAGCAGGAAAAAGTTGGTTGAATTAAATGCAGCAGCCAGGAGAGGAGCAAAAGAGATGTGTCAGAAGACTGTCTCGATGTACAGAGGTTTTGGCCGACATTATATACAGTTCTTGAAGTACAATAAACCGATTACACATTCTTGTAGCGCACGCAAATCTGAGACTCGTCATGAAACCATAAATTCAACCATCTGATAAGGGGGCACAGGTGCCTCTCGACTTTGTGAACAACCAGTGTGGGCATATGTGTGTATGTGTCCAGATGTCCCGCATGGAGAACTCATGATCACTGTCTGTAGTGTGCATGCTGTGTTTTGATTGTCCGAGTGTTCCTAACTACATGTGGCATCTGAGTTTGTGGCATTTTGGGAACAAGCGCCTCTTTGTCCAAACATGTTTTATTGGGGCACATCCTCTGACCTTTTGTGGTATAGCTGCCTATCTGTGGGATCGATCTGGGTTTTCCCGGTTTGCACGTTTGTCTTGGGGCAAAATGTAACCCCACCTGTGACCCATCAATCGCCAGGCTGGAGTTTGGATCGCAGGGCCTGTCTGACCAAGTAACTCTGACTACAGATAGATTGGGAGGCCATCTTGGATGGGTGAGACAGCAGTGATACGAGTGTGTTATTATGTGTACATATAACATGGCGGTCATTGATATTGCCTTTATCGACATTGTCATTATTATGTCTACATTTGTTATTGTGTACATCGACATCCTATTTACCTATTGTTATGTGTATATAAATTATGGTGTACATTGACATCCCAATCCGATATTAATATTCCCCCGCTAGTGGAATTTTCAAAGGCATAATTTTTCTCATATTTCATGCCAATCACATTAATTGAGACTTGGTGTGTTTATGCTGTGTCTGCTATCCTAGCTATTTGCATACTACCTAATATGAGGACTGCTTTTTTACAGCAGTAAACCCTTAGTTCAAGGAAACCACACAATAGTAGTACAAAAATGAGAACCGTAAAAGATGACGTGCACAGTTTGGTCACCCACAGGGAAAACCAGGAAAAAATACTATGAGAAACCAGTCCTGCTCAGGGGCACCTTTCTCCTTCATGTCAGCTCGAAGATGATTCAGGGCTTGAATGGCAAGAGTGAGAGTTCTGTTTTCGAGATCATTTCCGGGAATAACCTTTGCAACAGGAAGCACCAATCTTGGCTCACACACCCCTCCCTGCATCGTGGTCATCAAGTCCAACACATACCGATGTTGCATCACCATGAGGCAGATGACTCTTAGTTCTTTTCTGATAGCATTTACGCCGAGCTCAATGTTGTTAATCATCTTCATTAGTTTCCAATTAGTTATCTGTAACTGGTGGGTGTATGCTTTTGTTTGTATGATGAAGAAAGGTATGGACCCCCCTGCGTTCACCTGAGTGTCAGCTAAATTCGTCTGGAATGTCCTTGTACTGAGCCCAGCCAAAGTAGTCATCAGTTCTTCTTTGAGCCTGTTGCAACAGAGTTGATTTCTTCTATAGCATATGTTGGAACAACAAAGATTGAACTTCTCCTGGGCTGGGGTGTGTATGGTCACGATGGTGTAGAGGCCCCGCCATCTGGGAATGAGCTGTGCATAGGCAAATTATCCACATTGCTAGTGGTAATTCATCAACATGAATGTGCCCCATTGCAGGTCTGGTTTGTGCAGTATTGCTTCATAATTTTAAATGGTACCAAGCGGTATTGCTCCTTTGCATCTGTAAAACACAAACAATACAGTCTAGGTTTTCATGCAATTAGGTGTTGCCCATTCCCTTCCAACTGTGTGTACCTATTTATCTTGGTATCCCAGATTTCCTGTGCTGTTGTTTGTACCCCCTCCCATGGGACCTATTTCCTCCAGCGTCATCAAGGTGAATGGCCCTGACCTGGAATTCAATACTGAGGTCCAAATATGTTACGGGTCACCCTAGAACCACAGATGGAGGTGGGTGCGGACATACTTTTGCACTGGTTGCAGTGGTTTTGCTACCTTTAAGAACCTCTTTTCTACGAAGTCTTGGGCCAAACTGTGTCCTCCCCTATTGTACCTCTTTTGCCTATCCTGTCTAGCTAGGGTTTGAATGTTGCGAGGTTCGTACAAATGGTATAGTGCTGTGGGGTTGGTACCGGCTGATATTTGCTACTGCTCCATAGCGTTCTATTCTATTGGCTTGTAGCTTGGCCCTAATCCTACATTGGTACAGGCGGATGAGACATTTTGCTATTTTGGAGGCTATCTCTTGGGATACGTAAAACCTGTCTGCGCCTACAACGTGGAGTATCTGCAAACATTTGTAACACAACTTCTTCCTGGTTTGGTTTCCCACAGTGCTCATGTGCTGATACCATGTGTTGTGCAGGAGTGCACTGTGTAGTGCGTGAGAAATGCTAGCGTTCGGTTTCCTTTAAATGTAAGTGAGGTTGGCGAGTCCCCTACGCAAGCCCTGCAATAATGTTGACGTAGGCTCCATGAAATTAGGCAGATTTTTGTCTTCGGAGGGACGCAAGAGCACCCATGCTAGACAGAGACTGTACAAAAATACATAACTTTGAAAACATTTGTAGTTCTAAGGATGGTCTCCAGGGGAGATTTATTTTGTCTGGGTGCCCAGGGCTGTCTTGGCTTGTGCTGATGTTTCCATTGTCACATGACTGTCCCTCTGGTCTCTGCTCATGGCTTGTAATGAGATCCTCCCTAATGAAGTTGGATGATTAGGTTATGCCTTTTTTCTGGAAAGTTCTGGTTTTGTGGGCTACTTTTGGGCTTCTTTGTGCAGGTTCTGTTTGGCGTTTACCTCTGCTTTTGGGCGATTCTGCTTCTACCGTAGTATACTGGAGGTAGGCGGGGAGTTGCTTGTGGCCATTCTGTGACTCTGCAGGGGAGCGACTGGGATTGTGCTTATTTGCTGTGTTTTCGACTAAAGTTGGATGCAAGGTCAGGACTCATCGTGATTAGCACAATGCGGGTAATGCTAATGGCTTTGATGGATTTTCTCTACCGACTGGGTGTCATGTGACTGATTGCTTCCGGTTTTGAGGACATTCATGTGGGAAACCTGGCTTCCGACACTGGATCGTCTGCCTTTTTTTGGAACTGTAAGAAGCTCAATTTGTTGGAAACCCTGGTGCTGTTGGGACCTACATAGCTCGGCCAAAGCTGGATTTGGACAAGTGGACCTGGGGGTTGGTTTCTATGCACCAGTCGGGGCTGCTCTGCACCTCATTGGGCTGTTTGCCCCAGGGGCGTGTCCAGCCAACCCCACTCCGGGGTATCAACAACGGAGAGAGGCCTGGGCACCTATGGGCACTTGGATGGCAAACTCTAGCACAAATTTCCGATCGATATAATATACTGCGGCACCAATATGGTTTGCAAATGCAGGTAAGGAAATGTATTGGGAAAGGGATATGTCATGTTGGGGGATGGTTTTAGACTTAATGTGTGTTTGCATTCTGCGATTGTGCAAAGAGATTGCCTCCCCAGACAGTGACCCCCTCCCTGCTCCTTGCTGGGCTGGTCTCCATGTCTGCTGCGGCTGTCGCCATGTGCATGACCAACCACCTAGCCTCTGCTGCGGCGCGGTGACTGTTGCCTGATTTCCCTAGGCTTATTATATGATGCATTTGCGTTACGCTGGTTTTGGCAGTTTCTACCAAGAGGTGGTGTGCATGACCTGCTCACTGCCGAACTAATTGGCATAGCTCTAAGAGGCTTCCTGTATAGTCTAGGACTATCCCCTTGAAAGGGGCTCAATGGACTAGGATCACCTTGGCTGGCGCCCATGTGGCTTGGGTATGGTTTGCTGGTTTGGGCTCTAGCAGGGAGGTTCCAGGGGAAGAGCAGACTATAGTCCCGTTCTCAATCAACTGGATGGGCATTCTTTGCTTGGACAGTAGGTGCCGTCCTAGTATATTAGTCGGGGAAGAAGCATAATACAACAATTGTTCCCTTATCCTATTCTCCCCTATCTCCAGCCCGAGGGGTTCTGTGAGGGGGACCTCGGCCACCGAACCACATTCCTTGTATTTTTACAGTGATTTTTTTTCGGGGCGGCTCCTTCCCGCCAGCATGACCTTGCTCCCCCTTGTATTCACCAGAAAGTGGTATGGCTTATTGCTTATTAACATCGGGACCACGGGGCCCTCCTTAGAGCAGTATGGAGCATACAGTGAGGTGACCGTGTCTTTGGGTACCATGCTGGCCTCTGAAGTGTGTTCCCTTTTTTTCCCTTGGGTTGGTGAACCCCACCGTACAGTGTTGCTGTCTGATACTGAAGAACTAGAGCCCTCTTCTTTAACGTCGCTAGACCTGTAGTTGTGTAGGTTGCAAGTTTGGGCCACCCTGAAGTGTGTCCATAGTTTTAACAGAGCCATTCTTTCAGCCTTCTCTTGATCCACATATCTGGTCTGAATGTGTGTTTTTGAATGTTCTATTATGTTTGTATCAAATGTTCCGCCCTCAGGCCAGGGGAATGCGTATGCCTCGGTATGTTCGTGCCACTCCCAGCAGTTTTTCTCTTGTTTCCTAGCCTGTGTTAGGGAATGTAGTTTGCATGTGTCCTAGCTATGACTTCATAAAGATTTAGGAAACTTTTTAAGGAGTTTGTAAACTTCTAACTTTCTGAAGTTTCAAATAATTCCAAAGTCTACTCTGATCGTGGGGAAATTGTGTTCACTGGGTTGTGCAGGCAAAAATTACTGGTTATGCGCTCTATTAAGGGACAACAATACATCACATAAAAACACTTAACAGTAGACAAAGACAATGCAATTAAATAATAACAATCTGTAAGAAAGTGCAATGGTTAGTTCAGAACAATGCGAGTTACTTTTTAGCAATGGAATAGCAAATATGGTTCATATTACTTGCTAACTTTAACAGCACCACAACATCAACAATGCATTATATAAAAAACTTAATACAAATGGAGGAGAAATAATTGACATAAAAATTGATTATTTTGTCAAAAAACTCTTAGCGTCTGCTGCCTGATGAAGTAGGAATACTCTGCACGATACACAGAGCTCAGTGAGCCCAATAGTCTGTCAGTATCAACTCTGGGACCAAAATAGCAACTATCTGCGTGGAGAAGAAGGAACAACCTGACAATTATCGGCCCTCCCTGGTCAGACACAAGCTATACCTTATTCACCAACATCCGAATTTTTCCCTAGCGTCCGAATTACACCCTATATCACACCTAGGAGTCATGTGTACCATTTGTGTGACGCTCATCGGTCCAAGCGGGAAAAAACACGTCTTCGCTTCTTTCAAACACTGTCAGTCTTAAGAAACCGACAGTCCCTAAGAAAACTCCTTTATATTAAAAAAATAAGATCAAGATGGTGACCCTATATCACAACCAGGGCCTACATGTTCCATATGTGTGATGCCTAGTAGTCCAAAACAAGAAAATAAAAAAGCAACCCTATATCACACCAAGGGCCTATGTATGTGTACCATCTGTGTAATGCCCAGCGGTTCTAACAAACTAAACTATAAACTACCTTCACCTTCCCTAGCGTACTGACTAAGGTAAAAAGTGATCCCGCTCTTCCCCTAGTTTGCCACATGCTGGTACTAGGTATCAGATGTAGTCTCTTACCCTGTGACGACGGCTTCCAGATGGACCTCTACACCTCTGATTCAGCAGAAATTTGAAGCAATTATGGCGTCTGCCCACTGGTCTTGTTGCGCTATTGCAAATCAGTTAGGACAGGGGTCCTTGTCCTTCAGCAGCAGTTGGGCTTGATGAACCAATCTCTCCTGTCTTGCTCGCCCAAATCCCTTGGATACAAGTTTACCTTGAAAAAATGAAAAGACGAGGTGTTTGGCAAAACACAAATAAGTTGGTTTATTTAAAATCAGCTGTTGGTAGAACAGCAACAGAGGCATATCTGAAGACGATCTCGATGTACAGAGGTTTGGCCTGCATTATATACAGTTCTTGATGTACAATAAACTGGTTACATGTTCTTCTAGAGTACATAAATCCGGGCCTAGTCATGAAATATAAATACAACCTTCTGATAAGGGGGCTCAGGTGGATCTTGACTTTGTGGGCCAGTGTCTGTGTCCAGATGTCACAGTGGGGAGCATGTGAACACTGCGTGTAGTGTGCAAGCTGTGTTCTTATTGGCTAAGTGTTCATTCGCTGAGTGTTCCTAATTACATGTTCCATCTGACTTTGTGGTATTTTGGGAACGTGCGCCCCTCTGAGTAAGCGTGCTTTATTGTGGGCCAATCTCCTCAGACCTTTTGTGGTGTAGCTGCCTATATGTGTGATAGATCTGGGTTTTCCCTGTTCACATGTTTGTCTTAGGGCTACATTTTACCCCACCTGTGACCCATCAATTGGTAGCCTTGTGGTCGTAGGGCCTGTCTGATCATGTATCTCTGACTCGAGGTTGAAGGGGAGATCATCTCGGGTGGATTCAACAGCAATGATATGAGTACGTTATTACATGTACCTATAATATTCCAGCGCCGAGACACCCCAGGGTATTTGTTGCGCTATAAAAATTACGTAAATATAAAAATTACGTAAATATTGATATTGCATTTGCAAACTAAAGACTGTTTTGTCTCTCTCTGGCGACCAAGAAAAGAAATCAGGGCAGCCTACCTCCGACACCGTCAAACAAACCAAGGCATGCAGCTCATCTCTCGCAAAAGGCATTATATTTACTACTAAGGGGGGATGAATGCGAGAGGCAGGCGGAGACTCGGCAAAAGAAGCTGCACTTTAAAACTGCTAGGCATACACAGTCCGTTTCCATCAATATTCAATATCAACAAGAGAGGTAGGGTGTAGACACTCCTGTACCCCAGTAATATATATTGTAAACAACGAAGGAGTGACTAAGGTGCAAAAGAAAAGTGACAAACGTGATAGGTTCAAAGGTTTATGAAATAAAGCTCCGCTGTGTGCTGCACGCGTGATCAATACTCACACGCGTGTAGTATACACAGCGGGGAAGTCTCAATGTCCCTAAGAGGGCCCGAGCGACTGTCTTCAACTGGAAGAAAGTCAGGGCGCTTGCTGGTCACCCTATAGTGGGTGGAGGGAAAGAACCTTAATTCTTAGAAGGACCCTCACTCACCACTAGTTGGTGACATGCTTCATCATCGGGTCCCCGCTGGGGTGACCAAATGCCTCCCCAGCGTGCTACGACGCCTGATTAAAGCGGAGCAGGATGTGGTGGGTGCAACAGTGCCCAAATTAGGAAGTGACTAAATGTGATAGTGCAAATGTGTATTTAACAATTAAAAAATGCAAAGGTTGTGCCTTTAGGAAATGTTTTAATAATGGCCAGCTCGCATTAGTTAAAAACAAGGTGAGCGGACTCCCCGGGTTCTTAATTAAGGAACCGGAATCCTGGATCAGAAGTAAAATTTGGTCGACATGTTTCAGCTGTTTATATTGCGTGTAGCTCAGCTTTCTTCAGGACCTAAACCAAAAGTCCTCCGGTGGTGTGCGCGCGCTAAGGCGCACCCTCCCGTGAGGCTCTAAGTGTGAAAAAGTTATATACGGTGTCAAAAGACGGAAAACGTTCCATCAACACCACACTACTCACTCTGGTAGGGGTGTATTAAAAAAGGGAACTTCCTAAGGGAACAGATTGCGCCCCTTCGGAGATGACAGCGTGGGGTGACTTCACGCGGCGTTTTTTTCCACGCCCGCGGCTCCCCTCCGTGTACCTACACGGACAGCGACTGTATGCAGTAGCTAATGCTTAGAACTCTGGCCCTGAAGAAAGCCATGGGATCTTGTCCCAACCGGCTGAAACATGTTGGCCTTGTAAATGCAGTTATATGTTTAGACTGCTTCCTCTGCATTGCTCTTGTTTGTTTGAGGAAAAGGACAAATTACATTAGAGTTTTTCGCCTATTGATCCTTTTACCCCTTGCTTTTAACTCACACATCTCTTGATTTTTGCACTGCACTCGATCCCATATTTATCATTTGTTCATTGGTACCTTAGCGATTGATGGTGCGACCCAATTGAGTAAGGGCGATGGATGGGTCTCATTGATCAAGAGACATACCACCCCATTTTTGGATGACCAAATGAGAACACTTGATCTACATACCTATTTGATGGGAATCCAACACATCTCTGTACGGGTCTTACCAACAATCTCAGTAGGTCCTTCGACAGGTTTGTCCTGGCACACATTCTGATATAGAGACTTATATAGCTCTATTAGCGCCTAACTCACTTATGTAGGAGTTTTGCAGCAGCTCGGAGTACTTGAAGCTCCGTTATAGACCCCCGGTTCTTTTTGTTGTTAACAATCCAACTTCACCTGGAAAAAAGGAGCACGCACACGAGGATTCACAGATTGGCTGATTTAATGATATAAAGTCACTCCAGACCTGGCAGCAAAACAAAGAGCCACGTTTCGGCTGTATAATCATCTACTAGTGGTCGCCAGTAGGTAGTTATAGTTAGGACCTAGTTTCCGTAGGAAAAAAGTTTTTGACTTGCTTACATCTTTGGCGCCGCTTGACGAATCTTCGAAGAATATTTCAATACTGTGTGCTGGTGATTGTAGTTGTGCATGGAAAGTGTTGGGGTGAATCGTCAAGCGGGGGCTTAGAACGGTCAGGGAGGTGGGGGGTTTACAAAAAGTGTTTCCCATGTTAGTTCCCATAGGGATTTTGCACACGCCTACTGCCCGAACCACTGGACGGAAGTACACTCAATTTGGCAGAAAGGTAGCACCTGATCAAGAAAGACACCATTTTGTTATTTGGTGTTAATCCATTCAGTATAAAAAAAAATTAAAAAAGATCTTGTATATCCAGGGATGCCACCCGTCAGCGAATCCTCCTGATCTTGTGCAGAGTTCTTCGTTGAAGTATTGGCAGCCAATCAGAAGTGTTGGCAGACATCTTAGGACTTGGACTCAGCCGAGTCCCAAAAAAGGTTGAAAGAAAAGAGGGTGGGTGGGACCAAGCCAGGGCGCAAAAGCATTTTTTTAGGTATCGGCCTGCCAATGCGCTTGCGCATTGCTGGCGGAGATTATAGTAAGGGCAAAAGAACAGTCTACCAACGGCGGATTAGCCACAGTTCATGTGAACTATGCGCGTGCACAAACCAGCCACGTCACAAACCACCATTTGTCTGTGCCTCACATCACACTTCAAAGGCTGTCGCTCGCCGCCCCCCCACATGCGCACACCAGCACTCTCCTACTTCCCCTCACACGACCTGCCGCTCTTCCCATTCACACGCTCTGCAGGTAACCATTTGCCAGCATGCGGAGACTTCAAAGACTTCAAGCTGTGGCCATAATCAGGCTCCTCTGCTTGCCATAACCCCTCCCTTTTCCCCCTCCCTCCTGGTCAGCCTCCCTCTCCCAAAAGCCTCGCTTAGGCGCCTACATACATAACTCTCGTGCTCCCTCCCCCGATCACTTTCGCTTTCACGATTACATGCAAAACAGAAAATGTATAGTTCAGCTGTTGATCTCCCAACTCAAGGCTGTATGTGCGACATCAAAGAGTTTAAATACCTATATTCCAAGAGGAGTGCTTGGTCTTGAAGACCTGCGTTAAGAAAATAACTCTAAAAGGATTGTCTTTGCTTAGGGATAAATCACAACTGCGATCAGAGACCTATGTTGAGAACCCCTAAAAGGCTATGTTGTCGGAGATTCATGTTTCTACTTAGTCTCACAACTTGTCTCCACCATCACTGACCGCAACTGCCCCTGGACGCTTCCTCTCATGTGGTGCCATTTCCACTTCTCGCTCTGTTGGTTGCACACTCGTTCCCTCAGCATGTTTCAATAAGCCCAGTATGCCTGTCACACTCTGCTCTCCTTGTTACTGAATAGACCAACCCAAATTCAGTTGGTGTAGTCAGTAACACGCTGCACGCCAAACACTGCTGCACGCCTCACACTGTTGCACGCTGCAGGCCACACACAGCTGCACGCCACACACTGCTGCACGCCACACACTGCTGCCTGCCACACACTGCTGCACGCTACACACTGCTGCACGTCACACACTGCTGCACGACACACTGCTGCACGCCTCACACTGCTGCATGCTGCAGGCCACACACTGCTGCCTGCCACACACTGCTGCACGTCACACACTGCTGCACGCCACACACTGCTGCACGACACACTGCTGCAGGCCACACACTGCTGCAGGCCACACACTGCTGCAGGCCACACACTGCTGCAGGCCACACACTGCTGCAGGCCACACACTGCTGCACGACACACTGCTGCATGCCACACACTGCTGCATGCCTCACACTGCTGCATGCCTCACACTGCTGCACGCTGCAGGCCACACACTGCTGCAGGCCACACACTGCTGCAGGCCGCACACTGCTGCACGCCGCACACTGCTGCACGCCGCACACTGCTGTACGCCGCACACTGCTGCACCCCGCACACTGCTCCATGCTGCTGCACCCTGCACACTGCCGCACGACACACACTGCGGCACGCCTCACACTGCTGCATGCCTCACACTGCTGCACGCCTCACACTGCTGCACGCCTCGCACTGCTGCACGCCTCACACTGCTGCACGCCTCACACTGCTGCACGCCACACACTGCTGCACGCCTCACACTGCTGCACGCCGCACACTGCTGCACGCTGCACACTGCTGCACGCCGCACACTGCTGCACGCCACACACTGCTGCATGCTGCACACTGCTGCACGCCTCCCACTGCTGCATGCTGCACACTACTGCATTACTCACACTGCTGCATTACTCACACTGCTGCATGCTGCACACTGCCGCTGCACGCCTCACACTGCTGCATACTGCACACTACATCACGCCGCACACTGCTGCACGCCACACACTGCTGCACGCCACACACTGCTGCACGCCTCTCACTGCTGCACGCCTCTCACTGCTGCACGCTTCTCACTGCTGCACGCCTCTCGCTGCTGCACGCTGCACACTGCTGCATTACTCACACTGCTGCACGCCACACACTGCTGCACACCTCACACTGCTGCACGCCTCACACTGCTGCACGCCTCACAACAACACAACATCACCCAGGGACACCACCACATCACTTTAGGACTCCACCACATCACTCTAGGCCACCACCACATCACTATAGGACACCACCACATTCCTCTGGGACACCACCACATCACTCTGGGACACCACCACATCACTCTGGGACACCACCACATCACTCAGGGGCACCACCACATCACTCAGGGGCACCACCACATCACTCAGGGGCACCACCACATCACTCAGGGACACCACCACATCGCTCTGGCACACCACCACATCGCTCTGGGACACCACCACGTCGCTCTGGGACACCACCACGTCTCTCTGGGACACCACCACATCACTTTGGGACACCACCACATCACTCTGGGACACCACCACATCACTCAGCACAACCACATCATCACTCAGCACCACAACAGCATCACTCAGCACCACAACAGCACTGTCCTTGCTTGCTACCAACAAGCATTGCCATAGCCAATAGGACTCACATTAAGAAAGTGTAAGCTATTGGCTTTCTGAATAACAATGCTATTAATTTATATATTTTCAAAGCCAACACATATTAAAAGAAGTGTCATTTACAATACAAATAGCTCACACTTTCCTAATGCGAGACCTATTGCATTGCAAATGCTTGTTAATATATTGTGGCAGAGTTGCGAATCCAGTGCAACAAAAAAGGGGAGAAAAAAGAAACACGTGCAGTCTCCCACGTTTGTTTACAGTATAGCCCTCGGATGGGTCAGGTCCCATAGGCTTATTTAAATGTGTCTGTATGAAACTTCAGTGAAGTTGAACTTCTTCTCGGAGCACCCTGTGTGGGTTTTTCACTGCTCAGCTGAGGAGCTGATGGGAAGGAGAATCTGAGCCGAGAGATGCCTCCTCTGAGCTGCGAGTACTGCACCTCGCCTCTGCCCGGCTGTCCTTGTACATGGATAGAGAGGGCAGAGAGGAGGGCAGAGAGGAGGGGCAGCGCAACTTTGTTCATCACACACCAGCAGAAACAGCCCCGGACGAGGAAGAGAGTCCTGCGGACAGAACCATGCGCCCTCCTGGGGCAGCCAAGCAGCAGCTCCCCTGCATACTAGACTGGACAGCTTTGTCCAAGATCTCCGTAAGGAATGGGGTCTGGACTTGTTGTGGGGAGTTGGAGAATCTTGCCCCGTACCTCTTGTGCTCCAGCTGCCCTCCTGGGACTCAGGAGTACACACGAGGCATGGGAAGAGAGGAGGCAGGCATGGGTAGGACGACTCAGATGCAGCCAGTGGAGGCCAGGATATACAGATAACCATTGTCATCAATGGGATACTAATCTGCATTTAATGGGCAATTAGGGGAGCCTTTTATTACTCCCCTTGACTCCAACTTCCCGTTTATACCCCCTACAGTTCCTCATCACACTCAGCCCCTGGGGAGTATCTTGATCATGAGGGTATAGGAAGGATCAGTGTTTTGCAACCAGGCGCCCCTTCACTCCCTGTCCCTAACTGTGATTGGCATTTCATGGGTATGTGTAGATGGGAGCCCTTTTGCAACAATAGGGGGCACCTACTACTAGGGATCTACAGCTCACTCTCTGCCTGCGTGCTTAGGGTGAAAGGAGTTGCGTCCTCGTCTGTAGTGCGCAACAGCTTACCACAGCGGGTGCTCATCTACTTATGACACCTAGGAAGTCTTGTGTGGTCCGGGGAGGTGGAAGCCCACCTTCTTTGGGCCGTACAGTGATGAGAGGCTGTTATAGCTAGTAGTTATGTGCACCACCTTAAGTTCAGTATCTTAGTGGATTCGGCAGCTGTAAAATATTTAATGCTGCCAATGTATTTGCACGCTCAAGGACTGCTTTAAGCCTCTCAGCTTGTTATTAGCCAAGTATAACCTATATATATATATATATATATATATATATATGTGTATATATATATATATATATATATGTGTATATATATATGTATATGTATATGTATTCTTTTTATTTTACACTGCTCAGCAAACCATACATAAAGAACACAACTACAGTGGGTCATCACTTAGTTAATCCCAAGTATAGTGGTCAGTACAAGTATTGCAATCTTCTTATAGCTAAATAGCCGGGCCTATAAACCCCGGTAGACCGGCCAATCCCCCATATCCTTTCAATTTCCGTGGACATCCCCTTAGATATATTGTGTGTTCAAAAAGAAGGTAGAGGATTGTGCCCTCACAATTGTCAACAGAAAAATCATGACCCGGACCGCAGAGACTCTAATTACGGCCTTCTTTTGAAATATGAAACTGTCCTGACTGATCATTTGATTTTGCCTTGAAAAAGCCCACGGCCTAAATAGGCCCTATGGGCGAAACACGTGTCGGCTGTCCTTCCATACAGAGGAAACATTAAATAAAACTTTAGCACGTTAAACTTTTAAAGAACACCTGATTTTTCGTATGAATTTCTAGTGACAATTGTGAGGGCACAATCCTCTACCTTCTTTTTGTACTTACCCCCATAATGGTTCTTGGGTGAAGCCTTTTGTGAGGAATGTGCCACAACAAACTTGGGCCATGAAAATTGTAGCACCTAAACCCAGAAATCTCCACTCAAACATCTATTCATATTGTGTGTTCAGCTTGCCAACACCAGTCTAATTCTGCCTCCCAGTCTTCCACCCTCGGCTGAGAAGTTACTCCCCAGCACTGCACTATGTTACGCTTTGCTATCATGGCTGCCAGTGCCAACCACTACCTCTTATATCAGGCCAAGTCTCCTCTCCAGGGACCAGCAGCATGTACCATATCGCCTCGACTGGGACCTCAAACCCCACCACCTCTGACATTATCCTCCCAATTTTGTGAGCCAGTAATAGTGAATATCCGAACATTCTAACAATAAATGATAGAAGGTCGCTTTCAGCCCACAATCCCTGTGACACAGATGTAGGAAAGTAGGATCTGCTTTAATGGTCACCCCCACTTTTTCTTCTGGTGTCACTTTGTTTTTCTGACTACTCTGACCAGAATCCTGCTAATCAGGACCCCAGTACTTTGGTACCTTCCTAATTGGCTACCGGTGTACCCTTCTAAGTCCCTCATCTATGGTAAAAAGGTACCCAGTGCCATCAAGTCAATTATGAGATGTCTAACCATATATTGGCTGCACCAAAACCAGTCATGTTTGGTATCAAACATGTTGAAATCCTACGCCAACACCCATTCCAGTGTTGGATGTAGGATCTCATGTAGGGAGCTCCCCTGTATTTCCGGTACCAGCCTTTCAGAGTCTCACAGCAAGCTAGTGTGTGCTGCCTACCACAGACGCGATTCTGCCTTCCTGCTGCTGAGCCAGGCTCGAGCAGAGGAAGGTAGGACTAAAGGCTTCCTGACGTAGGGAGGTGTGACCAACTCCCAGACAGGAATTGGTGTATTGGGATGGAGTGGGGTGTTTGCCAGCGCCACCATATTGCTATGAAGGGCACATTTGGTGACCTCCTTGCATACTCCAGTTGGAACCGGCTCAGGGAGCCGTTGGCTCCCGCTCTGGCGTGAAACTGGACAAAGGACATCCTCCCCTCTGTCCAGCCTTTCCTCAGGGAGGGTTCCCCTGAATCATCCCAACCCTTTCCTTTGGGTACTTATGGGCTTAACTGTGGGTGGCTGTTCAGATTCGTCGTGGGACAAGATTCCGATCTGAAACCACTTCATCTTCAACCATCGGGGCACGTTGGACTTCGTTGAACTTTGCTTTGGGAATTGATACTGCATCTGGAAGGCTCCTGCTGCTCTTGGTCTCGTCGACTTGACAGTCTTCTGCATCGTCTGTGCCTGTGCTCCATCCAGGTTCTTCTCCAAGCCTGTGGGCATCAAAGACACCGAAGGAATCTCCCTAGGAGTGAAGGAGTCACTCCCCTGCATCCGCATGCACCGCAACTAAGCTGATCAGTATGCTGCTTCTGATGTCCTAAAGACACTGAAAGGCTCAGCTACACAGAAAGTGGTTCTGGAACTCCCTCGAGGCCTGCAATGTCTTCTGAGGAAGTTTGAAACCAGTACCCCTCGTAACCGCTGGAGCAGTACCCCTGTGCACCGTTTCGACGTGATGTTGCCAAGGCTCTTTGTCTCTCTTCCCCAGAGATCTTCGGACTTGAAGAAGCGCCAGTCTCCAGCATCGCCTCCTACCAAGATCTTCATCCTCACCACATCCTCTGCCCCGTGGGCCTACATTCTTGGTACGCTGCTCGAGGACCTCTTGCGACTCCTGTGCCTCAGGCCTGTGGGTTCTCTTGAGGGTCTTTTTAGGTTCAGTGGGCTCCCCTGCTTGCTTGGGGCCTGCTCTGACTCTCCTGCACTTGGTGAGTCCCTTGGACCATGCTGGCCCTGACACTGCACCTTCTTTGTTTTCCTCGTCTGTTGCTGCTGAAAAGGCTTGTTCGTGCTCCCTTCAGACACTGACCCCCTGGCTCTTGACTTCAGACGTGGAACAGCTCGTGAACGGCTCCTGGTTTTCTTTAAGCATCGCCTGGTCCTGACAGCTGCAGCGACAAGGTCTCATTCAGCTCTCCTGCATCTTCGTTCATCGGTGGTTATTGGTCTTCCGTGCCTCGTGGTCACTCCAGAGTGGCATAGACTCTGTCCCCTCTGCTTGCAAGTACTTCTCTTCAAGAATCCACCCTTGGATTCCACCTGACTCTTTCATCTTCTTCGCCAGCGGCATCTTCACTGAAGTCCTCCATTGTTGTAGGTATCCTTGTTCCTGGGGTATCCATGGTTGGGGTGGCTCTCCAACCTTCCATCTTCCACTGGGTTTCTCCAGGGTCCTCTGGGAAGGGTGCTTCTTAAAAACGTCAACCGCAACTTCCCTATTGACTTGTATTGAGTAAGTGGTCATGTTTCCACTCTGCACACGGCCTCCGTTAGGTACCTGGGTACTTATTGTGGGTGTTTCCTTGGGTCCCCAGCTTTTCTAAGTCTTCTGGGTCCTATGTGGGTTGGTCTCCCCCTGGAGACCTCTGTGTATTTGTGCTACTTACCTGTTCTACTGTTGAAGTATTGTGTGTATTGCGATTATATCTCTGGATCCCATGAGTTAGTGAGTGTTTGTAATAAATGCATATTGTTATAACCACACTGTGTGGTTCTTTTTCACTTAACTTACACTGTATGATTAGTAGTGGTAAAACAAGCTGCTTTATACTCCTTCTGGACTAAGCTTGAAGGCTGCTCTCCACAGTCACCACTTAGAGAGCTTTCTCTTGAAGACCTTTAAAATCACCATAAGGGTTGTCTGGATTAGTGTAGAGTGCACCATATACTAAGCCATCCTCTTACAATAGTTGAAACGGTACAAAGTATTGTCAATGTGTACCAAACTATGTAGCAATAATCTAGAATAGTATATTAGATGGAAGAGTTTTAGCTGAATCAACCAGAAGTGGGAGTGCATTGACACTTCTCTCAGGCCTTGTAGAGCTTCTGCTCAGTCTTTATCCTCTAGTGGGCTGAGATTATTCTCCCAAGCCGCCCTCAGCGTTCCCTGCTGGTCCGGAGAGTTGTTCATTACTTTTTTGTAGATTAGTGATATTGCCTTCTCCGTCAGAGGGTCCGTCAACAACGGATCTTCCAGCAGGGACACCTCCACTAGTTCTTCCGCCTCACAAATATGACGCCGCACTGCATGACCCAGCTGCAAGTATCGCAGTCATTCTCCTACCCCCAGGTCATATTCCTGCCGCACAACGGCAAATGTGATAAAAGCCTGTCCCCTTCACACATCACCCAATCTCTCGAGGCCAATCAGTTTCCATTTATCAAAACCCCTGCAGCTTCCCCACAGTGCAGAGCATATGACTGTCCCAGAGCGGTGTCATCTCCGTTAATCTGCCCTCCCAGCCTAGATGTTTCGTTGCTGCTCGCCATGCCTTTACCACCATTTGTGTGTGGACAAGGAGACCTCTTTCCTTTTTCCTGATGTACAATAAGGGGAGATATCCCTGGCTCCCATCGCCATTCAGACCACTCAGTATGCCGGTTCTGCCCAGTCCCTAAGCACCCAACCATTCACCGTAACCAGCTGAGTGGCCCTATAATATTTCTTGCTATTGGGATTGCCAGTACCCCTCATAGGCTCCTCTCTGCAATTTGTGCAGAGGTATACAAGAAGCATCCCCACTCCACAGCAGGGACTGCATCTCGGCATAGACATGTCGAAAGAAGGCGAGCAGAACGGGATAAGGTGTGCTTTACAAAATGTTTTAAAGCAGCAGCAGCGTCATCATCTTAAATAGAGTTGCACAGCCCATCAATCAGAGCGCAGTGACAGCCAATGCTGGACATCCCTAGTCAATGTGCCTAGTTGGACCGACAGGTTCTGCTTGTAGGAAAGCAGAGCCCTCCTCTTCATGTAAACCCCCAGGAAATTAAAGACCATCCATCACCACAGGAACCTTGCACCTAGACGTCAAGCTGGTAGTTCCTCCCACCAGCGGGAATAACAGGGATTTGTCCCAGTTTATGCGATAACCTGAATGGTCCCCAAATATGCGGAAGAGCTGCAAAATTCGGTCAGGGGACTGCCTCGGTCTCGTAACGTAGAGTAGAATGTCAACCGCATAGAAGGAGATGCGCTCCTCTCACTCTGCCCCCACCTGGATAACCCATATCAAGGGTTCTTGTCGTAACCATGCCGCCATGGGCTCCAGGGCCAAAGCAAATAACATAGGGGATAAAAGGCACCCCTGCCGCATCCCCTTCTGAAGAGGGAACACTCCAAACACCGTGGCATTGACCAGCATCCGTGTCAGCGGTTGCTCATGTAAAAATGTAACCCATCCGATGAATTTAGGCCTAAGCCCAAATGAGGCGAGACCGCTTAGAGGTAACACCATTCCAAACTATCAAACGCCGTCCTGGCATTCAAGGACAGGAGGGTCGCCGGGTCAGTGAAATCGGACTCAGTGACTTGTAGGATCCCGAACAACCCCCATAGATTTATCCTAGTCCCTCTCTGGGGCATAAATCTGGACTAGTTCAGATAAATGAGCGAGGTAAAAATTGTACACAATCGTATGGACAAGGCCTTAGCCAAGACTTTAACCTCAAATTACGTAGAGAAATTGGTATATTTGACCCCCAGTCCGCTAGCAGCCTACCGCTATCACTGCTGTTCTTTGGTCCCTAGATAGGGCGCCTTTTGGTCTGGCCCCCTGAAGCATATGTAAGAGTTGCTCCAAAGTGTTATCTAACATACATACAGAATCCCACCGGCATGCCATTTCGCTATTCCGACCTACCGCCTTCCCAGACTGTAGTGCGGTCCGCCATACTTCTCTCCTCCACCATTAGATCTCCCTCCAACATTTCCAAATCGCCTGTGGACGAGTGTGGTAAGGTTATGTCTCTTAAAAAACCCACACAGTCCGACTCCGACATCTCGGATGTGGATGTATACAGCCCCTTGTAATAAGCTGCAAACGCCTCGGCAATCACTGCTGGTCATGTGACTCACTCTTGCACCATCGACTATCTCTGGGACCGACCTAGCACCCACTTCTCTCCTATCCTGCAACGACAACCATTTACTAGCCTTGTCAGCCACCTCATGTAGGTGATGTTGGGTGACCAGAGCCTGTGCCCTGGCGCTATCCTCCATCAACTCCCGGTACTCTCTCTGGCGCAGTCTCAACCAATGACCCAATGCCAAAGACACCGCCCCCTCAGCGGCGATGCGGACCTCCAGCCTGAGATCTCTCCCTCTAGAGTGAGGCACTGTGGCCTTTTCTCCTTCTTGATTGCATCAATCTAAGCTTGGGTGTGTATCCTGATTGCCATTTTGAACGACTCCCAGAGCGTCACCGACAAGCTCACAGACTCCAGGTTTTCTCTCATGAGGCCCTAAATTTATTGTCCTTCAGATACAATGGGTCAATCTTCAGGGGTAAAACATACTCTCGTCATATCCTCCATTGACATTCCAGGTCCATACTTTTTTCAACTGCTCGTAGGTTTCAGGCATATCTAAAACAAAAGCCTCTTCCCCCCTTCGGTTCTACCTTATGTAGACAGAGAACAATTTTCTCCCTTCTTAGCATCTCCACTGTAAGATGGTGGCTCCCCCGCACCCTTGCTGAGCACCTACTCTTCTGCTCATGGTACTGCATTAACTACCCAACTTTCCCCAATTGTGACCCCCTGCCCCCACCTTTCAACCCTGCTAGAGAGGTCTAGCATTCCCCCACTTCCCTACCTGCAGAAATCTGTCCCCCAAACAATAACAATCAAAACATGATATGAGGGCACCACAGAGATAATCAATAGAGTAGGGATACATAGTATCGACCCATGTGCAAATAATGAGTCTGACATCCCCAAGTTACCTTTAGGTCTGTAATGTCTGAGGTGTATAAGGAGTCTTTGCTTACAGTTTGACCTCCTTGTATCTTCCAGTTCAAATCAAGCCCGGACCAACACACCACACCCACTCTGTGCCCACCCCACTGCCCCTGTTGTGCTTACCTCCATGGCATGCCTACCCTTCGGCTCATGTAACCACCAACATCTCCTCACAATGTCTCTGCAGACTCCCCTTCCGTCTCGTTCTGGTCCTCCGCTGCTGCACATGAGTCTCTTGCCAGCACTCTGACCTGCCGTGCACCAACTCTCCAGCCATTCCCAGGCTTTCTCCAGAAATGCCATGTCTTGTCTTCCGCTATTACCTGAGGCTTTGCTGGAAAGAGCATCATGTATTTGATATCACACTCACTGAGTTCTCTTTTAACTGTCTCAAAGCTCCTCCGTTGGCGTTGGACCTGGAGCATGAAGTCAGGAAAGAAGTGAACCAGGGTATTTTCAAAGTGGATCTCTCCCCTCGCTCTGGCTGCCTGGAGGATTACATTTCTGTCACAGTAGTTGAAAACCCATGCAATTGTCATGTGTGGGTAGCCCCAGGTTGGGGTGGGGGCACCAGTGCCTGATGCGCCCTCCCAATCGAGAAGAATTTGGACAGATGTTTGGACCTCAGGGTGTTCAATATAAAGTTCTCCCAAAAAAGATCTACGATGGGGCCCTCTGCTTTCTCTAGGACCCCCACCACTCTGATATATTGTTCCTTCTCGCCCTTCTTTCCTGGTTTTCAAGTTTTGTTGCCATAGACATGGTCTGCTATGTCAAGGATTGTACTTGTGATTCGCGGTGTTTCGTCGTGGATTAAAGCTGAGCTATTTTAGTCTCCGCCATTGTGACTTTCTCACTGAGCGTCTGTAGGTCCGCCCTGATCAAGTTAACTTCAATAGTCTCAGTTGGGTTCTGGGGTGCATTTCACATCTTTTATTGCTGCCATTATTGACTAGAGGGAGGGCTCTGTCGCCACTTACCCCTTTACTGTCAGGGAGGTATTTGGGTCTGCATAATTATCCATTTTGTATTTCTGGTCCTCTCCGTTTTTTAACTGGTCGCCCTCCTATTTTATTGTGGGGTCTCGTTCAATTCTTGGGCACCCGCAGTCTCTCGGGGTTGGGCCCAGTGACCTTACTAATCCCTCCTTGCTCTGGACCCACGTCTTCTATCCCCTCAGTGCCCCTCTGGCCTGTGTCTGCTCCGCACCTCGCTTTCTGGCCGGGTCTTGGGCCTGCTAAATCGACAGGCCTTCTGCCACTCTCATAGTGCCAATATCGGCCCACTCACCAGCCCGCTCGCAGCAACATGCGTGTCGCAGAAATAATCAGACAAGACAACTTTTTGTTGGAGAAAAGTAGCTGCAGGTTTATTAGCATATACATATGCCAACAAGGTGGGTTATCTTACAGACGATCCAAAGGCAAGCCGCCCCTCACAGCCTACCACCTGATGGGCTAATTTGCAACGTGGCCTTAGCCAATCGTTGCTTAGCGGTTGTGGTGAGGAGATAGCCCCTCCCATTTCCGGTGAACCATTGGTCCACCCTCTTGCTCACTCGCCCCCCCAACAAGGGGCTGAGCGTTCAAGCGACCCCAGGTTGTACAGGTTTCCAACCGCCTGTAGGATAGTGGGGCGCCGTCGCACCCCCAGGGTCCACCGCACAGACTTCCGGGGGATATTAGGCCTCAGCATCCTTTGTGCTCCTGAAGAGGGTACTCCCGGGTACCTTTCCGCCTCTGGATCGCCCTGTAACTCCGCCACAGCCCTGGGTGTGGCGACCGTCGCAGCCAGGGCCCCCCACCAAGGCCGGCATGCTTCCTACTATTCCTAGCGTGTTATTTCTGGGGCCTCTCCCCTAACCAGCCAGAATCGGTCCAATGTAACTCGGGCTGGAGTGCCAGAATATTCTCCCAAAGCCCCTTGCGCTTAGCGTAAGGTTTCCCAAGTCTAATGACGCCCTGTCTCCTCTGCCCCCTGAAATACACACAGCGCAGGACTTCCTGCGTATTGGCTCCAGCACCTCCCCTGACTAGCGCCTTGCCTACAGGGAATGAGACATGTCTGACCACTGAAATTTACCTGTCCCCCACTGGTGGCAAAGCCCACCGTAAGTTCATTGTGGTCGTTCTTATCAAGTGCCATGGAATACTGCAATGACCAGCGCAAACCATGGTAAAATAACTTTGGTGCACACACTAGGTGTCACAGACAGTAATGGGGGATTAAGAGTATAGAGTCCTGATAAGCTACACTGCAAAATTTTGCAACATGTCAACCTACGCTGCTTGCTGAACAAGCGCCTGGTCACAGAAGCCTGAACCCTGCTAACCACTTGAGCCCTTATATATACACACCGGAGTGGTGTCAATTAAAGATAGTGTATCACAAGGTTCCCTAATTGGTGGATAAGGAGAATCCGCTGGAACCCGTCTGCGAAAGTGAAAATACAGTGACACGCACCTCATTCCAGAATACCCTTGCCTGATCCTCAAGGCACCTGGAGCCCGCTGCCCCCCGCAAGGCAGGCGAGGGAAAACTGGCCCAGAAACCCCAGACTGATATTCGAACACTAACACCACCACAAGGTCTAGTTCGGGATTGGCTACCCCTGACCTGGTAAGGCCTGTCGGAGGCCAACCCCCCTCCCCCCCCCTTTAGATGACAGTGAAACCTGAAGGGGGGTCAATGACTGAATACATGCCTGATAAGAGAGCAGTGCGATGCCAGACAAGCCTACTTCCATCAATATGTGCCAAACTAAGCTCTCCCCCCATGCTCCTCTCAACAAATGCACCCCAACCAAACAAGACCGTTGGTCGCATGTGCCAAAACCTGTCAAAAGGGGCGGGACTTGGCGACTCTCTAGGATGATCTAGCGGAACCATCTCTTGGTGCATGCCTGCTAACCTAACTTAATATATATGCTGGAACACCCACTGTCTAGGTGCAAACTAATCTGACATGGGAGAAGACCAGTAAGACATAGACAACGCCTTTCTCACAATGAGTGCTGTGTCTTCTCATGATATCCTGTGTGTTATTGATCCTCCTTTCACTGGCACTCGCCTGTATGACCTGGTGGAGCCACTAGGAGAACAGTTATTAGACCACTATACTTCCCTTCCTGGTGAGTGAAAAACTGCAAAGCGAGACCTTGTTTAGTACCAGAAAAACCCGAAATAAGTTACTGTCTTGGCGAAGCTTACCAGAGGACTTAGCCAGTTGTCACCCATTACGTGCCAACCCAAGATTGTGTAACGTTAAGACTGTCATAAGTAGCCTGTACACATCCGGGCGCCGCCCGTAAAATCACTAACAATCGCCAACATGGCCAAAACGCACCCACCCTTTGTCCAGAAAACTAAAGAAGAAAGAGTCTTAAAGGGTCAGCTAGACCCGGGGCGGAGCCAGCCGGGATGTCCCGGAGGGGACAGGCTGGAGGAAGTAAGAGGGTCAAAACAGGAACCCAAACTGTAAAAATGGATCCCGCTTCCCGCCAGTGGCCCTGGGGAAATTAGACTGGTGATGAACTTATGAGAAAGTAATACGTGGGCCAAAATTGGCGCCCAACAGGAACCCTAAACTTTGACACACTGCCCTTGCCCACCTGGGCAGGCCCTCTCCCCTGCAGTGTGTAACCCTAAGAAGTGTCATGACACTAGCACAACCGTACCGCATAAGATTGCTTCTCCCCTACAAGCATTCTGAACCTGGTTGCCACCTTGCCCACAAGAGCACAAAACCAGGGACAGCAAGTAGGCCCTAGGACCGGAGACTGCCCTAGCAGTCCTATATTCCGTACACACCTGACCTTATCAGAGGCCTGTGTACTTGGTCCGGTAATCCTGAAAATGGCAGGATGAAAAACTCCAGGCTTGGGCGTGCTGGCCCAGAGCCCACGCCCTGGCCCCAGTGTGTTCTTCCCCTGCATCCGCTCGAAGCCTTGACAGACCAGCCTGCCCTGCGGAGATAACAACTGTATGGAATGAAACTGGCATTACTGAAAGAAAGAACAAAACTATGAAATCAGCCCCAGACAGCCTATACCGGTAACCAATTTGCTACCTCGAATCCCCGATTCTGAGCCCCTTACAAGCGCCCCAGATCCTGTACAGAGGGACCCATTCCAATATTGCACAGGGGATGCAATATGTGCCCAGGCAGACCAAAAGTATACCGACAACGCAAGTTGGAATACATGACAATACCATAATAAGTTGGAACGCACCCGTGCGTTTCTGGAAGCGAGAACAGGTCCTACTTCTACTGCCAGCCCCTCTGCTGGCATAGTCCATGCTTCCTCGTAGCATCAGATCAAAGGAGCTACCAATTCGCATACTTCCATTGCCCAGCTAGCGCTAGCCGCCCCCCACTCTATGGCTGCCAACTTATAACTTCCATGTGTGCCAAGTCATCCTTTCGGTACAGAAGAGTGTAATAAACAGACTATGAATGACACTTTCGTGTTAGCAAACCGTGAAGAAGAGGGAGACCCCAAATCACTGACTAGGCCTCTTTGCCCAGCAAAGCTCTAAGAGGGCCATGGATAAAGCCTGCTATACGAGACATATCCAATCTTGGCATGTCCCCGTGTGAGACAGACCTGACTACAGCGATTTGGGAGTCAAGGTGCCGTAGACAAGTTGCACTCCAGGCCCCCAAGCCACCACTGCAAAAAAAGTATGCAGGAGATGCACAAACTGGACGGCAAGTTGGGGAGTGCAACAAAAGCTGTATGAACAATTCCAATCTCTTCTAATACAAATACACTAGGTGTGCATGGACACGTAAGCACTCCTAGGAGCCCTAACAAGAGGATGTAAAATTGTTGCCTGCCAGTACATGTGCTTGAGAAAATTTGCCACTTCGAACATGTAATTACTCTTATTACATGTCAAAGGGAACATGCCCCCAAAGTACTAAAGTGCGCTACGAAATATCCCGCCAAAGAAGAGAGGCTCGGGAGAGGCTCCCTGGTGCAGCCGGACCAAGGCAATCAAAATTTGCCACCCCGGAAGTGACAAATGTATTGCTTGGTCTAATGAGGAGGAGGAAAGTGGTGAAAAGTCTCACCCCTGACCACTAGAAAATCATGTTGCAATCCAGGTTGAGTAGAGTTTGTGAAATCCAGGTGTTGTTACTGGTAGAACCATACACAGTATTTCTTGCAAATAGGGTGGTCATAAAGACAAGGTCCTTAACTTATTAGTCCGGCTGCACAAGGGAAACTTTGCCCAGGTTAGGTGGGGAGAGCAGGGTCAACTTACAGAGCGCATCCCTGTCAAGAGAGTAAGACAGGGATGCGTTCTGGAACCAACCCTGTTCTCCCTATATGTGAACGGAGTAGTGGGCTTCCTCCTGGAGGTGTTGGCAGACTCACTCACCCAGGGGGGGGGGGGAAAGATACCAACTTTGTTGTTTGCGGACGACACGTTGAGCTGAGCTCGTCATGAGCACGAGAGGGGTTAAAAACCTATATGTATTGTAGCACTTGAAGAGCATTTTATTCTTAAATTGTTGTCTTGCACTCCCTTAACTAATGCCAAGAACATACTCGCCAAATACATTGAGATAAATACGGCAACATTCTACTTACTTGCTCCAGTCAAATGAGAACACCTATGTAAGAAATCGAACCAACCTGGGTTCTCAGATTAACTGAATTGCAAAGGGGAGTAATTCACATGACAGAAAAAGCTTGGAGAGCGACAAAAGCTCCCATCCTTCAAATGAAACTAAAATCACTTTGGAAAAAATAAAAACAAGCCATTGTGGCAGCAAAACTAAATTCTTTCGTGAGCAAGTGGAGAAAAAACTATCAGGGGATATATTTCTCTTCATACGCTCCACACTCGCTCCTACGTCAAAAGCAGTGCCATTCACTCTCAGGGTCAAAGGAACCAATGTTCCTACCAAATTCAGTGGAAACATTTGCACAATCAAAGACTCCAATCTCCTGTGACCCATTTCCAAGAGCAATTCTATCCCAAATTGTCTATACAGTAGTCCTACTTGGAATCTTTATACCTAGAGGGGCTCACTAAGATAGTTTGGGACCTCAAGCCTCATCAAAGAAAACTTTGCCATCTTTGCTGTGAAATGGAATATACTTATAGCCCTCTGCTAAGGGCTAAACGGGTTGTTAAAGGTCCTGAACCAGAGGGCCTTTAACAACAGGTCTAGCTCGAGGCAGAGGAACATAAGGCTATTAAAACATTCCACCCATTAAGGGCAGAATGTCCTTAATTTAAAAGGGAGAAACGTGAAGACAGGCATTGGAATGTTGGAGCTCTGGGCTTATACCAGCCATAATAAGTCTGAGCCACTCCATTGTCTTCAGTAGAGTGTTCAACATTGCTAAGTTATAATGAAATAATAAAGACCCCTCTCTCTCAGGTGATATCCTGGAACTCTCTAAAACGTGCCACATTACAACCTTCATGGCTAGGCACAGACTTTGAGGAATGTGTGTCTTTTTAACTGCTCGCATAAAAAAGAGAAACCTACCTTGTTACCTTTCAGGTTTCTATGTGGGCTGTAGCATTCAAACAGCTAAGCTAAAAATCTTGGGTGATGTATACTGGAGTGACGGTTGCATCCTGGCAGTGTTTAGATTTCATGACATTCAACATGGTTGACCATGGGAGTCTACTGTGGATCCTGGAACATCTGATGAGAATCAGGGGCACAGTGCTACACCTGTTCAACTTCTTCCTTTCAAAGAGATTCCACTTATTAAAAATTGGCAGTCACACCTCAACCACCTCCGTAGTGTCCTGTGGCGATCCTTAGGTTTTTTATTAGGAATGCATGTTAATCACCTTGTACAGCCCGTCTCTGTTCTGGATAAAGGCAGAGAACGTTGTAGAATAACATTATGAGGTTTAGTTTGGCCAACTTAACTGTCCAGCACAGCATTCTTTTGGATGTTATCGGGCGCACGTGGTACAATGCCATCCGCAGATACTTTTTTGATGACTCCACAAACAGTTCAGACAATAAAGTCAGGTTTTTAAACTGTGAATGTTTTGCTGTCACCTCATTATTAGTTTCTAATTTGAAATGTAATTAAGTTTCACCTACTCCTTATCTAACCTTTACATTCCGTAGGAGCCGAACCAGTTAAGATGGTATATATTGATCCACCACTTCCAAAAAAAGAGTTGAGTGTGAGAGAGAAGAACCAAATGTTTCATGAAGTCCCTTTTGAATTCTGGATGACTAAAAAAAAATTTGCCCAGACACCTGTAATGCATCTTGACCACTTAAAAAATGAACAGGTGAGTCACTGTAATGTACATGTTTTCAGGTTCTCACTTTACTGATCTTTTTATCTTTTCAGAAACCCTTGTTATGCACACAGAGTTTTAAAAATGTATTTGTTGTTTATTTTACATTTTTATTAAGCCTTGCTTCACAAAGAAAGTGTCAGCACACGGTCTATAGAAAATATTGAGAAATGGAAAAACCTTATAACTAAACAGCAGGAAGCTGACTCAGAGAAGGCAAAACAAAGTGGTGGGAGAGATACCCCATAAAAGGAATGAGTAGAATAGAGAGTGCTAGATGAGGGCAAAGAATAGATTAAAGACAGGATAGAGTGGATCATTCATTGTAGGATGGACAGTGGACGTTGGGTGTGGGGTAAGGAAGCATGGGAGAGAAAGGATGAAATGTGGAATGAGTGGCTAAGTTAGTGGAGTTGAATGATCGATGGAATGAGGAAAATGAGCTACTGGTCAAAATATAATACAAAAAGTGACATGTTTCTCAGTGTATCTTAGTTCTGGCAGAGTTCCTCTGACTGGGGGTGCTGCTCTTTAGATTGATTGCACTGCTGCTGCATTATGCCTGAATAGTCTTCAGTTGGAGTCTTTTCATCCTAAAATTTACATGGAGGAACAGATATATTACTTTTATTAAAGTCTAGGAGATTTAAATATGATGCATTCTAACTTGAATTAATTTATCGCCACAGGGAGGAACAAATATAGTTTTCGAAGAAACGAAATTTTGTAGGTAAATCTTTTTTTTCCAAGGCAAATATCTGGAGTTGCTCGGAGTAGTTCTAGGTGGGCTTTCACCAGTCCTATAAGGGTGGCATTCTCATAGTTAACATGATAGATTTGCATTGCTTTTGCCACAAGGTAGAAGTCTTAATGTTAGTGACATAGTTTTAGGATTTTACTGATTGAAGAGCCTATCATGAATTGAAACATCATTACAGGGACATCAAGTGGACAGTGTTAGAAAAGGTGTGGGGAGCCACACTCAGCATTGAGAACAGACTGGCCACAAAAGAGGCCCGATGGATTTATCAGGAGCGGGCGGACCAACAGGGCCTTAATGATATTATTGAGTGTAACTAGGTCATAGCACATACCTAGGTGCTAGAATTCACACATAACATTACAGTAGCACTGAATTAGATAGGCATCCGCAAGGGTGGTGTCAACTTATTCATTCTAAAATATCTAACAACCCGTAATTTTAGAATAAAAATTTTCTTCGGAGAAATATATGTCATGTCCAATTGACATTGTATGAAGATCTGATGAACCATCTCTGGGTAATCGGTCTGAAATTAGGATGCACTGATGAGGGAGAAATCTCTGTACATTATGCATTGAATATCAAGCCCTGCTGTATGTTTTTAGTTTGCCCAGCATACCAGATGGGCCTGCAATATTTGGCATATTAAGATTGAATCACCATTGCTGGGAATAGAAAATACATATATTTTCTATCTTTCATTTAAAAATCTTCTTAATATTGGAATTTTGTCTCTGTAGAAATTTGGTTGCCCACTACGAAGGCCCCCATGTTCCAAATTGTATTTCTGAACCTGTAGATAAGATTGTTACTGTTTAAAAGTCATCATAACGTTACAACACACCATTCCAAGATGGCGCTGAAAGTGAACGCTTTGTTATAAGTGCGCACCGGAAGTAGCAGGGTGTGTCGAGACGCCCGCATTTGGGCGTTTAAATACGCAGAGAAAACATATTGGGAACGAGCGGGGAGCAAGGAAGCCGAATACTGCAGTCTATCCGGTAAGCCGGAGGTGTGTGAACAGTAACAGATGGCAACACGAAGGAATACGTGAAATTGGTCCGATGCCCTAAGCCTTGACCAATACTATGGTATTGATCATTGTCGAAGAAAAAATGAAGGCAAGAGACATGTGACATTGTTTCAGTGGGGGAGTTCAAAAAGTGTTGAGGAAGGGGGCGCGCTGGAATAAGGCAGACAGCGCGTCCCTGTTTAAATGCCAAAGATGTGTTGTTTAAAAGCTGTCCATACCTTAAAAAATTAACGAGTGGAAATGGGCTTGAAAGAGATATACACACATTGGAGGTATTTTCCTTATCGGTTGACGGAGAGCAACCGTGATTGAGAAACCCGGGTACTGTGGACAAGTACACTTTATCCTTAGAAGGTGGCTGCTGGTAAGCCATAAGTGGGCGACCACCTGGTAATTATCTTTGTGGCTTTGTCTCAATGAGCAGTAACATCCAAAAATATTTTTTGGTATGGAGAGCTACGTGTATGTGTGTAACTCAGTGTTTTGTTTGGTATTGTTTGTGTCTATCTTCCAAAGGAATAGTACTGTAATTGACAGTGTGGCGAGGACTGACCCTTAGTCCTGAAGAAATTGCCGGAAAGTATCAACAGGCAATGAAACATGTTGGCTTCTTTTACAACAATGATGAAGCAACACAGTAGGTCTTGTTTTTAATGTGAGCAAACACACAGCAGAGAATAAAAATGGAAATAGTGGCAGTAGTTGAGTAGCTGGTTATTATAGAGTAGGAGCTAGAACATTTTTTTTCAACACTCCCACATTAGGGAGTGTAAGGGTGGGCGATCTGCGGGCCGGAAAAGCAGGCGAGGAGGCCGTATGTAGTGTGCTATTCTGTAGGTTTATTTACACAAGGAGGCAGAATCAATGTCACAACAAAAAGGAAGGTAAGAAGGGTTCCGGGTTCGCAGTCCGCTCCAGGTCTTGGGTGTAGTCCTGGGTCTGGGATTCTCCGACAGCTCTGGTGTAGGGGAGGTCCACGGAGGGCAGTAAGAGAAGAAACAAAGGACCGTTAGTCTTATCCTTGATCAGATGTTATATCGAACACCGTCACCCGGGTCGTGAGGGGCGGGAAGAGAAAGGATATCGTGAGGAAAGAAGGGTGTAGGGAGGTCGGAACACAAGGGGGTTTATAGAAAGGGTGTCGGGAAGGGGTGTGTGGGAACGGGGACACGGGGTCACTTCAAACAGTGCAAGTGCTGTACAAATATGCTACAGTGTGGGGTACGTGATGCTAAAGAGAAGGGTGTATTTACAGGGCGTTACTAGGACTCCTATTGAGTAGGGGTAAGGAAGGCTTAAGACACTCACCCGGTCCGCCGTAACTCTCCAAGTGAGTAATGGCCGCTCTTCAGCCACCTCCTGTGGGCTCCACCACTCTTCGGTCCACACGTCTCCGTCACACGTCTTCTCTCCTTCTTCAGCTCCAGTCCGAATCTCCTGCCACAAAACTCCGACAGGGTGTTCTGCTCGGATCCCGCTTTTATCCTGTGCTGACTCTGCCGCTAAGGCGGGACTTCCGGGGTCGGAGGGATATACTTCCTCCGGGCTCTTGGTTCTGGTTGGTCCCTGGGGAAGAGAGAAGGGCGGAGCCTCGTGGGTTATGGCCGGATTGCCGAGCTCTGTCTTTGCCATAGGATATGGTGTGCGCTTTTGTATCCCGGTAGTGGAAGAAACCGAGGTAGGTGCGGGGTAGAACAGCCGTCCTGGGAGGCCCGCGGGGCCGCCACCTCACATACCCTTCCCCTAGCTGTCCTTCTTGTACTGGATGGAGTATGAGGGTAGCGTGACAGATAATCGGCATTGCCCTGATCTGCCCCTTTTCTGTGTAGAGTTTTGAAGTGGAAGGGCTGAAGGGAAAGAAACCAGCGGAGGACCCGGTCGTTCTGGCCTTTGTTCCGGGCCATCCACTCCAAGGGAGCGTGGTCAGTATAGAGGATAAAGTCTCGGCCCTCCAAGTAGTACCTTAGGCTGTCAATCGCCCACTTTATGGCCAGGGCTTCTTTTTCCACCACTGCGTAGTGTTTTTCCCTGGGAAACAGTTTACGACTAACATAGAGAATGGGCCTTTCGTTACCTAGGGGATCTTTTTGTGACAGCACCGCCCCCAGCCCATGTTCGGAAGCATCGGTCTGCAGGATAAAGGGCAAGGAGTAGTCAGGGGGTATCAAAACAGGGCTCGAGGTCAAGGCTTCTTTTAGATCAACAAATGCGTGCCAGGCTTCGGGAGAGGGGTTTCGTAACAGCTCATCAGAACGGTTAGTCTTCTTGAGAAGATCCGTCAGGGCGGCGGCTCTCTGGGAGAAGTTGGGCACGAACCGCCGATAATACCCGAGAAGCCCTAAAAAGGCTCGAAGGTCTTTCTTTGTTTGTGGAAAGGATAGGGAACTGATAGCCACGGTTTTGCTTTCCTGAGGTCTTATTAGCCCCTCCCCCAGAAGATACCCCAGGTATTTGACAGTCTTTGCCGCTAGAGTGGTTTTGGCGGGATTTATGGCGAAACCAAAAGAACCCAGGGAAGTGACAACGCTACATAGATGTTTCACATGTTGTGGCCAATTGTCGCTGAATATGACGATGTCGTCTAGATAGGCGCCTGCGTACTGTGCATGGGGTCTCAAAACATGGTTCATTGCACGCTGAAAGGTGGCAGGCGCCCCGTGAAGACCAAAGGGCATGACTAGGAACTGGTATAACCCCTCAGGGGTGGAGAAAGCTGTCTTTTTCTTGTCTTGTTCCCTGAGGGGTATTTGCCAATACCCCTTACAGAGGTCCAGGGTGGAAATATACTTCGCCTTCCCTATCCTCTCTATCATTTCGTCCACCCTGGGCAAGGGATAGGTATCGAATGAGGATATTTTGTTGACCTCCCGAAAGTCGATACAGAGGCGGACCGACCCGTCGGGTTTTGGGACAAGGACTATAGGGGAATTCCAGTTGCTTACTGAGGGTTCTATGATTCCCATCCTTTGCATGTCTTCTATCTCCTGCCTTATGACCGCCCGACGGGCCTCGGGTACTCTATAGGGTCGTAGCCGGACCACCTTTCCTGGCTCAGTTTCGATGGCATGCTCAGTGATACTGGTTCGACCTGGGGAAGAGGAGAAGACTCTATGAAGGGGTCCTAGGGCTTTGCGGAGTTCCTGGACTAGAGCAGGAGGCAGTTCAGGGTCTACACAAGGGTCAAAAGGAAAGGTCAGGGTTGGGCTGGTTCCTGTTAACACCGGCCGGGGTCCTTCCCATTTTTTAAGCAGATTCACATGGAATATCTGGGAGACACCGCGTGTTGCATCCAGTTCCACCTCATAGGTAACCGGCGTGACCTGCTGTAGAATGGTGTAAGGGCTCTGCCAACGACCTAGGAGTTTCTGGTCGGACGAGGGCATCATAAGAAGGACCAAATCGTTAACAGCAAATACTCTGGGACGGGTGCCTTTGTCATATTGTTTCTTCTGGCTGGTTTGGGCATTTTCGAGGTTCTGTCGGACTATGTCCCGTATCATGGCTAGATGTGTTTTGGGGTTATCCAAGTATTCTGGAAGCGGCCGAGTGCGATCCGGCTCTGCTTCCCAGGCCTCCTGTGCCATGTCTAACAGGGTGCGGGGAGGCCGGCCATACAGCAGCTCATAAGGGGAATAGCCGGTGCTGCTCTGCGTTTTACAGCGTATGGCGAACAGAGCCAGTGGCAACATATCCTCCCACCTTTTTGCTTCCAGACCCAAAAGCTTCTTAAGAGTTTGTTTGAGGGTGGCGTTGTACCGTTCGACCAAACCATCCGTTTGCGGATGGTAGGCAGAGGTACGGATTTGCTTAATCCCCAGCTCAGCACAGACCCGCTTCATAAGGGCTGACACGAAAGGTGTACCTTGATCAGTCAAGATCTCTCTGGGAAAGCCTACGCGAGAGAACAGGGTGATCAGGGCTTTTGCTATCGCCTGGGTAGTGGGTTGGCGCAGGGGTATGGCTTCCGGGAAGCGGGTGGCGTAGTCGACTATGACTAACGCATAGCGACACCCGCTGCGGGAAGGTAGGAGGGGGCCTATGATATCCATTCCTATCCTACTGAACGGGACGTCTATGAGGGGTAGGGGTTGTAAAGGGACTCGTGGTGGTCGGTAACGGCTGTTCTTCTGACAGACCACGCACTCCCTACAGTAGGTTTTGATCATTTGGTGTACCCCCGGCCAATAGAATTTCTCCAGGACTGCTTGACTGGTTTTCTCATCCCCAAAGTGACCCCCTAAAAGGTGGCTATGAGCAAGGAAGAGGACTTTGTGCTGGAAGGGACCTGGGATGAGCAACTGGGCGTTCTGTTGTGTCCCCCCTCCCCGGTACAGCAACCCGTTTCTCTTGAAAAAGTAAGGACCTACTTGCAAGGGATCTTCGTGGTCAAGGGCCTTTCCCCAGGCTTCCTGCAGGAGGGGATCCTCCTGTTGTGCCGCCCTGAATTCTCTATCGGTCTGCCAGGGACGGTCTTCGGTTAACACGGGATAGGCGCTGACATACTCTTTCTTTTCTTTTCTCCTCTGGCTTTTGGGTTTATGTGGTTTGGGTGTAGACTCCGGGGTAGACTGTCCCTGATAAGGAGCATCCTTCCACCATTGGGTCAGAGAATCCGAGGTCTCCTGAAGTAGTGTGGGTAATCCCGGATAGTCACTCCCCAGGATGGCTTGTTCAGGGAGAGCAGGTACGAGGCCTACGGTGAGGTTGGTTCCTGGATCCTTCTGATGATGGATCCGTACTTGAGTGGTAGGGTAGTGCTTGGTGTCCCCATGGACACATTGGATGGCCACTACTCCCGTAGGGTGTTGGACAGGATGGGCCAGATCTTGGGGTCTTACTACACTCTGACGGCACCCAGTGTCAGCCAGGGCCATCAATCGTCGTCCATCCACAGAAACCTGACAGTGAAACGGCGGGGGAGCGGCCCCAGGAGGGTGACACAGGTAGTTCCGTACCAGGCCGATCTCCATTGGCTCCTCCTTCTGCGGGCACATCCGTGCGATGTGCCCAAACCCACCACATGAGTAACACTGGGGACCGGGGTTGGGGGGTCGGAACAGGACCGGTGAGGGCAGAAGAGGTGGAGGTTCCGGTCTTCGTGCTGGTTGGGGACGAGGGGGACGTGAGACCATACTGTGGGAATACTTGTGTGAATGTTCTTCCTTTCCCCGTTGGAGCTCTTGAGCCCGGCTATAGGCAGAGGCTATCTCTATGGCGGTTTCAAGAGTGAGTCTAGAGTGTTGCCTTACCCATCGCTGGGTGGCCGGGTGCAAGGAGTTCAGAAATTGTTCGAGATATATTTTTTCAAGGATATTGTCTTTGGTGGATGTCTCAGGTCGGAGCCATCGGTTGGCGAGATCCTTGATCCGAAAGGAGAGGGCTCTCGGATTCTCCTGAGGTTTCTCCTTTGCTTGTCGCAGTTGAACCTTGTAGGTGTCATCATCGATGCCCAAACGTTCCAATATACACCGTTTGATATCTGCATACGGGGTGGTGCCTTGGATGTTGGCCTGCTGGTAGGCCGCTTGTAAGTCGCCGGTCAAGAGGGGACCTAGGTATTGACCCCATCGATCCGCAGGCCAGTTGGCCGCTTGGGCTAGCCTTTCAAAGTTGGTGAAGAAGTAGTCCGGGTCCTCTCCCGGGACATACTTCTGGAAAACGACTGACGGGAAAGAGGAGACCGGTCTAGGTTGTCCCAGGGCGGTAGTTAGCTTCTCCATTGTTTGTTCATGGGCCACCCCCTGACCCTTAAGGACGTCATGGAGCTGTCCCCTGTCGGTCTCAGCGGTCTTGAGAAATTGTTCCATAAGCTTCCCGAATAGCTCCTGGGATTCCGCCATCTGTTTCACCACGGCCTGCATGCCTCCGGCAGATCCCACTTCTGACACCAGATGTAAGGGTGGGCGATCTGCGGGCCGGAAAAGCAGGCGAGGAGGCCGTATGTAGTGTGCTACTCTGTAGGTTTATTTACACAAGGAGGCAGAATCAATGTCACAACAAAAAGGAAGGTAAGAAGGGTTCCGGGTTCGCAGTCCGCTCCGGGTCTTGGGTGTAGTCCTGGGTCTGGGATTCTCCGACAGCTCCGGTGTAGGGGAGGTCCACGGAGGGCAGTAAGAGAAGAAACAAAGGACCGTTAGTCTTATCCTTGATCAGATGTTATATCGAACACCGTCACCCAGGTCGTGAGGGGGCGGGAAGAGAAAGGATATCGTGAGGAAAGGAGGGTGTAGGGAGGTCGGAACACAAGGGGGTTTATAGAAAGGGTGTCGGGAAGAGGTGTGTGGGAACGGGGACACGGGGTCACTTCAAACAGTGCAAGTGCTGTACAAATATGCTACATTGTGGGGTATGTGATGCTAAAGAGAAGGGTGTATTTACAGGGCGTTACTAGGACTCCTATTGAGTAGGGGTAAGGAAGGCTTAAGACACTCACCCGGTCCGCCGTAACTCTCCAAGTGAGTTACAGCCGCTCTTCAGCCACCACCTGTGGGCTCCACCACTCTTCGGTCCACACGTCTCCGTCACACGTCTTCTCTCCTTCAGCTCCAGTCCGAATCTCCTGCCACAAAACTCCGACAGGGTGTTCTGCTCGGATCCCGCTTTTATCCTGTGCTGACTCTGCCGCTAAGGCGGGACTTCCGGGGTCGGAGGGATATACTTCCTCCGGGCTCTTGGTTCTGGTTGGTCCCTGGGGAAGAGAGAAGGGCGGAGCCTCGTGGGTTATGGCCGGATTGCCGAGCTCTGTCTTTGCCATAGGATATGGTGTGCGCTTTTGTAGTCCTGGTAGTGGAAGAGACCGAGGTAGGTGCGGGGTAGAACAGCCGTCCTGGGAGGCCCGCGGGGCCGCCACCTCACAGGGAGTCAGTCAGGTTTTTCACAAAAAAGTTGTTTCAATTAGGTTGCGCACAATTTTTCTTATATAGTATATAATTTATATGGTGTGGAGGTGGCCAATGGTGATAAGTGGAGCACACTGATAAGAACCTATCAGTAGCTCCCTGGAGGGTCTTTCCGTGAGGTGCCTCCTCACCTTTTGCACACTTTTTTGTTGGTGGGCTAGAGAATTTGTGTGAAGTGAGAAATACGCACAGGATATTGATTGTGGAAGATAGTTACACAAAGACTTTTTAAAGAAGGATAGGAGCACCCCAACTGTACAGCATTGTTTAGCTAGTACCTGAAGTATTATCACCAATAGGAGGTGTGGGAAATGCCCTTTGTTTGTATCCTGAGATATAGAGCAGGTTTTTTGTGAAGAAAAAAGTTGAGTTGAGGGCAACCTGCATTAATTCCCTCTGTAGCTCCTTTTTGTGAAGGGTAGAAAATAACTACACCAAGTAAGTACCATGTCTTCAAATTCAAGATAGTGTTCAAGGATGTATTTGAGTTTTGATGCTCTAAGGCTGCAGAAAAAGTTAAGACGTCATGTGTCCACATTGTTTGGGATGGTGGATATGTCATTGAGAATGTTAATAGCTATGGATTCCTTGCAACAGCATTGCATGAGTGAGTGATATGGTGAGAATTGTGCTCAGTGAATGCGCTGATTTGTTCAGCCACACATTTCCTAATTACTTACGCCTCCCCAGATAGTTTGAAGTTGGTGATTTAGTTGGGCCAGCATCAAGTTTCTTTAGAGGTGGTGTGAATGGATCAATGTTGGTTAGTTGGTGAACTTACAATTTTTAAGTATGAGTTGATGAGTAGGCCGAAATGATACAATTGAAATAAAATATGTTTTTTCTGCACTTTACAACTTTGGTGAGGAATTTCTCTGAAATTCCCAGGAGCCTAATCTAGGGTTGGAGATTGGAGATAGTCTATTATCCTCTTTCAAGTTAAAATCAATGGAAATGTATCACCTGATGAGTGTTAAGAAGGCAACACTTTCTTTTTATTTGTACCAGGATGGTGATGGAGAGGGTCACTTTGAATTGATGTGATAACTTGCAATAGTTCTTTAGGCCTGTTGTGAGAGGTCTGAATTTTGGTTTGCTGAAAATAATCCTTAGAGAGGAACGTGTCAATTGTCTTTTCTTTCCTTGCAGCCGTTAGATTGAAGAGCTTAGATGTGGTTTTATTTGATCTCCATTGTTTTCCAGTTTATAGAGTTCCTTTATCTTGAGAAAAATGTTCTATAGAGAACCAGAGATTGTCCATAGCAAAAGACGGTTTTGTTTTTGAGTTTTTTCTGAGGTGCTCTCTTGTCAATGGCACTTTATTGAGTAGGAAATTATTTCAAACTTTGTTCAGTGACATGGTAAAGTGAGCTTTTTAAAACGATCTTGAGCAATTTCAGTTGTATGAGTACCTGTGAACATGGAAGTGTGCACTGGGACTAGCAGTGGGCAGACCACTTCACTTATAGTGATGTGTGACAACTTATTTTGATTTGGTCCGGTTTAAATACATTGAGGACTTTTACATTGGTATGTGTGGAAAACTGAGTTTTGCTCAAGGTCAAGCTGCTGAAAAAGATATTGGTAATATACCTGGAATTAACATCTTTTTTGCTTGCCCTCTTTGAAGGATGAACTTAACTCCATTGATGTTTTGTTGTACAGCACTTCTTGGTGGCAGTAAAGTATTTGTTGGACTCGGAGGAGGATACTTAATGTGAAGGTATAGAGTTTGAGTAAGAAATTAGTTTCATGCAGCTGCTAGTGTGTCAGAGAATTAACAGTTAAACATGTTACTTTTGTTTTGCACGAATGTGTACTTCTATCAGTGAAAGCTATTTTCATCCTGGGATTTAGGGCCAGATGTAGGTAATCCCAATTTACCTATTCCTAAATACCGAATTTTACCGAATCGGATTTAAGAATAGGTAAATGGGATGTAGATAAATTTTCGGTAAAAATTACCGAATCGGTAAGATTCGCGATTCGGCAATTGCCATTCATTCCTATGGGCTTAAACAAGATAGGCGCAGGACTGGAGGCCTATAGGAATGAATGGCAATTACCGAATCAGTAAATACAGATTCAGTAAAATGGGGGAAACATTCAAGGGTGCCAGGGTGTCACTTTGACACCCCGTTGCTCCCCTGAATCGTACTTTTGTGCAGATGTGGCACACATACATGCCATAAGGGCATGTATGTCTGCCACATGGCACAGTTGAAAATGCACAGATTTGCATTTTCAAAGGTATTCCTTATTTACCACAAACTTATAGTTGGTGGTAAATAAGGAATCATAAAATGGGAAAAGCACTCATTTGACTGCTCCCTACATTGCAAATTCGGTAATTTACCGAATCGGTATTTTAAGGAATCAGTAATTTAAAAATACCGAATCGGTAAATTACTCAAATTGCAATATAGGCCACCTACATCCCAAATGCCCAATACCGGTCGGTAACGGCTGAAATTCAGTAATTTCGGCCGTTACCGACCGGTATTGGGCCACCTACAACTGCCCTTAGTCTCTTCTCCGATGATAAACAATAAACATGTGTTATTTGAGTGCCAAGAGACCCAAGGTATGGGTGAACATGCACTGTGCAAATACACATTATGCTATGATGGATTGGCTAGGTAACCAAAATATCAGGATTGAGTTAAGAATATACATTTAGCTAGTATTCATTGATAGGAAGTCAACATGAAGTCAGTGATAGCATCAGAAGTAATATATTAGTGTGTTTTGCTGATCGGCAATTGTGTAGAATTTCCTTAATAGTGGTGTGTGGTAGTTTTAGATGGAAGATAATTGGAGTCTTTCTTAATTGATTTGAGGTGGTGGAGTTTCATGGCTCTGTCTGACTTCCATTTAATAGTCCTGCGCCTATCTTGTTTAAGCATACTTTATGTTAGTTTAGGCTGACACATTATGAGCAGGTATGCATGCCTGCATTAATCTGATAAGCATGTCTTCAGGAGGACCTCGTTTATGGTCATTCTATCTGAGCAGAAATGTCAGGTTTTGGGTAAGGATGCTTCTCTTGTGTCGAAAAGAATCCTATCTGAAAGAAACAGTTAGTTATAGATTCCTTACCTTAGGATTACCCCCAGGCGTCAGACCGGATCCGGAAAGTTTTTCGTCAGCAGTACCCCTGCGCGTCGGTAGGTGGCGTCAGTCGGTTTGCGTTCGTCGTCAGCGTCGTGGTTGCCGGGATGACGTAGCGGTAGCTACTTAGACGCCGCCCTCGCGCGCGGACGTCAGTTCTTTCTTTTTCCACGCCAGCAAGCGCAGACCCACAGAGAGCAGTACCCCCAGTCAATTTTTGACTGAACTATTTTCTCGACTTTTGTCGACTTCGTTGTAGTTAGAGTCCTTCGACTCCTGGTGCACGAGGGATGCCCGGCTTTATGGTTTGCAGTTCCTGTACCCGACTCATGTCGGTGACGTATCCGCACTGCATGTGCCTCTACTGCCTGGAGCACGACCCCTGCTGCACCATGGCCCTGAAGTCTTTGCGGTAGCGGTCCCGAAAGCTACTAGAGGCCTGGCAGTCGGCTCTGCGCCACTCGAGGTTCCGGTCGTGGAGGAGTTCGAGGGACCATTCGCAGAGCCACTACCACTCTTCGTTGAAGTCTTAGCACTCGGGTCAGGTAAGTCGAAGCACAAAAAATAGTTGAAGAAGCATCTTCGCTCTTTGACTTCTCCCCGTCCGTCGGCCGACGCGACGAGGGATGCAGGTGGTGCCCTTCCTGTGGCTCCACATGCAGAGCCCGCTGGGTCGACTCCAGGTTTTCCCTCCCTCCTTTTGACCCGGTGCGACCCCTTCCCAGCTTTTGGGTTTCTACAAAGTGATGCATGCCATCTTTGGCCAGCCCGACTCTACCGGCACGCCTTTGGGCCTCAAGGACTCGCCTGGGGACACAGGGCCTTCGGCATCGTCGGCTTCGGCCTCAGCATAGCAGGGTCCCCTTGGATGCAGGCCTGGATACGGATCAGTGCAGGTCAACCTCGTTATGCCTCCCCCGGCGCCGATTCCACCTGCACCACGTCCACCACCGGCGTCGGCTGTGTCCCCAGCCGACGTCGACCCTGGCCTCTACCTCGAGGTAGACCCAGAGTCGTACCGGCGTCGACCGACACCGGATCCGGCGCAGACGGGTACTTTTGTGCCCCTGTTCTACCCTGGCTCTTTGACCAGATTGGCAGCCAGAAGAGGGTGAGGAGGACTGGAAGGGGTCTGGGGACCCTTTGACAGACCAGATGGAATATGAGCAGGACTGGAGTGAGGAACTGTGGGATGCCAGTGGTTTGGGGCAAGCACAACTTTAACATAAGTATATTGTCTTTCTAGGTAACCGGTAATCTGTTCCACTGCTGCCTAGTTGGCTATTATCGGTGGAGTATATGAACTGTTTTATTTGACATTTATCACTGTTACACTGTTATGTTTTTCATTCTTTGACATTTAGTAGCAGCTTTATATATTACTTGCTCATTGGGTCCTGAAGAATGCCCCGATACTGTTAGATCCTTGTGAGGGCAGAAACATGTCGACCCAATTCATTGCTTAACACTTGACTTTTTCAATAGTTTCTTTTTTTTTAAATACTTTATTTTGATTGTGATGAAAGGACAGACATCGGAGTAAACCAGTACGTGGCTCATCCTCGATCCGAAGACCTGGACGTTAACCAACAGAACACAGCCATTCAGCCCACATCCCGGGGGCCGGGCGGCAGTATGATATCAGAAACACAGAATCCTAAGTAATGATAAAGCGACAAACATGCCGTTTAAACAGCCAGGTGAAAGTACATCATCACTTTTATGGAAATACTGACAAATGAAAACTTCAATAGAATTCAAGAATAACAAAAACTTTCCCTCCCCACAAACTCGGCATCAGTGAGAACACAGGCATATGTAGTCCGTTCAGGTCGTCCGGGCCCATCCGGGCACAGGTATCAAAATCAAACACAGATCCATTCGGGACTCAGAGCAAATCACATAATCACAGATATTGTGCGAGCGGTACTAGCAAGACACTAGCCCATAACAGCCCCACCATCCCCACTCCTACCCCCCTCATCCCCGGACTCCGACCTCTCCGGGGTGAACAGCTCAGCACTGGTGGCGTCCGAGTTGCTATCTACAGTCCCCACAGCACACATCATGCGCCACGCAAGCAGGTTCTCTTGCAGCTTCTCATCCCTACATGTGTGTTGCATATGTGTTTCCTCCGCCAAGGGCCATTCCCTGAAGTCTCTAAGCCAGAACGACATCTCCGGGGCTCTACCTCCCATCCAAGTGATAGCCACCCTACGCCTTGCCAGCACCAATGGTAGCTGCAACAGCTTATAGGATAACTTTCTCTTTTTAGGCTTGGGTACCAGGGCCAACAAACAATGTAGTAGGTCCAAGGCGATCCGCAGACCCGTGACCCTCCGGATGCGCTATACCACCTGCCACCAGATGGCAGCTACCGGTGGGCACTCCCAGCCCAGATGGAGAAATCCCGCTCCACCCAGTCCACATCTAGGGCAGTCGTCCCGCCTGTCGTTTGAGATGCGGTGTAAGGAGACCGGGGTCATATAGGTGCGGTGCATAAAATTGAAATGAATGAGCTTGAACCGCGCGTTACACAACACCGTACGGGTCAATGCCCCGATTTGTTTGCGCTGGCCAGGCTCCAGGGCGACACCGAGATCCGCCTCCCATGCAGCCCAAGCCGGGGAAACCGGTGGATCCGAGTCCCTCCGCATGGCTGAATACAACAATGTGATCAGCCGTCGGCCTCTGCCACAAGAAAGGAGGATGTTGAGGGTGTGTGACATCGGAGGCGCCTCTGGGAACTGCGGCCAGGTCACCCGCGCCATGTCCTGCAGTCCCCTATAATGGAGGTAGTGCCCCTCCGTCAGTCCAAAGGCCTCCGTAGCCCCCTCAAAGGTCACAAAGGAGTCATCCGGGTACAGGTCCGCCAAGGTTTCGCAGCCACCCCCCCCTCCAGGTCCGGAAGGACATATGGTCTTCCATCAACACCACAGGCGCCAGAATCCACACTGGTAATTCCCTATGGAAAGGGGCCCGCCTCAGGATTCTCTCTACAAACCTCTGCCAAATCCCTGCAGCATGCCTTACCACATAAGGCAAAGACGTATCAGCTCCCCTTCCTTGCATCAGTGCCACCTGGAGAGTCTCCTCATCCGCTCTACCCTCCAAAAGGCTCAGTTCCCAATTCGCTATGCCGCGAACCAACGTGCAGCTGGTTGAAGCTGCGCCGCGTAATAGTACAGGTCGAATCTCGGAGCCTCCAGACCTCCCTCCTCCCTACTCCGGACGATAGTGCGCAAAGCGACCCTACTGCGCTTACCCGCCCAAAGAAGCGACGTAAGTAATGAGTCAAGCGTGCGGAACAGGCCTGGCGGGATCGGGCACAATGAATTCTGTAGGACGTATAGCAGATGCGGGAGCATCACCATTTTGGCCACCGCCAATCGTCCCATGAGGGAAAGCGGAAGTGTGTTCCAGAACGAGACAGACCGCTGAAGGGAGCGCACCACTCGCCCGGCATTACGCGCCAGCAACTGGTCATCTGACGATGCCACCTGGACGCCCAAATACTGAAAGGCATCCAATTCCCATCGTAATCCCAGGTGCGGGAGGTCCACCCGCTAGTCGGGGCCATAACCCGCCAAGGGGAAAATGAGGGACTTACCAAGTTTAATCCGCAGACCCGAGGCCGCGCCGAAACGATCCAATAGCCGTAATAAAAGCGGCAGCGACTCACTCGGGGACGTTAAATAAAACAAAGCATCATCTGCATACAGGGAGACCACATTTACGGTGTCACCTACTTGGATTCCCCACTGTGCCATTTCCATCCACGAGGACCGCCAAAGGCTCAATTGCCAAGGCAAAGAGCAGCAGCGAGAGGGGACACCCCTGCCGCATGCCTCTGCCCAGTGGCCAGTCCTCCGAACGCGCCGCGCTAAGTCTAACCCTAGCTTGAGGTTTCCCATAAAGGATCCTGATCCAGTTACAGAAGATGGGGCCCAGACCCACCAGATGAAGCACTTTCAGCAGATATCCCCAGTTCACCGTGTCGAATGCCTTGGCCAGGTCTATGGACACTAGGACCTGGGGGTCCTGTCTATCCTGCACCTCATGCAGAATATGGTTCAGGCATCTGAGGTTCATCGCGGTGTTGCGGCCAGGAATGAATCCACACTGATCCTGATGCACCAGATGCGCCATGTGTGGCGCCAGGCGATTGGCCAATACTTTTTTGAGGATTTTAGCATCGGTATTGATGAGAGTATTGGGCCGATAGTCGCAACTGTCGCCCCCAGGCTTGAGAATCATGCACACCTCACCCTGATTCATAGTAGGCGGGAGGGCGCCATACTCCAGCGCCTCACTATAGACCTGCAGGAGCCGTGGGTCCAGGGCTTCCTCAAACGCCTCACAAAATTCCGGCGGAAACCCATCACCTCCAGGGGCCTTGGCCCACGGTAGGCTGGCCAGCGCGACCCTGATCTCACGGAGCGACTAGGCCACCTCCAACTCCTCTACTGCCTCCTCCGATAAGGTCTGGAGAGGCAATCCCCGCAGGTAAGCCCGAGAAGCGGACTCCGTCACCGAGGGGTCCGTAGCATATACCGCCTGCAGGTGGGCCTGTAGGACCCCAAGGATACCCGCCTCTGAGTGCACCAAGTCCCCCGCAGGGTTGCGCAGAGCAGCTATCCGTTTCGGAGTGAATTCCCTCCTAAGGATCCAGGCTAGCAATCTCCCAGCCTTGTCCCGTTCGCGATGGAGGCACTGACGATACTGACCTAGAGTGTATTTATCTAGCCTGGTCAATATGTCATGGACCTCCTCCCTGGCCGACCTCTCCGATTCTAAATCCGAGTCGTCGGGGTCCGAAATAGTCTGGCAACTCCGCAGGCGATCCTCTGCCTCACACAAGTCACGGAGCAAATGCTTCCGCACGCCATAAGTCAGGCCCATACACCCGCCATGCACCACCGCTTTCATGGCATCCCATTTGACCGAATAAGACAAGTCCGCTCCACCCCAGTTCAAATCCAAATAATCCGTAAGGGCTGTCTCCACATGGGCTTTCCCCACTTGGTCCTGTAATAGGGCCACCGGCATCCTCCAGGTCCGAGGACGGGAGGGCTGGGCGAGCCACTGGGCTACGCATGTCCCTGGGGAGTGGTCCGACAAGAAGCGGGCCTGGTGAGTGACCGTTAGGCAAAGGGATACATCGATATTTGCGGCGAGGACCCTGTCCAGTCTGCTATGAGTATTATGCGTCGGAGTGTAACAGGTATACAGTTTTTGTAGGGGATGGCGCTGTCGCCACACATCGACAACCCCCAGGTTAGACATTACTTCACGGAGTTTCGCCGTCATACGAGGTTTCGTGCCAGTATGGGGGGGGGGTGCCTGTCCAAATCCGAATCCAACACACAATTAAAGTCTCCAAACCAAAGGAGGGGGGCATTGAGATCCGGAACCAGGACATCCTGGAGTCGGGAGAAGAAATCCGGATCGTCGACATTGGGCGCATACGAGTTTAAGATCGAGAAATCTCTCCCATCAAGCTTCACCCGCAGTAGCAGGTACCTACCCTCTATGTCCGCCTCTACATACTGTACGGCAAAGGGTACCCCAGGTGCCACCCAGACCAATACCCCCCTTGCATAGGTAGAAAAGGAGGAATGGAACACCTGACCTCTCCATTTATTTGCCAATTTTTGAGCACCCTCGTCGGTCAGATGCGTTTCCTGCAGACATGCGATGGCAACTCCGTGGCGGCGGAGGAAGGACATGAGGCTGTATCTCTTGGCGCAAGTGCCTAGCCCCCGCACGTTCCATGTCATCAACTTATATCCCATGACCTGTGTTGCTGCCCTTCCGGGCCGCCAGCTGCATTCCAGTAGGATCCCCCTCCCGTGACCCTGAATGGTGTCTTGATGCCACAAACAACCATCCCACTGAACCCCCCCAAACCCTAAGAACCCCAAACACCTCAACTCCCCCAGAACACACCCCGCCACCCCCACCCACGAGCAAGCAGACAGCGAAAACAAAACATGCTACCTTGCCCTCCCCCTGCTGGTGCAAGGACGTGCACAGCCAACCCATCCGTTCCAACAACCCCCACACACACACAGCCCAACCAGTACTTCCCACCCTCCCCCCTTCCAGCTCCCCGCTAGACCCAGTCTAACATAGCAGACCTTAGGCGAAATACAAAAATAGAACACATAGTCCCCCCGCCCCAGACTCCCCCCTCAGCGGGATGCAAGTCCTCCGCCCCATCCCGACATCCCCGTGCAAACCGTTAAACCCACAGGCATCATAAAACACCAGAAAGGGATCCAAAGTTCCTCCTACACCGAGGATAATACTGCAGAGATCAAACAGTACCTCAAGGTGGCGCCCACTCCGTCAATGGCTCGGATAGTTCAGTCTCTGGTATCACCGGGACCTTGGTGTCCGTGCCAGGCACTGTATCCTGCAGGGCGTCCAGAACCAAAATGTCCCCAGGGATAGACCTGCCTAGAGACTCCGGGCCCGTCTCCTCCCCGGGAGGTCTCGGGGACCTCCCGTTCTCCTGGTGGTAGATCATCGCCTCTTATATCGAGCCACTCCCAGACCTCCGCCGGGGATTCAAAGAAGTGTGCATGACCTTGTGAGATCACTTTGAGCTTGGCCGGATACAATAGCATATACTGCACCTTCATCTCCAGGAGCTTTTGTTTCACGCCCAGATAGGACTTCCGCTGCTCCTGCACTTGCTGGGTGTAGTTAGGATATATGGAGACGCGGCTGTTTTCAATAGTGAGATTCTCCGTCTCCCTTGCTGCCCTCAATATGCAGTCCCGGTCCTTGTAGTTCAGTATCTTGGCAATGAGCGCTCTCGGGGGCTCCCCCGGGCGCGGAGGCGGAACGAGGGCCCAGTGCGCCTGTTCGATAACAAAGACACTCGACAGGCCTTGTGGACACAGGTGGGTCCGAATCCAGGTTTCCAGGAAACGTTCGGTGTTGCCCGCCTCCAACCATTCCGGTACGCCCAGGACCCTGATATTACTGCGACGCGCTCTACCCTCCGCGTCCTCAGCTCTCTGCTCCAGGGCATGCATCGCGGCCGTGAGGTTCGTTACCGTCTTCTTGAGGGAGGCCACCTCGCCTTGCAATTGGGTAATGTTGCCCTCAGCGTCAGAGACCTTATCCCCAACCTTCCGGAGATCCATTCGCAAAAAATTAACATCAATGGATACTGTCTCGATCTGCCGCTCAAGCGCAGTGTGGGAGCCCTGTATAGCCTTCAATAGTTCGGCCCTGGATGGCTCCGCAGGCCCCTCCGCACTCTCCTCTTGGCCAGTCTGTCGCGTAATCCTTTGCGAGGGCAGCCTCTGAGTAGTGTATTGCATAATGGTGTTGGGTTGGGTGGACTTCGACATCCTGTCCTTATGCATCGCCGGTGGCAACAAGGTCTCAATGATCCCTCCCGGGGTGACGCAGAAACCTCTCTCTCCCCCTGTCCCCCCGCCGCGGGGCTCCAGGCAGCTCCTCAGGCCGTGCGTCCAATGGCCGCAGCCTCTCCGCCAGGTCACTCCAAAGGTCGCCAAGGATCAGAAGGACGCCAAGTCGGGGCCAGGGGCACCCCGCCGCGTACAGGCAGGCCCATACAGCTGCAGCGAGGGCTATAATGTCCACTGTCGCCCCCTAGAGCAGCAGTGTCTGTGGGGGGCAGCCCAAGGCAACAATCCGCACCCCCCCGGTGGCACCCGGCAACGGGTTGGGCCTAGAGGTCTCAGGGCAGCGAACACAGGTCGTACCCCTCCTTCGCCAAGCAAGCGTCGAGGTTTGGGACAGGCAGGCCAGTTCAGGGGCCAGGGTCTTCGTGGTGGGCCAGCAATCCAATATTTAGCCACTCCCCCGTACTCTCGTCTTCTCAGGCACCTAGGATCACGGGGTGCTTGTCACCAATGCTGGGCCCCTGTGGGGAGACCGGGGCCACAATCCGGGCCTCCAAGGGTCACTCAGCCGAGGAGTCAGCCTCCCAGGAGTAGCTGCAGCTTGATCCAGCAGCACCACCTCTCACCAGGCTGACGGCGGGGCCCGGGGCATACAGTCCATCTCAGGGGGCAGGGGCCACAGCACCAGCGGGACCAAACGGCACCACCAACCGGCCCCCCAGGGAGCGCCCAAGCAGGAAGGGAGGTCCGGTGTAAAGAGCCGCTCAGGCGGTAAGATCCCTCCGCTCACACCGCGTCTCCAGGGTCAGGGACACATACCAGGCAGGTGGGCACTAGGGACAGGCTCCTCTCAGCCGACGGGCGGCCCGATCCTTGGCCGCCCACTCCTCCGGGCACACTCGGACGCAGGTCTTCCGCGGGGGGAGGGGGGGGGGGGGCACTGCAATGTGTCCGCGCGAGACCCCGCAGGTCACAGGCTCCGACTCCCTGTACAGTGTGCCTCTCTTCCGTTCCGTGGGCAAGATGGCGACCCGGCCTGGCAGGGTCGCAATGCTGGACCTCAGAGCCTCACTACGAAACACAAGTCCGCACCGCCCCGGGCCACACGCCAGCTCCCAAGTCTTGCAGGGCTATCAGTGCTGTTCCCAGGGGTACCTATCCGGTCAGGGACATCCCTCGCCGACCACCAGGCAGCCTCCGGGGGGAAGGGTAGGCGCCGCGTCGCACCCCCGGGCCTCCGACCAGGGTCCGGGCCGAGTTGTATGTCCCCAGAGCCCTCCGGCAATTCGCAGGCTTCAGTGAGGCGGAGCCCCGGATGGTATCGGGCTCCGCCGGTCAGCAATCGACACCACAGCCGTCAGGGAGTCCAGGCAATCAGGGCCACCCCACCGCACCTCTCAACACCAGGCTGCGATCCTCGTCCTCACGTAGGCGATCTGCCGGCTCCCGCAGTATCAGCTCGTCACCACCAGGATCTGCATAAGTCTCCACAACCAGCCGCCGGCCAGGGGTTCTCTAGGACAAGGGGGACCCTCGGCTCACGATACAGTCAAATATAAACGCCCACCGCAGGATATAAATGAAGGATTTACGGGTCTGCAGGACGGGAGCCGGTGGAGCTCACGTCCTGCCAGCCATGCTGCTTGGCCACGCCCCGACTTTTTCTATTGTTAACACACTGCTTTTTAACTATGACAAGGGCACTCTGATAATAAAATTGGTATGGAGCTCCTTTAGTCATTTTTAACACACTTTTTTCGTATTATTTGGCGCTGCACTTTTCTTCTTTTTTCTTGTAGAAACCCTCTTCACTTAGCATGAATATATGCTTATGGGTTCTATGCTGTACTCTGTGGAGTCATCAGCCATTTTCTGACCTTTCGAACAGCTCAAGGTATCTCAGTCAATTCCCAAGACGGAGTACCCTAGCGAGAGGAGGCCAGACCCAAATGATGATACCTCACAATTTGTGAATGATGGGTTTTGGCAATGAAGTTTCTCCTCCCTAACTGAGGTGGCTGATGCCTTAACCTGTTGACATATTTTCATCTTTGCTTGACCGTGTCTTGCTCATATTTCACCTGCTTTACTAGACCCGAGGTGTTGTGTGGTATTTGAATGTTATATAGGGGAAACACACCTTGCAGGTCTTTAAAATTTCCCTGAGACCTCCCTTAAAGTTTTGGGTTTCGTTTGGATACATCACCAGACCTTACCATGTTGTCTCCTCCTACATGGCTACGGAGGAGGGAGCGTCATACGCAGTGGTGTTGCGTAGGGTGGCCGAGGCTCTCCACCTCGAGCTACCTGCGGTGGCAGTCAGGACTAACCTCCTGACAGAGGTGCTTCAACCGACAGCGAGCTCTTCGGAGACCCTGCTGCCGTTTCATGAAGTCCTAACTGACATCCTTTTGGGCACTTGGTGGACAGGATGATTGCCTGACGCCAATGCCCGGCCCCAGGTGACCCCACTTTAATTTCCCAACAACCCACCCCTGAGAGCTTGGTAGTCAAACCCTCTACGTCCAAGGGCGCATTCCCTACCGCACCCCCGGGAAGGGAATCCAAAAAGCTGGATCATCATGGGAAGAAAATGTTTTCTTCCTCCAGCTTGGGACTGCAGTCGGTAAACACTGCATGTCTATTGGGCCGTTAAACCCACTCTGTGTGGGACACTGTTGTGCAAGTGCTGCCTCAGAGCCCAGAGGAGGCCCTGGCCGTGCTCTCTCTCTCTCTTGCAGTTGCTGAAGGGAGAGATAGCAAAGTTTATCATCCGCTGTGGGCTGGATACCGCCGACGCACTTGAATGAATGAAGTGGAACTTGTATAACGCACAGCTACCCTGAGGCCTCCCAGCACTGCGGACGGATCAAGTGGGCCGGGAGCAAGTGTTAAAGGGGGATGTTAAAGAGATGAGTTTTCAGGAGTTTTTGATATGCTAACAGGTTGGGCTCCTTCCACAGATGGAGAGGGAAGGAATTTCAGGAGTTAGCAGCGTTGAAAGAGAAGGAGCGCCCGCCCCATCTAGCTTTCCGTATTCTTAGCGTAGCGGCAGAGAAGGTGAGGCTGGAGCGGAGGTTCCTGGCCGGATGATAGGGTATGACCAGGGATTGGGAAATAGCTGGGCCACACATCCAGAAGGCCTTGTGTGCCAGGCACATGGCTTTGAACAGGATCCTTCCCCTGATAGGGAGCCAGTGAAGGTTACTTAGTGCTGGTTTAGCAGATTGCCTGCAAGGGATCTGAAGAAGCAGATGAGCAGCACAATTTTGGAGGATCTGGAGCTTTGAGATGGTGGATAGAGGGGCTCCCAGAGAAAGAGCATTTCCATAATCCAAGTGGGAAAGGATGAGGGCTTGGATCAGGATCCCTCTCGCCTGAAATGGGAGGCCAAAGCAGGTAGCTGAGCGCTTAGTAGCCTGATAGTTAAAGCTAAGGGAGTGGTCAAGGCACATTCCGAGGCTCTTGATCTGATCTTTAGAGTTTGGTGCAGGATCGAGACAGGGAGGCCATAGCAGGGTTGAAGGAGGGAGAGTTGCCAAGAGGCATGAGCTCAGTTTTATCCCCGTTCAATTTGAGGCAGGAGAGTTCCATCCATTTGGCGACCTCCTCTAGCCAAGGGCCTAGGGTGCTAGATGACCGCTCGGGGTGATTTAGTGCCACCACGAGCTGTGTGTCATCTGCATAGTTAATGATCTTTATGCAAAATGAGTGGACAATCTCCTCCAGGGGTCTCATGTAGATGTTAAATAGTGTTGGGCTTAAGGATGAGCCCATGGGTACCCCACAACTAAGCGGCAGCCGGTTGGATACAACATCTCCTTCAAACACCTGGAAAATGCCGTAGCTGAGGAAGGACTGGAGCCATGTAAGTGCAGTGCCGGATACTCCTATGCTCTTAAGACGGAGGATCAAGGTGTTGTGATTGACAGTGTCGAAGGCGGCACTGAGGTCAAGGAGGATTATTGCGCCAGAGCCTCCCTGGTACAGTATCCGTCTGGCCTCCTCGGTTACCGAGAGGAGAGCAGTCTAAGTCCCCGACTAAGGGGGGAAATCGGTTTGGGAATGGTGGAGGAGAACATTCGATTCAAAGTACTCAACCAGCATGGAGTTTATGTGCTTTTCTAGCACTTTGCTCAGCCAGGGAAGCAGGGAAATGGGGCGATAGTTGGCTAGGTTGGCCTGGTCAAGATTGTTTTTTTAGAAGGGCTTTGACCAGGGCACATTTCCAAGCAGGGGGGACCGTGCCAGAGCGAATAGATGAGTTTAAGAGATCAAGTATTGCGAGACGGACAGTGTTGGCGACTAATTTAATGGACTGAGGGGGAGCAGGGTCAATGGGTGAGCCTGCGGTTACTTTAGTCATGATTGAATCCAGTAAGGCTGGCTCCAGAAGAGGGAATTGGCTTAGTGAGATTAGAGAATTATCAGGCATACCTGAGATATGGGGAGCTGGATGTTCACACTGGGAGGCTGGGAAAGACAGATAAATATTTTGAATTTTCTGTTGGAAGAATTCTGCTAGGATGTTATATCGAGTGCCCCCTCTGAGGTTTGTTGTTTCTGTGGCGGGTTGGAGAGAGTTTTCGCAATTTGAAAAATTACTTTGGGGCAGTTGGCGGCTGCCTTGATTTTGTCCTCATAGAAGGTAGCTTGGACAGCATTAACTTCAGATTTATAATGTCTGATTGATTTTCTGTGATCTGGCATTCTGGATTCAGAATAGTTCTGTCTCCACCTTCGCTCAAGTCTTCTGCATTCTTGCTTTGATACTTGGCAAAGCAATTGCCACGTCAGTAGCCCTTCGGTGCTACACCTGGTTGCGTTCGACTGGTTTCTCCGGGGATGTCCAATCCACACTTATGGGCATGCCCTTTGATTGCCGTCGCCTTTTCGGCGACAAGGCAGACAAAGCACTAGAGCGCTTTAAGGACTCTCAGGCCATGTTCTTGGGCCTCTCCACCACCCGCCCTGAGCAGTCTGCCTTTCCCCCCTTTCGTTGGCTATGGAAGGGGTGCCCCACTACATCCCTCCAATAGCCAAAGGCCGGCGCAGGCTGTTCAGCCCCAACTTGGCTGGGGACGTGGGAACCACTGCCGTGGTTCTGGGGGTCAGCGAGCAGGCCAGTCCACCACAGCCCCCTCTGCAGCAGCCGCCAAACCCTCCTAGTCCGACCTTTCAGACCTTTCACGTTGGACAGGTGGATTTTGCAAATTGTCAAAAGGGACTACTTCCTCCCCTTCGAGACTGCCTCTCCCTCCATGCCACCTCAGTACCATCACACGTCGGAGGACCACTTGGCCCTTCTCCAACAGGAAGTTTTGGCACTCTTGGCCATGGGTGCCATCGAGCGTGTTCCTGCCCCAGAAGTAGGCTGTGGTTGCTATTCCCACTATTTTCTGGTAACCAAGAAGGACAAAGGCCTGCGTCCTATCTTGGATCTCAGGAACGTCAGCCGCTTCCTCCGGAAGGAGCAGTTCAAAATGTTGACGCTCGCTCAGGTCTTGACTGCCCTCGACCCTGGAGACTGGATGGTAGCGTTGGACTTGCAGGACGCTTACTTACACATCCCCGTCCTGCCGGCCCACCGGCGTTACCTGCGTTACCTACGGTTCACGGTAGGCCACAAGCACTTTCAGTTTACCATGCTCCCCTTTGGCCTTACCAGCAAAACTGATGGCGGTGGTCGCAGTTCTTCTGAACAGATCAGGGGTTCCAGTCTTCCCCTATCTCGACGACTGGCTGTTGAAGGCAGGCTCGCCCCAAGCTGTCGTCTCCCACCTCCAGTCTATGGCCGACCTCTGGCATTCGCTTGGGTTCGCCATCAACGTGCCGAAGTCACACCTGACTCCCTCTCAGAAGCTCCTCTTCATCGAAGCGGTTCTGGACTCAACGTAGTTTCAGGTTTATACTCCCGAACAGCGAGTCCAGGATATTCAGGCTATGATTCCGATCTTTCAGCCCCCATCCCGGGTTTCGGTCAGGATGACCCTGAGGATGCTGGGCTTCATGCCAGGTGGCATATGTTGGCTCTTCATTGGGACCTGAAGTTCCAGTGGGCGCAGCATCAGGGGACTCTGTCCAATTGTGTCCAGATCTCAGAGGTCACTGCACAACAATTGCAGTGGTGGCTCATGAACCAGGATTGGGTCCTTCCCCAACCAGAACACTGTGGTGATAGACGCATCTCTTCTAGAATTGGGGGGGGGGGGGCACATTGGAGAGGCAGAGAGTAGAGGCCTCTGGTCTCCGGCAGAGTACGAGCTCCACATCAACGTTCTGGAGCTTCGGGTGATCCGTCTTGCACTCAAAGTATTCCTTCCCTCTGTCCCGGAAGAGTAGTGCAGGTGTTCACCGACAACACCAATGCCATGTGGTACTGCAACAAACAGGGCAGGGTGGGGTTGTGGATCCTATGTCAAAAGGCCCTCCGCCTCTGGACATGGCTGGAACATCAGGGCATATCTTTGGTGGTTCAACACCTGGCAGGTTCACTGAACACCAGGGCGGATGAACTCAGCCTCAAGGTCAGGCTGTTGTACACTAATACCCAGGCGCAAGTACAGACCGGTCACAGCTTATCGAAGTCTTACGAGCCAGGTTTTAGAACTAGACAGGGGTGCCCCTTCTTCTCGATGATATTTGCTTTGGCAGGGCAGCCATTCGCCGGGATCCTGAGAATAGAAGGACATGGACAGGGAATTCCCCAGTATAGTATGCAGTATGTTATTTCTCTTTATGTGTCCAATATACTTTTGTATCTCTACAGTGCTACACATGTTCGTCCCCTGTGTCTCAGAAATGGGTCAGACCTTTTCCGTGTTGCCTAGATTAGGCAGCAAGTGGGAGCCCCATATGTTCAAATTCTTGGCTGTTAAAATTTACCACAAAGAGGTGGGTGTCAGATATGGGAGAATAGCTGGTGTGCTGAGTGCAATAAAAAGTAACATGGCATTTGACACACAATAAATTTGCCTATAATGGCAAGGATCACCCTGTCCAAAATGGTGATACTCCATTTTACTAACTTTTCAATGTAACTCCCCCACTGATGGTTAAAAGTTATGAATACAGTACTTTAAGAACTGATTTGGGAACCCCAGATGTTTCTTCCACTGCAGAGCTGGCACACAATGTAAATACTGGACCCTCAAACCCACTCCTTGCTACACTCCTGGACCTGCGGAAGACTACAGGAGGACTGCCTTGTACTCCAGCTGCTTTGAGAGAATGACATTCAGCAATTATATTTGTATTTAATGATCGTAGGTCTGCACACAATCTGATCTCTCCATATTTCTTTCGTGCAATAACAATACTCGAAACTCACTGAGTATTCAACTATAGAAATAATGTTTTCTTCACACAACCAGTTAAGCATTTTGTCTTTTTAGAACTGGAGCCCTCACAGTTTTAAAACAATATCATGTGAAAAACTGTGAACACAATCAGACTCATCTCACAAAACAGAAGAGAATTCTTCCAATACCATTTACATTTTAGAATCGGCATCATTTATCACACACATTAAAGAATTTAAAGAATTCTTACCCTGAATACTGGCATTTAATGACTGTAGGATGCGGTCTCTCTATATAATGTACTAAAACGAAGTACACTTTGCAGAGAGTTCAGTGGGTCCCCAATTGGTTTACTTTGCTTGGCTCCATTTTGTCCTGGTGTCAGATCCTGACCTTCCAGAGAATTAGACCTTCTCCTGGTCATTAGTGGCGTCAGTCGGGCCCGGGAGCTGCAAGACAGTGGACTGGACTCTGCATGTTGGAGGCGACGGACTGCAGGGGAGCCGCTCCTCTACTCCAAGAGAGACTTTTGGTGTTTATTGAAATGCTGGCATGCTACTCAAGTCTTTGATAGTTCTCCACCTTGTAGGACGAGTGACTGTAGCTATTGTCGAGAGAGGGCTGAGGACGGCAGGGTTTCACAGTCAAAGTCCTAAGTTCTGCTGCAGTTCTCACCAGGCAGTGACTCTTCATCTTTCTTCTGTTGATCCCTCAAATCTGAATTCTTGTGTTCAGGGAATCCACCTAAATACTTAATATAGGGGCATTTATTTAGAGTGACAAATAGTAGCCAATGGACAACTTACCTTAGGGTGTCTACACCTCTATATAGATACTTCCTGTGGGAAGTGGGCATTAACCTGATTGTGAAAGGCTAATTCCATCCAATAGAACATGGAGGAATCGGAAAAGTGGGGTCCACATCAACTGACCTGCCCTAGGGGTGGTGCTGGCTGAATGTGGGTCCACTTCCTAATCTTAAAATTTTCACACCTGTCCAGAAAGTGGGGTTGGCACCTCCACTAGCTGGAGAGGTCTGGGCTGCATAACAAAGGCAGCAGTGCCTTTGAAGCCTCCTGCCCTGAAAGGCCCATCCTGGTTGAGCACCTCTGCCCTGGGCAGGCTTTGTTCCTGACATCCGAGAGTGAAGGCTGTCACCTCAGGATATTAGAAACCTGTCTATGGTGGCTGGCTGGTCGAGACCAGTCTGTCAACACTGACAGTCAGTCAACACACTAGTAGTCAGTTTCTGGGGGCACTTCTAAGGTGCACTCTGTGTGCATTTATTAATAAATTTTAATCCAACACTGGCATCAATGTAGGTTTATTAAGATGAGGTCTTTGATGCCATATACCTTGGGGGTATAGTGAATTCATCATGTTACTGGGGAACTCTGAATCACGAGTGTCGAGCCCATGTATTCATCATGGCTTCCTTGAGCACTCGTAAAATCTAAAGGTAAACTTAGATATCACAGGGACAAATCCACTCAGGCAGATATGCCCACACATGGGCATAGTTCACCCTGCCTTTGCGCTGTAAGGCCTGCTGTAGGGGTGACTTACCTTTACCACATGCAGTGTTTTGCTGGCATGGCACACGGGGAAGTATGAAGTCAAATGAACATGTGTATAGTGCACTCCTCAACTAAATGTCTCTATAAACCAAGTTATTACAATTTATCCTGGGTTGGGTGCATACTCTAACTGACGCTGCCAACATAAGTGAAAGGAATCATGAATGAGGCCAAATACCAAAATTATTTGACCTGAGTGTGCACTGCTTTTGGTGATATCCACAAATTACAAGTTTTTCCACCCGATGAACAATTTAACTTAATTTATTTAACACTTAATCTCAAAAGGAATCACCTGGTTGTGCAGGTGTTTATCAGTGTTTATATGTTTACACTGGTGAGGGCAATTTCCCTTTCAGTGGGGTTTTATCAGTTATTATAGGTTTAAACCTACAGCAGGATAGCCTTAAATAAGCTGCTCCTATTCTAATAACCTAATCGTTGTTAATTATTGCAATCCATTAAACAATTGTAATTCCATTGTTTTTTTACATTCAAGGTAGAGATGTACAATCCATTTCTGGATAAAATACCTTCTTTAGGGGCTGTTCTAAAAATAAGACAATGATACAAGTATCTTATGTATTAGAAAGGAGATTCTTTTTGAGATTAAGTGTTGAATAAATTAAGTAAAATGTTGGTATTTGGAATCATTCATGACACAGGGATGTATGCCATGTCGACTCTTTGGTTTTCTCTACACCAAGACTTGTAGGCTGCAGTGGCAGTTTGCATGAGCTTGCTGAGGAGTTCCTTAGGGTGGCACAATGTGTGCTGCAGCCCTTAGGGACCGTCTTTGGTTCCAAGCCCTTGGTACGAGGGGTACCGCATACCATGGGACTTGCAAGAAGCCTAAAAGTGTGTCAGTTGTTGAGCAATCGTACAGTTTAGGAAAGGAACACTGGTACTGGGGACCTGCTTAGAAGGAACCCAGTACATTTTCAGTCAAAGTTGCACTCGATACCGAGCAAAAAGTGCGGTCTAACCATGTCAAAAGGGCACTTTCGTACAATGACTTTTTCATCCAATTAGGTTCTACCAGAACAGGACTCACCAATCCAGATTTAAGAATGATTCCTACTCGTCCTTGAGCCAACTTCCCCACACATCTTTACCATTGATAGAGACTTATATTTAAGTTGTAATACTCCTGTCGTGTGTGTTTAAAGAATCACTGAATCAAATAAGCATTTATCTCAAATCCATCAAAGTCATTAGGTGAGATATAGCTTTTGTTTTTTTTTCTACCCAAAATTATTTAAATATATATTGGGCCATTGTAGTTATCGGTGAGCTCAAATCAACCGTTATGATTAATTCAACATTACCTATGTTAACTTTACAAAATGGCCCTTTCTGTTTGAGATCAGTCTGAATTTTATTTGAGACCATTATAAAAACATTTGTGAACCTTTCCTAACATTCTTCCAACTCTGACTCATTTACAGTGTGTACATTATATACATTAGTACTATTCCTTTTACATGAATTGACTGAAACATTCTTTTTGATCTGCACATGTTAGAGAAATGACCAATTACATGACATTTGAGACACCACTGTTTTATCGTAGAACAATGGACAGCATTACCCAGATGTATTTGTGACCGACAACAGTGGCAACTAAATAATTTCCTTTTTCCAGATCCACCTTTTTACCCCTCTGTTCATTGATATGTACCCCATTCACATTTAAATCCTCTTTATGTTCAATCATTACCAGTGCTCTAATTGAAACCAAAGATTTCAATCCCTTTGCCTGTACTTATTAACTCTGTTAATGTTGGATTACAAGGACATAAGTCTCTCTTGTATTTTCTTACTAAAACATGTTACATTTAATTGTTCACAAACATAAGTGTTGAGGTTACAGCCAAAGTAACAGGAAGAAGCTAATATTCTGAGATTAGTCAGAAATTCATTAATTGTTTCTTCACTGCCTTCTTAGAGAAAAGAAGGTGAACCTTTCTGTAATAGCATTCAGTTCTTCCCCAAACTGCAGTTCAAGTCTTTAATACTTCACAATAGTCATCCCAGGTGCCAAAACTATCCAGTGTCCATTTTTGGTAAATACTCAAAATAATTATTGAGCAGTTGCTCCTAAACTACTGAGCAAAAGTGATTTATTCCTTTTAGGTTCCACTTTTTAGCATCTCTCGCGAAGAGATTATTTTTTAAATATCTGAACCAAGTGCACCACTTCAACAAAGGCTTTCCTGAGTTTTGCAGAAAAGTATGAGGTTATGCCATAAATCCATGAAAAACAAAAATTTAAGCGACCACCTTGTCAGAGCGGCGCTACCCAGTCCACCACTTGTTTCTACGCTTGACACTTTATGGGGTCTGTCCCCCATTGTTGGTCATTCCAAATGTGGTGGTTGCAATAACTGTAATTTCACAATGGAAGGAAAAAGTTTCACTTTCAATAACATCACTGTGCATAGCAATTCCTTCTCAAATTGTAATACATCGAATGTTGTATACCTGATTCTATGCCCTTGCCTAAAGGTTTACATAGGACAAACCACCCAGAAAGTGAAGATCCGAATTGGACAGCACCGAAGCAGAATACGCTGTGGAACCCGAAATGCGCCACTGGTAGACCACTTCACAGTATCAAAACATTCAGAAAATGACATCAGATGGACTGTACTAAAGGTCCTGAAACTCCCACCCAGAGGAGGTGACATTGGTCAGCTGTTGAACAAGGAGGAATTGAAGTCCATTATTCAATTCAATTCCATACAGGATGGTCTAAACAGAGCTGAGGATTGGACTAGACTAGTGTGATTTCCTCAACACTCTTGAACGTTTTGCAATAATGAAATTATATATCCTTAACTTAACTGGAGGTCTCTCCCCTGAGGCGGAAAGCCGGGGGTTCATTGTCAAGATTTTTAAAAAGTGTGCATTATCTTTTCGTTCTACTGTTTATTTAAAACTTGTGTGAAGACTTGGTTGTTTGACCAATGATTTCTCTTCTCACTGTACCACTTTTGATACCTGACAATGTTCTTATTGAGACAAGAAGTTGAGTTACAGCGCCAAGACACCTACGGGTGTAAGTCGCGCTTTACAAATCGTAAAAATAAATAAATAAATATCCTGACTTCTCTCTTTAAAAACACCAATGGTCTGAAAACCCTTGTTTGGTAACTCAAATTTGACAATTGCGCTCAGGCATGTAGTGCAATACTATTATTTTCATTTGTTATTTTCATTTGCATCTTCTATACGTCTGAAAAATTGCTTTTTCCAAAAATGTCTTGTTTGCGAACTGTGTCCAAGTAGTGAGGACTTAACCGTTCACACCACCCCTCACTTCATGATAGATTCACCACTCTAAGATGGCGGCCGTTCTACACCCTCGGTAAGGTCCACCAAATAGTCCTTCCGCGCTTTTCACCAGCCGGGAGCTGTTGATTAACAGACCGGGCTCCCTTAGTTGCACACATCCACCATCCGGCAAACTAGACTGGACCCATTCGCGGGCCGACGGCGCTTCTATTACAGTAAGCCCCCTTAGGTCCTTGCACCACACCCCCTGCACTCCCCTTGCCACCCGGCCCATCTGGCCAACTGAGCTTGCGATTTTCCAATTACAGGAACGCCCAGAACCAGCTCTCCCCATTGTGCGCGACCATTCAATGCCAGGTGTATAAGCACGCCAGCAGTTCCATCCACCAAGGTAAACTTAAGCCCACCGCGGCGGGCACGGCTCCACAGACCCTGAGCTAATTCACGCTTCAACTTTTTATTTTAGATCACTTGCTAGTGCCTGTATTAGAACTTCAATACCCAAGAAGCACCGGGAGGCTGCCCATACTTAATCGATAGGCGCCCCAGGCAAATCAACCTTCATATCCACTCCAACTCAGCAACATTTGCTGGCACTTACGCTAACTGTAACATTTCAACCCTCCCAGATGGACTGTTGCCTCCCGTCACCTGGTTCGCCAACGCCGTGACCGCACCCTCATTAAGTCCACCGGTCAGTGTGCCGTCTTAACCGGCCTTCTTTATACACGGTTAACCTGTACCACTTGTTTTATTTTATTTATTTTAATTTCTTATATCGCGCTGGACTCAATCCCGTAAGGGTATCTCCGCGCTTTGCCAGCCAGAACATTAACAGAGTCAATGAGATAGATTAGTGGGACTGAGATGCTTCCTGGAAGAGGAGAGTTTTTATTGCCTTTCTAAAGGACAGATGGTTGGTGGTCATTCTCACATCTGTTGGAAGTTTATTCCATAAAGCAGGGCCAACTGAGGAGAATGCTCGGTCTCCCTGTCTGGATTTTTTTGTTGCAGGGGGTTTTAGAAGAGCTTGGTTACTTGAGCGGAGTGACCGGCTGGGTTGATACAGCTCAAGTGATTGAGAAAGATATTTAGGACTATCCCCATATAAGCATTTGTGGACCGTACAGCATATCTTGAAACTGATGCGCTGCCGTTTAGGATCTTGATCGCAAACACTTCGATCACTGCGCACTTCTGTTTACTGCCGAATCGGTTCTTGTTGACTGCCGGACCCATCACAACCACGCTGCACCGAAATTACGCATCACTAGTTCCACTAGTCACCTCGCCGCCTGTACTATCACAAGCGTATTTCTCACGTTTTTTCACCCTCACCACTAGTGCATTATCAACGTATTTCAGCCGCATGAAAAGCCACAACGAACTACACAAAAAATGAGCACATCGCCACCCGTGCCCTTTTGTGACAGTTTGCACTGCGCCCGTTGCACTTTATAACGTTTGATAAAGGTGCAACGTAGAGATTTGTAAATGACATGTTGTAAATATGTATATAATTCCCCTCTGAGATAACTTGTCTCTTCCCCCCCCTTCTTTACTCTCTCCTGTTCAACATTACAGGCTTGTTTAAAATATACTCAGGCAAAATGTTCACTGTAGTCCTGAAGATGATCCCAATTTAATTTTTGGAGACAGGGATCGAAACGTAACATCGACAGTTTGTGCAGTACTGCTTCCCTTTTCAATCTTGTAATATGTGCTGAAGTTACTGTGGGTTCTGAGCGTATGTAATATTTCATTGTACCATAAGCCACCGTTTTTCTCCACCTTTTGTTTGCCTGCTATTCTATCCTTCCCCCGATGTATTGTCTTTCCTTTCTCCCTCTGACTCGGTACAGGCTTGTGCCCAGTTAACTGTGGCTTGCTCCACTTCCCAAATCGTGTATATATTCACCAAAATCTTTGAAATAAAAATCTCCTTGTCCAGCTGGACATTGGAGTAAAAGATACATAGTCTTCATTTTAAGTCTGTGCTTATCATTATACGTTATATCTACCAAAAGCTTAGGACCTTTGTTAGCTCTAAACATAAATCCCTGCAACGCCTTTAAAAATTAGATTAGAGTACAAGGGAAGAAATATGTTTAAAATAATGAATATCTTTACAGAAATAAGATTAAAATTGAAAGAGTAATGTTGTTAAGTTCTTTCAAGATGGCAGACACATTTGTGTACAAGTGTTAAGATGTACACATAAAAGAGCGCGGGTAATAGTATGTATTTCCACTTTCTTTTTGACTTTCATCCAAAGAAAATATATACAGTATGACTCACGCCTTACATTTTTATCCAACTTCAAGATGGCCGGCACATTCTTCTCCGTGCATTGTAATGCACCTTCTAAGTGCATGCAACCAAGACATGTGCAATCCACTGCTATTGCAGGATATGCATTCCGACAGAATAAAGCAGGTCGTAGACAAACAATGGGTACTCCCCTTTAGCCAGTTGTCTGATTTCAGGATGGCCACCTCTTTCTTCTCAGTGATTGTTACGCATCTTTGATTGTATTCAAAAAAGGCTTTAATGTTCCACTGCAACTAGAAGGTATATGTTCCAGTGTAATCCACCAAATATTGGTAGATGGGGAACTCAATACTGCACCACCTGTAGTATCCACAGGGTATTTACACTTGCTGCCCATCTCTATGGGTCAGCTACTAGATGGGCCAACAGTAAAGCCATTTTTTTTTTACATTAAAGAGGCAACATGAATGAGTAAAGAATGAAAAATATTTTTTATAGTTAATATATCAGGTGCAAAACAATAATCAGTTTTCTTTATCCTTTGTTCTTTCTTCTTCTACAAATAACAACTGCGCATTTCTCCCAGTCAAGGGCTTCACCAAGGCATAATTTGGTGCCAAAAAATTCAAACAAGGTAAATGTAGTGAATTCTGGCATAAAAAGTGACCATCCAATAGAAACACTTATGGTGAGTATACCCTACATCCAAAGTCAGAGTATACTTCTGTATACTCTGACTTTAGACGCGGTCTTTCTTGCTGAACATGGCTTGGCCGACTGAATCATCCTTTTTGATTTGCTGAGCTTAAATATTGCGAGCATCGTCTTCACATTAATCACTGCACAAGGTATATACTATAAAAATGATGGAAACTGCCATGCTCTCGTCCCACACAATAAACGCCTTGACTGCAGCTGCGATAGTCTCAGTCGGAAACACAAGAGGGATTTTCAGAAACTCATGGATACTCTGTTTAAGGATGTTTCAGGTGTCTTATCATATCAGTATTATATTTTAATTGTTTCTTCTACTGTTTCAAAACATGATTTCATTTTATGTAAAGTTTTGAGCATTTTATAAACGCATTGTATGGATGCACTTAATGATAAGTATGAATTCGGAATACAGGAAATTGAATATGTAGGCCATTACATTTGTGACAAAGTTATTGCACCCAAAAAGGATCTAATGAGGGCTATAAAAGAAGCACCTACTCCTACAGATAAGAATTCTCTGAGATCATTCTTAAGGCTAGGCGAATTCTATGTATGTACTATGCCTGGTTTGTCTGTGGTTGTACAATTTTTGTGACCTTTAAAAAACAAATCTTGAGGGAAAGAAAAAAGAAATTTAATTGGGGTGATGAACAAAGAAAAGCCTTCAAAGAAGTAAAAAATGTATTGGTCAGTAGCAATGCTTTTAAACCTTTTATTGAAGGTCAACATTGTGAAGTTATTGTGGATTCGAGTGCCATTGTACTAGATGCAATTTTTTGTCAGAAGATTAATGATAAAGAGAGAACTGTTGCTTTTATCTCTCAACACTTAAAGGAGCAGGTATTTTTTAACATTCATTCACAAACATCTCTGACCCTACCACTCACTTCCGCTCTCTCTCACACTACACATAGTGTTCACATCAAGTGCTCCCGCGTATTCGCTGGTTAGTAGCACACCGCGCTCCGTAGAGGGGTGCAAAGACCCCTATGATGAAGCATGACACCAAGACCCCTTTTGGTGTGTGAGGGGTATTTTAAAAGCACAATGTGCTTCCCACCAAAGTAGGAACCACATTACTAGTAAAACTGAATTAGGTTCCTCTGTATACCTTACGGGTGGATTCCTTATGTTTATAAAATATGACTAGGGGAGACTGAATCCACTCCTTGTGTCCTGCGGGACATGCATTCTCTCCACTCCCCTTTTTCATTAAAATGTAGATTCAAGATATATCTGTGGAGTCAGATTTTTAAACTGTTTTATGATCAAAATCCCTTTAGTCTCATGAGGGATAAAAGTGTAGGTAAGGCCTCATCCAGATTGGTTAGATTGATTACCACATTACAAGATTCACTTTTGAGATTAGCTATTTTCCTGGGACAGTGCAATTTCAAGCTGATGGTTTGTCCAAACTGCCACTTAATAACTGCAGTTGTGAATCTGATAATGAGTTGTTTCCTAATGAGTGGGTTATTGCTGCTTGATATTGTGGCTATGCAAATTCAGTCATTTCTCCTGAAGAATGGGTTGATAAATGTTTGAAAGATCCACAATATCAAGAGCTCATTAAAATTATAAATACTGGATCAACAACTTTCTCCAACAATGTGCCTTGGGTTTTTAAAGATTTTAGTCTGGTGTTGTCGGAATTGAGTGTGGAATGAAACATTCCATAACTATCGTAAAGGAAAGTTTCATTTCTTTTAAGGACGCAGATACTGTATTCGGTCCAGCTGCCATAAATAGATCACAAAAAGAATTTTCCATGATGCTACGGGAAATGGAACAAGAAAACTTCCATAAATATAGTTCAATCACTTTGCATTGCCTCCGATGACTTCCCCCAGGACGCTCTACCCTCTTCTTTCTTCCTCGACCACATCCAGCAACTCTCCGGATTATTCCTGTTCACTGGCGTCCGTACCTAGGTTAAGTAAAGAGAACATTGTAACTCCAGAAAGAGAAAAAACGCTCACCATTAGGCATCATTCAAACTGAATAGCAATAGCAATGCTAATATATCAACCCTATTAACGAGAACAGTCAGTAACTGAAAATGTCTTTCTTACATTCTCTACGTAGAAATTCTGTGTGGGATTCCAATAACTGGGTGGGCTAATCCTCGCCTCCACGTACTTAATAGAATTGAAACTTTCCTTAAGGATAGCTAGGGAATTTGTCATTCTGTGTCAGGGCCGAAGGCTTCGGATTAGGCTAGTTCAAAGCTTGCCCACCACCAAAGACGCCAGTGTCAACACTGGCTTGAAGTTGAATCTTTTGACGGTGGAGTCTGAAGGCCTTTCCGAGGCATTAAGGATATCCCCTAGCCCCGCCCCTAGGGGAAAAGCCTTCATTGCCATTGCCCCACAGACAGAGTGGGCTCCAAAGCATGAGGTGTCTATCCTTGCCTCTTACATAACCCAGCGGATCCATCTCGCAATCGTAGGGGATGAAACTGCCCAGTGTGGCTTATTGAGAACTATAAACAATTGCCTGACTCCCCGTGGACGTACATATTCTGTCGCCACTTCATAAGCTTTGAGTTCTCTAACCACACTTCATTTTGGGACATCTGGGAAGGCGGGATAGGACACCGATTTCGAATTACACTTCGTCCTCCTAAAAATTTGAAATGTAACTCCCTCAGGAGTGAAAACTCACCCTGTGAGATCTAGGCCCTCATGTCAGAAACCCTGCTACAGGAGATCAAACATAAAAGAGTTGCCAACTTCGCTGACATCTGTTTCCTAGATAGGTATCTGTTAGATGGCCATGATCGAAAAACATTTAAGACTTTGTTAACGTCCCATAGGGAGTAATACCGAGGGTTCGAGGCATGTAGGCTGCTGAATTCATATCTGTGCATAGATCGCCGCCTAGTGTTGGGTCCGGATGATCGCACATTGTTGTCCTGGAAGAGTCTTCGAAGTATCACAAGATAGGTGGCTCTTCCCCTGGACTACAGTGCGCATGGGCATCGACTCCATCCTCAGATTGGTTTTTTCCGCCATTGGGTTCGGATGTATATTGGTTCACTCTAGTCGGAATCGATAAAAACTTTCTTAAGGCCAAAAGGTCTTTAGTTTTCTTCGTCGGTATAGTCTTGCGTTCGGTGCCTGATTCTTCCAGCTCGGTTCCGAGCTGGATTCCAGAGAACCGCGTGCTTTCGGCGCGGAGGGCCCAGTCGACGCCACAGACCCTATCGACTGATCATCATGGAACGGAGTCCGTTCAAGAGATGTCCCGTGTGCAACTCCAAGTATCCCCACATCGATGTCCACCCGGTGTGCAACAAGTGTCTGTCGCCGGATCATGATGAAGCCAGTTGCATGGCTTGTTCCCGTTTCAGATCCAAGAAGACGCTTAAGCATCGACGCGCTGCGCGCCAGGAGGCCCAGCAGACTGCACCAGCGCCTGTGGACATCTTCGATGCCGGGGATGATGAGGGAGCTGACCGAGAAGTTGGTGAAAACCTGTCAAATCCTGCATCGGAGGTCGACTATAACTACGACGCGGACGCTGAAATGTCCGAAGCAGAAGAAGTCGTCAACGAGGTAGGAGACGACGACGGGCCTTTGGGGCCATAGAAGATAGCTCGAGCGAAGAGCTAACTCAAACTGACATTGGGGCCGTAACGCTTCAAAAGGCTCAGGTCGAGGGATCGCCACTAGGCCTTACCCAAGATCTTACTATGGGTTCTACGGCCCCGTGTTGGAAACTGGGATGTCAGGTCACCTAGAGTAGCCTGGCCTAGGGCAAGACATGCATTTCAGAGGCACAAGTGTGAAGGTTGCAAACCACCCAGCAGTAAATCCACGCAATAACACTTAAAAAGGACACTACACCAATTTGTTATGAAAATATGTACTGGTTTATAAGAATAATATACTCTGCTCTTTGGTTTTAAAATTTACAATTTAGGCACTTCAGTTTGTCTTGGAAGCAATCACTATACCTTTAAACTATTAAAACATTTCATCAACCAGCATTTACAGTACAATACATTTAGTCAGGCCTTTTAACCAAATCTGTCAAGTAACACTTCTACTCTAATAGCTCAGAACTACATTTATTGCACTCTGCTTTACTCTTCAGCAACTTCCCATCACAGCATTACTTTAAAAGAAGCAAGATTAGCACTTATATTTAGACAGATATGCAATATTCATCACATTGATAACCCTACAATTCCCTTTCCTAGTTTAATAAAGAGGGATTGGTTAAAACCACTTAAATCAGCTTTCAAATAAGCCCTGTCAGGGATTCCTCATGGACGCTGTACTCCCAGGGACAGAGTCTCTGTCTACTCACTGGTAAAGTCTCAAGCTATGACACCAGTTACTCGTGTGTCAGTCACTTCCCCCACGTGGTTACCTCCTTACTTGTGAAAGATCTGGCGTTGTAAGTCTTGCTGTGCCAGGGGGCGGGGAAAAATCACTCGGCCGGTCTCTAGACCCAAGCGCTGGCAAGGTAATTCAGCCCTTCTGCTCTCCTCACCCCGCCTACCTGCACCGCTGCGTGGCGCCCAGACGAGGAAGGACAGGGTAATTAGACCTCCCCTGCCGCTAGCAGGCTCCTCAGGTTTCCCTTCCCGCTCACGCTAGCTCTCTCAGGAGGCGCTCGAGCAGGGAAGAGGTGTCTCCACACGCGTCCAGACGCCGAAGGGATCCCAACGCTCTTCCTCACTCTGGGCTGGGACGCGCACACTTCTGGGCATGCGCGAATCGCTCACACTGCACCGCCTCTCACCTTGCTTCCAGACCCGCCTCCGCTCCCGCCTCCGCTGCGCTGGCTCCGCTGACGAGACGCTGCTTCTTCCGGGCCTGCTCGGTCCTAGGCCCCTCCTGCTCTAAGGAAGTGGGATCGCCTGGGGCATGCGCGGTAGCGCTCAATGCACTTCAAACCATGGGCATTTTCACCATGACGCGGCCGGTGCCCCCGGGGTCCTGTACACGGCGAGATCAGCGCCACTTCATGAAAACCGGCACCCCTCACCTTCAAATCGCCTCTTCAGCCACAACTCGGCGCCGATCCCTACGCTGTCACAGGGGGAGAACAGCCCGATCTCTCCTGGCCACTGCTCCCTCAGCGCCCGCTGCTCCTCTCAGTTGGCGCTCAACCACTGAACCAGGGCAGCTCAACAGGCGCTGGCTTCACTCCACAGCAGGTGAGAGATGACACTCTGTGGGGTGATTAAGCTAGGGGACAGTCGCTGTAACCAGGGCAGGATTTTATGGAGGACTGAATAAAAGGCTGGGGGGCCACAAGGATTAGCCCTCCTCCGTTTGAGGGAATCTCAGCAGAAGTCTTTTCACTGGGCAGAGGACTGCACCCCACAGTGCTGTAGTCTCCTTCTCCTGTCCACCTCCCTATTCTTTCAGTCCAGGGATTAGTCAGGCGCCCAGGGTCTCCCTTAATCATCCACAGCGGGGACAAGACAAGGATCCCAAAGGAGGAGTAGAGAAGTGGATTAATTAGGCTGCTTCCCAGTCCAGGAGTTCAACCCTTTCACTAGCCTCCCCCCACCTTCCAAGATAGCCTGTCCTCCAGCTGACTCTCTCAGGTAGACAAAATGGTTGCCCCGCATTCCGCCTTATATAGGCTGACCCTCAGTGGTCCAGAAGGGACCAGAAGGTTCTGGAACGCCCTATACTAGTCTATGGGCAAGTTCTGGGTTTGGCAGTTAGGGCAGTTGGTAGCCACCATTTTGTGGTTCCAACTTTTCCTGTCAGAACAGGCCTCTGGGCCTAAGGTGAAAAACTATGAGGGGAAAAAGAACACCTATCCCCTTGACCAACACCTAGAAAAAGTTAGTGGACACAAAAATTATTAAGGGTATGAGGGGCAAAAAGGGGACAAAATAAATAATAAATTGGAGGGACTACGCAAAAAGCCAGACAGGTCTAACACCCCGCCTTCGGGCTCGGCTACGGACATTACTATTGAGCCGCACCCTGCAAAATCGAAACCGAAAGTGAAACCAACGGTCTCGACGCAAGCGAAAGCATTGGTGCCCCCCTCGAAACCAAAAGTGCCCATTACTTTGGTCGGATGGAAGGCCTCGGAGCCGTCGGCGCCGACGAAACAGAAGGGTGTTGTCGATCCGAAGACAAAGGTCAAGGTGGTCGAGCCGAGTAAATCGGCGCCGAAGACGGTCGACACCAACAAGGGACTCGGTGATCCGAAGGTTCTCGAGACTCTGCGTCAACAAGACAAGGCCAAGAGCGGCGCAACCCACGAGTCCACGTCTAGTGGTGCCTCGAAGGATCCCGTCGACTCGGCGCGGCCGTCCGCCACTTTCTCCAAGCAGGTGGCGGACTCCCTAAAGCGCATCAAGGAGAAGGCCTCGACTGTCGGCCCGAAAGAACCTCCACCTTCGAAGCCGGTCGAGAAACCTCACAAAGCGTCGACGCCCATTCACTTCATGAAAAGAAACAGCAGGTCTGGGAGCACACCGCTGACCTATCAAGCAAGGTTCGCCCCTGGCATTCTGGGTAATGCAGTCTCTGGTAGTTTGCCTCGTAGAAGTGTTATCGAGTGTTTCGCCAAGGTTGGCGCAAATGTGCTGATCTCTAGACACCGGTGTTTCAGGTTCATTAACCTTCGTCAGTAGAGATTACAGACTAGTTTTAGGGGTTTGCTGAATAGGTTGCCGAAATCGTCTCAGGTCTGGTACCGCTCACTGGCGCGCAGGGCATCAACCACGAGCTCGTCAGCTCCATGACTCACGGGAGTCCATTTGAAGAAACAGCAGGTCTGGGAGCACACCGCTGACCTATCAAGCAAGGTTCGCCCCTGGCATTCTGGGTAATGCAGTCTCTGGTAGTTTGCCTCGTAGAAGTGTTATCGAGTGTTTCGCCAAGGTTGGCGCAAATGTGCTGATCTCTAGACACCGGTGTTTCAGGTTCATTAACCTTCGTCAGTAGAGATTACAGACATTCACTTCATGTTGCCACCGAAAGTGGCGTTGAAGGCTTTCACCCCTAGGATGGGCGCCAGCGTGCCCGAGAAGGTGCCCTCGGTGCCGAAGTCGACGACAGTGGTCCCAACCTTAAAGCATCGACAATCTTCGTTGGAAGAACAACAAGAACACTTTATCGATGCCGAAACTGGCAGACTTTCCCTCCATAAACGGAAAATTGCCCCGGAACAGCCAATGGAGTCCTACAAAATTCCTTTAAAGAAAAAGAAGGATTCCACTTCAACTCCTGTTCTTGTGGAACCACTTTCTCAACATGTCCATGATGTCTCACCCACTTACTCTGACGTGGACGCTGGGGAGGGTGATGATGAGGATGAGTACAGCTATCCTGTCTACACAGACCCTGAAGATACCAATGAACCCTGGGCAGCTGGTGCTGACCCAGGTGATCCTCACTCTGCCCCAGACACTCAACTCTATGCTGTAAAAACGTCGCCTACGGAGGATTCAGTGGCGTTTAATGCCCTCATTGAACGGGCGGCTAAAAATCATGACGTCCAGCTCCATGCTGACCCCATTGAAGTGGACTTTCTTTTTGACACCTTTTCCGTCTCAGAGAGAACTGTCAAAACTCTGCCTATGTTGAAGGGTGTCTTAAAACATGCTGGGGAGATCTTTAAAGAGCCTACCAGAGCCAGGGTGATAAACCCTAGGATTGAGAAGAAGTATAAACCAGCGCCTACCGACCCTACTTACATCAAGGGACAGTTACCTTTGGACTCTCTTGTTGTTTCAAATGCCCGGAAGAGGGCTAATTCTCAAACAACGGGTGATGCTCCCCCCCAGATAAAGAATCAAAGGTGTTTGAGGCATCAGGGAAAAGGGTGGCAGCTCAAGCGGCCAATATCTGGTGCATTTCAAATACACAAGCACTTCTAGCGAGGTATGACAGGGCACACTATGACACACTGGAGACCCTGTTGCAGCACCTGCCAGACGAATACAAAGAGGCAGCTGAGATGCTCATCCAAGAGGGGAAGCTAATATCTAATGCTTCTATTAAATGTGCACTGGGCGCGGCTGACACCGCGGCCAGAGCTGTCAACACTAGCGTCATGCTGAGACGACATGCATGGCTTAGAATCTCAGGATTTAAGCCAGAGATACAGACCACCATTCTTAATCAGACAGTAAACCCTAATCATCTGTTTGGCCCAGAGGTGGACACCACCTTGGAAAAGATAAAGAAGGACACTGAAACTGCTAAGTCCATGGGGGCCTTGCAGTCCCAGCAATTCAGGGGTAGTTCTTTTCGTCGCTCAAGCACGAGAGGTGTTTCCAGAGGCCAGCTCTCCCAAACCACGCAGTACTATAAAGGCAACACGCAGTCCACATACACCAAAGAAAGTCGAGGTGGATATCGTGGAAACCGCGCCAAAGGCAGGGGTCGTGGAAACATCAACTCCAGATCCTCTGCCACCAACAAACAGTGACGCCCTGTCACTGCCCCCCGACCACGCAACACCGGTCGGGGGAGACTTCAACAGTTCCTGCCAGTCTGGAAGTCCATCACCACAGACAGGTGGGTCACACAGCTCATACAGTACGGGTATTGTCTGGAGTTATCATCCACTCCACCCAACATGCCCCCAAGACACCGTCCTATGTCCAACGAGCACTTGCACTTATTGCAGCAGGAGGTCATCGTCATGCTGCAAAAAGGGGCAATCGAGCTCGTGCCTGTGGAAGAAAGAGGCACAGGAGTTTACTCACTGTACTTCTTGATACCAAAAAAGGACGGGTCCCTCAGACCCATACTGGACCTCAGGCCCCTCAATCAGTACATTCTATCGGAGCACTTTCATATGCTGACCCTGCAGCAAGTACTTCCGTTGCTCAGTCAGGGGGATTTTCTCGCAACTTTAGACCTAAAGGATGCGTATTTTCACATTCCGCTGCACCCGTCACACAAAAAATACCTCCGATTCACCATCCAAAACCAACATTACTAGTTCAAGGTTTTGCCTTTCGGGGTCACCACGGCACCCATGGTGTTTACGAAGTGCCTGGCGACGGTGGCGGCACACCTAAGGAGACAAAACATTCACGTCTACCCTTATCTGGACGACTGGCTCATCCAGGCAAAGTCAGCCCAGCAGTGTGCCGCCCACATGTCCCACACCATTCACCTTCTTCACGATCTGGGATTCTCACTGAATTACCCGACGTCCCACCTGCAACCCGCCCACATACGGCAGTATCTGGGTGCAACGATAAACACTCTGGCAGCCACAGCACAGCCAAATTCAGTGAGGGTCAACAGCATTCAATCGCTGATACAAAGATTCAGACCTCAACACTCGCTACCAGCGCGAGTGTTCATGCAGTTGATCGGCATGATGGCCTCCTGCCTCTCCATAGTCCCGCACGCGAGACTACATATGCGTCCGCTTCAGGAGTGCTAAGCACGTCAGTGGACTCACGCTCACGGACAGTTGAAAGACCTAGTGTTGGTGAGCGGTCGGGCATACAACTCTCTGCATTGGTGGAATCCACAAAATCTTTGCAAGGGACGACCGTTCCAAGAGCCTGTGCCACAGATCATCCTGACGACGGACGCTTCTCTCCAGGGATGGGGAGCTCATGTACTCCATTACACTATGCAGGGACTATGGACACCACATCAATGTTCTGGAACTGATGGCGATCTTCATTGCACTAAAAGCCTTCAAAGTACATTTGTGCAGCAAGGTCGTGTTGATCCGGACGGACAACATGACGGCCATGTACTACATTCAGAAGCAGGGAGTAACACACTCTCCACAGCTGTCTCATCTGGCTCAGAGCATGTGGAAGTGGGCCGATCAGAGAAACATCTTCCTCATGGCAGAACACCTCCCAGGCAAGGACAATCAGATGGCGGACCTGCTCAGCAGGTACAGCCACCAAATGCACGAGTGGGAGATACATCCATCGGTACTCCACCCGTACTTCCAAATGTGGGGTCATCCAGAGATAGACCTGTTCGCCACAAAGGAAAACGCAAAATGGCGAAGCTTTGCCGCCAGGTTTCCACACCCACAGTCGCAAGGCAATGCAATATGGATGAACTGGTCAGGCAAATTTGCGTACGCTTTTCCCCCAGCACCTCTAATACCGCTGGTGGCACGCAAGCTGAAGCAGCACTCAATGACTCTCATCCTGGTTGCTCCAACATGGGCTCGCCAACCATGGTACACCACGTTTCTGGAACTGTCTGTGGTACCGCATCAAAGGCTGCGCCTCACACCCAGGCTTTTGACGCAGAGCCATGGCGACATTCAGCATCCAGATCCGCAACAGCTCAACCTGGCGATCTGGCTCCTGAGGTCTTAGAGTTTGGCTACCTCAACTTACCTCCTGACTGTATGGACATCATCCGGGAGGCAAGGAAGCCCACCACCAGAGCATGCTATGCGGCGAAGTGGAAGCGGTTTGTCATTTATTGTGCAGGCCACAACATTAACCTGCTGGATTCATCTATTCAAAACATCATTTGTTATCTCTTACATTTGTACAGATGTAATCTGGCCTATGCTTCCATTCGCATTCATTTATCCGCAATGGCTGCTTACCTCCAAAACAGACAGCACCTCTCACTTTTCAGGGTGCCTGCCATTAAAGCCTTTCTGGAAGGACTCAAACGAGTCATTCCTCCACGGACGCCACCAGCTCCAGAGTGGAACCTCAATGTGGTTCTCACCAGGCTGATGGGTCCCCCTTTTGAACCACTGCATTCCTGCGAGCTTCACTTCTTGACATGGAAAGTCATGGAAAGTGGCGATTACGTCACTACGACGAGTTAGTGAACTCCAGGCAGTAACTATCCAAGAGCCATTTATTCAAATTCATTCTAACAGGGTGGTGCTTCGCACTAACCCTAAATTGTTTCCTAAGGTAGTGTCTCAGTTCCATATCAACCAGACTATAGAACTACCTGTGTTCTTCCAAAATCCAGAGTCACTGGCGGAGAGAATGCTCCACACACTTGACGTCAAAAGGGCCCTCATGTATTACATTGTTAGGACCAAGGATTTTAGGAAGACTATACAACTCTTTGTTGCCTTTGCGCCACAACACAAAGGTAACCCCATTTCCAGGCTGGTATAGCCAGGTGAATCGTTAAATGTATTCAGATCTGCTATCTGAAAGCCAAACGCACTCTCACTATTCCACCACGGGCCCACTCCACCCGAAAGTTGGGGGCCTCCATGGCTTTCCTTGGAAATATTCCTTTGGAAGACATATGTAGAGCAGCCACATGGTCTACCACACAAACATTTAGAAAACATTACTGTGTTGATGTGCACTCCAAACAGCAGGCAGCTGTAGGGCAGGCTGTTCTAAAAACACTTTTCCAAACTGCTGCAGCTGGCACGGGCGGCCTCCGTTAATGGAGGGACTGCTATATATTCTATGCACAGATATGAATTCAGCAGCCAACATGCCTCGAACCGAACATGCTATTTACCAGTATGCATCTGTTCTTGGCATGTAGGGCTGCTGACATTCATATCTGTGCATAGATCGCCGCCTAGTGTTGGGTCCGGATGATCGCACATTGTTGTCCTGGAAGAGTCTTCGAAGTATCACGAGATAGGTGGCTCCTCCCCTGGACTACAGTGCGCATGGGCATCGACTCCATCCTCAGATTGTTTTTAGCCATTGTGGCCAAGATGGAGTGAAACTAAGTGAATGATGACCATGCTAGAAGTATGTGTGAATGCCGCAGCTGCTACAGGCGGCGGGGAGGAGGGCGGGCGATATGAATGCCAAGAACAGATGCGTACTGGTAAGTAGCATATTCGTTCCAGGGGGTACAGACAGCCGGATAACTCTTAAAAGTTTTGCATACTAACGGGTGCTCTTGTATTGGATGACCTTCCACTGGGACATGCCCGGCCAATATTGCTGATTGGAACGTATTAATTAACCTATAAGCCAAACCTTCCATTGCCAAAAAAGCTAAGAAATTAAGGACTTGGACAATGTCTGCCCCCATTGGATTCACCTGTTGTAGAAGACACCAACACTCCCATCTAGACCAGACGGAGCGGTACCTCTTGTTAGTGCTCTCTGCCCATGACTTTGCAAGCAATGAGGCAACGTCTGCCGAAAGGCTTTCATTGCCTGTAACCCGCCAGGGCATCCGATAAAGAGTGCCTGTGAGAAGCAGGTGATGGGTATTCGCATGAGGATCCCGGAGGAGATCCTGAAATTGGGGTAGACGTATTGGAAAATCCCAAGAAAGTTCCATCAGAACTGGAAACCAAGATTGCGCCCTCCAAATTGGGGCGATTACCAATAGATTATCCCGTTGTCTCATTATCATTGCAAAGGAGGGAAATGCATAACTTTCCTCTGTGCTCCAATCCTGAAGGAATGCATCCACTTCTGTCACTTCCGGATCCGGGCGCCAGCTGTAATACCTCTCCAACTGGGCATCCAGCCAGAAGGCAAAGAGATCTCCCGAGAAGGGGCCCCAGCAAGACTGGAGTTCTCGAAATACCATAGGGTATAGTTTTCCAGAGACTGGTATAGTTCCAATGGCAGGAGTGCCAGTCCGCAACCTGGTTGGAAACACCCAGGAGGTATTCCGCCGACAGCGATATCTGGTTGGTCAGACAGTATTCCCAGAGGTCGCTCACCAGATCCGATAGGTTGTTTGACCTCATTCCCCCTAGATGATTGATATATCGAATTGCCGCCACATTGTCCCTCGGGAGAAGGACGTAGCATTGGGCCTTGTCCGTGGTCCCGCATTTTACCACGAAGGACTCTACCATTAATTCCAGGCAGCTTATGTGAAGGCTTTGTTCTACAGAGTACCATTTTCCACCGGTAGAAATAGCTCCACATCGAGCGTCCCAGCCTGAGCCGCTCGCGTCTGATTCGATCACCATATTGGGTTGTGAACCGAAGATGGCCCGACTGTTCTACGCCTCCATGTGGGAGATCCACCACTGCAGTTCGGTTTTGCCCTCCTCCTAGAGGGGCACTGTTAGACCTGGCATCATTGCCGTGGGTCTCCCTTCCATTTTTGCAGTTGCCTCATGTATTTTTGCTGGTGCTAGATGCTTTGGGCACTGTGCCACTGCTGTCCTGTGCCACATTGCGAGTGCTCCCTGTTGTAAATTCATGTATTGGTTAGTGATTCCATGCTCCCTGTTGTAAATTGATGTACGGAATAGTGATTCCATGATTGGATGTTTGATTTACTTGTCAGACCCTAGTACAGTACACTGAGTGTGCCCAGGGCGTGTAATCCAAATGCTGCTGGTGGGTCTGCATCACTGGTTGTGCCACCCACAGAAGCAGCCTTGTAAAATGTGTCTAAGGTCTGGCATTGCAGAGCCTGCGGGCAGTCTGGTACTGTCATGCTGACTGGGCAAGTGCACCCACTTGCCAGTCCCTAAAACTTCCCTTTTCTTCATATAAGTCACCCTTATGGTAGGCCCAAGGGCAGGGTGCATTGTAAGTATAAGGTAGGACAAGCCCTGATGTGTGTGGCATGTCCTAATAATGAATTACAGCCATTTCCGTTTTTCACTATTGCAAGGCTACCTGTTCTCCATAGGCCAGAATGGGCAGTTAGATTACTACATGTTTATAATCCTAACAGACTCAGAGACTCAGACTGCTAGGTTGTATATTCCTTTGTCTGGTTTTGTGAGTGACAGGGTTGGGGGATTCCAAGAGACCGGCTGAGTCACCCAGTGGTGAATAGAGAGATCTGCATCTAGATGGGAGGGAGGAGTTGCACCCGAACCTTGAATAGGACTGTGCCTGCCTTCCACAATGCTGGCTCCATCCCCTGGGGAGCGGCGGATGTCTCTGCCCTGCACACTGAAAGAAGAGAAGGAGTCCTGTAAACAAAGTGCTCCAGGACTGTACTTGCCTTCCACAATGCTGGCTCTGCCTCCTGTTAGGCGTCTGATGTTCCTGCCCTGCACTGTGAAATGAAAGGAGAAGTCTGGTAAACAGAGTGCTTCAGAACTGGTTTGGACTGGGCAAAGGCCCCTCTCCCCTCAGAGAACAAAGGATTTTGGGGTATAAATATTGGGACCCTGATCCCATGAAATTAGATCACTTTTGGACTACTAGAAGAAACTTTTACTGAGGAGAGGAACCTGAAGAAAGTGAGGAGAGACTATTCCCAAGCTGAAGTGCTGCTTGGGGGATTGGCCTGCAGTGGTTGCCTTACTTTCAAAAGAAGGAGAAAGGAACTTTGTTTACTTTGCTTTCAACTTGTGAAGGATCTCCAAGGGCTTGGAAAAGAGCTTGCCTCCTGCTGAAGTGTCAGGGACAACAGACATCAACCCCCAGCTCCCTAGAGTTCTTTTGGAAGGGTCTGCTGCTGTTTTGGGCCTTTTGAGGAACTGCATGTCGCAAGGAGCTGGAAGCGCGACTCAAGGAGAAGAAGCGCGTCAGCGTCGCTGGGTCTGCCGTCGCAACTCCGAAGGAGGGTGACGACGCTGGAACTGTGGCACTGCACCGCATCGGAGAGAAGCGTGCCTCAACAAAGTGGAAGCGTGTTGCCGTCTCTGCTGCTGCCGTCGCAATTCCGAAGGAGGGTGTCGCCGCTGGAGCTGTCCCACTGCACCGCATCAGGAGAAGAATCTTGCAACGAGGTCAGAGCAGGTCGCTGTGCCTGCCGTCGCAAATCCAAAGGAGGCTGTCGCCGCTGGAACTGTCGCACTACTCCGCATCGAAGAAGAGCACCTTGCATCCCAGAGAAGCGCACCGCCGTCGGAGCTGCTGCCGTCGCATCTTGAATGTCGCCGCTGTAGTTGTCGCATCGTGCGGAAGCTTCACATATCGTGAAAGAAGAGCGTCGCCACTGGAGCTGCTTCCGTCGCATCTTGGATGTCGCCGCTGTAGTCCACGCATCGAACCGAGAACTTCTCGCATTCCCAAGAAGCGTGCCACATCTGGAAGAGCTTCACGTGTTTATTTCTTTGTATCTGAACTTTGCCTCATTTCCCATTGCTGCGACATTGCTTGTCGTGGAAGCGCAACGCAACCTAAGGTACATTGACGCAGAGTGTCGCATCTAAGAACTGAACTGAACTGAACTAAGCTTAAATTTATCTTAAAGTAATAGCATTGTGTATTTTTGTCGTTTATGGTCTTGTGGAAACTCTACATAAAGTCTACCTATTTGTAGTGTTGTCACTGGGTTACTGTATGTGGTCACAAATCCTTAGCTTACAACAACTATGAAGTAAAGCCTGTCTGCTCATGCCAAGCTACCAAGGGGGTGAGCAGGGGTTATTTTAGGAGTGTAATCCCCTTATCCGGACTAGGAGAGGGTCCCTATTTGTCACAAGTATCTACCTGTACCAACTAGAGACCCCAAAATCTAACATTGGTTGTCAGCAGTGAGGATTCTGGATTTGCATTTGTGACTCATGTACAGTGACTGGTGAACACTACTTAGTGAGTGCAGACCATAACGATACCACATACTCTTTGGTAGATTTCTTTTTGGATTTTTGGTTCTATTTTTGAAAGATGCCTAATTCAGTGAAGAGAGCAGAATCCATAGTCTCTTTTGATTGTGAATGGGAAGAAGAGAGGCTAGAAAGTAAAATAGCTTAAGCACTTCGGCAAGAAATTCAATGTTTCCACTTCTGGATTTAAAGTGAAGGAAGAGTTCTACAAGGCGCTGAGGGCCTGGGTAGAAGCAATAAAAACCCATATAATTGAGGAACGGGAGGATAATGCAGAAGTACAACAGGAAGGGCCATTGGGCTCAGAAGGAAGGAAGGTGCCTTCCCCCGCTGGTAGCGTTGGTGCTGGGAAAAGTCTGTCTCCAGAGGAGTTGGAGGACAGAGAGAGAAATAGAAGGCATGAAATATAGCTGACAAAACTGAAGTTAAGTGGGCAGTTAGAATTTGAATTGCAAAAAAGGAGGTTAGCCCTGGAAGAGAAGAAAATGCAGTTTGACCATGAGAAGGTTTTGAGGGTGTTGGATTTAAAAGCTAAAAGTTTGGAAAGTACTCCCTCTGGTGGCAGCATACCGTCAGTACATACAGAAAGTAGAGTGTACATTCCCAAAGATGTGGTGAAAGAGTTTTACAAAAATTATGATATTGGTCAGTGATTCAGAGCCTATGAGGTAGCCATGTCTTCCCACCGGGTCCCTGAGAGAGATTGGGGGGCGGGTTGTGGGGAAGGTTCCTTAGTGACTGGCGGGATACATTGTTAGACTTGCCTGCTGATGTCCACAATTCATACTGCCGCATGAAAGATGCGTTGATGTCTAGATATGGGTTGACACCTGAGCTCTATAGGCAGAGGTTCAGGAAATGCAAAAAGTTAAAAAACAGTACTTGGGTTGAATATTTTACTTTCTTTTGCAGAGCATTGGATGGTTGGGTAAAGCGCAGCAAGGTTAATGATTTTCAAGGTCTCTTTGATTTGATTGCAAGGGAGCACTTGTCTGATAATTTTTTTTCCAGAGCTGCACCATCATCTGATAGATAGCAAGCTGACTAGCCCTAGAAAGCTTTCTGAGGAGGCGGACCGCTGGGTGAGCACCCGGGTGAACAAGGGTCACATGGGAGACTCAGCCAAAGGTGGGCATGGTCCCCAGCAGAAGAGTGGGGGGCACAAGGGTAAACAGACGGAGTTCCACAAAGGGCCCCAAAGTAGTCCCCAAGGGGAACCAAGGGAAAGGTTCCCAGCCTCTCCCTGAGAGGAAGCAAGGGGCCCGACAGGTATTCCTATTCCCCAGAGGCCCCTGAAATGTTACAATTGTGGTGACCTGGGTCATAAGGCGAATGACACCAGGTGCCGCCTGTTTGGTAAACAAGCACCCACTGGTGCTCCGCCCCGGCAGATGGTTAGTGTAGCCTTGGGGAGTAGATTGATGTCCAAGGTGGGTGGGGTCCCGCACAGATGACCCTAGTCTCTTTAGAAGACAGTGAGACGGTCTCAAAAGCTCAGCTACCCAGGAACACTAAGAGATATGGGCAGCGGGTGACCGTCAATGGCCAAAAGGTGGAGGCTCTTAGAGACATCCTAGCCAGTGTGACAGCTGTCAGGTGTCACCTGGTGTCCCCAGAGCAGTTTGTCCCTCATGCATATTGCCGAGTTGTTAACGCCGACAACACAGAGAGTCATTGTCCAATGGCTCAGGTTCCCTTTGAGTGGGGGGGGTCTCTGGTACTCTTGAGGTAGCTGTGAGGCCCACCTTGCCTGTTGACTGTTTGTTGGGAAACGATTTAGAGAGCTCCCCCTTTGAAAAGGTGGAGAAAATAACTCACTTGAAGATGGTTGGTCTGCAGCCAGTAGGGGTTCTCAAGAGGACCTGGAGCCTGAGAGGGAGGCCCAGGAACCTGCCTTAGAGAGAAGTGGCGAGGGGCTCGGGAAACCGGCCCCCGAAGTTCCCACGGCCCAGGAGGAGGTAGACCCTGAGGGGGATGTCCTGGAGCCTACCTGGGAACAGATAGCTGAACTGGGGAACATGCCTGAGCTGACCAATTGGCAGCAAGAAGGAGGCCCCTCCAGGGAAGACTTCTGCAAGGAGCAGAGAGAGTGCTCTGCTCTTGTGGGCTTGCGGCAACAGGCTGCAAGCCAGGCAGAAGGTGATCAGTCAGGGTCACACTTGATTTACTGGGAGAATGGTCTCCTGTATAGTGAGCCTAAGGTTGCTGTACCTGGGCCAGCCCGTGTGCTGGTGGTACCCCAGAAGTTCAGAGCCTTCCTATTGGGGCTGGCTCATGATGTGCCATTAGGAGGACATTCATTTAGAGCAGGACAAGACCTTTGAGAGGCTTGTCTCCCACTTTCATTGGCCCCAAATACGCAAGAGTTCAGATACTCATTGCAGAACTTGTCAGACTTACCAGGCAAGTAGAAAGAGTGGGAGGAAGCACAAGGCTCCTCTCCAGCCATTCCCTGTGGTCAGTGCCCCCGGCGCCATCCCAGGACCAGGCCGTCTCAGGACCAAGCCGTCCCCGGTCCTACGCTCGATTTGGGTCCGGGGTCGGAGCGGCCGTATTTGACGCCGCTAGGAGATTTCTACTTCTACGACCCGGCCCCATCCTTTGAACCTGAGTACCAGGAGATGGGTGGCGAGGAGGATTAGGAGGGGTCTGAGGACCCTCTGGCACGTGAGTGCCAGTCTTCTCAGGACTGGGCAGGTGAGCTAGGGGAGGCCAGTGGTCTGGACACTTCTCCCGACACTGGTTTTGTCTCCCCTCCTACCGTGGCTACGGAGGAGGGGGCTGCCTATAGTGTGGTGCTAACGCGGGCTGCCAAGGCCTTGGGCCTTGAGCTCCCGTCGCGGGCATGAGGACTAACCTCCTCACTGAGGTCCTTAAACCGCAGGCAAGCTCGGCTGAGCCTCTGCTGCCGTTTATTGAGGCCTTGTCAGACGTTCTTCTGGGCACTAGTTCCAAGCCTGTAGATAGGAACGTGGCCAGGCGCCACCGTCCGGCTCAGGGGCGACCCTTGCTTCCTGTCCATCCATCCCACCCCCGAGAGCCTGGTCATCCAGACCTCTAACTCCCAGACCGCATTCCCGACGGCTCCCCCAATCGGGATTCCAAGAGGTACGAACAGTATGGTAAAAAGATGTTCTCCTCACTTAGTTTGGGGTTGCGGTCAGTCAACACTGCGTGCCTCTTGGGCTGTTACACCCACTCTCTGTGGGACACGGTCACGGACGTGCTGCCACAATGTCCGGAGGGGTCTGGACTAAACTCACCCAAGCCCTTGTGGAGGGTCGAGATGTGACACGGTATTCCATCCGGTGTGGGCTGGGTACCACGGACTCGCTGGGCAGGGTGATGGCAACGACGGTGGCGATTCGTCGCTACGCCTGGCTGCTGTCCGCCAACTTTTCGGCTGATGTCCAGAACACTCTTATGGACATACTGTTTGATGGCTGTCGCCTCTTTGGCAACAAGGCAGACAGTGCGCTTGAGCGCTTTAAGGACTCCAGGGCTACGGCCAAGTCCTTGGGCCTCGGGCCCCGCGCCAGCAAACTGTTGCCTTTCGCTCCTTTCGTGGCAAAGGAAGGGGTGCCCCCACACGTCCAGCCAGCCACGGCCCGCAGACTAACATTCAGAGTGGTGACAGACGTGGTAACCTCTGTGGTGGCGATCGGGGACAACGCCGAGGTCAGTCCACACCTACCCCTGCAGCATCCGCCTCAAAACCCTCCTATTCCGAGCTTTCAGGCCCATGTGATGCCAGTGGGGGGCGGGGTTCACCAACACCTCCTCCACTGGCGCACCGTCACATCGGACAGGTGGGTGCTGCAAATCGTCCGAAGGGGCTACTCCCTCCGCTTCGAGTCGACCCCTCCAGCCTTGCCACCGCAGTACCACCGCGTGTCGGGGGAATCACTTAAAACTTCTGCAAGAGGAAGTTACGGCCCTCTTGGCCAAGGGGGGCATCGAGCGCGTTCCTGGGCCAGAAGTAGGGTGTGGTTGTTACTCCCACTACTTTCAGGTTCCCAAGAAGGGCAAAGGGGGCCTACGCCCTATCTTGGACCTGCAGAATGTCAACGGTTTCCTCCGGAAGGAGATGTTCAAGATGCTGTCTTTGGCTCAGGTCTTAGCTGCCCTGGACCCGGGAGACTGGATGGTAGCGTTGGACTTGCAGGACCCTTATTTTCACATCCCCGTCCTGCCGGCCCACCGGTGTTACCTGCGGTTCATGGTAGGCCACGAGCACTTTCAGTTGACCGTGCTCCCCTTCGGCCTTACCAACGCCCCACGGGTGTCCATGAAAGTGATGGCGGTGGTCGCAGCTCATCTGCGCAGGTTAGGTGTTTCAGTCTTCCCCTACTTCGACGACTGGTTGTTGAAGGCGGGCTTGCCCCAGACAGTCGGCAGCCACCCTCAGACTACGGCCGACCTCCTGCACCTGCTGGGGTTCTCCATCAATGTGCCGAAGTCACACCTGTGTCCCTCTCAGAAGCTCCTCTTCATCGGAGCGGTTCTAGACTCTGCGCAGTTTCGGGTTTAACCTCTCGAACAGCGGGTTCGGGATATTCAGGCTCTGATTCCGATCTTTCAGCCGTTATCCCGAGTCTCGGTCAGGTTGACGCTTTGGCTTCTGGGGCTGATGGCCTTGTGCATCCTTCTGGTGCCTCACGCCCGGTGGCGGATGCGGGCTCTGCAGTGGGACTTGAAGTTTCAGTGGTCCCAGCAGCAGGGCAACTTGTCCGACCATGCCTTAATCTCGGAAGGCACTGCAAGACAGTTCAGTGGTGGCTCACGGACCGCGATTGGGTCACGGCAGATCCCTCTCACTACCCCAACCGGAGCACGTAGTTGTGACGGACGCGTCACTCCAGGGCTGGGGCGGCCATATGGGAGAGGCGGAGATCAGAGGCCTTTGGTCTCCGGTGGAGTCCCGGCTCCACATCAACCTTCTGGAGCTGCGGGCGATCCGGCTTGCACTGAAGGCATTCCTCACCTCTGTCCGGGGGAGTGTAGTGCAGGTGTTCACGGACAACACCACCGCCATGTGGTACTGCAACAAACAGGGCAGGGTGGGGTCGTGGACCCTATGCCAGGAGGCTCTGTGCCTCTGGCAGTGGCTGGAACATCAGGGCATGACCCTGGTGGTTCAACACCTGGCAGGTTCCCTGAACGCCAGGGCGTACAAACTCAGCCGTCAGTGTATGATGGATCACGAATGGCGTCTGAACTCGGACGTGGCGCAAGGCCTCTTTCAGCAGTGGGTAGAGCCTTGGTTAGATCTATTTGCCACAGAAGAGAACGCGCAATGTCATCAGTTCTGCGCGTTGGAATTTCCAAGGCTGCACTCGCTCGGAGATGCTTTTCGTCGCGAGTGGAGCTGTGGTCTGTTGTACGCTTTCCGCCTATACCACTTCTGCCCAGAGTGCTGAAGAAGATCAGACGCGACCGGGCCCAGGTTATCCTTGTGGCTCCAGACTGGGCACGAAGATACTGGTATCCCGAGCTACTCAGCATGTCTGTCGATCCCCTGATTCGTCTCCCTCTTCAGGAGGACCTTCTGTCGCAGCAGCAGGGGACAGTCCTCCCCCCGAACATGTCCAGTCTCCACTTACATTCGTGGAGATTGAGCGGCGGCAGCTGAGGCCATTTGATTTGCCTCCTGAAGTCTGTAATGTGATTCTGGCAGCCAGGTGTCCCTCCCCAAAATCGGTATATGCCTGCAGGTGGAACACATTTGTGGCATGGTGCACAGCAAAGGCTGTGGATCCCCTTTCTGCCCCTCTTTCAGAGGTTCTTGTCTTTCTTCTCTCTCTTGCCCAGCAGGGCTCTGCTCTAGGCACTATCAAGGACCACCTCTCTACTATTTCCGCCTTCTTAAGGCTCCCTGATCAGCCCTCTTTGTTCAAGTCCCCAGTTGTAAATATGTTTTTGAAGGGCATCACTCATATCTTTCCTCCTGTTCCTTCAGTGATGCCTCAGTGGGACTTGAACCTTGTTCTGACCTATCTGATGTGCGCTCCTTTCGAGCCACTTCATAACTGTACTCTTCAGCTCCTTACTCTGAAGACTACATTACTGGTTGCCATCACCTCTGCCAGGAGGGTGAGTGAGCTCCAGGCTCTCTCCTGTAAACATCCCTTCCTTTCTGTCCATCCGGACGAAGTTGTGTTGCGGACGCTACCCTCTTTCCTGCCCAAAGTAGTCATAGCCTTCCACATCGGGCAGTCCATCACCTTGCCCACCTTCTTTCCGCCTCCGCATCCCTCGAAAGAGGAAGAGAGGCTCCACCATCTGGACCCAAAACGTGCGCTCTCATTCTATTTGGATCGCACACGCCAGTTCCGGGTGGATGACCAACTCTTTGTTGGTTACGTGGGCGCTAAGAAAGGTCGGGCGGTGCACAAGCGGACCATCTCTCGGTGGGTTGTGTTGTGCATCAAGGTATGCTACTCCTTGGCTAAAAAAGGAGCCTCCTGTTGGGCTGAGGGCCCATTCCACTCGAGCCATGGTGACCACTACTGCCCTGGGTCGGGTAGTCCCCTTTCAGGTCATCTGTCAGGCAGCTACGTGGGCCTCGCTGCACACGTTTACAAGACACTACTGCCTGGACAGCCAAGTCCGGAGAGATGGCTGCGTTGGCCGTTCCGTTCTCCAGGACTTTCTGGTGTGACCATTAGTTCGCAGACCCCAACCTGGGTTGGGATTGCTGGGGTATCTATTCTAAGTTAGGGAATCTAATACTAACCTGTTTCTTTCAGATGCACAAGTTACTTACCTTCAGTAACGATATATCTGTAGGAAACAGTAGTTAGTATTAGATTCCTTAACGCCCCACCCATCCTCCCCGTTCTGCGAACCGATATCTAGGGTTATGGACATCCCTTTCAGGGCCCTAGTTTCATGGCACCAGTGTTGGTTTTTACCATGGCTCTGCGTTTCTGGCGTGGAAAAGCTATGTATAAGAACTGACGTCAGCGTGCGAGGGCGGCTTCTAAGTACTCTGGCGACGTCATCCCGGCGCCGACGACGGACGCGGAGCCGCAGACGACGCCTACCGACGCGCAAGGGTACTGCTACGCAAAAGTTTCCGGATCCAGTCTGACGCCTGGGGCTATTCTAAGGTAAGGAATCTAATACTAACTACTGTTTCTTACAGATATATCGTTACCGAAGGTAAGTAACTTGTGCTTCAGTGGCGGAGCTAGCCGCGGAACGGAATGGTCGCACTGTAGGCGAGCTCCTCCAGGCACCTCAAAATAATCACCTCGATCCTGCACTGTGTGGGTAGTATCACACCAAAGACACTGGCACCGATTGTCTGAAATCGGAAACAACACTCGACGGAGGTTTGAAGTGGAGCAGACTTTCAACGTCAACGAACCGAACGTATAAACGCTACGGCCTGATGGTGTGAGAGCGAAGTATGAGCAGCGGGCTGTAGTGCGCCAGGGGGTGGGACGCACAGCACATCACACGGCATAGCGAGGCCCCGCCCACCGCAACACCACGAGGCTGCGAGGAAGGGAGCCGGGAGAGCTTTGCGGTGACGGCCGGGAACTACAGGCAGAGACAGCCCTGGTCCAGGTGCACTACATCAAGGGTGGCGAAATCGGCTAAAACGGGCCGAAAACAAGAAAAGACGAGAGGTTGCTGACGGGGGAAGAGCAAGCACGAGGTGCACACACCGCGGGCCGTAGAGCCCCTGCATTAAGCCCCAGAGGGGACTGCCCTGAATAAAGCCCCCAAGGTACAGAGGTACGGATGAACGGCTGCTAAATAGAGCATATTCACAAGGGACAGTACTGCACATAGGAGGGCAGGCCCTGGGAGTGGGGGGAAGAGTACCGTTATACTGACCAAGTGCAGCGGGGCCTGGGGGCCGGAACTGACATTAACATCAAGGTCGGGGACGATAAAGACCCAAGCATATCCGGGTCTAAGAGGCAGCGTAGCAGAGCGACTATAACGCGGCGAAACGATACACCACCGGCAATCACACAAGGAGAGGCCCTAGGCACAACAGAGGCACCAAGCGAATCGACGCTAAGTCGTGCCGACCTGGGCTAAAGTTAACGCGCGCAAACTGACTCTACCATAGCGCCACCGGGTCATAAGAAGCGAACTCACGCGCGAAAAGGCCCTCACTAGCCACACAATGGGCAAACCGGACAAAAACCAACAGAAGCTTAACTTCGAACAATCGAAAAAACCACCAGAACAGTCTGGAGAGGTCCAGCAGCTGGACCCACCCCTCCACCTTCTATGGGAAGAATCACGGCCGACAGTATACAATCGATGTTTGTTACGATACAAACGGCTCTGACGAACATCGATGGGAAGATTGATAGCCTTTTCTCACAGTGGTTGACCGTATGTCAGAAAGACTGGATCGACACACCGAGAGAATCGACATGGCTGAACGTCGCATATCGGACCTCGAAGATGCTAATACGCAAGTCACGTCGAAACAGTCGGGGGTGGATAAACAACTGGCCATGCTGACAGCCAAGGCGGAGGACTTGGAAGCCCGGTCCAGGCGTAGTAACATAAGGATCATAGGCATAGCAGAAACGACGAACACAGGCCCAATGGATAAATATACAGAGCAACTCTTGATCGCACTACTCAGCAGAGACACCTTCTCGGAGGTGTTCCTAATAGAGAGGGCTCATAGATCTCTAGCCCCGAAGCCACCGGTGGGCGGGAGACCGCGCCCCATCATCGCTAAATTCCTAAATTACCGGGACAGAGATGCCGCACTAAGGAAGGCCCGAGAACTGGGCTCCCTGACACATGAGGGAATGGCCATATCGCTATACCCCGACTTCACACAGGCAGTGCAGGAGGCGCAGAAGAAATATGCACAGGCCAAGCAAAAACTCAGACTTGCAAATTCCTTATGCCATGTTGTACCCTGCCTGAATGAAAATCACCGATGATGGCTCCACGAGGATCTTCAATGAGCCCAAGGACCTCATGAAGTACATCTAAACAAGGAAACCGAAGGGAGAACGCAGGCGATCACAGAGAGACAGGCAGCAAGACCAAGCTCACCTATCGGATGTGGAGTGATGAGAAGTTAGTTACAGACTGAGCGGCGTGCTGTGAGTGTTTCGATGTAAAGCAGAGAACCCTCAGAACTAAACACGGGGGCCCACGGTCCAGATGCCTGACTGCTGTGGATCGTGAGGGGAGGAGACTGGTGTGACCACGCCGCGCGTGGGGTGCCCCCCCCCCTTACTTCACAAAAGAGACACTGGAGCAAAGACCGCTGGGCCAGATAAGTGCTACAAGAACTTATTACTGATTGTTCGTGGGTGGGCATTGGCTAGAGCCTTAAGATTTTGTTTATGCAGAATGATACTGTTGAGCATTAATATGGTTATGTGATGAAAAATGACTTGGGGTGGAACTAACACAGTGTAATGACATGGAGGGGGATACAAGTCCAAAAAACAATAGAGGAAGTGTAGAGGTAGTGGTGATAGAATCACCCTCCAATATGATATGAAAAAACAATGGGATTCTATCAATGTGAAGTGAATTATTTTTATGTCTTTATTAGATAGTGGAGGGAAGAGGGACCGGCTCTCTTCGCGGGTGGCGGAGAAGGAGCTCTATGTGCTTTTAAAATACCCCTCACACACTAAGAATCCCTTAGTGTCATGCTTCATCATAGGGGTCTTCCCGTACCTCTACGGGGCGGGGCGTACTGCGACCTACGAACTACGCGGGAGCACTGATGTAAATGACGATAGGCTATGTGTGATGTAGGACAGTGATAAGTGATAAGAGCGTAGGGACCTAAATACGTGAAAAGAATTTTTTTTTTAAATCCCCTGGCTAGTGGGAAAATTTAATTTAATGGCTTCCTTAGCTGGGAATATTAAAAAGGGGGTTTGGGGGGGTAGAACAGAATTTGTTGACTACCTAGTCGACATGATATGTTTCGTAAGCAGTCCCCTACTGCTTAATCATCAGGACCTCTAATGGTCCCTACTAGTGAGACTCAATTACTAAATCTTGTATGCCTAAAGTCCTAAAACCAAGTAGCAAAAATCGGTTACTTGGTTTGGCTTCGGGGCTTGAGAGGGCCCTCGGTGAAGCAAAAAATATTTTGACCTGTTGTGGTCCCTGTAAAGGAAATGGAAAAAGAAAATACATTTTGTAAATGCACAAAAAATCGATAGATAAGCACATCATCCATAGAGACCGCAAATTGCGTGAGTCATATTGTGGCATTGTATCCATGTTATACTTGGCGTCTGATGTCTTGTTAATCAATAAAACATGTAGACAGACAGTGATATATTTTTCTCTCTGCCCATAAGGTAGGGGGTATAGTAACCCACCACGAAATCACACACACAAATGCGGCAGTACCCACCACATTACACGTACACATTCAACAGCATACCCACGGGTAATAAAATGATAAAAAGGGTAGCTGATTCGGAAAGTTCCATGGTGAAAACACCGAGACTTAGAAGTTCAAATGACGAAAGGTAGTCCGTTATATGAGAGGGCATACTATATACCTCGTAGTGAAAAACACATGCACATCACAAACAATAAATACATACAGTTTTTTAAATGCTGTGTGCACCATGAGTCTGCATGTTGGGGTCCGCTATCTTGCGGTCTACTGTAAAGATATAAGACAAGGGAGGGTCTCACGAGGTGATCAATGATTTGCGTGGCCCTTTAATTATGCGTCTGACCAGGTTTTTAGTGACCCGTGGACAGGGTCTTACTCACGTAACCGCTACAGATATGCTGGAATTAATCCTACCCCTCGGCAGCTCCGTGTTATCAATGGCTGGCCGCACGGGCTCAATATTTATGCCGGAAATGATCTCCTCGGTAAGCGCTGTGTCATGACCGGAGCAGCTTGGGAGCTAGAAAGCTAAACGAAAAGATGACCGCTCATCGTGGCACAGAAGGGGCGGGGCCCCCGGTTGTGAAGTCTTTCTCCTCTTTTTGCTCACAGTTCATGCGGGAGATGGTAGTCCCATAATATAGTTAATTACCAAATTTCACTCTGAAAAATGGAATTTGTACAAAAAGGATCAGTAATAGCATTACAGAGCCCTTTTGCGAGAGCGCGATGTAGCTGATTGAAAAAACGTCCCAAAAACACTAGTGAACAGACTAGAATGGCCACCAGATACGGCTCAGTTTTAGAAGTCTGTTGTCTATCTCTATGCTTGCTGCTATGCAAAGGGAGAAAAATATTTAATAGTTAGTGAAAAAGTAAAAAGTGTAATGATGCTTGGTATACACAGTAATTGCGAGGCAAAAAGCGAGTGGAGGCGGGTGGGCAACACAGAGTCCTTAAAAGGAGATACCACAAAAGTGCAGGGGGTATTTCCAAAGGTACCTCTTTGAGACAAAGGTTTGTTGTGAAATGTTGGTATTTACAGACATGGAGTCATGTATTACTGTTGCGGGAAGTTCATTCCGTGTCTCCCAGTTGATAGATGGGTATTGTGGCTAGGCCTCATTGGAACATTCCTTGTTTTAGGAAGGAAATTATAACCGCACCTAAGTCTTGCTATCTTGATTGGAAAATAGCTGATTGGAGAGTTATATCAGAGCTGACCCCAAGGAATGTCGTCATTCAAGCCACTGTTATTTGTGTCCAGACGGAACACTCATCTTTGTTCCTTCTCAAGCAGGTGTTCTTCCCTTGCCACCTGTTCAATTATTGTCCAGGAGATATCTTCCGGTTTATGATTTTTGTCCAGGTAGTGGGTAGTTAGTTTGGTGCTGGCTCTGTGACATTTGATGGTACTCTTGTGTGCTGCTATCCTGGTTTTTATTGCCCTGCTGGTCATGCCCACATACTCTAGACGGCAAGGGCATGTGATAAGATATACCACGTTGTTACTATTGCAGGTCGTGAAGCATCTTTGTTCCCAGCTAGTACCATTCCGGAAAGTCCGTTTTTTTCTCTTTTTTGTCAGGCAGCAGACTTTACATTTGCCACATGGATGGTGGCCTTGGACGAAGTCAGCATTTCTCTTGTGGTTGTCAGTTTGGTATTTCGGGCGGGTGTGCACCAGAATATCTTGTATGTTTCTTCCCCTTCTATGAGAGAACATGGGTTTTTGTAACTGCAGGCCACCACTGTTGAGAATTTTCCAATGTTTATTTATGATCTTAGTGACTTGGTTGGAACTCGTGTTATTTGTAGTTATACATATTGGTCTTTTCTCTTCTTCTCTGGGTATTTTTTCTTCCAGCAGGCTCTCCCTGCAGTTGTTGCGCGCCCTTTTGAATGCTTGATTGATTACTTTTTCTGGGTATTGACGAGCTTCCAATTTTGTACGCAAATCTTTGGATTGAACTTTGAAGTCCTCAATTTCGGTACAATTGCTCCTTAGGCGTAGAAACTGCCCATAGGGCAGGTTGTCCCGTAAATGTTTGGATGGAAGCTCTGGTACATGAGTAAACAATTCTTAGATGTGCTTTTAAAGTGTGTGGTGGTCATTAAACCGCCATCCTTGGGAAATATATTGAGGTCCAAAAAGACAAGGCTGCTGTTAGAGCATGTGCTCGTGAACTTAAGGAAATCGTCCTGTAGGTTCAGCCACGTCAGGAATCGTTGTGATGTTCGCTCATCACCATCCCAGATTATGAGGATATCGTCGATATACCTCTTCCAAGTTCTTATGTTCTGTCTGAAAGGATTGTTGGGGTGGAGTAACTAAGTTGTGCACGTAGAGACCAGCTACACTGGGAGCAAATGTGCTCCCCATGCTGGTCCCGTGCTTCTGTAGGTAGAGGGTGCCGTCATATTCGAAGAAATTCTCTTTCAACGCTAGTGAGCAGCAATCCATGATCACATTCCTCGGTGTTTGGTACTCCCAATCATCCTCAAATAGGACATTCTCAATGATGTTGAGGGTCTCGTTGTGTGGGTGGCTGGTGTACAGACTCTCCACATCACCGCTCATCAGTAGTTGAGTATTAGGGTCAAATGTTAATTCCTCTAGGAGGTTCAATACGTCCTTAGTATCTCTCAGGTAGGTGGACGTTCGTTGGACCATGGGTCGTAGGAAGGCATCAGCGAATTTTGAAACAGGTTCCAAAACTTATCCAATTCCAGAAACAATTGGACGGCCGGGTGGGTTTTCCAGCCGTTTATGTATTTTTGGTAAGGTGTATAGATATGGAGTTCTTGGATTTTTTTGGCAAAGCAATTCACCTTCTTTTTTGGTGATCCAATTGTGGGCCAAAGCCTCCTCCACCATTGTGCCAATTTTCACCTGTACTCTTTCCGTTATGTCGAAGCGGAACACCTCGTAGTTCCGTTGGCCCTGTAGGAGTCTCACGCATTCTTTCTCATATTGTTGTTTACTTTGTATGACCGTCGCTCCACCCTTGTCCGCTGGTTTTATGACAAGGTCAGGGTGCCCACTCAACTCTTGTAGTGCTTTCCGTTCGTCGTTGGAGATATTCTGAAACACCCTCCTCTCCATTGGATTCAAATCGGTCAGGTCCTTCATGACCGCCTTTTCGAAGGTTAGAAGTTCGATAGGTAGGCTGCTGTCCATTGGTTTGAAGGTGGACTTTGGTCTTAATCCGGTGTCGCCTTCAATAGTATTTGTTTCTTTGTCTTTGAAGAAGACTTGGATCTTCCTGCACTTCTTTACATAGAAGAAATGTGTCCATATTGGCTGTGGGAACATAGCCTAGACCCTTTTCTAGTACTTTTTTCTGTGCCTCTGATAAGTTGAAATCGGTTAAGTTCACTATGAGGCTCCCTTCTGGTTCTTTGATGAACCTGTCATGCTTCTTGTTGCCATTCTTTATGGCTCCTCTTCTCCAGTGGTTGTGCCTCTCCGGTTGCGTCCCTTGTTCCCGCCCTGGCACCCCCTAAAAAAGTATTCTGGTCATAATAGCCATAGTCTTGTTGTTGGTATGCCCAAGGGGGGTAGGGTCCTTGTGGGTGCTGGAAAGGAGGGGGTCCATATTGTTGAGGTGGATACATCATTTGAGGTGGGTAGTTGTTCCATCCTCTTGCCCCATGGTAATTGGGTCACCGATAATTAGGGCGTGTGCCCTGATATCTAGGGCTCCTTCCTCTGCTCGAGTTTGAGCTATTGGAGCCAGTGTCAGATGACTCCTCGTCAGTGGAATTGTTCCTGGAGGACCTATAGTCATCCTTGATGTAAGGGTAGATTTTCTCTTGTGTCCATCTCGCGGTATCCTTCTTCAATTTTTCATATTTACTTAGTTTCAGCGAGGTCTCGAAGTCGTTGAGTGTTTTATTAAGCTCCTCAAGGTTTTTCTTCAGAACTGCCGGAGCCTCATAACTCTTTAGTCGTACCTCAATTGCTTGAATCTCAACCTTGAGTTCAGTGGCTAATCTGCTGGCGGTTTTTATGATGAGAACAATCCAGTCCCGTGTGCATCGCCATGAGATCTGGGACCAATCGATTTTAAAGGTTTTGTCATCAAGAAAAATGAATGGTTCATTTCGTACCACTCTTAGATACTCGGACATGAGTAGCCCATGGAGCGCAGTTTTTATTTGTGTCCTTCTTAGTTCTTCTAGTTCATCTCAGTTATTGTTACTGGATACAAGTCCCCTTGTAGGGTGCCATGGGTAAAGGGGTAATGATCGCGGCTACTTCTGCCCTACTGTGTGCACCGCAACTGTTTGACACCGGGAATGTTTTTGGATACGCATGCTCGAGCAAAGGAAATGAGCGTGGTATCCTCATGGGTAATATCTTCGTCAGTTGGGGTTATACAGAGTGGCAGGGAGAGGGGAGGGAAGGTAAATGTTAAAACTCACCAGACAGGGACAGACAGAATTGCACGTAGCACAGGCAAAGATACGCGGGAAGGTGTGATGCCCCGCAAAAATTCAGTTGAAGCTAAAATAGGATTACATGGCTGAGTCACGGCGGCAGACTAGGACATTGACTTTATTGACCTGGAATGTGAGAGGCTTGCAAGACCCGAGAAAAACCAGGAAAGACCTTGCATACCTAGACAGACATAGAGTAGACGTGGCAAGCATCCAAGAAACACACTTAGCCCCCCACAGAGATTGCAGGGTGGGGTCTAGGTGGGCACAATTCCGAGTGGCTTCCTCCTACTCGAACTACGCCAGAGGGGTGTTGGTACTGGTAAAACGCACTGTCCCCTTCACACTAATATCTGTGATCCCAGATGACCAAGGAAGATATATTATAATTATATTATAATTAGAAGAAATTTTGGTGGAATGGATCTCACTATAGTCACGAGTTACGGCCCCAATGTAGACGATCTGCACTTTTATGACACCATTTGGGACAAGCTTAGATAACAGAAATATAAAAAAAGTTAAACCAACAAAAGCGGACATTAAAATACATTTATTACACCATTGACGGAAGAACATTATTCAGAAGAAGTGTTCTTGCAGACTTAGGTTGTATGGGGGGGACTTCAACACATGTCTAAACCCAACCTTACATAGGGCCTCAGGAACAGATAAACATGAGAAGAGAGCGACCAGAGCAATACAAGATAGGATGGCAGAGAGGTCCATGGTAGATATATGGAGACTTAGACACCCTGAAAGGCGGGAGGGTACATGCACCTCGCTTACCCACAATACGTGGTCCAGACTAGATTTTTGGCTGACAACACATGATGTGAGCACATGGATAAAAGAGGTGGAACACCTGCCAAAGACATTATCAGATCATTCACCTGTGCGACTGGAATTAGAACTCCCCACACACACGCCAAGAGAGCTCACGTGGCGACTCAATCCAACCACACTGCAGGATCAGGTATTCCGGGGAGAACTGAAACAGGCTATAGATGACTTCTTTCAGACAAAAGTCGGGACTGTAAACAGCTACAGGACATTATGGGAAGCATTCAAAGTGACCGTGAGACGTCACTGCATTGGTAAACATGTGGGCATACTTTGTGACATCAGACAACAACTGTCAAGGGTGGAACAAAAGATCAAGACACTTGAAACTGAATACGCTTCCACATTACGCACTAATCTCCTGGCAGACAAACGCAGTAAAATCGATACATACAATGAATACACAGACATGGAAATGAAATACATGTCTAAACACTACACGGCAAGGGCATATGGCGAGGGAGGAAGACCGGGTAGAGCGCTGGCGGAGAAAATTCGACCGGCAAGGGGGTCAACACTGATAACACATATCAAGGACGAACTTGGTGAACAATTATACGACACTCCATCCATCCTAGATAGCTTTAAGAATTCCTATGCCACGCTGTATACCACAAAGTTGACGCTGGCGCAAACAGATATCCACGAGTACCTGGATGACATAAGCCTGGCCTGGCTTTCTGATGCCCACAGAGAATACCTGGGACATCACATCACGGAAGAGGAATTTAGAGAAGCCATCAACTCCTTGCCAAATAACAAAGCTCCAGGTATAGATGGCATACCAGGAGAATTCTTTAAAGAATGTAAGGACTTGTTGATACCCCAGCTGGCCCAGATGTTTAAGGAGGCATACGAGGAGGGGGCCCTCCCAGAGACATTGCGGGAGGCAATGCTGATAGCCTTGCCAAAACCCGGTAAGGACCCCGCCTACTGCGAATCATACCGCCCACTATCACTAATAAATATAGACTTAAAAATACTGGCTAAGATATTAGCTGACAGAATCCAACCTCTGCTACAACTTCTGGTGTTGCCAGACCAGGCGGGGTTCATCCCAACAAGATCCACCACCCACAATATCCGCACGATCTTTACGATGTATCACAGTTTGCATCCGGAGTTACCGGCTGCAGCTGCACTCCTAGATGCGGCGAAAGCTTTTGATTCGTGGAGTGGGACTTCATGATTACTGTCCTAACAAGAATGGGGTTCCCAACGGCATTTCTGAGATGGATTGCCCTGTTGTATGGTGAACCTAGACCAAAGGTGCGCATCAATGGGCACACCTCTCGGCAATTTGAGATAAGCCATGGAACATGGCAGGGATGCCCCCTGTCCTCTATCCTGTTTGCACTTACGCTAGAACCCTGGCGTGCAAAATACGACAGAAACACCCTGATACAGCACTTCAGTTCCAACTCAGGCCAGTGAGCATAGCTCTATACGCCGATGATATGGTCCTATACACCAGATACCCGGACAAAAATCTTAACCCATTAATCAGAGAGTACATTAGGTTCAAACAATTTTCAGGTCTTGGTATAAACTGGGATAAATCGGTGGTGATCCCATTAACGGCCATGACCCCTGAACCGCCATTGGATTACCCACTATAATGGGTTACAGACCCGGTAAAATACCTAGGGATCTGGATACACAGAGACCCTGAAACAGTTGTAAGGGCTAATTACGGGGTGGCTTTAACTAAACTAGAAACTCAAATTGAAAAATGGGTCAAATTGCCGCTATCAATGGCAGACCGCATTGCTCTGCAGAAGATGGTGGTGTTGCCCAGGTTCCTCTATATGTTTTGGAACATCCCTATCTGGCTTACGGCGGAGTTTTTTGCCAGACTTTGAGCCGCACTACAAAGACTTACATGGGTAGGGAAACAACCCAGAGTGAGCTGGAAAGTACTTACACAACCGTATCACCAGGGGGGATTCGCAGCCCCGGACATGCAATTATATTATTACTGCGCACAGGCGCATCATGCCCATTACTGGACTCACCTCACTCACACATCCCACATATAGCGGTGGAGGCAGATAGTGTCGCACCACGTAGACTGACGGAATATATCGCAGAGCCCGTGAGACACTACCATAATGAGGTAATACACCCGGTTAAATGCACGTTGAGAGCGTGGCACATGCTAGCATCAAGAGCAAGGAAACTCCCACCATATGCGCCGGCGCTCCCGTTGAGCCACCATCCCAAACTATATGTCACCCATGAAAAGGGCATGAAAAAGGCTTTGGGGGACATTGGATTAGCGCGATGGGCGCGGCCTTCCCGAACAACAAATTCCTATCATTGACAAGCCAGTCACTGAGCACACATCAAACACCCTTAAAAATATAAGCATATTTTAGATTGAAGGGGGCGATGAGAGCTCTATATGACACGTTCCCAGCTGAACCCCCCACACTGCAGGCACTTCAGATTTTGCTCAAAGCGTCTACACGTATAAAATTGGTTACTAAACTATATACGACCTCGCAGAATGAACAGGGCAAAGATCCAGACAAGGCGAAGGTGCGATGGGAGGAGACCACAGGGCTGGTTATATCTGAGGATGAATGGAACTATACCTGTACACAGCTAAGATTACTCACACCTAATTGTAACTTGTGGATCATACACTTCAGGTTTATACACCAAACACACTACACGCCGGATAAACTATATAGGTACGGTCTCAGGGATGATGATAAATGCTGCCGGTGCAATGCCCCACGGGCAGACTTCGTCCACACAGCCTGGGCATGTCCTCAACTGGAAACCTATTGGTGCGAGGTACTAGAGGCACTGTCCCAGATGATAGGCGCACAGATCCCGAATACACCCACTGCTTGCCTCCTAGGTACCTATAAACTAAAGCAGCCTAGACGACGCAAGTTATTGTCAGTTGCACTCTTGCTGGCCAAAAGACGCATAGCCATGAAGTGGGGTAGTAGACGCCCGCCCCGATTCAAAGACTGGCTGGCGTATTTGACATACTGCTAAGAAACACTGGGTACATACGAGGCGGGACTGTCACAGGCGTCTAGGCCTAAAGACTTTTGGCAACCATTGTTGGACTACTTACTCCGACAACAGGAGGAACAATGATCGGAAGCCGACGATGTGACAGATTGAATTAAGGGATGTAATGACCAGAGAAGAGAGAAATGCTATGAGGGTGTAGGGTACATATGGTTACATAATGTGTCTTCCTACTGTTGTAGTTTTTGTAAGAAATACAAAGGTGCCCATTGGTAATGATGTCATAAATGTATATAGAAGACCAGGTCGGATCTATGGTTGATAGCCCTGACAAATGTGATTCTAATGTCATATCTATTCCTGTTGAGCTACGTACAAACTTAGAATTGTACACACATCAATAAGCTGTATGTATGTCGCTGTGTGGTGGACCAAAAATAAAATAAAAAAATTTAAAAAACTTGTGCTTCAGTGCCAGTTGGGAGGAACATCTGCGCCACCTCTGGGAAGTGTTGGCGCTGAGAATGGCAGGCCTCACGATCAAGGTGAGTAAGTGCCAGATCAGGCAGGGTTCTGTGGTGTACCTGGGACACCAAGTTGGGAGCGGCCAGGTGGCACCCCTACAACCCAAGATTGAAACCATCCTGGCTTGGGAGCCACCCAAAACCCAGACAGAGGGGAGAGCCTTCTTAGGTCTCACAGGGTATTACAGTAGGTTTGTCAAGGGGTATGGCAACATTGTTGCACCCTTGACAGAGCTGACTTCCAGGAAGCAGCCCAAGAAGGTGATCTGGAGTGACACCTGTCAGAAAGCTTTTGAGGCCCTGAAAGCAGCCATGTGCACGGCACCCGTGCTCAGGGCACCCAACTTTTCAAGTGAGTTTATGGTTCAGACAGATGCTTCAGAGCATGGTGTGGGGGCTGTTCTGTCACAGATTAGTGAGGAGGGCTTAGATCAACCTGTAGCCTTTATCATTAGAAGGTTACTTCCACATGAACAAAGGTGGAGTGCTATTGAGCGTGAAGCATTTGCTGTGGTCTGGGCACTGAAGAAGCTGAGACCATACCTGTTTGGGACTCACTTGCGGGTTCAGACAGACCACAGGACCCTCAGATGGTTGATGCATATGAGGGGTGAGAATCCAAAGCTGTTGAGGTGGTCCATTTCCCTACAGGGTATGGACTTTACGGTGGAACACCGCCCTGGTACAGAACACGCCAACGCTGATTGTCTGTACAGATTTTTCTGCCTTAGTGAAGAGAACTCCCAGGAGTTAGGGTAGTTCTCCCCACTTTTGAGCTGGAGTTAGACCTGGCACTATTGGCGTGGGTCTCCCTTCCATTTTTGCTGTTGCCTCATGTACTTTTGCTGTTGCTAGATGCTTTGGGCTACTGTCCAGTGCCACAGTGCGAGTGCTCCCTGTTGTAAATTGATGTACGGAATAGTGATTCCATGATTGGATGTTTGGTTTACTTGTCAGACCCTAGTACAGTGCACTGAGTGTGCCCAGGGCGTGTAGTCCAAATGCTGCTGGTGGGCCTGCAGCACTGGTTGTGCCACCCACAGAAGCAGCCTTGTAAAATGTGTCTAAGGTCTGCCATTGCAGAGCCTGCGGGCAGTCTGGTACTGTCATGCTGACTGATCAAGTGCACCCACTTGCCAGTCCCTAAACCTTCTCTTTTTATCATATCAGTCACCCCTATGGTAGGCCCAAGGGCAGGGTGCATTGTAAGTATACGGTTGGACTAGCCTTGATGTGTGTGTCATTTCCTAATAGTGAATTACAGCCATTTTCGTTTTTCACTATTGCAAGGCGACCTGTTCTCCATAGGCCAGAATGGGCTGTTAGATTATTACATGTTTATAATCCTAACAGACTCAGAGAACATGGGAGAAATTTGAGTTTAGTATGCCTGGACTCAAAATAATAAAATACATCTTTTAGTGAAGTTTATTTTAATATTCTGTGTTTGTAAATACCACTTTTAGAAAGTAGGTATTTGCTTGTCTAACCATTCAAACCTGCCTCTGTTAGGTTGTGCATTCCTTTGTCTGGTGTTGTGAGTGACAGGGCTGGGGATTCCAAGAGACAGGCTGAGTCACCCAGTGGTGAATAGAGAAATCTGCATCTAGATGGTAGGGAGGAGTTGCACCTGAACCTTGAATAGGGCTGTGCCTGCCTTCCACAATGCTGGCTCCACCCCCTGGGGAGCGGCTGATGTCTGCCCTACACACTGAAAGAAGAGAAGGATTCCTTTGAACAAAGTGCTCCAGGACAGTACGTGAAGTCTGGTAAACGGAGTGCTTTAGAACTGGTTTGGACTGGGCAAAGGCCCCTCTCCTCTCAGAGAACAAAGGATTTTGGGGTATAAATATTGGGACCCTGATCCCATGAAATTAGATCACTTTTGGACTTCAAGAAGAAACCTTTACTGAGGAGAGGAACCTGAAGGAAGTGAGGAGAGACTATTCCCTAGCTGAAGTGCTGCTTGGGGGATTGGCCTGCAGTGGTTGCCTTACTGCCAAAGGAAGGAGAAAGGAACTTTGTGTACTTTGCTTTCAACTTGTGAAGGATCTCCAAGGGCTTGAAAAAGAGTTTGCCTCCTGCTGAAGTCTCAGGGACAACAGACTTCAACCCCCAGCTTCCCAAAGTTCTTTTGGAAGGGTGTGCTGCTGTTTTGGGCCTACTGAGAAACTGCGTGTCGCAAGGAGCTGGAAGCACGAATCAACGAGAAGAAGCATGTCACCGTCGCTGGGCCTGCCGTCGCAACTCCGAAGGAGGGTGATGCCGCTGGAACTGTCGCACTGCACGGCATCGGAGAGAAGCGTGCCGCAACTAAGAGGAAGCGTGTTGCTGTCGCTGCTGCTGTCGCAACTCCGGAGGAGGGTGTTGCTGCTGGAGCTGTCGCACTGCACCAGCAGAAGACTCTCGCAACGAGGTCGGAGCGTGTCGCAGTCGATGTGCCTGCTGTCGCAACTCCGAAGGAGGGTGTTGCCGCTGGAACTTTTGCACTGCACCGCATCGAAGAAGAGCACCTTGCTACCCCGAGAAGGGCGCCGCCGTCGGAGCAGCTGCAGTCGCATCTTGGATGTCGCTGCTGTAGTTGTCGCATCGTGCGGAAGCTTCACGCATCGTGGGAGAAGAGTATCGCAGCTGGAGCTGCTGCCGCCGCATCTTGGATGTCGCCGCTGTAGTCCACGCATCGAACCAAGAACTTCTCTCATCCCGCGAAGCGTGCCGCATCTGGAAAATCTTCACTTCTTTATTTTTTTGTATCTGAACTTTGTTGCATTTCCCATCGCTGTGACATTGCTTGTCGTGGAAGCGCAACGCAACCTAAGGTACACTGACGCAGAGTGTCGCATCTAAGAACTGAACTGAACTAAGCTTAAATCTACCATCTTAAAGTAATAGTATTGTGTATTTTTGTCGTTTATTGTCTTGTGGTAACTATATAAAGTCTACTTATTTTTTATATAAAACCTGTGAGGTGTCCAGTTGTAGTGCTGTCTCTGGGTTACTGTATGTGGTCACAATTGCTTAACTTACAACGCCTCTGAAGTAAAGCCTGTCTGCTCGTGCCAAGCTACCAAGGGGGGTGAGCAGGGGTTATTTTAGGAGTGTAATCCCCTTATCCTGACTAGAGGAGAGGGTCCCTATTTGTCACAAGTACCTACCTGTGCCAACTAGAGACTCCCAAATCTAACAGTCACAAATTGGAAGTGAATGAGTCTTTGCGTAAGTGTAAGCACTTTAGATGTTAAAGGGCCCTGTAATGGAGGGGCCTCGGAAATATGGCCTGTATTGATGATGATAGGAGGCCCACCACCCTTGCTAGGTGGCACAGGGATATTGTGGATTTTGCTAATATCCGTCTCAGCTAGTGCCTGATTTTGGACAGTTTGCGAGAGGGAAGGCTCAGAGTCGAGCTTACTGAATCTACCATGAACCCCAGAAATCAAACCTTCTGAGAGGGGGTGAAACTTGAATTGGATTCATTGATAACAAACCCTAGAGTTCTTGTACATTTGTTTGCTGCAACTAGATGAGTAGACGCAGATGGCACTGATTCATTATGAGGATATCGTCCAAGTAGACTATCAGCCTGACTCATCGTATCGCAGAGGGCTCCGCCACAGGTTTCATTACCTTGGTGAAGAACAGTGCATTGGAGGATAGACCGAAAGGGAGGTAGGAGAACTCTAATATCTGGTTGTTTCCCTGGAACTGAAGAAAGGGCCTGTGAGGTGGAAATATGGGGATTGTGACGTATGCATCCCTGAGTTCCAGGAAGACCATCCAGTCCTGGCCCTAGAGAAGATCCCTAATGAGATGAATACTTATCATCTTGAAGTGGCGGTAAACCAGCCACTCGTTGAACTCCTTGAGGTTTATCACCTGGCGAAAGCCCCCGTCCCGCTTTTCCACCAGGAAGAGGTTGCTAGGGAAACCTCAGGGATGGATGGTGGAGGGCACGATGGCCCTTTTCTGAAGGAGGTCTGAAACTTTCCTGTCTATCAGTTCCACCTTTTTCACCGGGAAGGTAAAGGGTCTGGGGCGCACCATATGGGAAGGGTATTCAAAAAACTCTATTTGGAAATGCTCTACCGTGTGTAAGACCACACGTCTGAGGTTAAGGAGGCCCAATTGTGGGCAAATAGTTGTTATCTGCCCCCTATTCTTATATCCATCGAGCTCTGAACACTCCACTAGTTGGTTATTGTAGGACTCATTGCCTCTTCCTCTGCCACCCCTGTGGCGCGGGTACAATCTGGTAGGGTAGAAGTTCCCAAACCTATTAGGGTCCTGCCACTGTCCCCTGCAAGGCTCAGCGGACTTGTAGGGGGCTTGATTGTAGGGTCGGCCGATGGAGCGCCCCCTGTCAAACTGGCTGGGACAAAAACATGCAAGGTGAAGAAACGCTTTATTGACGTTTGGGCCTTATGTCAAGTGAAGGTGTTCACAAATTTACCTAACTCTTTAATGAAAGGGTCACCAAGAAGATTACCCTCCGTCACTGGTCCAGCTTCTGAAGAGGCCAGCTCTCCCAAATGAGGGTCTATTTTTTTATCAGTAACAGCCGGCATTGTTCAATGGATATTGTGGTATTCGCATTCCCTAAGAATGACTGCTCTCTGTGCCAAAACCAGAGAGGGCCTCTGGAGAGATACGCGTGCCAGAGGTTTTTGCGACCTCCGCCATGTCTAGTACCTCAGCTAGAGAACCTGCAGTGTCCAAGAGTTTATCTTGGCATGCCCGCCAGGAACGGTCTATGCCCTTTTTTGGGTCACAAATAAACTTGGCAAGGAAGGTGGCCACCTATAGTTCCACCTCTGGCGTAAGGGAGACTTTTCTCTCCAAATCCGCTCTCTGGCATTCTGCTCGGAGACAGCTTCTAACTTCCTTGTCGAGCAGTTTCTGAAGCCTGGCAGCCATATATGCTGCTACCTTAGGGGCAGGAGTCTATTCCTGTGACCTTGGATGCAAGAGATATCCGGGTTTAACATATCATTTCCTGCATCGGGTTCCGTAGCCTGACCTGCCGCTGCAGGTCGACATGACCTGCCGGAATCTCCGTCTCATTTCGAGGTCTTGGGGGACTTGTCTGGATCCCTCATAGGCAAGGTGTCGGGGTTTCCCGAGGGACCTCTGAGGGGCGAGCAGGATTTGAAGAAGTCTGGGAGTCCACCACCACCCCCTTTTGTACCGCTTTTGGCCGCCATAAGTGTGGCAGGGTATGCTCAGACGTGAGTCCCTTGCTCACTTTGCCACTGGATTCAAGCAAGCCGGGCTGAAGACGGCTGGAATGCCAGAAACCGGTCCTCGGAAGCTTGTTTCCGGTCCAGGGAAGACATGGCTTGGCAGTTCGGGCTGGACTGTTCCCATGAGGCACAGGGTCAGACTGATTTGCATATAGCCATGTCTGAACTGGGGTGGCAGAGTGGGCTAAAGAACGGTGATGGATTAAACCCAGATCTTTTGACTGGGTGTGAGTGTTTGATTGATTCAGATGCTCCGTCCATCACCACCCCCTTTTGTACCGCAAGAGTTTATCTTGGCACGCCCGCCATGAACAGTCTATGCCCTTTTTTGGGTCACAAATAAACTTGGCAAGGAAGGTGGCCACCTATAGTTCCACCTCTGGCGTAAGGGAGACTTTTCTCTCCAAAGCCGCTCTCGGGCATTCTGCTCGGAGACAGCTTCTAACTTCCTTGTCGAGCAGTTTCTGAAGCCTGGCAGCCATATATGCTGCTACCTTAGGGGCAGGAGTCTATTCCTTTGACCTTGGATGCAAGAGATATCCGGGTTTAACATATCATTTCCTGCATCGGGTTCCGTAGCCTGACCTGCCGCTGCAGGGCGACATGGCCTGCCGGAATCTCCGTCTCATTTCGAGGTCTTGTGGGGACTTGTCCGGATCCCTCATAGGCAAGGTGTCGGGGTTTCCCGAGGGACCTCTGAGGGGCGAGCAGGATTTGAAGAAGTCTGGGAGTCCATAAAGGCCTTCAAGTGCGCGAACGCGTCAGCATCTACTCCAGCGTCATCAACGCGCTTGTGTTTGGGGTTGCCTTGGAAGTTGGGGTTTTTGGGCCCAATTTGAGGGGGTTTTGGCATTGGCTTTGGTGCTGGAGTATTTTCCTCTTCAAGGGTGCTACCACCTGGGAGACCACCTTGAGGATAAAGGTGTGCATGACTTGGCAAAAATGGTCATCTGTGGGAAGGTAGGTAACCTCTTACTCCTCTTCATAATAATCCTCAAGGTCCTCCATAGTATAAACAGTGGGGACTGTGGTAGGTGTTAATATAGGGAATTTCCCTGTAACACTATTAATAACCCTTAGGGTAATGATGAAGGCGCGAGGCCTGGGACCACTGCTCCCTTCTCTTTTTTCTGGAGGGTTGTGTCTCTGCCTGGGCTGGTCCCTTTGCATCTGGTGTTCTCTTATCTTACCCGAGTCATGGGTGTCAAAGCTCCAGGCAGGGCTCTCACTAAATAATGGCAAAGAAACACTGAGGCAATAAAGCGTAAAAATCTTCCCTGCATGTGAGAAGGATACGACTGTGCAAGTCTCTCTGCATTGAACTGAGTAGAAGAAGGTTTCGCCGGTCGCTACGGAGGTAGAGACGCGCTCAAGCACGAAACTAAAATTGGTGTGGTCATCTAACGGCCGCAGGGCTGCACCAAGGAGAGAGCCTTCAAGGGGAGAGAGCGGCTATGAAGGAAACGAGAGATGGTCCTGCGGCCGCCGGAGCTACACAGTTGAACGGCACGGAATGAAAGTGCTAGATTTAAGCCACCATGTGTAACTGTCCCAGATATTGACATTGCACCGAAACCATGCATTTGAACAGACAATAAACGTAAAGTATGCCAGAGACAACGAGTCACTGGCGCAGCGAAAAAAGAAGAGGGTAGAGCGTCCTCAGGGGAAGTCATCGGAGGCACTGCACCGTGATTGGACTATATTTCTGGGAGATTTCTCGATCCATTTCCCGTAGCATCATGGGAAATGTCTTTTTAGGTCTCGCCTGGTGATGCAGCGCGAAAGCGCTGTCGCCAGTGAGATCTATTGTTATTGACTTGCCTCTCATGCGGTACAGACCGGGGTACGCGCCGATTGGGGTCTGTGGATGTGCTTCTAAAGACGCGCTTGCTTCTAAAGTGTGTACAGCTGGTTGGCAGCGTGGCGCGGCGCCTTAATTAGGCTCAAGGTTATTTGTACTTTCTTTTTTTGAATGTGCACGTGCGCTGCAAGCGCGGCACGCTCTATCGTGTTTCCTTCAGCCGGGGCCCTCAGCGGGTAAAGTCCACGCTATATAAAAACGCATTAAATAAATACATTTCTCGACCTGTCTCCTGGAAGTTTGTCAAACCAGGAATGCTTTCAATACCTTTCCTCATCGGCCGCGTGGTTGCCACTGTATATCCCGTCTTCTGGAGAGCCCAGGCGGCACCGCCCCGGGAGCTGGCCTGGCTGCAGTCAGTCCGGACAGGGTCATATGAGGTCTGGCGCACCTGTACACGGTGTACAGCGGCAGGCCAGCCAGTGCAGTGCGCCATGGCGCGCTCTCTGCCGGCCGCCTCGCTCTTCGCCACCCTCCCTGCCCCACCCCGCGTGTTTATGAAGCAAACTTTTAACTAGCATTGCCCGCTCCAGTTCGTTACCTTCTAACAGCAGAGCACACACCACAGAGTCTCGAGCTTCGTTCGCCATTAAAGCAACAATTCGAAATGGGGTGGGAGTGAATACTCACAGCGGAGGACTTCAGTTTCATCCTGCAGTAAGCCGGAAGAGGCAGAGGGAGGGAGTGAGTGGATGTGACGTCAGCTCCACGCCCCTGCTGCCTGCTGCCACACTGCAGAATGCATGCCCTATCGAGGCTCCTTGGAAGCCCTTGGTGGCACGTTTAACTCCCGCGCAGCCTCTCCCGGGGGGTGCAGCTTACAGAATGCATCGAACCCTGTGCACGGTCTGCAAAAACCTGGAATTCAGGGAGCCAAACGGCAATTGAAGCCACTCTTACTGCTTATTTTTCTTGGTTTAACTTTTCAGAAACACTATACCTGCATAGCAACCCACTGCAGACTGCTTATCTCACTGTATCTGATGTCTTAGGAAGATGAAAAGGACTCGAGGAGCGTCGCTGCAGCACCCACCAGATCCTGTTTCTGATGGCTTAGCTGACATTATACTTCCCACAATGCAAAAGTGTACAACGTATTTGATATAACTGGTGCTCCAATAACTTCCGGTCGGTGTTGCGCTATATAAAACTGTAAAAAATAATAAATAAGGAACTTGGTCGTTTCTTTTCCCTACTTACTTCGGAGTACGTTTTCCTCCATGTGACCTTCCTCTGTTTTGGGTTGTAATTTGATGCTGAGTCAAGATTAGAGATTGTTGACTCTATGTTGACATCCGAGCCATGTCTCTCTCCGCTGACAGTCCGGCTCAATGGGCGAAATCAAAGTTGAAAGATTGGCCAACTTCCTCTAATTTAAAAGCATTATTTGTCTCGTTTTTCAGTTTTTCTTTTTTAATCCCAAACTGTACCCGGCATTCATTCCCTGTGACATGTAATAAACCAGAACAATTAAAAGTTCTGTGCTGACACGAGTGCCAATCAAATACCCTTGCTTACATCTCGATAGTGAAAATCAGTTACAATAAACGGTGCCCAAAAAAATAGAATGACGAAAAAAAATTAAAAATGGTCTTGTGCTGACCACTTCAATTGTATTGAAAGTACTTTTAAGCGACGCTGTCACGTCCCTGCGCTCCGTTTTTTTCTGTACAGTCATAAAAATAAGTCTGCGTATTACTTGGACACACGTGCCCGGCGTTTTCTTGGCTTTTGCTTTCGCCGGTCGGTCAGGCCTTGTATTTAGTAATGAATGCGCAAACCCCTCCCATCTCAAACTGATATTTTTTTTATTTTACATTTGGCAAGTGCCAGGATAGGGCAGGGCAGGATAACTGTAAAGATGTACGTCCAAGAAGGCATAAAAAAATGCTAGCGCGAACAGTCGCGTGCCCAACTGCCGCTAACACTAAACACATTCTTTATATTTTACATCCGAGAAGATCGCTCCGTGGTTTCTGCGTTTATTTTGTGGGTTGAAGGAAACATAACTGGTTTTGGAAGTTTCCCCTACTCTTACACGAGATGTCAAGTAATCCCAAATGGTACGGGGAACACCTGTTTCCCAAAAGTGCAAGTGAGCACTCAAGGCACTCCCTTGTTTTTGTTATTTTGTTTTTTGTTTGCTCAATAGAGTATGCATGTCTTGAACACACAGAAAACAGAGTCACTGTTTTATTTAGTTTTCCTTTTAACTTTAAATTATTTTTCACTAGCGTGCCCCCTTCCACCACACAACATTTGAAAACAGCAAATAGATGCAAAACTACTCTGTGTAGGAGAGGACTTTACAAAATGTTGATACAGTGTGGATGTTCAGAACATGTGCAAGGGGTTTCCATGAACACTTTAACAGTTGCACCCCTTTGTGTGCCCAACGGCATAATATACGACTATGACAGTCTGCCAAAGCATAAAAGTAGATCACACATAAATTATGCAGCATGCCACCATTGCTACAAAAATGAATACACATTATTTTGGACTACAATTTATAGACTTTTGATGCAATTGGTAATGCAATATTTAGCAATGCCAATAGCTCAAACTTAATTAATGCGAGACCTATTGCATTGCAAATGCTTGTTTGTTTATCTTGGGATCTATTGATGGCTGCTGTACCAAATAAAGTGGAGAAAGAAAAGCCTAATCCAAAGCCTCCATTCCTGACAAAGAATCTGGCGTAATTTTGAGTGGCAGTTCATTTGTTCTACAGGAAATCTTAAACGCAAATTGATTAACTTTGCTCCGGAAGGTCACCTAGTTATATCCTCCACAAAAAACAGGTTTTATGCGGAATCATTATTGGTGGCCTGGTTTAGATAACATTTTTGAAAATCTTACCAGCAATTGTCATGAATGTTTACTTTCAGATGAACTTTGGCACACTACAAAAACTCCTTTGGTGAGTGTTGACATGCATGATAAACACTGGATTACAACAGTGATTTCTTGGGTCCTTTTAATGGCTTATCTGCAGATCAATGGTATTTTATTGTTATTGATGATTTCTCTAAGTGGATTTAGTACATGTCTGTACAAAATATTACCAATGATGGTACAGCTGAGTTCATGAAATAGGATTTTCCTTTAGAGGGTGTACCCGGAATTCTGGTTTCTGACAATGGTACACAATTAGTGTCACACAAAATGAGAACATATGGCATAAATCACTTTACAGTATGCTCTTCCAAGTCGTAAAAAGAGCAAATAAAATTAATATAGAGGGCCTTCAAAATGGGTGTTCCTCTGGCTTAATAGTAAGTGATCATCTGCAGCGCAAGTTTTGAAGTTACCATAATACACCACATCCAACTACTTGTGTCACTCCATTCGAGTTATGTCAAGGAGTTGGGTTTTGTAAAGGTTTTTCACCATGGATTAATGATGGTATAAATATTGAAACAGCCACAATTGCAGAGATCAGAAGAAGAGTGAGTATGAAACAGGCTCAGTTGAAAGAATAATATGACAATAAATGTATTGCTAAAAATGAAAAGATTAAAATTGGTGAATGGATGTTCCTAAAAAGAATGGTTTTGTTGCCACAGGTCCATCCAAGTTTCAGGCTCCCCAACTGGTTGAAAAATGGGGAAAAGTTCTGTATTGTTGAAAGGAAAAGGATGGTGGAATCTGAACAAAGTATTACTTTTACAACTGGCTCAAGCTAGCATTTTGAACAGAGTTAAGGTTCATGCTGACATTTCTGATGTAAATTTTGATTTTGCTACAATTTCGCAAAAATATGCTTCCTTCTATGAAACAAATAACTATGTTGTAAATCAAATGGTTGACAGTGAGCAAACTGTGTTCTGATTCCAAAAATATGAATGTTTAAAACAAACGGATAATGCACAGATTATATCTCTGAAGATATTGACACCGATAATGTTTTGAGAGCTAAAATGAAAAAATGTTACCAGCAAAGTTCAAAGAGTTTGAAATGGGATAATTTGTTTATAGTTTATTTTTTGTAATTTTAATTTGTCTTTTTAGCAAAAAACAGATGTGTTGAATCTTTTTTACCTTTGTTCAGTTTTTTATTGATGTAAATGCATGGTTCTTCGCATGGCTCTTCTCTGTTGTATTAACTTACCTCAGGCAGGCTCGTGCATCAGTATCCTGGCTCGTGTCACCCTCGAATATTGTGGTTTGTGATTCAAAGGATGACAGTTGACAGTGATATGAGATGGATGTGCTTGCTGTGGAAGGGGCTTTTTTATCGCATTAATAAGCTTGAAGTGAGTACTTTACTTCTCTATATCTTGATTTCATTACGCATAGAGGCAACAAGGACCCTGTGGCACCGCACATTGTACTACCATCTTCACAAGTCTGAAGGGAGATAACAAAACGGCCTAATAACCGCATGCAAAGAATAACCAGAATTTGTTCAAGTCAGTGCCTCCCCAATCGTGCCTCGGCTATACGCTGTTTCATAATCTCATGGTCCAAAGTATCAAATACTGCAGCTATCTCCAGCGAAACAATTCTTTTCGTTTTGTTTTTTTCCCATTATATTTCTGGTATCATCAAAAGCAATTACAAGTCATTTTCTCTCACATATCTTATGGGCAGTGGGGTAATCCTAGCTGACATTGGTCAGTGGCATTGGAATCTTCAAAAAAGTCAAGAGCTGTTAACAAGCAATTTATCCTTCATGTTCGGCAGAAATGCTATAGGCCTTAATAAGATCATCTAGTTTACTTGTTTACTATTTATGGTGGATATTATGATGGATTTGTTGGTGCCAGGGGGTGTCCATGGAGTGAAGCCGCTGCATGTCTTGGCCAATCTACTACCATCCTATTGTGAGCTCGGAATGTATGACTACGAAGTGTCTGTTCATGTAGTAAGAGGTAGAGTATCTGGGGAGGATGGATGGCTGTAACTCTGAAAGCAGGGGTGCTTTAGCATTTGTGATGTTTGATTTCTACCGGTCAGGCAGCTGATAGGCTCTGTTTATGGAGATGATACCCCAATTAAGGCATTCTACTTGTAAAGGGGGAGACACCATACGAGTGACTCGAAGAGGAAGCTGTAGTATCAGAAAAGCTGTGTCAGCAGAGCTCTGGGCAGAGAGTCCTCTTTTCTCACATGTGAGGCTTGTAAGGGAAGAGGGGGTTGGGTGTAGGATCTATAGGGGAACCCTCTCAAAGTGGGCACCGAATAACATTAGGGCTGTTTGATATTAAGCACCACTTGAGCATCATACTCTGTTTGTATCCCAACAGCGTTACACAGACAGGTAGTTTAACTTGTTTGAGCCACTTTTATCTTTGGCTGTAAAGTGGAATGGCCCTGACCTTAGAACATCCTTAAACACTATTAATAGGCACAGTGGATGATAAGTTTGAAATGTGCAGACCCATAGACACTGTTGTTCCTTCATTCTGAGGTAGACCTAAAATTGATCTTTTTCTCATTTTGTTTCTATGCACCTTCAGGTGTCAAATGACATTGTTTCACCTTCGAAGCGAGTGGATCCTGAAACCATGGAGCTTGACTTTGAGGGGGATGTGACGGAGCTGGAAACCTTTGGAGTGACGTGTAAACCCTTGAAAACTTTTAAAAAACCCAGCAGCCCTGTAAAACCCAAATCTTTCCCTGCACCTCTCTTGACCAAGCTGGAACTAGAGAAAAAGGTACTTTCCAGTGGTGTTTCGAAGTCTGAAGATCTTCTCACCAAAGAGCGGAGAACTGAACAAAGGCCCTGTAACTTTAATGACCAGAGTAACCGAAAGCGCCCAGTGCCCTCTTACGAGAGCTTGTTTTCTGATTCTGATGATGCCCAGTCATTTAAAGGATTTGCATCAGATGAAATAGAAGAATTTATTGAATCCAATTCTGATGCAGATACAACTGAAGTTTCAGAAAGCAGTTCTGAGATCCGAACTAAACGAAATTGGTCAAAGGAAGAGACCAGCACTGACAATGTTGGGAGGAGCACATCTTGCGGTAGTGATACAGATGAAGAGCGCTTAGTTATCGATATTGAATCCAAAGATAGCGAACGTTGGCCTAAAGATAAAGCATCTGCTTCAGAGGCCATACCGGATACCCCCAGATCTCCATCCCCTGTGCCAACTGCATCAAGAAACTCATTGAGAGTTGGACGGAAAAAGAAATGTAGTCCCAGTAAACCTGTAAATAGACTTTCCAAAGATGTTGACCCTGTGGGGAAAATTTTAAAAATGCAGGTAGAGCTCATGAAGTTAAACCCCAAAAAAGCAGCAGAACAACCTGTGGGTAGTCCTGACAAACGTTCTTCTGTGAGTCTGCCTCCAATTTTGAGCCCTACTACTGAAAATGCAACCGGTGCAACCACCACTTCGGAGTCTTGCAAGACTGAATCACGTGAGTTTTTTTTTATAACATTTGAAAAAGATCACAAAGTGTGCCAAGGTATATACTTTAGAATCTGTGGTTTGTTATTTTATTAAATGGAACTTCGAAAATCATATTTTAGTGCCAATCTGGACAATTTGTTTTCTTAATTTCGCTGAAAGCAGTAGCGAAAAAGCCACATTTTGCAGAATTTCGATCCTGCAGTCCATTAAACAGGAGAACAAAGGTACAAAAACAATGCGACAAAGCCAAGAATTTTGTATGAACATTTGTTTCGTGGTGATTCAGGTGTTTTGCACTATAGAATGGCAAAATGTTCATAAAATGTACCCCTAAAGAGCAGCAGAATTCTGCGTGATTTTGTGAGGCAGGACACTTTTCAGGAGCACTCAGCGAATCGTCCTCCGCTGGCAGCATTTTTCGTGTTTCTATGCAGTTATTCTCAGCACTAAAATTAAATGTATGTAAGGCTTTGGTCAGGAATGTGTTTTACCCAGCTTTAAATATGTACTTTTGAGTCAATGAAACTGGAATTGCGCAGTATAGCCCTGTATCTGATGTCATTTAACAATTAAGCAGAGCGCGTGGTTCCTCACAGAAAAAGGCAACAGAAGCACATTTACTGTTACAAATGTAGCTTCTTTACAAGATTATTTCTGCTGGTGGTTCATTGTCTTTATAGTGTGTTTTAAAGTATTTAGTGTATTGTTTTCAAATTGTCTTATTTGTTGTAGAATTTGGTATAGTGTCACCTGGCAACCTCATTATTTTGAGACATTTGCACCGAGATGATTACAACCTGATGTAAGAAGTGTAGATTTACTCATTTCAGGAATCCAAAAACCATTCTAGGTTACACCTGTAACGCGCCCCCCATTCGTGGCTAAATCCTCGAATGTTTTGTGAATTCGGTTTTTGCATATAAGAACATAAACAAGTATATTCTCACACGCAAGAGAATGTGAGCAAGATTTGTGTGAGGATGTTAATGCTTTAGCCCTTTGTGGCAGGATTTGAGCATTGGTGACCCCTGCCCTGGTAAAGGAGATATACCCAGGCAAGGCAAGATATTTTTATTAGAGAACGCTACTGGTGTAGTAATTTTATTTTGTCATCTCAGGCGTTCTAAAATAGTGCGGTACTTAGTTATGATAGCATTGTTCAAAATATTGCTACAAAGCGAAATGTTGAGAAATGTTATTACGTACGTCTTTGATTTCAAGTAGATAACCCTGCCTGATGTTCTCACTAATGTTTTTATCCAAATTCTTCAAAGTAGCAGGTACGTGGATTTTTTAGAATAAACTATCTACTTGTCCACGGGACCGGATGTTTAAAAAATCTACGTGTCCTGAAAAATTTCTTTTTTACTTGTCCGTTGTTGGAAATTTACTAATGACAAGGGCAGAACGTAAACGTTTTTACGGTAGGAAAAAAGGGGTTGTAAGAAAAGTGAACTTGCAAACACTCAGCAGATTGTCTCATCAGCAAGCAGTAATATACATACCTGCTCACACTAAAATGCAGTCCACAAACGTTTTGTATTTGTACGGTTTCAAGGCCTACTTCTGTAAATTCGTGTGTTTTCATGAAAGCCGTAAATCTGCACCATCACAAGGGTGTATATACTATGAGTGGACTTTTGTACCTTTCTTTAATATTTGAGCCCCTAATTACATGTGTTAGCCAAGACCTTTTATTTTTGTCAAAATTATATATGGACAGTTTCATATATGATTAACATCACTGTGATGATGACATTCTTCTCTTTGACAAGGAGCACATTAGCACGCAAAGTAGTTTCCCGTGGACTACTATGGCAAAGTGTGATTTTTTTCAGATGAACAACAATTTTGCTTTTAGTCAGCTTTTTTGTAGTACGTTGGTGAGGGCCAAGCAGTTCCCACAACAATACGTTTTATGAAACTATGTCAAAACAGAAGACTCAATGACAAACCAAAAAGGTAGCAATCCGCGCCCGTCCTAGTGTCTTTGCTGGTATGTCATGTTTCCCATAATCTCGCTGAAACTAGTTTTACACAAATATTTTTTCGTAAATACTAACATGTATCAAACACATTGTAATAAACGATGCCTCAAAGTAACGATACTTAAAGGTGCAGTCTCTCAAAATGCTTTTCTTCTAGTTGCTATTTTTATGTGTACATTTTATATTGAAAGCAAAGAATCATCAATATTGCTTTGAGGCTTTTGGAAGTATGTGCATCCAATCAGGAAGCATTCTGTGAGTTGAGCTGGGCCCTCTTGTCCAAACGAAGAAATACATGAAAACCGGATGTCCTCGACCACCCCCCTCACTCACCCCAAACAATGTCCAGGCATTGGGAGAAAGGAATTCCACACCCCTGAATGAGATCAAAGTTGTATTGTTAATTTTTATTATGGTTTCTGATGGATACTTCTTAACACAGATTCCATACTTTAAGCATATCCCCTTGTGTCAGACTGGATCTGGAAACTTTTACACAGAAGTGCCCACAAGGTCTGGCAAGTGGCCCTCCACGGCTCTGTATTGACTTAGTTCCATCCAAAAATGAAAAACAGGCCTGCATACATCAGTTTCTTTCTTTCTGAAACTCTGCTTGCTTTTTTTCCTCATAAGTTTGACTATGTTCCCTCTTAAAACTACCAGGTTTTAACCTTACTGGGACTGTCTCAAACAAATGTCTGTAATAGACCAGCACAAGTTATGCCTGAGGGTGGGCTCAGGATATGACTCTCGTGGGGGGCATGCGCCCTTATGAAATCTGAAGGTGATACAGAAAAGTGAAGTGAAGCAGTATGTCATTGAACGCCGAATGAAATTGAGCAAGTCCTGTTCTCGTTGGAAGTCAAGAACGCACACCCGCTCCTGAGGTTGTTCCCACAACATTTCCTCATTGCAATTGAAGGCTTCGGGTAAGCCCAAATCAAAATCAAAGAGGAGGCACAAGATAGCCAACTAGGAATCACCCCCTTCCCACCTCTCTCTGTCTCCAGAGAAGTCGAGAGGACATCAACGGGCCACTCAGTCTCAACCCCGATCCATTCTGGAGCTGATTTTCATGATGCACCCTGAGTTCCTTGGGCCATCTGCAACAAAGCAGCAAATTGGAATTCTCCTATTACCATGACTAGAGAATCTGGATTTCATTAAAGAAACGGAGGCTGACATTATACATAATCTTTTTATGCAATCTCCAAGCAGCTGCATACATCACAATATTAAAAGGTTCCAGAATAGAACATTAGAAATACGTAAAGGGCATGAGCCATCAACAATCTGCCTCTTTTAAAAGTGGAGAAGAGAAAAATAGGTGCATGAATTATAAAGAACTTCTAAATGTCAAAACTTCAAGACTTTAAAACTTCTAAAGGATCCTCAGGTGCTCATCACGAAAGAGAGAAGGAAATGCAAAGATGGATCCAAGACGCCTCGTAGTTAAGAAGGGTTGCCTGAAAAGAGAGAGAAGTAAATACCTCCTGCACGAAATACAAAGTATGACAACATCACAAGTTATACTAGCACTGTTAATAGATAACATCACAAGTTGTACTAGCATTGTTAATAAATAAGCATATAGACATTATAAGAGTAGACATCCCAAGGGTGGGATGGGTGGGATAATGTCAGCCTCTGTGTCTTTAATGAAATCCAGATTTTCTAGTCATGGTGATAGAAGAATCGCAATTTCATTACAAGAACGGAGGATACATTATGTATGTTGGTAGCTTTGTAAAACTACATCAGACATATGCTCGATAGGCTTGCAGTAGTGTCGTGCAAAAGTGCTAGCATTCGCCAAGTCAGCCGCTTTGAGAATGCCATCCAACTTACCTCCAGACCAGAAAGATTTACTGGCCATAGCACCTCTAAGAGAATGAGCTTGACATTTTTTTAAATCAACAAAGGATATGAGTAACTGGTTCACACTAAACCTCGGCGTAGACTAAGCTACGCTTGCGGAGCGTATGTAGTTTGCGTTACTACATGCTACGCGAATTGCACATAGCACAGTGCGAAAACGCGTATCGTTGTGGGCATTTTTTGCTTGCTCGCGCTCCTCATCTCAAGTTGGCGACCGCAAGCGAGCACAATCAACATCCCGGCGAGACTTTTTCCTCTTTCACGATCAGCAACATCAACTTGCCGATCGCGAGCGTGGAGAATAAACCTCCTGGCGAGATTTTCAATGCGGGGAGGTCAGGTTTCTCATTGCAAGTGGTCGCGTATCCTCGCGACCACTCACGATGAGAAACTACCAGTTTGCGTTAGAAAGCTACCGCTCGAGTACAAATCTACTCGAGCGACAGAAAATGTAATGTAATGTAAGTGTTTTTTATATAGCGCGGGTTACACTCCAGGGAGCGTCTTAGCGCTTCAGAGTGTAACAAAACAGGTGGCTATGTTCATGTGGCAGGTCGTGAAACAGGAGTGTTAAATCATGTTTTTACATTGTGTGTCGGATAAGGTGTAGATCCAAGTTTTAAGGGTCTTTCTGAAAGTGGTTTCTGTGGAGATTTGCCGGAAAGAGGATGGTAGTATATTCCAGGCTTTGGACCCCAAAACTGCCAGGGCTTTACCTCCCCTAGTTTTCAGTCTAAACTTGGGGACGGTAAGGAGGTTATCACCTTGGGACCTCAGACATCGGGAGGGGACATACCGTTGGAACATGTTTTCAATATATTTGGGTCCTGTCCTGTTGAAAACCCTAAAGGTGATTAGCAGAATTTTGAACAGCACCCTTTTATGTATTGGCAGCCAGTGTAGGATGTTCATAGCTATCGTGGCTGAGGTCCTTCTTTTCCATCCCAACACTAATCTGGCCGCTGCATGCTGCACCATTAGTAGTTTGTGGCAAACTGTCCTATTTGTTCCTGCGTATACGCTGTTGCAGTAATCAATGCGTGAGGTAATGAGGGCTACTGCCACCATCTTCCTTGCTGCAAAAGTGATCAGGTCAAAGAATTTCCTGAGCCCTTTTATTATGCCAAAGCAGGTCCCCGCCACGGCTACTGCTTGTTGTTGGAAACTCAGGGAAGGATCAAATTTTATGCCTAGGTTTCGTACTGCGTTGGCTGTGTTAGGGGGGACAATAGCATCCTCTGGCCACCACAGTGTTGGATTGAATGAGTTTCCCTTTCCGAAAGGTAGGATCTCGGTTTTTCCCGAATTACATCTAAGGTGATTCGTGCTCATCCAGTGGAAAGTGGCTTTTAAACAGTTTTTAAGCCTGGCCTCTGCTTCACTGGTATCATCCTCCATCTCTAGGATGAGTTGTGTGTCATCCGCGCATGAGATGGTGGCGATGCCAAAAGATGATATAAGGGTAATCAGAGGAGCCATATAAACATTAAAAAGTGTCGGGCTCAGACATGAGCCCTGAGGTACACCTGAGTTTAGTGGTATCTCTTCTGATCTGAACTGGCCCAGGGTGACCACTTGTCGTCTGTTTGTTAGGAAACTTTTCAGCCAGCTCAGTACCTTTCCAGTTATCCCTGCCACGGCTAGTCGGTCTATCAAGATGGTATGAGACACCGTATCAAAAGCCGAGACAGGTCTAGGAGTATAAGGACTGCTTTTTTGCCCTGGTCTAGCGCTGTTCTGAGTGTTTCCAAGGAAAAAATGAATGCTGATTCAGTTCAATGCTGTGCTCTAAAGCCAGCTTAGTTGGGGTGCCAGATGTTATTGGCTTCTAAAAAGGCAGTTAGCTGTTGATTTACTTCCTTTTCTGTAAGTTTACAGAAGGTAGGGAGCAGGGAGATTGGTCGCAGATTGGTTAGGACGGTGGGATCTGGTAAGGATTTTTTTTGTAGAGGTCTTACTGCTGCCAGTTTCCATTCCTTTGGGACAACTCCTAATGTAAGTGAAAAGTTTATTATGTTGTTAATGATGGGATTCTGACATGCTGGAAGGAGGATAGCTGGTTCATCATGCTAGTATTGTTTATTCGTGGCTCCTCCTGGGGGGGGGGGGGAAATGTGGGAAGTCTTTGATAAGCATCTGTATTTTGTTATGGAAATAGTCAGCAATCTTGTTGCACAGGATTTGGGAGGGAGGAATGTCTTACTGCATGGTTTTGGGGTTGATATAAGAATTAACAATGTTAAAGATTTCTTTTTGTTTATTATTACTGTTTGTTATGGCATCAGTGTAGAAGTCTTTTTTGGCTATTTTTATCATCCCGTGGTAGTGTCGGCGAGCCACTTTGTACCTGTTCTGGTCAGTTGTATCATAGTTTCTTCGCCATGTCCGCTCGAACGCCCTGACCTTCCTTTGTTCTTCCTTTAGGGTTAGGGAAAACCAGGGGGCAGAGGTTCTAAATTTCTTGTTTCGTCTGGGTCTTGGTGTTGTTTTGCCATTCTCTATAAATAGGGCATCCATCCATTTCCTAAAGGACTGGCTATCCTTCCCAGGGTCCCCTTCTGATAGCGGTATGGTTTCTAATGACCGCTTGCACTGTGCAAGATGCCGTTTGCAATGATTGCACAGTGCGGACAGGCATCCGGTACTGTACAATCAGTACGAACAGCATTTTCCCTACTGCACTATGCAGTTCGCCTAGCTACGCGTAGCCTGCGGATGTATGACGTTACAACGCATGCTTTTACCACGCATGCCTTTACAACGTAGTTTTTACAACGCATGGCTTTACAACGCATAGTGCTTTGGGGCGCTGGATAGTGAATAGTTTAATTTACTATTCCAACTCCAGTCCCCATGGATAGTAGGGAAGGTGTTGGATAGTAAATTAAACCTATTCCCTATCCTAGAGCGCCCCCCAGCGCAATGCGTTGTAATGGTTTGCGTTGTAAAAGTTGCGTCGTAAAGGCACTGCGTGGTAAAAGTTGCGTTGTAAAGGATTTTTCCCGTAGCCTGCGTAGTGCGAAGTGCACTTCGAGTAGTTACGCGTAGCGCCACTATGCTAACTACGCCCATGGTTAGTTCACACCCGGGGCACGAAGACCAGACATTCTCCAATCATACTCTATCATACAGTCAACTACACAAAGTTTAGGACCAGAATCAATATGTGGATAGAATATTGAATCAGACATAGTTTTTGTTCTTCTATAAATCTCGAATTTAACACCAAACATGTTATAGGATCTATTTGAAACCTCTAGAGCTTTGACATCGGAAACATTTCGACAAGAGATGAGGCATAACAGAGTAGAAAGCTTGATTGAAAGGTTTTTTCTATTCAGGAGATTATGATCTGGCCAATTAGTGAAAAGATCTAGAATTAACTTAACGTCCCAGAGAGCCTCGTCTTTGGGCTTAGGAGGCTTTCTTAGACGAATGCTTTTTATTACTCAGCAGACGATGACATTTTTACCTACCGTTTTACCGTTGACAAGGACATGGCCAGCATATATAGCCGATCTATAGCAGTTGATAGTTCTATAGCTAAGGCCTTTATCAAACTGTTCAACAAGGAAGTTAACTATGTCAACAATAGGTGCCTCCATGGAATCCAGGTTCCTTCCCAGGCACCAACAAACCCAGCTTCTCCAAATGTTGTTGTATCTGTAGTGAGTGTCTGGGGTCCCAGACTGTGAGGAGAGTTGCAGCTGTTGACGAAAGCTGTGAGATTTCAGTGGATCGCCTGACACTCTCCAAGCAAGAAGGTTCAAACTCCCTGTCTGAATAGGGGATGACTTTCTCCATCCATGTCTGTTGGGAGATACTCTTGGGTAGGGATTAATAAGGGGTGGTTGTATGCTAGTTCCAGAGTGGTGGGGAACCAGGCTTGGGATGGCCAGAAGGGATTTATTTGGACAAGGGAGCACTGGTCCTGTCTCACTTTCTGTAAAACTCTTTGGATAATGGCAAAGGGAGGAAAGGCGTAGGCTTTGACTCGTTTCCAAGCCTGGAGAAAGGCGTTCACTGCCAGAGCACCCAGGTGAAATCGTTTTTCAATTGAAACGTTAGTCTGCTCACAAATAGGTCTAGTTCCAGGGGATAGGTATCAAAGAGGGGGAATAAAAGTGGACGATTTTTAATGGGGTCCAATGTACTTGTCCTATGAAGTAGTAAGCAAAGTAATTGTACAGAGTTCCCCAGAGGGAGCTGACTGATTGGCTCAAACTAACCTTTCTCTCATTGAGTATGACAGGGAAAGTGCATGATGTGAACCCTTTGCGGAATTATGGATACCTCACACAAGTCACCGGTTGGACGACTACTGTCATCCCATCCGATGACCGTCCAGCGTCATCATCGGTTTCCTGCTCCTGCGACAGTCTGGCGGTGCAATGCCCGTCGGGCAGCACGGAGGGCTGCACTTTGGCGGAGTTCTTTTATTCCTTGCCAATGGGTGTGTGAGTGTGAGGGGCCTAAAAAAGTGCAATAGTGAGCGTGAGTGTAGTCTAAAAAAAGTCAGTAGAGTCCATTAAACAAAGTTTTAATAGCATGGCTCACTGCTTTATTAAAAAGGAAATTAAGGGGTATTGAGGCGTGATGGGTAAGGTAATCAATCCTCATTCAACCCTTAGTGTGAGTGGGGTCGACATGTTTCTTGCCTCTAAGGCAATTCATCAGGACCAATAGTGCTCATATAATTGCTTGCGGTCCCTCAATAATAAGAGGAATCGAATATACGACCTGAATAGTGTCGTAGAATGACCCTTTTCTTTATGGACCTCCCGGGAACCGCTATTCCCGTGTGAAGATTCCACAGGCTGACCTGGTGGGGCCAGCAACACGTGTGGAGCACCTCATAAGTTGCTGGCAGCAGGCCTCTAGGCACCTACCCCACCCACGTCACGATGATAGCAGGACAGCGGTTCCCGGGAGGTCCATAAAGAAAAGGGTCATTCTACGACACTATTCAGGTCGTATATTCGATTCCTCTTATTATAGAGGGACCGCAAGCAATTATATGAGCACTATTGGTCCTGATGAATTGCCTTAGAGGCAAGAAACATGTCGACCACACTCACACTAAGGGTTGAATGAGGATTGATTACCTTACCCATCACGCCTCAATACCCCTTAATTTCCTTTTTAATAAAGCAGTGAGCCATGCTATTAAAACTTTGTTTAATGGACTCTACTGACTTTTTTTAGACTACACTCACGCTCACTATTGCACTTTTTTAGGCCCCTCACACTCACACACCCATTGGCAAGGAATAAAAGAACTCCGCCAAAGTGCAGCCCTCCGTGCTGCCCGACGGGCATTGCACCGCCAGCCTGTCGCAGGAGCAGGAAACCGATGATGACGCTGGACGGTCATCGGATGTGATGACAGTAGTCGTCCAACCGGTGACTTGTGTGAGGTATCCTTAATTCCGCAAAGGGTTCACATCATGCACTTTCCCTGTCATACTCAATGAGAGAAAGGCTAGTTTGAGCCAATCAGTCGGCTCCCTCTGGGGAACTCTGTACAATTACTTTGCTTACTAGTTCCAGGGGATTCCAAATTCTATTCAGGGTCCTGAACACGGAAACATTGAGTTTCCAATTGCTGTGATCTAACAGGAATCTGGAGTTCCAATCGCCAGAGATGTTAATTTTCCTGGAAAGGTATTCTGCTTGGAGAGCGATGTTGTGCTTCAGACAGAACATCCAAAGTCTCTTGGCTAAATTGGAAAGGTCAGCAGATTTGGAACATCCCAGGTGATTGATATAGGCTACCGCGGACATGTTGTCCATCTTTAAGATGACTGTCCTGCCCTGGAAAGAGTGTTTGAAGCTCATCAAGGCGTAAATGACCAGCTGTTAGTTCCAAGTAATTTATGTGATGAGAGGACTCTTCTTGCGACCAGATACCACCAGTGTTCTGATCGAAAAGGCAAGCTCCCCAGCCATGGAGGCTCGCATCAGACCCTAAGACAAATTCTGGTTTGGAGCCAAAGATTGCTTTGCCATTCCATGCATCTAGGTTGTCTAGCTACCAGGTTAGTTTTGATTGGGCTTCCTGATCCAGGGTAAATCCGAACTTCGTACCAGAGACCAGATCTTAGGGTTCTCGCTTTTACCCTTTGGAGGGCCCGATAGTTTAGAAGGATCGCTTCAATGGAGGAGGAGAGGAGACCAAGTAGTCCGGCTAATTTCCTCAGGGGAAGGTCTTCTAGTTTCAAGACATGTCTTATTTCTTCCCTGATTTTGGCTATCTTCTTGGAATGGAGTAGGAGAAGACATTTGGAGGTATCTATGGTGAAACCGAGAAACTCCAGAGATCTGGAGGGGGTCAGGATAGATTTTTATTTGTTTATAATGAACCCTAGACTTTCTAGGAGATCCATCACGGTCTTCAGATCCAGGAGAATTTGTGAGAGGTCTTGTTACATTATAAGAATGTTGTCTAAGTAAATAATCTGATGAATGCCTCTTTCCCTTAAGAATATGGTAATTTGTTTCATAACCTTGGTGAAACACCAAGAAGGAGAAGGTAGTCCGCACGGAAGAGCTTGAAATTGATATAGGTGGTTTTTCCACATGAACTGGAGAAAGGGTTGGTGAATCTGGGCCATGGGGATGGTAAAATATGCATCTTTCAGTTCCAGCTTGAACTTGGCTTCTAGGAGTAGATCTCTCAGAATGTGGATGCCCTCCATCTTGAAATGTCTGTACACCAAATATTTGTTTCATTCCCTTAAATTTATGACAGGTCGTCAACCCTTCTCCTTTTTCTGTACGAGAAAGAGATTGCTTATGAACCTCAATTCTTCTGGATGGACTTCTATGATAGCTCCTTTCTGGAGAATCAAGGAAATCTCCTCTTCTATTTTTTGATGGTCTGGGGTGAGAGGGATGTCTTGTGGGAAAGAGTTTTGTATAGGTGTTTGTTTAAAGTCTATCACAAAGCCCTTGACAGTATTTAGAACTCATGGGTCCTGTGTGATTGACGTCCAATTTTGGTAAAACAGCTTGAGTCTGCATCCCACTTTTGGGAAAGAAGGGGGAGGAGGGGGAGAAAAGTACTCACTTGGATGGTTGGTGGTGTTGGAGGATCCACAGGATCTAAAACTTCTTGAGCGGAGGACTCTCCCTCTTTGGGGGTAGAATTGACGCGTGTTGTATTGTTGATGGCCTCTTCTGAAGCCATGTGATCTTGAGAAGGGCCTTTCATTAACGTGGCTGGAAGAGAGACCCCTTCTTCCGGCCCTGTCAAAAAAGGTTAGGGTTAAAAACCTTGCGCATGTTTTGTTGGGCCTTATCCAGGGCCGTAAATGTAGAAACATATTTCCCAAGAGATTTTATGAGATCTTCTCCGTAGAGTAAGCATTTGGGGTTTGGTGATGTCTCCTTGACCTCCATGTCAGAGAGTTTCGGGTTGATTTTCGTTAAAACAACTCTTCGTCTTTCAGCGTTGAGGCTTTCATTGGTGTTTCCGAGTAATATTAAAGCTCTCTGAAGCCAAGCCCCTAATAAGTACTGTATTAAGAGAAGTGCCATTAATATGGCTTTCCTAGGCTGAGTCTAGGATTCTTGATAGAGGGCCCAGGACGTCGAGGAGATGCCCTGGCATCCTTTGAGTGATTTTTCCATTCACCTTCTAGGATCCCGTCCAAGTTTAAAAAGGAACTTGATCAGTTCCGGATCTAAGTTGGGGTTGTTGCATGTTTTGTCTTCAATTGACGGTCTAGAGCATTCGGCTCTAAGAATGTTTCTAGTATCAGGCTCAAGGAGATTTCTCAGCCAATTTTAATACATTTTGCTACGTGGTCTTGGGGCCACCACTCCAAGCTTCTGCGGTGTTTAAGATTTAGGAGGGTAAACATTTCATCTCCAAAGGGATTGATAATATTGTCTTTCGAGGATGATGGAAGTTCTTCTGAGGTATAAAATTCTTAGTCATTCTCATCAAGGTCAAGAATATACTCATCGGGCATGTCTGATGCGTTGTCATCGTTAGAATCATTTGCTCCGATATTATGACGAGCACTTAGATTTTTTATGCCGCTAAGGACACCCGGATATTTTATACCGCTAAGGACACCCAGATATGTTGTGCCGCTAGGGACACTCAGGGAGTTCGAGGTGCGATGACCTCCATTAGAAGTTGAGGTGCTAAGACCTCCCAGATATGATGAGGTGCCGGGACCTCCCATAGTGCTCTTCGGGGTAGAATCTGTGTCTTTACTTTTCTTTGCCTTTTACCCCTCACTTGGTTGTTATCTCCATCATACAAGTCCTCATCTCTTTGAGTAGGACATTTGCCGTAGCGGCAGTAGCGTCATCTGACTGAGTCAGACATGGCGCAGGTTCAGCTATAAAAACTACGATATAATAATGTATAGTAGTAGTAAAGGTAGGGATTATCAGAGCTGGGGAGAAGCATAGAGGATCTGCTTATTAAGGAAACCAAATTGAAAGTGATACTGCAGGGAGAATCTGCTTAAAATCGATTGTAAGGCTCTGGTTAGGAGTTGATTTAAATCACTTTTATCCCCCTTTTTTTACTTATATAGATTAATAATAAATACATAAAATAGAACTTGCGCTGACTTCGTGCGGTGGCAGCAGCTGATTTCGATCAAAGGGAATAACTGAAACTCCCCGGCATGTGATCAGCTGCAGTGGAGAAGTGTGGCTCAATGGTTAGAGCAGGCAGACTTTGATGCAGAGCTCTGGCCAGGGACCAGGGTTCGATTCCTGCCCTGGCGGGTCTCGGGCTCATTATTTCCCCTGACAGGATATTCTCGCCTCAGTGCCGAATCTGATCATGGGTCCCCCGCTGCAACTCTGGGCAATAGCTTGCTTAGTCTCCACAACGGCCCCCACAACACGAGGGATGCCTGGTCTGCACCACGGGGGTGCCCAGGAGTGGACACTTCACAGGGAAAGCCAGGAAGGTTTCCCTTGCAATATTCGTACAAGCGCCGGGAAACCCACTCTGGGTAGCTGTGCGCTATACAAGTACAAAAACATTTACATTTACAACATTTACATATAGTGCATTTTCTGAAGTCGGGTATCGCGCCGGATCAACGAAGGGATCAGCTTTGTGTTGTGAAAGAATCCTGCAGAGAGGCCTGTGGCAACGGGAGCACGAAGCGTCACCATTGCCAAGGTGTTCTCCTCTAATCCCTGAGGCGATGCCCACCCACGTTGAGAGCGACAGTCTGCATCGGAAGGGAAAGGGAAATCGAGTTGCTCTGAAGTCGTGAAGGTCTATAATCAAGTGAACACGAACCTCATGGGGTCCATTTGGAGGAAATAAAGCACCCAAACGGCACAGGTTAAAAGGCGGGCATCGAGTGAGCTAATTACAAAACAGCGAGAATGAGATAAAGAGCGAATTGAGGGTACAATAACAATATAATGCCAACAATCAGAATAAAGCCATGAATAGGTAGAAGGAAAAGTCAGGGTGCCCGCACAGGAGTGGGGATAGGGTAAGGGAAGGAGATCTCCATAAATTGGAGATCGGTAGGGAGGCAGAGGGAAGAGGATGGGATGGGGTCGTCCCACGTGGTAAATAAATAGTGAAAAGGTAGTTAGCATTATTAAGTACGTAAGGATCTACTTATCTGCTCAGTGGCGCATTTAAAAGAGGCAGATTGTAGAATGTTCATGCCCTTTATATATTTCTAATGTTCTATTCCAGAAACTTTTAATATTCTAATGTATGCGACTGCTTGGTGACAGCATTAAAAGATTATGCATAATGTAGCCTCCATTCTTGTAATGAGATCAAGCCTTCAGGGATGCCATGCGGTGCATCTTTGGCACTCATCTAATTCCCTTCATGCCCTGAGGTTCTGCAGTCTTTTGCAGTCTGATTACAGCTGGCATTTACGTCATCCATGCCGTTTGTGTCTATAGAAGCTGCTTTGGTGCCAACTTCCACTCTGACGCCAAACTCTGGTGCCTTTGAAAAGTGCCAGGATGGTGGCAGAGGAGGAATCTCTACTGTTGCTGGTGTCTAAGACTGCAGAGACTGTAGGTAGCAGTCTGTGCCAATAGGACAAGTCACTATGACTCTCCAAGACTAACACTAGGGCATCCTTTGTAATTATTAAGTTTAGCAACAGCGGGCTTTAGTGGAGGGCACTCCTGCACAAAAACTATAGAGAGAATATGGTTATTCAAATCCATCTAGACTAAGACTAGAGCAACTTTTAGAGACCTGGTAGAGATAGGATGTAAAAGATAGAACAAATTAATTGTGTGCCCCACCTTGGACGCCAATGTTGCAATTACCTGTAATCTGATCCTGAAAAATAGGTAAGAAAACGCCTGTTGATTGTGCAGTAAAATATGATTGTGAATATAACATGACAATAAAGCAGAAATAAGTTACTACAACTCAGTTTTAATGATATTCATTCATCTAATAAATAAACAACCATCTAGGACATTTAAAAACAGCACTGATGGGAAAAATAGATATTCCAATATTGTGCATGGTTTGCACATTTGATATTCTCTTTCAGTGTAAACAAAAAATAATTGTCCAATATTTTATTTTTATCTCTGTTCTGGCTGTTTTTAGAACATCGTTCTACAATTTTGTTTATTTGTTGCAGTAACTCCTGATGTTTATTTGCTCTCTCGTTTGTCCCCCTCCTGCTTTCTCTACTTCCTTACTCTCCTGACTAATGAGTCAATCCCTTATATAAGTATAGAGCACGCATTGAGCTGCTGAAATGAAAAATCAAGGCTGACATTTTTTTAGAGGCAAATTGACCCAGTAAATGTGTCGTAAAAAATCATTTTTTAGGAGAGAAAATACACCGAAAGTACATTTCTCCTTAATAGTAGCATTGGTATATAAACCTATTCTCACAAAAGAAATACAATACATTTCAAGGATATTTGCCATTACTAATATTGCAATTACATTAAAATGAAAGCGTTCAACAAATGTAGAATAGTGCACGATTATGTGCTGTTACTGGCAAAAACTTTACTTGAACATGAGAGCTATCAACAGTCAGAAGAAGACTTTCTAAGCCTAACATGTACTGAAACTTACCAACCCTAATGACCAGCTCATCTGATAGCGGTATCTGGCCGCAGATTCCTTATCTTGGAATTCTCTGCAGGTGCCAGACTGGATCCAGATTTTTTTTTACAGCACTACCTCTGCACATCGGTAGTGGGTGTTGAGCAACTCCGCAGCGACATCTTCCTCTAGCTATGACGTAGATGGAGCCCATATAAGCTCTCCCCTGACGCCAGTTTCTTCTTTTCTGTGCTTACAACGGACATCCGATAGGCAGCTCCTCAAGCTGTTTTTTGGTCTACCTCGACGGTTTCGCTGAGCTGAACAGTGTGCCTTTAAACAAACTTCTCATGTCCTTCTGATTCTAGCCTTGTAGATCATGTTGTAGTGTGGTTCCTACATTCCTAATAGGCTCTGTGCATTTGAACAACATATCCTATAGATATGACGTAGGACTGAGGTCAGTAGGTCTCTTTTTAATATGCAAAACATAATAGTGAGTGCCACCTAGCTCAGAGGTCACTAGAAACTTTCTCGAATACACAAGAAGGGATTAGTGTCTGACAACCGCATAAACATGACAACTTTGTTTCCCTAGGACTGGAACAAGTATCTTCAGAGTCGTGGAAACAATAGATAAGTATTTCACTCAGTCAAGCGTGCATGCTTTGTTTCTACAGAGGGTGCACAGAAATAGAGAGACTGGCGTTTCAATAAAAAGGGTTTATTGAACAGTCTTCTTTCTCATGCAAGAGAGGTGAACTGCTACAATCGTTGAGCAGAATGCAAAGTATAATGCGTACAGCGTAAACAGTAATTTAAAATAATACTGTTAGAGCATTGTATGGTTTCTAATCCATATAAAAAACATACATAAATACACAGGCTAACATACTCAACTGGTGCCTCTAAAATACACCTACCCCAATGTACCTAACCTAAGTCTAGTACGAGGGAAGAAGTAAGTATGGTCTTTAGCATAGGTTTAGTTTTGCCAAGAATTTGCCAAAGGTTTCTCTAGGTTATAATCAGCTCCATACCTTAGCATGAAGGAGGTCTGGTATCTGTGTCTCGGCACTCGATTTCCCAAGGGAAGTCAGAAACACTGGAGCTGGATTTCTCAACCGAGGAGGGCAGCTTCCTGATCAGTGCGTCAGCTGGAGAGTCGGCTTCCTTTGGCACTTGCTGTAGCGAGCGGCGTCGGACAAGTAGGTCCTCGAACTGCACCGAACCACCGTGCTTTGCCATAGCAAGGGAAGGTATATTTATACCTTGAAGGTGTTTAGGAATGCCATGTTTGACGTAAAGTCAGGCATATGAAAGTCATGAATGCACCCCTAGGGAATAGTTGTTGATTGTAAAGTAACTGAGTTCTTGGAGAAATCAATATTCAAGCAAGGTGAAGTCCCTAACGGCTTAAGCTGATTTTCCAAGAAATTATAGTAACGTTTGAAGAACGGATGGAAGTAGCCATACCTGTATTTGGGTAGCATGGGCTATGCCTAAATAAGGGCTTGATTTCTATGCCTATATAAGGGCAACGTGAATTGTACCTATATAAGGACATGAATCGGGAAAATCCATTCGGAATCTAAAACGCCATACAACACCGACTCCACTTTCTTATGTACGACTTCTACTAAATACTAAGTCCTAAACATGTATAAACGTGTCTAAAAATTATCTATACAACAAGTGTTTAAAACCCACCCAAAATACATAAAAATGCAATGGTACCGGTTGTATGTGAAAAGAGCATTTGTGCTGTACGCATTTAAGGAATATTTCGTTCGAAGCATATAATTGGCATTTTGAAAAATTGCTACCTGAATGAATCATGAAAATACATTTATAAAATGGCTCTTAAATACAGAACAGAAAAGGTGCCGAAACCATTTCAGGTCAAATATTGTCCCTGGAAGTTTTTTTTAAAGAATTCTAGTTCTCTATCAATAGTTCCACTTTAAGTAGATTACTTTGTGCCAAAAAATGAAAAAATACAAATTTGTAAAAATAATAATCATAGAAAAAAGAGTTCCAAAGTTAGAACTTTGTTTTAAAAAAATGAAGGTCGAATTCAGAGAACACTATGTGCCAAATCAAGTCAGTGCTAGTGTTTGGAGAAAACATCAAATCTTCTAAGTCTGTAAAAAAGTAGTCTACCATTGTAAGTGAAAGTCGGATTACCTTGTTAAGAAGATCAACCGCACATAGATGAGAAGCATTGCCGTCAGCATTGGTCGCATTACCAAAGTTTGTATTAGATGGTACATGTGTGCCTGTCGTTTCTCGTACCTCAGCAGTAGCATTTTGCATCTGTGAGATCTCAATGAATACCGTCATCAGAATTGGTAGCTGCTGGGGACAACACAGTGTATGGGCCGTTACTGGTTCAAGCAAAGTCCAGGGAACTGCGCACGGGAAGCATCCAGGGAACTGTGCACACCTGGTTAACTTCTTTTCTACAAAATCGATCGCAGAGAGTACAACTGGCAGACCTGGTTTCAGCATCAGGCGGCATTTCGTGTGGAGTGTCGCAAGGATCGGCACTCTCACCTCTCCTTTTCAATGTGTATCTGCAGCCATTAATCTCGGCATTAAACCAGATGGAATGCCAAATTTATAATTATGCTTATGACACCCAGATTGTCATTCAAATTGAGGACTCACCCTGTGCACATGCGAGACTGCAAAACATCCTAAAATACACTGTCAACTGGATGTCCGCTAATTCTCTAAAGATAAACCCAGATACAACAGAGGTGCTACCAATTACCATCTCCGGTAGCCCTTGGAATGATTTATTCTGGCCGAAGGAATTAGGGCTGTTTCCAGAACCGGCAGTAGCTGTGAAAAGTTTGGGTATCTACATAGATGGCAAACTGACTATGATGAAACAAGTATCTGCAGTCGTCGGAACGTGTGTAGGCCTTTTGAGACAACTTCGGATAATCTTTCAACTTTTGTCCCCGGCAACTCTGAAACGCGCTGTTTTAGCCATGATTTTGTCGCGCTTAGACTATGGCAACTCGCTGTATGCTGGTCTTCCCCAGAACCAGATGACTAGGCTACAAACAGTCATGAATGATGCACCCAGATTGGTCTTCAAAAAACCGAGGAGGACACATGTGACACCTTTGTTGCGCAAGCTACACTGGCTGCCAATCAGACAAAGAGTAATGTGTAAGGGACTCTGTATCACTCATAAAGCCCTATATGGAAACACGCCAAGCCATATCAAAAGGCGCTTGGTCCCATATGTCGCCAGTAGGGCTCTCCGTTCAACAGATGCCACTCTTCTGGTCCGCCCCCGCTTCAGACTATCTACCGTGGGCGAGCGTGCTTTCTCAAATGCGATCCCAGTGGTCTGAAAAGACTTGCCAGACATCTGCGCAAATAACCTAGCCTCCTACCTTTCAGGAAGATGCTCAAAACTGTGCACTTCTGGGAGGCATGGGGCTCGTCTTAAGGTTGCTCTGGCCCTGTGAATATTCTGTTTGTACCTCTGGACAAGCGCTTAGAGACCCCTGGGTGATAAGGCGCTATACAAATCTAAATAAAATAAATAAATAAAAGTATCAACATCCAATGGCATGACTGATGGGAGTGTCAGACATGTGTCTAGCACACATTATTCTCCGCATAGCAGGCAGCGTAGAACAGGTAAGATGCAATCTTGCCAAATTGGTCTGAATGATAGAAACCATGTGATATTTAATTCTCTTAGACGAGGTAGTCCCAAAATGTGAATGATGCGCTCACGACACTTCATCGCCAGTAGAGTTGTCTCTTTGGTGAACTGGGTGTCACTTGTGGAATGACTTGCCATATCGCAGCAGTAGGAGCAAAAATAGTATCCCTGCAGTGAGAACCAAATTGAGAGGCAATCCGTCAAACACAGAGTGCACGAAGTTTGGAAATATTCCTGGGACTGCTTCAAAAGGTGCTAACAGTCCAGAAAATACTGTCTTAAATACTTGTACAATACCACTCATAGCAGACATGTTTAAGATACGACTTAACATTTCCGAGAAATGTATAGGGCAATTTGTAGTTAAGAGGGCATGTATTTCTGCAGAAGTCCTTCCGACTTGCAGATCATACGTTTCTTTGGCCGAGGTCAGTGGCACCGTTTTTTGTAAAAGAATGGCTTTCATTCTGCTTAAAGTATCAATTTGTATAGAAGAGATGTTCCGCGAAGGCCAAAAAGGCGACTCCCGGTCTGGCTTGGTTTTTGGAAACAATACTTGCATACAGCAAGTGACCCTGGCTGACACAGTTACTAGATATGATATTCCTGGCAACATGCCTCAGCAGCTGTGATCGTTCAACATAATGTAACTTTCATTTGAAAGTTGTCCAAAAAGTGGATCAATCACCGCAGCCGGAGAACCTTGCAGGTGGCAGGATAAGTTGTTAGAGGAACCATCTCAGGCCCAGTGTAGGCTTATACCCTGACAAAGGCGGGAACTGCTTAGTGCGTTTTCACAGTTTTTCCCGCTAATAAACACTTCACGATCCCCACTCCAACATCTGTAAGTGTATGGTATTTCCCAGGATGTCTTGATGTATTATTTACCCAACCTTTCATATGTACCTGCTGGTTTGTGTCCTAGGCAATATTGAAAATGGAAAATTGTAACAGGCAGAGTGATTGTTCCATGTATTATTCATTCTGTAGCTGGCTTTTCAGCGACAGTGAATGGCAATCTTTCCAGTTTTTCAATGCTCAGCAATGTATAGGCTGCTCCCCTCTGTGCCAATTTGATTTATCAATCAGTGAGATTAAATTCTGAAAACATTGACGTAGTATTGATTAAACGCCAAAGCACATAGACTGAACGAAGGTTTTGTAACGTCCAGCCTAATAGCATGATAGAACGTAATTGGGACTGACCATGTTGCAACATGACCAAGTCCTGTTCCATGATGTCTGTGGCAGAAGATACTATGCTGTCCAAAGAATATATCCTGGACGACAGAGTCGTTAACCCATTGTCAACAACAGAGAGAGATTTCTCTAAGTTAATACAATCAATTTCTCGTATTCTTTCTGCAGTCTCTGATTGCGTAATCTTCGATATTTCATTATATGCAGCATATACCAGCATATTTAAAACGTTTATGATGCAGAGTTCTTGGTTTTACCAAGAATTTCCTAAGATCAGCACTATCTTTAAGTAAAGATAAGTGTTGTTTAACATCCGTAAGTGTAGATCTATGTAGCCAATCAAGGCATAGTTTCCCTACACTGTATGTTGTTAGTATTCCTGGATGCTGTCTCTGTGGGCCAGATTAACCATTTTTTCCAATCTGGATCTATTCTGTTGTGATACAAAATAGTATGTACGTCGACCTCCCCCTTTGAAGTGTTATCACTATCTTGTGTCGGGTTTAGGTATGGACGGTTTGTTTAGGTCTTTTATCTTGGCTAACCCAAGCCAAGATAAGATGTCTGTTGGACAGTGTCATTCAAAAACATAATTTGCTCAGGGATGATGCAGGCTCTAAATAAAGCTTCTATCCCCTGCACGTGCTAATCTTTTGTGCCCCAGACAGTTTTTGTCTCCATGTTGTCTTTCCAAAAGTCGAAACCTAGTGTAGACAGCTGAGCATAAAAGGCTGCAGAATAAATTTGCTTGGTATTTATCAACATACTTTTCAATCTTGTCTTATTAACATTTTTAAAGTAAATAATTCTGGATTATTAAAACCTGAAAAGTATAGAAAAAAATGTTTTTGAGCTACCCTTTGGTGGCGTAGGACAATGTTTCCATTGGTTAAACATCAATACATTTCTAGGGTTTTCAGATTTGTGGAAGAAATGATGACCATAGTGATTATAACAATACATTTGTTCATAATCTGGTGAACCTTCTAAGTATTCATGATTTGTAAACACAGCAGACATTTCTAAGTCTGACATCATGTTATTAACAGTCTCGAAGTCCCAATCATCAGAAAGGGTGCTAGATGAAACCAAGTCATTCAAGGAAATCTTGAACTGGCGTGGAATCTTCAACAGCTCCGCAGGGCCAAAAATGTCATAATCAGTTCTGTCCCAAGCTATACCCCCTGTTATAGGAACGGCTGTGATGTTCACTGATGACAAGTCTCTTTGTTCACAATGCGATGATTTGTGTGGCTTGAGGACTAAGTTGATATTCTTAATTGCTGTGTCCATTTTGACTTATCTTCCATTGATCAGCATCCCCAAACTTATTACCAGAGTCAACCAAAGTTGAAGAAAAAGCACACCCAACACAATCCAAAGTTCAATCCATGGTGAAACCAGATAAGTCTTTTCCAGGTGATGAAACAGTTCTGTTGGTTGTTCTTTCAAAGTTCTTTTTACTAGTGTTGTTTCAGGCTCACTGGGATCCTCAGAAAACGTACCAAAGTTCATGAAATAGCCAGAGGCAGTTCTGTCAATTGTTGGGATTGCATCAGGATTCGTTGAAATAGCTGGAAACACTTGATCACTTGTTACATTTGTGTAGTCGGATGCTACTTCATTGTAGACAGGCGTTTCTGGACAAACTGTTTTTTGGGTCTCAAGAGGTACAATTTTCATAGCTTTGTTGCTTAGTCCCTCATTTCGCACTGCAGATGCTTCAAAGGTGATGAGTCTCTCAGTTTGAACCTCTTGGATAGTAGCCAGTGCTGGGCGTCTGCTACATTGGCGGAGTCCACTTGGCCTACTGCTTATGATCAGCCACATGATGTGGTTTGACCAGGTCGATTGACACGAACCTGTTCTCCTTTTTACTAGTAAGTGGCGACAGTAATACTGTTCTTGATCCATGGATTGCTAGGACAGGTACTGGTTGTCTGTAAGAAGGCCCAAATTCCTTCTTGTCCGCGATTTTTTCTCTGACTAGATCCGCAGTCTTTGGGATCCAGACAGGCCTTGCTGGGACGGTCAGTTTCTCTTGAGTAGTTGTTGGTTTCAGGGACACGTTACTTTGTTTTGTACTTATTTCATTTAAGTCCTGTAAAACAGCCAAACGATCTTTGATATCAAAGGGTTTTTGGTCTAGTTTTGAAGTCTGACAATCGAGGTCCGCTGTTATCATTCTGGTCCCAAAAAGGACGTCGTATGGAGTGATACCCCCTAGAGAACTTCTTGGCAGATTGCTAAGACTACGTTGGACACTTATGAGATGTTTGACCCACCCGTCACCCGAACCTAATATCCTAGCTGTTATAAATTGCTTTATGTCCCGTTTTTTTCTCTCCACTACCGAATCTCTCTCAGGAATGGAATGGACTAGAGTACCACAATGCAACGCCCAGATTAGCCATGGCCTTCTTGTAAGCTCGAGAGCTAAACGCAGGACCCTGGCCAGAATGTAGCGTGCCGACTGCGTATGTGCTGATAAAGACTGGCAAATCTTTTATAACAGTTCGAGCGTCAGCCGAGCGCTGAAGCCACATCCAAATGAACCTTGAACGGAATCCACTGCGACCATGATATATTTATAGTTACCATCCCTCTGTAAGGGACCGCAGTGGTTCAGGTAAACGTAAGCTAATGGTTTATCTGAAATTAACAGGGGCGTCTGTGCAAGACGTTTCACAGTAGAAACTTTAATTTTTTGGCATTTTTGGAAAGATTTCACATTCCAAAACATAGTTTCAGGTCTGCGTGGCCACCAGTATCTCTGTTTTAATAATTACACTGTGGCTGAAACACCTGCATGTGCAGTAGCAAGCCCTTCATGTGCTGCTAAGAATCCCCCACTCAAAGTTGGAGCACCCCCTGACTTCGCCACATAAAGCCTGTTCCCGATCTTCATTTGAAGAGTTGGTGCATGAGTCTACCCTGTGCCTCACAACCAACCTTGGAGCCAGGACGACTCTGACCCAGGTGAAGTGCACAAAGCTGTGAATGTGTCCATGCCAGTGAATTAGCTCTCGACATCAGTTTGGTCTTCAAATTCAAATCCATTTCTATGCCGTTGCACAGTCGAATGGGATTACCACATTCGGTGCTTGGGTCTGGTCAGCCGATGACAGTGCTGTCAGTGTCGCTCGATGCCTCATCACTTCCCCTCTCCGACACCGAGATGTTGCCTCTTCAGCACTGGATAATATTGGATGCTGTGCCAGTGGGGCCTCCTGTCTTAGACGCCTTGCCTCGGCTCATTATAGTCCCCCCGCCCCCTCCCTTCCTGTTTTTCCTTTGGAGGAACACAATTATGGAGGTGATGGAGAGGATTTGGAGTTTCACCACCCCATCTCTGATTCGCCCAACCTCCTTTGACGACTAGCTGGTTGACTGAGTTGGGTAAAGCTAGTGGCTTGTTGTCTTCCTCCAATGGGCCTTTTATCCCCTCCTGGTTTGGCTACAGAGACAAGCTCCTCTCTGGCAGATATGCTCAGACAACTTTGTATTGTTTTGGATATGAAACTTTCTGTGGAAATGACAACAGATCGCTTACTTGGTGTACTCCATCAAGGCCAATCAGGGATAGAGCTGGTGCTTCCATATAGTGAGACTCTATTTGACATTTTGTTGGAGACTTTTACTAAACCTTATTAAGGGACCCCTGTGGATTGCTCTATTTCTCACAGACACCCTTTAGCCCCCTTGGAGAATCCTGCATGTCTCCTCAGACATTCTACTCATCATAGTTTTGTGGTACAGCCTGCTTTGGCCTACTCTTTTCCTACTGTCTCTCCAGACTGAGAGGCCTGAAGACTAGATGTGTGAGGCAGGCATATTTTCCCCTCCACCAGTTCTGCACTGCAATCCCTTAATACTTTTTGTGTCCTTGGACGCTTCTCCCATACCTTGTGGACTCATTGGCATGCCTGCTGCCCTCCCTCCCTTCCGGATGACACCCGGAACAATCTTGTTTGTTTAATACAGGATGGGCAACATGCAGCTAGACTAATTATATGCTGACTCAGTAGTGCGGACATTGGTCTGTTGAGTGGCACCACGTTGGTGTGCCTGGTTGCGCACTTCTGGGTTTTCGGAGGCTGTTTGGCACACCTTGATTGTTATGCCCTTTGGCTCCTGTCTATTTGGCACCCATGCTTACTCTGCTGTACAACAGTTTCGGAACAGTCGGGGTGGAGCAGACTATTAACTCTACTATCTGTTTCCCTTGTTCTCTTGTACTAGGTTAGTTCTGGGAAAATCCCTTTTTCATTCACATATAAGCCATTCCAGGGCGGAACCATTGGCTTTTATTTTCAAATCCACTTTCCATCTACTGGTGACACCCATGGAGGTATTCATGTCTTTAAGCAGGTACTTTTATTCTTCTTAGACTGTCAGGGAAAGGCTATGCTTCCCGTTATCTGGGGCGTATATTATTTTGTGGCCCATTGTGTGCCTGTTTTAACAGGTTTCTTTCTATAGCTAGTTTTTCTACCCAAATTCTTTTTCTATACAGGGTATTTTGCCTGCATTGTATAGTTGCACTCTTACCTTGGTCCTGTTCCACGGGGATGATCTTTTGTATGCCTTATAGGCATTTTGGAATCTGTTTCTGGCACTTAGTATCCCTTATAGGGACTTCAGTTTATCTGCCTTTGAAAATATAGTGCTTGTGATTTCTGCCTTCTGTCCTTAGCAGAAGCAGTGGAACTAGTGCATTGATCCGTGACCTGGGTAGATTTTCAGGTCTAGCCTAGGACAGTGTTCCGACTTAGTTCCTTTATTAGTGCATTGGTACTTCCTATTGTTCTGCTCTCGCTGCGCATTGTAAAGAAGGCTTCCTGCCACTTATCTTTCAGGTTCCTTCTTAGGCTATAGCACAGTGATGTATTATGCATCAAAGACCCCTCTAATGCAATGGTTCATATCCCAACACTTCCGCAAGATTGCCTTGGTCCTGTACCACCGACCTTGCTGCCTTTTCTCTAATAAATTACCCTTTGTTTCAAAGCTTTGTGGGAATTTTAAGGGGAGGCCACGCTCCTCAGCTCCAACGGAGGATTCACCCCCCTGAGGGCATGTTATTACTTGTCGCATTCTGAAATGCCTGAAAGTTTCCCTTTTTGACTGTTGCGGCTTGCTCTTATAATTCCTGCTATGCTCTGTGTTTTTATGTAACTGGATATCATATTTACCTTTTAATTAATTGCTGGTTGCTGTTGCATTTTTTTTCTGCTTTACCGAATGTGTTAAACTCAGTTCTTTCTTGCCCTTGCACTTTACGGGGTTGTTCCTCCCCGGGGCCATTTTGTTTGGCCGCACGCTCCCTCTGGGCAGAGCTCTAGTCGCTGCACGCCGTCCTGCCTAAAACCTACTTAATGGGCAGTGAACGGAGCACAGCAGACGTGCGCAGTGGGCACGCCGAAGGCAAGCCAGTCTGCGCCCGACCGGGACCACGACCCCTGGTCAAAACAAAACGCATCAAACATGTTACTCTTCCAAGCTCTTGGAATATCTGCTCCCTTGGAAACGCTGCTCCCTGAATGTACTTTATGTTATCCTGAGGACAGGGACACAAATTGTTTATGCTGTGGATTCTCCTTTCGAAAAGAGTCTTGTAAAGATTCTAGGAAGCTAACAACTACTCTTACTATTACACAGGAAGACACTCCCCCTTTAACTGTGGCACCTCATTCAATAAGGAATTTACTTTCCTTAGTATCAACTGCCGCTCGCTCCCTCCCTAAACATAAAGCGGACATTTTTGACCTTCTGGTCAGCAAACAACCGGACGTAATGTTTCTTACTGAAACATGGCTGGTCCTGATGTAGCTGCAGCTTTGACGTTTAATTATGCTATAGTCAGAAAAGATGAGGACCTCAAAACAGGCGGTGGCATTGCCATAATTTATAAGAAGTCTTACCTGTGCAAATTCGAAGATCTGCTATTTACAAGCTGTGAGAGAGCTTTGTTGACACTTGCCCTGACCCCTAAGTTTACTTTCTCAGGCATACTATTTTTTTGTCCCCTTGGGTCATCAGGACTGTAGGTTTCATCTTTTTCTGGCCTAATAACCCCTTTTTAGGTTTCGCCTGGCGTCGCTGCGCAGCAGCGTTCGCGCAGACGAAATCTTATGTTAGAACAGTACAGGGGCTTTGTCCCGCCTGCTCTTCCATTGGCTAGCTCCATAAATGGAGGCTAGCCATTCGAAGACATGGTTGTCCATCACTCTTTCCCCATCACGACGCGATTCGGGGGCATTTCCGTGTCTTTTTTTAAGTCCCGCCCCCCACACCCTCCCTCTCGCCGTCCCGTTGTCCATGCCTTCTCGAAGTTCTCCCTCCCGCCCACTGTCCGTGTTCGATGCTGTCCAACCTATCTATGAACTCTTAAGTTCATCCGAGCCTACCTCGTCTTGTTTATCCCCCGCCCTCTCTCCCGTTGTCCGTGCCTTCTCCCTCCCGCCTGCCCGCCCACTGTCCGTGCCTCCTCCCTCCCGCCCGCCCACTCTTCGTGCCTCCTCCCTCCCACTGTGGTCTCACCACCGTCCACTATTAGCCAGAGTCCTCAGGGACAAATGATAGCAAGCGCTGCTCTCTGTGCTCCTCAGCTGTTGTCTTGAGAAGTGCTGGGGCAGACTCCACTCTTGGTTGCTAGAGCAATCATACAGGCACCGTCAATTGTTGCCCCATTTACCCTTCAGGGCATACGTTATGGCGGGCCCGGCTAACGAGTGAAAGGCAGCCTGGGCTGAGCAGGAACAGTCCTCGCATTACCTGGCCTAGTCGATCGTCAGGCGCTGCATGCCTCTGTACTGCACAGGCAGGTACTAGGCCAATCTTCCCTGTTGGGGAGGGGTCCGGCAGTCACAGTCCGAGCACCTCAGAACCAGGTGCTGAGAGGCCTATGGTCGCGGCGTTTCAAGCCCCCTGTTCACTCTCGTAGTGGCCCATCTCCCCGCAGTTTCCATGCCGCACCGGCACTCAGGTCAGGGCTCTGCAGGGGGCAGGCTCGGGACCGTGGCGACAGCCTCCAGATCGCTCTGGTTGTTAGGTACTCCACCTGGCAGTCGCCACAGGTATCGTAAGGATCGGAACTCTGCACCCATGGCGCCAAAGACTTAAGCGGGACCCGATTGTCTCCCTCTGGGTCGTCATACAGTGCAGGGGAGGATGAAGGGGGCATATAGTTGGCATCAGCAGCCCCCCCCCCCCCCACCAAGACTCTGTGTCTGCAGGATGGCAGTGGATGGGAAATCTCGAGGGGGAGCTCTGAGGGAGTGCGGCTTACTCCAATGCCGCTTGGCCATGCCCCCTTCTATAGGTCCTTTATTTACCTAAAGGAAAGTAGGGAAGTTAAAATTAGAAACAAGACAAACAGAAAGTCCTAATAGGATTTGGAGGCAAATTTGACCATAAGACTGTGTTTGCACAGGAAGGAGCTACAATGCAAAATGTTATGTAGACCTTGTTGGCCATTACGGACAATGTTGTCGTATGGAGAAGGTTTCAGACTCCCTTAGTTAATTTTAGAAATCCTGAGGTCTCAAATCTCTTATGGTGGGCTATGCTTACAAGTTTCAGAGACTGTGGTAAAGATGCTAGGCATTTGGGGGGTGGGGAGGCTGTGTGTGTGTGGGCTCTGTGTGTGCGGGTGGGCTCTGTGTGTGTGTGAAGGGGCTCTGTGCATGTGTGGGGGGCTCTGTGTGTGTGGGGGGCTCTCTGTGTGTGGGGGGGCTCTGTGTGGGTGGACTCTGTGTGGGGAGGCTCTGTGTGTGTGGGGGGGCTCTGTGTGTGAGGGGCTCTGTGTGTGTGGGGGGTCTCTATGTGTTGGCTCTCTGTGTGTGGCTCTGTGTGTGTGTGTGTGGGGGGGTGCAAATGCAATAGGTCTCGCATTTGCGAGAGATTAAGCTATTGACATTGTAAATGACTACCATTTATTTATCTGTTTTCAAAACCAAAACATAAATGAAAATGTCATTTACAACGCCAATAGCTCTAACTTTGGCAAAGGCGAGACCGTTGCATTGTAAATGCTTGTTTCTTGAATGCCGCCAATTTCTCCATCTTGGGCGATCTCAACTTACACTAGGATGACTCCGCATGCCCTAGCACTACTTTTTTTACTGATCTGGCAGCAGTGAATATTGCGCGTTGTAACTCTGGTCCCACTCATGTGGCTGGTCACCTACTGGATCCTATTTTTTCCAGTTTTTCTAACATTCAATGCCCACCAGCTTTTCCCTTATGTTGGTCTGATCATTTTGCGATCACTTTCCATTTCAAGATCTTAGTGAGCTCACCTGTAGCCGCATCTGACATCAGGAAACCAACTAGAAACTGGGGAAAACTGGAATTTGAAGCTCTCAATAAGATCCTGTCTTCCAACGCTCCTATCACTAAAACAAATGTCCATCAATCTTTCAGGTGTTGTCCAAATGTGGCTTCTAAATGCCTTTGATACCTGTCTCACACCCTCTATTAGGAAGACGAATAACCACCGCCACACTGCCCCTTGGTTCACTGGGAATTTAAAAACAGAGAAAACCAAATGCAAAGATTTGGAAAGATGCTGGTGGAGGAATTATGCGCCTGATACCAAACTCTCATACAAAAGTACAAAAAGAGAATAGAATATCATACACTTTGTAATTCAGCTCGTGCTGAATATATCTCCTTGACCCTCTGTGCTGAATTGCTCCAAGACATTATTTAAACTGGTCAAAGAACTTTCTGGCTCTGAAACTCAATCTACTTGCCCTTCTCTGAATGGTTTGCAATGTGAAGATATAGCTAAATTCTTCCTCCATAAAGTGAAGAAAATATACTCTGAAAGGAAGGACATTAAACCAGGTAACCCCTCTAAAGCAAGCACCTACACTCCTTCAAATAGCTAGAACCATTGATCATTGGAAACCTGGTCTCCATTAGACATGAGCTCCTTTAAACGGCTCTTAGCTAGTACTAAATCTGGCTCACCCTGTGACCATCTTCCGATTTCAGGATGCAACGGTTCCCCCTGAGTGAAAACACGCTATGGTGCTTCCTCTTTTGAAGAAGGCTAATGCTGGTCCTGATCAGCCTTCTAACTACCGGCCTATTCACTGCTCCCAGCTTTCACGAAAATTCTAGAAAGATACATTAATCTACAGCTGTCTCAGTTTGTTGAGTCACAAAACTTACACTCATCCCAGTCGGGCTTTAGAGCCGGCTTTTCAACTGAAACTACTCTTCTTGGAGTCACGGAATGGCTGCGACACCATTTAGACATTGGAGACACATGGCCTTCAAAAAATACTTGACTTGAGTGCAGCTTTCGACACCGTGTCTCATACTGTCTTAGTGAAAGCCTTACATTCTTTAGGTGTTATTGGGCCGGCACTGAATTGGCTCATTTCTTTTATCACTGACAGATTATTCCAGGTCTTTTTTGCCCAACGGCCAGCGCTGACACTCATCTCTCTCCCTATGGGGTACCCCAGGGCTCCATTCTTAGCCTTTAGTTGTTCAACTTGTATGTCAGGCCTCTGACTGATATTGCAGAGGAGGCTGGGTTGTCCCTGTTCGCCTATGCCGATGACACCCAGATTATCTTCTCTCTCTCTATTGAGAGTGTGCCTGAAACATCTGCCCTCCAGTTGGGATTGAGTAAAATTGCTTCCTGGATGCAGGCCAATTTTCTCTAACTCAATGGAGAAAAAATTAGGTTCTGATTCTGGGAAAGGATAAAGATCTCTGGGGTCCCCAACACTGGCCTACTGAAATGAGTGCTCTTCCTCTGCCCTCCCGCCAAGTTTGCAATCTAGGCTTCATCATTGAAGACTTATTATCTATGAGACATTAACCTGCTTCACCATCTTGAAATGGCTTAAAAATATTATCTGGATGTTGCTCAGACCCACCCAGAGAACAGTAGTCCAGGCTCTTGTCACCTCCAGACTGGATTACGGCAACGTTCTTTATCTGGGGACTATCAAGGATGTGACACGAAAGCTGCAGGTGGTGCAGAATTCGGCTGCCAGACTGCTCTGTCAGGTCCCCAGAGCTGCTTCTATCTGCGGCTCTCTGTGACCTTCATTGGCTCAGGGTAGAGAACCAAATTAAATTCAGAGCCCTTAGCTATATGTTAAAGATTAAATCTGGAGTGGCTCCTCAATACCTGCAAGTTCTGGTCCACCTGTACTTGCCTTCGCTCCCCCTTCGCTCTGCCACTCAGGTGAAATTCTCGGTCCCTAGAATTAGACTGTCTCGTATCCTTGGTCGATCCTTTGCCTGCTTGGGTCCCTCTTAATGGAACTCTCGTCCCGTACCGATCCATAACGAAACTGTGTATGAGAGCTTCAGTAAATGCATAAAGACTTTTATCAATAATTTCTCCTCTCCCTTTCTGTTCCTTTCAGGCTGGCGCCAGGAAACCCTTTTGGGTCACTGTTGCTCCTTACAAATTAAATTAACATAACATAGTACCCTTTATCCCCTTAAGTGCTGCCTCGGTGCATTGGCCGACGGCAGCACTACCTCCCCAGTGCTGCGCGCGACCATTGGACGTCAATTCAGCACTAGTTCCAATGGACAGCGCAGCACTGGGGAGGAATGTTTAATAGCATCTATGAGGTTATCCTATAGGCATTATTTGTTTGGCAATTCAGATCACAGACACTGCATTTACTTACTGAGTTGGTTGTTCTTTAGATGTCCCCATGCCAGCCCTTTTTGTCAGTGTTTTGGCTATTTTCATCTTCAGTTTTCCTTCTGGAACATGTGTTCTTTCAACCTTTTGTTTCCATCTATTGGAGGATTGGTTTCTAAGGAGGCTGGGGTCTCCCTTAGCAACCTTTTCCTGAAGGTTCTTCTTCTTCCTCATAGGATGTGATAAGGATTCTATCCCCCAAAGGTCTGTAATACCACTTCCACCTTATTTTGTGAATTCCTTCTGTTTGAAGGAATTTTCTCTCTCTCTCCCTTTAGAAAATGTGGGTCTTTTCCCTTTCTTTAATTGTGGTATATTGTAGGTTTAGCTTTGAATACATCCTGTCTCCTGTTGAGACATTTGATGCTTGCCTCCATCCTTGTTGTGCTTGTATGCTCAGCCATCCGTTATTTGCAGGTTTTCCATTTCAGATGGCTTGATCTGTTCACAACTAAGTACTCCTTCTTTCATCAAATGCTTAATATCTCTGTCTACTGTATAGAAATTGGTTATCTGTGAGGCCTACCCTTAGTTGGCTTTTGTTTCGACTATACCTTTTGATGGACCCTGGTGGTGTCTTCATTCCCTTAATAGCAGTTTTCACAACTGCTATTAAGGGAATGCTTGCTATCTTTTTATTTCCTGTTAACCTCCCGATAGTACCCTCGTCAGTCAATAGCGTTAGCACATGGGTGTTTGCCATTATTTTTCTAGAAAGGGTGGTGACCTCCACTCCCCCTCTCCTCTTATATGGTGTTATGTTGCTAGTTATCCAGCTTGGTGCAATATCTGTAATTTTCATTCTGTTGGAGTTGTTACTTTGGTCTATTGCCAATGTATGTTTGCACTTGTATCTATCTCTCGATGGACACCTCTATTGTGTGAATGAATACATATCTATATGTATATATCTATATTTGTATATATGTGTTCACGTATATACAGGTAGTTATTTTGAAGTATGGCTGGGCTAACTTCTTCCATGGAGCGTGTGTATCTGCTTTTGTAACTACGCCTTACTCCAGTATTGGAACTGTCATAGATTCACATGCTTGAATCATTCTCCGTCATAGAGAAGGGAGTCCCCGGTACCATATAAAAGCAGTGTCACAATAGACATAGAACATTGAGGCCTAAGGCCCCTTTTGTTTAGTAACAGATCAGTGTCCTTAATCTTTGGTTTCCTTCATCAACTACCTACTCTTGGTATTTTGGTGCTTCAAACTGGTTTCCACTATGCCAGAGACACTAAAAAAGGGGCTCTTCAGATCCTGTGGCACCTGTAAGAAGAAGACTTTGATGACCCTCATGGAGATTGTATCTACTGTATCTATCCGGAGCACAAAATTAGAGACTGCAAGGTATGTTGCACATTTTCGACTAAGACCTTAAACTATAGAGAAGGATGTCTTCTTCTCTGGCTGCAAAAACTTAAATCCAGAGAAACCCTCTGTCTGATGCACACTGCGACAACCCTTTTTTTGTCTTCTTCCAAAACACCTGTTAAAAGACCTGGAGAAGAAGCATTGCCTCATACCTCTCTAGTCTCTAGGCTTCAAAAAAGGCTTCTGAGGAGGCTCATAGACACAGAAGCCCCTCCAAATTGCCTGAGAGTTCTGTTGTGCATACATTTAAAAAGGGCAAAAAGAAACCAGATGTATCTTCATAATCTCTTCAAAAGACTACCTAACAGCCCCCAACGTCTCCCCCTGTGGTAAAGCACATTTTCCAAAAACTGGCGTCAGCACCGGCGATGGATGGCTTCTCGACAACCTCTTCATCGATGAACAAATCGAGAACGATTTCCTCAGCAACCTCCACGGTTTCTACAATCGACTCAGTCATTGTGTCAGTGGCAGCATAGTCGTCATCAACGATGCTTTAGTTAGCATCTTCAGCTCCAGTGCTGTTGATGATAAACTTAGAGAATTCGTCAACGCCGTCATCGACGGCAGTCCTTCCATTGACCCAGCTCTGGTCGAGGCCCCCACCGTCGACAACACAGAAACTGTAGACGGACCCTTCGACCAGAGCTCCCTTCTCGTCTTCGGAGCTTAACCAGTCGAAGTTCCCCTCCCCCCCCCCCACCCACCTCTAATGATTGCCAGACTGTATACATTGGCTCTTTTGTTGTTGACGACCCATATTAAAAAAGTTTTATAAAATAATTACACCTTGACCTGCCTCCCTGAGTAAGTTGTCCTCACTGCTTCCTTCACACCTCCTCGATCAGGAATCCTCTGAGGAAACAGCCTTTGTGGAGCATCTCCAAGTCAGAGCTTCATTTAAAATTTCAGAATTACTCAGATGACAGCGTATATTATGAGCAGGACTATCACCAGCAGCAGTACAAGCAAGGTATGGTATGTGTACTATCAACTCTGCTGACAGATTACAGGCCATGTTATCAGATTACACAGCTCCAGCCTCTACGCCAAAACCTCAACTCCTGGTATGGTATCTTCTGTACCTTCTCAGCCTGTCACTCCTCAGCCAGCTCTTACTCTGCCTCCTCCTGCACCAGTTCACAAATCTTCGTCTGTGCTACCATTATGCGACATAACTTTATCTGATGATGACAGAGAATAGGGTGAACGTCAGGACCACAATGATGAGTCGGATGACTGCGTCCTGCCAATACTGGTATCTCTGTCACCTCAAGTTTTGACTCCCCTACTGAGGATAAAGGAGGTTTCCATTGCCTTCTAGGAAGGGTGGCCTATCATTTCGACCTGCTCATGTCTGCTACACAATAGGCTTGTTTAGGATATTAAGGAGCCCTATCGCAAGACAGAAAAAGCCATACCCATTATTGACTATGTATGGATTCTGGGCCTGAAGATTATGTGCAAAACTGCAACAGTACCAGCAGTATTGCCCAAATCGAACAAGAAATATAAAACCCTGGAGAATGCACCTGCTTACCTCACCGGTCAGCCTAAGCCAGACTCAGCCATTTCCCAGGTGGCTCAAAGAAGATCATGAAATACTTTTACACCCCTTACAGAGCCTCCAGACAAAGATGGCAGGTATTTATATAACATAGGCAAACTATTTTCATCTATGTCAGCCCTCAGGATACAAACTGCCATTTCTCCAGCACAGCGTGGACGCTGTGACTGCCAAATGTGTAGCCCCATTTATCAAACAACTTGGTTCGAGGAGAGGCAAAGAAGGTGTTACTAGATGGTCAGTGTTCCTCCTCCAACATAATCGACTGCACCATGAACATTTCCTCAACAGACTTTAGACTACTTGCAGGCGCAGCGGTCCTACGCCGTCAGGGATGGCTGATGGCCACTAGTTTCCAGAGGGAAGTCCAAACAAAGATATTTCCATACGACAGGGAGCCTTTGTTTGGAAATCATGTTGATGAGGCCTTAAAATCAATCAAAATCTAAACAGACACGTGCACTTCTTTAGGCATGTTTAAATATAGCACTCCTCCAACACACATCAATTCCACTTGCAATATCAGCAGCAGCAACAACCATCAGCAGCATATCACCGTCCTCCCCTCAGGAAAATCAGAGCGACAGAACAAAGACACTGACTGTAGACAATGACTTCCACCAAGCGCCAGCTACTTAACTTTCCATCCTGCCCAAGGTACCAGTGAGAATTACCAAACACGTACATCGTTGGAGACAAATTACAATGGATCAATGGATTTTAGACCTTATCCAATTCGGACACCTATTAAAATGTCTTCACATTCCTCCTCCAGCTCCACATCAACCACACATTCCGAAACATTTACCCATTCTCAGATCAGAGATAAAAATTATGCTATAAAAGGGGGTGATTGAAAGAGTTCCCTGCTCCCAGAAAGGAAAAGGATTTTACTCCCATTTCTTCTTGATATGCAAGAAGACAAAGCAAAAGAGACCAAGTCTTGATTTAAGGGAACTCAACAAGTTATTCAAAAATAAATCCTTTAATTTGATCATGCTCCATGACAAATTGCAGCTCCTCAGCAACCGAGATTACATGTCCTCCCTGGATCTCCAACATGCCTAATTTAATGTACCCATCCATCCCAACACAAAGATCCTTAGGTTCACAGTAGTTGGCAGCCACTTTCAATTCCAGGTGTTACCATTTGGTTCAAATCGTCCCCTGCATTTTTACAAAATGCCTGGCACCCGTCACATCTTATTTCAGGAAGAAGCGCCATCAAGTCTTACCATAGCTAGATGGCTGGTTGGTCACCACAGATACTTGTCCAGTCGACTAGAGCATCTACCAAAGTCTGCTTAAGCCTATTCAATGACCTTGGACTCACTCTTAACCCGGACAAATCAATCCTCCAGCCTCCACAGTGGATAATCTTCCTTGGAGCTGCATTGGACACATATCTCAAGAAGGCACGCCCCCAACTGTCGAGAGGCAACAAAAGCTGCTCTCCATAGCACGCTCCATACAAAAAAGAAGGTCACTTTCAGTTCTCTTTTACAAGTCTCTCCTAGAAGTGATGTCCTTGTGCATCGACCTTGTACTGGACTGCCATATTCATGTGTGTCCACTTCAGGGAGCAGTGGATGCTCAAAGGTCTCAGGCGGCAGGAGCGTTCAAAGACATAACTCACTTCACACCGATCATTTTCAAGTCACTCGACTGATGGAACCAACCAGCAAATCTCTCTACAGTCTACCATTTCTTCCTCAACCATCTCAGTTGGTAATTACAACAGTTGCCTCCCTCGATGGGTGGGGCGCCTACTTCAAAGACTGACAGGTCAGTGGCAAATGGCCTCCTTCCCATCGCTGCCTCCACATTAATCTGCTTGAATTAAGAGCAGTATACCTTGCTCTACAAACCCTTCTTCCCAGAATCCGGCCATCCTCAGTGCTCATGCACACAGACAACAGCACAACGAGGCACTGCATAAACTGGGAGGCACCAGGTCTCGTCTACTGTCCCAGAAAGCACAGCTAATCTGGCAATGATGCTTCCAACACAAGGTACACTTTATGGAGGATGAGTACCAGGGATGCTAAACACCAGAGCGGACACTTTAAGCAGGTACGAAACTGCCGCTCACAAGTGGAAACTAGACCACACTGGATCTAATCTTTCTCCAGTGGAGCAGACCAAAGCGGGATCTCTGGATCTCTTTGCTATCCCCACAACACCAAATGTCAGTTCTTTGCAAGTTGACAAAGCCATCCCGGCTCGTGGGGAAATGCCTTTTCAGTTGCATGGTGCGGCATATCTGCCTACACCTTTCCAGCAATTCCCCTCCTTCGGAAGGTCCTCAGGAAAATGAAGGCCGAGCCCTTTCCGATCATCTTGGTAATCCCTGCGTTACCACATGAGCACTGGTACACAGAGCTACTCCTACTCATGGGGCGACCTCCCATTCGGCTCAAAACGATTCCCTCACTTCTTACAATGAGCCATGGACAAATTCTCCATCTGGATCCCGGCTCTCTCAAATTGTCAACTTTTATCCCAAATTTGAGAATTTCTTCATATGAACATTCCCGCAGACTGCAGAAGAATACTTGCTAAAGCAAGGGCGGACAGTACAAATAAAACCTACTCAAAATGGATGAAATTCTGTATTTGGTGTTGCACTGCTAACATTCATCCCCTCACATCTTCTCAGGAACAAAGTATGCTGTCCCTTTTGCACCTTACACAATCCAGCCTAGCTCATGCCTCTATTAAGGTACATCTCACTGCCATTTCTCATTTACGGAGATCATCCAACAAGCAATCTCTGGGGCCTGAAAGGCTCATTAAACAGTTCCTCAAAGTATTGTTCAGGGCATGTTCACAGTTTAGACCACCAACTTCTGAGCGGCATGTCAACACAGGATGGGGACAATTAATGAAGCCTTCTTTAGAGCGAATACATAAAGCAGACATAAAATACTTCTCCTGGAAGGGAACTCTCCCTCTGGCTCTCACCTCTACACGTTGATGAAGTGAGATTCAAGCATTTACCATCCAAGAGCTATTTCTCCAGTTCAGAGAAGATAGGGTTATCCTACGTACTAACCCAAATTTCATTCCTAAGGTCCCTTCGGACTTTTACCTTAATGAACCCGTCATTCTCAATCATTCGTTCCAAATCCTCAAACAGCGGTTGAGGAGCGCTTCACTGACTAGACATCAAAAGATGCTTGAAGTTTTACTTGGACAGACCTAAATTCTTCTGAAAAACAAACAAGCTTTTTGTCTCCTTCAGTGGGCCATGGAAGGGTCTTCCGCTTACCAAACAGAGCATATCTAGATGGGCACTAAAAACATTCTTTTTTGTCATCAAAAGGCAGGACGGCCTTTGATCTAAAGTATGGGCTCATTCCACAAGAGCCATTTCCACGTCCATTGCTTTGTTTGCTGGGGTGTTGCCAGATATCTGCCGGGCAGCAATCTGGAAAAAAGCATATGCCTTCAGGTAATAATACTGTCTTGATTCGAACGTCCTCAGAGACGCAGCAGTGAAACGAGCGGTTCTACGACGCCTGTTTTAATAAAGGTGAGCTATTTTGGTCTTTCCACCATCTGCTTAGCCTGTTTCCACGCATTTTCTCTGCTGTATATTCGTTTTTTGTCTATATTATGGTTTCAGCTTTATATGTATGTATACAGATATTTTTATATATATTATATCTCTACAAAACGTGCTTGCTATTCTGGTCAAGCATGTGACTGTGAAAGTTCCAGTACTGGAGTAAGAAAATAGGTTACTTACCTGTACCCTATCTTTCATAGATTCACATGTGACCCACCCGCCTCCTCAGAGCAGCTCGCCTTTATTTCTCTCAGTGATATATGTATAGTACGCACTAGTGCTTTGAAAATCTGAGACTGCAGTTTCTTGCCGGGAAGGTTCCTAAAGGTGGTATCATCTAATTGGTTGACTTTTAAGTTTGGTACTATTTTGTTAAGGACAATGATGGCCTTAGGCTTCAATGTTCCATGTCTATTGTGACATTGCTTATATAAGCTAACGGGGACTCCCATATCAACAACGGGGAATGATTCAAGTATGTGAATCTATGAAAGATTTCAATACTGGAGAACTACAGTTACAGGTAAGTAACTTATTATTATTATTTTTTTTTAACTCTTTATTCAATACTGATTGCATCAAGGTGACATTTCTACATATTAACACATGTAACTTCCATCAGTCCCATTTTAAACATCTTAACTGTCGCTACCGTGCTTACATTCTTCCCCGCAACATGTGAGGCTGTCTCAAAGTTCATGTACCACCAATGAGAGAGTCCAACATTCTCATGTTTGTGTACAGTGTTGACATGTCCGTCCAGTTCCACTATAGGTACAGCCTGCATTACTCTTTCAGCTCCACTCAACATATCAAGGGAAAAACAGCCCTTGTCCCTCCATTACCTCCCCAACAGTCCCACCCAGTCCCTCCCTTGTCTCCTGGTCAGAGTGAAACAACTATAGTATAGTGCCTTCTGATTCATAAAGTAAACATGTAGATCAAAATAACTTATTTTCTTTCTTGGTGCTCTATTTCAACCACAATTCGGTTGTTGTTTATGCGTTTCTTTCTTGTTTATCTTCTAGGCTTCTACATTACATAGTCCCGTAGGGTTACCTTATCTTTAGGAGGGTTTTTAGGTCTTGCCTAGCGATGCAGCTCCATGTGTTGCTCGCCTTGGCGAGATCTATTGTTGCCGACTTGCTTTGCGATGCGGGACAGGATAGGTGCATGCGCTTGAAAGACATCAGCTGTGAATGCGTACCGCGGCGTTAGCTGAAGTGGCAGGACAGGATATGTGCACATGGCACCCGGACAGCCCATGTGCACGCTCACGGCGTCTCTTTCAGACAGCCCATGTGCACCCGCAGCGTCTCTTCTCTTCTCTGGTGATCTCAGCACTTTTGCGCGCTGCCCTACGCTTTCACTTTCGCGGGCAAGTCTCGCCTCTCTGCTGTTAAGGCGTGTAAGGGGTGTCACCCATGCCAGCGTTCAGCGTGCCTGCTGCCTCCTCAGCACAGCCTGCTCCTATGCCTGCCCCTACAGAGCCGCTGAGACTCAGCACCCGTTCCTCGCTTCCTCACTCGGTCCGTGAAGCCTAAGCCCACGCGGTACTGAACTTCATCGCCGGGCAAGGGACCCCCAGCCTCGGGTCGCTGTGAACCATCCCAGCGCGCCCTGCTGCCGAGCCCCGAGATGGAGGAGGCTGACCTGCTTTGGGAGCGGCTCAGGCCATCACAGTAAGTGCTGCTCTTTGTGTCATTATGTGGGGGGACAATTACTTAGCGTCCGGCACTCTGTGCTGGAGGTGGAGATCTGGGGCTGCTAATCCTCGCAGAGGGCAGGGGCACTCATGAGGAGCTCCTAGTCTAATGTGGATAGCGCTGGGCAGCTTCAACCACGTGCTGTTGTATTACATCTACCCCCCGTATTCCTTACCGTTTCACCTTCTTAGAGCTCACGGGGTGCTTCGTGTACCTCTCGGATCAGGCAGCTGCCGTCACGCTGGCCGTGCTGCCGTAGGAGCATGTTTTGGTGCGTGCCAGGCTCAAGGGCAGTTCAGCCTCCGATTGAAACTCGGAACCAGAGCGCGGATAGACTGAGTGTCTTCTCTGGCGATCCTCAGTTTACGCCAGGACAGCCGATGTGCACGTTCATGGCGGCTCGTGCACTCCCACTGCGCTTTCAGTTTCGCACTCTCAGCCAGAATCCCAAGCGGCGCTGTGGTTGGTGGATACAAATATTTATTGTTCAGGGAGAAATCAGCATTGTAGTTGGTGCCATCAAACAAAATTCAAGATGGAGCACTTGCACCCCTATGGTAGGTAAAACCTGAGTTTTATATTCAAAATAGTTGAGGTGCAGTACTAGAGGCATGAATTGTTTGTGCTGTAGCTATAATTGTTTCAGCACTCAAGTAATTACAATATCTGTCATGGGTGTTTTAAAAATCCCAAGCCATTGTTACCCACTATGTAGATTTTACTCTTTTTAATAGTTTAACCCCTGTCTGTGTGTTTGCTGTGATCACTGTGTCATTATTGATTAAGAAATTTTTAAATACATAGCAATTTAGTGGGAATAGGGAATTGCATATCATAGTAAATGTTTTTGAAATCTCCCTGCTCATTCAGTGCAAACAGGGCATAGCATTTTTTTAATGAAATACCGTTTCGTACATTATTGATTACATTCTCATTATTTTTTCATTGTTTCTGCTGCTTACGTATCAGCTGACCGGTGTGCTATGTCTTACCATTGATTTAATAGTTGAATACTGGTAATTTTTTTATTGTACTCGTGTCACTTCCTCTTTCCCACGTGTGTCTGCATAGTCAAATAGTGGCATGCACCTGGCCTTTATACAATTTTGTGTACCTCCATGAAATTTTATTGTATTTTTACTGTTGGACCGTCAATATTCCTACATAGTGATGCCTTGATACAAGCTCCGCCCTAAAATTGATTCACAAAGGTTTTCTTTCTAAATTAGTTAAACATCTGTGTTGAAAGCCGTCTGTATGTATGTATTGCACTTTGGATATATTGCACCTATAAAAACCATAATTTGCAATGCAATAGGTCTCGCAGTTACGCGAGCTTGAGCTATTGACATTTCAAATAACAATGCGTTTTATTTTCGTTTTAGTTTTAAATACATAAATAAAAGCATTGTCATTTACAATGCCAATAGCTTAAACTTGCGTAACTGCGAGACCTATTGCATTGCAAATGCTTGTTTCCTAATGAGTGGTTTCTTCCAAATGTTGTTTTGTACTTCTTGCTATGCTTTTGTTCAGAATTTATGGGATCACTCCCTCTCTCTTCATCATGGATGTGTTCTGAGATTCCCTTTTTTCTGTGTTTCACAGGGTAGGGTAGGGTTAGCTCACGTACTAGTTTCCATGCTAAGGCGCTGGAGCGCTAATTCAGTGGTATGGGCTGTTTTTTTTTTTTTTTTTTTTTAATATATTTTTATTGCAGGAATCAGTAAAACAATACAGTAGCGACCAGTATCGTATTATAAACAACTTATACAAGGTATAGCCCACCGACCCCCTTCCATAACGTTGTTACACAGCCAATCAGCCCATATCCCTGGGGTTGGGCGGCAAATGCAGCTGGGGTCAGTAGGATGCTGGAGCTGGTCCGGATAACACACTGTCCGTCATCTGCTTTTCTAAACAAACCCAAAACCCCAAAAGAAACTCCCCCCTCAAAATTCCCAGTTCCTGTGAAACCCCCCCCCTCCCCCCCCCCCCCCCCCACCATCAGCGCCAGGGAGCTCATCAACATAGGATCCACTGCTTGACCCACGGGGAAGGTAATAGTGCTGTCAATGCTAATGTTTAACGGGACTCGGGTCGAGTTGCTTCTTCACTGTCGGAGTCGCTGGGGGTACAATAATCTCTGAGGGCCTGCACCAGCGTTTCCCACTCTAACGCGGCCTCCTGCGCCTTCTCATTGCCCTGCCTCCACGCCAACTGATATCTTAGCGCGCTCTCACCCGCCGCCCATTTCAAAAGCTCACTGTGCCATCTGCTGCCTGTAGGACCAGCTCGTGCCTTCCAGTTCCTGGTCACCTCTCGCTTAGCAAGTAGGAGCCCCAGGTCGATAAATTTACTGGTGATTTTATTCCGGGGGGTATGGGGGAACCAGTGCAAGAGCCCTACCGCCACATCGAATGATAAGTGCCTCCCCGTCACCTCTTCCAAAGTCGTCGCCACCTCCTGCCAGTAGGACGTCAGTCCTGGACAGGCCCATAGCATGTGTAGGAGGTCCGCCTCCTGAGCCGGGCACCTAGGGCATTCCGCCGAAGCCGTGGCAAAATAACGCCTGATCTTTACCGGGGTCAGGTACGCTCTATGGAGAACATAATAGTGGACCAGTTGGAAACGGGCGCTACGTGTACCCTTCCAGGCACGCCTCACCAGCTGGGACCAGGTCGTCTCCGGGATCTCCCTACCAATGTCCTCTTCCCAGCGGGACTTCAGTGTGGCGAGAGGAACCAACCCCTCGGCAATCAGTCTGCCGTAGAGGCAAGTGACCGCCTTCACCGTGCCCGCCGACATCATTACGTATTGGCACACCTGAGACAATTGAGGTTCCTCTAGCCCGTTTTGCCAGTGCGCCTGGATCGCTCGCACAATGGCCGAGTGCAGCAGAAAGTCGCCCCGGGGGATCCCAAAGCGGTCAATGAGATCCTGAAAGGACAGGAGCGCTCCGTCCTCGTACAGGTCCCCGACGAGCTGTAAACCGGAATCCTCCCAGTCCGCCAGTCGTGACCAATCTCCTCCGTGGGGGAGGGCCGTCAGCATCCCCAACGGTATTTCAGGCGCATATGGCGTCCGTAGGCGGCCACTGTTATGAGCCCGATTCCAGCAGAGTCGGATAGTCCGCTCCTCCATCGACAGGTCCCGTAGGACCAAGCGCTGTCGCAGCGCGATAAAGGAGAGGACGTGCCTGGCCATACCCGTCCCTCTACCGTCTTCCGGGCCTCTGAATTCCCTGGCTATCTCCTGGGTGTAGGTCTGGAGCTGCGCCGCTAGGTAATACTTCTCGAAGTCCGGCACAGCGAGCCCCCCCTCGTCCCTCGGCCTCATCAGGGTATTGAGGGCCACCCGCCGTCGGCCCGTTCCCCAGAGGAATCCGACCACCATAGAACGCAAGCGACGAAACGTGGCCGGTGGGACCCAGATCGGCAAAGTCCGAAAGTAATACAATAGCCGGGGGAGCGCCACCATTTTGAGCAGGGCGATGCGTCCCGCCACGGAGAGCGGCAGCGTGGCCCAAAAGTCCATGCTACCTCGGAGTGCTCGTATGCAACGGGCAATGTTTCCATCTAGGAGGTCGGGTTGGTCGTGGTACACAAATACCCCAAGGTATTTAAAGCAGTCGGGCTCCCATCTGATCTCCTTACTTAGCGCAGGCGTGGGGGTACCCCTACGCATTGGGAAGAGGCAGGTCTTAGACCAATTCACTTGGAGGCCTGAGACCGCTCCGAACTCCGTTAGCGCTAGTTCCGCTCCCCGCAACGCGTCGACCGGATCCTCCAGGAAGAGCAACAGGTCGTCCGCATAAAGCGAGACGTAATGCGGGCCCGCCGCTGTCCATAAGCCCGTATAGTGGGCTCCCGAGCGAAGATGCATCGCCAGTGGCTCCACCGCTAGTGCAAAAAGAAGCGGGGATAAGGAGCACCCCTTCCGCGTGCCACGCTCCACCAGATATCGCGTTGAAATCAAAGGGCCCGATCTAACCCTGGCCGAAGCGGAAGCGTAGAGGACTGCTGTCCATTTGACAAATCCCTCCCCGAGGCCGAATTTCCGTAATACCGTGCATAGGTAGTCCCACTCCAGGCTATCAAAAGCCTTCTCCAGGTCCACCGACAAGACTACCGGGGACGGGGCATCCACGAATGGTTCCCCAAGCAAGCGGAACAACCTTCGGATGTTCATAGTCGTATTCCGCCGTGGAATGAAACCGGCTTGGTCTTCATGCACCAGGGAACTCATATGTCCCAGCAGCCTCGAGGCCAAGATGCTGCTCAATATTTTGTAGTCCACCGTCAGCATTGAAAGGGGACGGTAGGACCCCGGGTCAGACGAGTCTCGGCCTGGTTTGAGGAGAGGAACCACCAACGCCTCACACATCGAGCCAGGGAGACGACCCAACCTCTTCGCCTCCCTGTAGACCACCAGTAATCGAGGGGCCAAGAGGTCAACGTAAGCTGCATAGAACTCCACGGAAGGCCATCTAGGCCCGGGGTCTTGTTCCTCGCCATCCGTTTGATGGCCCCGCGGATCTCCCCCAAGTCGATATCAGAACCCAGGGTTTCCGCCACTTCCTGTCCTACTGTGCGGAGTTCCAGTGGGCTAAGATAGTTATCAAGCCGGTCTGGGTCACGTGCGGAGCGACTGCGGTATAAACTTTCGTAGTAATGCCGGAAGCAACTAAGAATCTCCGGTTGGGTGCACACCTCGGTCCCATCTGCCCTACGCATATTTGTCGTCGTTTGGGACTGGCGCGTAGGGTTGGCCAACCACGCCAGCAACGCGCTCGACCTGTCGCCCTCCGCAATAGACCGGACCGTATAGGCCTTATAATCGAAACAGCGGAGCCGTTCGACCTCCACCGCTACCTTCTCCCTCGCCTCTACCGTTTGTGTTTGCAATTCCGGGTGTCCGGGGCGGCTAATTTCGAGCTCGCGGAGTGCTCGGTCCGCTGTGTCTAATTCAGCCAGGATAACACGCCGCATGCCCACCTTCTTAGAGATACAGTAGCCCCTCACCACCACCTTGAAAGCGTCCCATTCGAACGCCCTAGTACTCGCGGAGCCGCCGTTGGACGCAAAATAATCCGTGATTCTCTCCCCTAGGTCCGCCTTGAAGACACTGTCCTCGAGGATCTCGGGGCGCATCTTCCAGGTGGGTACTGCCGGCGTCCCAGGGAACCAGCGAATGTCCAGCAGGAGGGGGTTATGGTCCGAGATGGTCCGCGATAAGTACTCCGATCGGACCGCTGCCGAAACTAATTCGGACGAACCAAGAAAGCCATCTAGTCTGACATGCAGCTCATGAAGGCTCGAAAAGTATGAATAATCTCTAGCCGCGGGGTGATGCGCCCTCCAAATGTCCGTCAAACCCCAGCGGGTCTGCCAATCTTGACGACCCTTAGCCGTCCGCCGGACCGGGGAATCGGGGAGCGGGGGATGCGAACGGTCTATGTCTACATCCACTACGGAGTTAAAGTCTCCCCCCAGCAGGAGGGGCCCGGCGAAAAAGTGGGCCAGCGAGCCCGATAACCTGGAAAGGAAGGCAGTCTGGTCCACATTAGGAGCATATACACAGCAAACGTTCAGGTCCCTCCCTCCTAGCGTGCCTGAGATGGCCACGAAACGCCCCTCTGGGTCCAACACTGTCCACGTGACCTGGAAGGGGACTCCTGCCCTAATCCATATTAGCGCCCCCTGGCATAAGCAGAGTACGCCGTTGAAAAGACCTGCCCTCGCCACCTACGCTGAAGCGCCGCCCCTTCCGCCTTGTTCAGATGCGTTTCCTGCAGCAGCGCCATTTGCACTCCCCTACGCACTAAATAAGCGTGGACCTTGTGACGCCTGGACATAGTGTGAAGCCCCCTCACGTTCCAAGTAACACATTTCAAGTTAGCAACATCAGCCATTGTCCCAGAGTGTTCTTGCACAGTCTCCCCGTTCGGGTCCCCACAAAGAAAAAGCATCAATCCTCCCAGCGCTGACGGCGGCCATTTTCCCCAACCAGAACCGAACCACCCAAAAACCAACAAAGCCCCCCCCCAACCACCCCAGAACAGGACCCAAACTGCACCATCTAGATCCCATCCAAACCTCTACGGAGATCAACCCCAAAATCCCCACTAGTCCTACGGTCGCCACCGTAGGAAGGCCTTATGGGCCAGGTGCGGGCTGGGCGGAGGCAGTGGGCCCTCGTCGCCCAGGCTACCAGGACTATAGTAAGCCCCCTCCGGTGTCAAAACCTCCCGGGGCAAGAGCAGAAGCCCCCCAACCCTCTCTCCTTCGTTGTCAGCAATAAAGAACGGCAACCACCTCCCCCCTGCCGGGCCCCCACCCAAAACAAGGCAGCATACCCCGTTACCCTTGTCCGTCCAAAAGGTCCTCCACCGATTTCGGTGTGATCACCGGTGTATGGGTACTGTCTGCCACTGAATCTTCCGAGTCCGATGGTGCCCCCTGAGCACCCGGGTTTTCTTCCTCCTCCTCGATGACTTCGCCTCTTGCTCCCGACAGTTCCGACAGAACTTCCAACACTCCCCTCCGCTCCGATGATGTCTCCGCAGTCGAGGGCCCTCCCGTGCGGCCGCGGCGATTCCTGACCCTCTTAGATCGCCTCCTTTGTTCCGGCTCCTCCGCCTGATGGGTCGAGGCGCTATAACCATCTTTCCCCGTCCGGTACAGTTCGAGCCAGTCACAGACCTCCTCTGGGGTGTCGAAGAACTGGGTTTTGTCGTCGACAATGACGCGGAGCCTTGCGGGAAATAGGAGTGAATATTGGATGCCCTCACTCCTGAGTTCACGCTTAACCGCCAGGAAGGAGAACCGCTTGCGCTGCGTCTCGTAGGTGTAGTCAGGGAAGATGTTCACCTGACTGTTTGCAACCTGGAACGGGCCATTATGCCTGGCGGCATTTAGGATCAGGTCTCTGTCCCGGAAATGTAGCAACCGCGCCACCACCGGCCTTGGGGCTCGTCCCTGCTGTGGGGGCCGTGCTGGGACTCTGTGGGCCCGTTCTAGAGTGTAAAAGGAGGACAGGCCCTCCGGGACCACCGTGTCTCGGAGCCAGGTCTCCAAGTATCGCACCATGTCGCCATCCTCGATTTTTTCCGGCAGGCCCACCACCCGAATGTTATTCCTCCTGTTGCGGCCTTCCGCATCCTCCGCCCTCCGTTCGAGGGTCTCAATTCGGGACATGGCATCCTTTATCGTCGCAGCCAGGGTTCTCTGCGCCGGTTCTAAAGTTTTCACCGTGCCCTCCACCTCCTTGACCCGGTCTGAGAGTTTACCATGGTCTGCCCTAAGGAGGCCCAGGCCCGTCGTCACCTGGGCAATGTCCTGTTGGAGGGCCGACCGAGTTGCCTCTATCGCTTCCAGTACACGGTCGAATTGTTGCTGCAGTGGTGCGCCACCAGGTCTTTTAGGGTCTCCATGCTCTTCCTTGTCCTGGGCTTCAGAGTCTGAGGTGGTCTGGCTGGATCCCTTGGCTCCTTTAGGTTTCCCCATGCTGCCAGGGGCTCTCCGTGAGGGTCCCGGAGTAGCCGTCTTCGTGTACAGGTGTCCAGCACGACCTTCCCGGGAGTTCGTTCTCAAGTCGGGTATGGGCGATCTCCTTCTCCAGAGCCTGTGGAGACTTCGCCGCTTCGGCTCACGCCACCGCCACGGCGTCCGAGGGCACCGACGAGGGGGCGGAGACAACCGTCGCCGAGTCGGGCAGGCCCGTTCACCCACTATAGCTCCGGGGCGAGGGCCACCAACTCCCTCGGTTGATCCGTGGCGCCAGAGTGTCGCGCCACCCATGTAGTTGGGCTGGCCAGGAAATCGTAGCTAGTTGCGGAGTCGCGGTGCAGACCACCGCCTGGAACAGAGGGCACCCGCACCCGGTGCCCTCTAGCGCGTGGGCACCCGCCCGGTCGTCTAATCGAGTATGAACCCGTTGCAGAAGGTCCGAGCCTGCCAATGTCCAATGTCTAAAACAACTGAGGATGGTGAAGCCGGGTGCCAGTCGACACCCGCGAGACCTCTTCAACTCCGTAGTTTCGATCAAGGGGACAAAGGGGTCCGGGCGCCATGTTGGGTCGCACTCCGCAACTCCGCAAACTTCGGCATTTCTTCGTAGCCACCCCCGTCCAAACTCCACCAAGGCCCCCGGCAGGGTGTCGTCGCCTCGCTCAACCGAATGCGGGGTCTGGGGCGCCCCTCAGCCTCCGATGTTCAGGATAATTTCGGGCTTAGTCCCGGAGCCGAGCTCTCAGGCGACCATCACCATCGGCGCCCAAGCCACGCCCCCTCAGTGGTATGGGCTGTTGTCCTTGGTCCTTTAGCCTTGTCCTTTCATGGGTTGAATACCTTCGACAGGGCTACATACTATTATCATTTCTATTAACGTTTTTTTCGCACACTTTGTTATCCCTCTGCTGTGCGTAATGTTTTCTACATGCTTCTCATGGTCTGACAGGCTTCAGCTCCCTACGGGCTTTCCCGTGCCAGATGGAGCATCTTCCTTGCCTCACCTATATTCTTAAGACAGCCTGGTCACTTCATCTCATTATGGACCGGCTAGTCTTATTCAGGGATATTTTGTGAGGTCAGTTCGCAGACCCTCCTCCAGGGATGGTGTTGCTTGGGTATTAGATGAATTAGATGAATACGTTATTTACCTTCGATAACGCCATATCTGGTAAAGACAGGATCTAGTTGCAGATTCCTTTACAACCCACCCATCCTCCCTGCTCTGTGAACTGCTTGACCTGTTAGCTACAAGGTCCCTTTCTTGGCATTCTGATGCCTTTCTTTAGCACTTTGTAATTGTTTGAAACAAAGATGTCTCCTTTTTGGCACACTGTTTCCACAGGAGCTTCTATGGGTGGCTCCAGATTTTTGGCAAAAAAAATAGTCACAGAAGAAACTGGTGTCAGGGGAGGGCTTACATGGACTCTGTGGACAACATACCCGGAGGACGACGTCTCTATGGACTTGCATGACGCCCTCTACCGACGCGCAGAGGTAGTGCTGTAAAAACAAACAAAAACATTTCAGATCCAGTCTGGCTTCTGGAGAGAATTCTAAGATGACAAATCTGTGGCTAGATCCTGTCTCTACCACATAAGGTGTTACTGAAGGTAAGTAACTTATTCTTCTAGTCTTTAGAGAAATCTCTACTCCATACATCCCCTCAAATAAGGCCACATCCTCAGCCCAGCTATGTAATTAAATTATCACCTTTTTGAAAAGCAGAATTTGAGTCAAATTAAACATTACTCCTAAAAGATCTAACTTTCCACCTATTAACTTTTCAATGTGCAACTTCAAACCAACAAATCTTCTCTAATTTATTCAGTCAGCTGCAGAAATAAAAGCTGCAAACATGCCCACCTACACATGTGCAGCTAAATCAATTAAGGAGCTCCTCCTGTAAATTGTGCGTAAGTGACGAAATTGTCAGTTCAACGAGGAATTGTACCTATTCCCACTGACATTAGCACACCTTACTGAGCTTTCCTATTTCAGACCAATCTCCAATTTACCGTTCATCAGCAAAATTTTGGAAAAGACATTCAACAAACAACTTAAAGATTACTTGAAAATTAACATTTTATGCATGATCCTGAGTCAGGTTTTAGGCATGCAAGAATGGAAACAGTATGTGTATATATATATGTGTGTGTATAAATATATATAACGCGTCTGAGGCTGCACCTTTTCATGTTGGAATAAAGCACGAATATTGGCAACAGCTATACCCAGAGTCTGTGGTCCTGTTTGTGCGCGCTCGAACGGGGATACTGCTAGTGGATATATATGTATATATATCGCACCACTCCACTCACACGAGCAGTCGCCTGCGCTTTTCACCTTGAAAAGATCGTGGAGCACAGACCCAAATAAGTGCTCAAAATCTTCTTTATTTAACTGTGCAGATGTCGGCCATTACGCATTTCGGTACACAACGTACCTTGATCACATGACACACAATAACGTCACCTGACCCCTTAAATGCCAAAACAACCACTTTTTTTCTTTTTCATTTTGCTTGTGATGCTGTGTTAAAGTGACAGTGCTCATTTGTGAATTTAAAAACAGTGCTACTTGGTAATTCCTTGAAAGTGACAGTATCGGTCTAGTGCCATACTAATTCATTTTTTAGTAGTTTTTTTGGGTCTTTTACAGTGAGTCTTCACAGATACTTTACATATTGATTGTACCCTTGACATAGACACATGTGCAAATAACGCTTGTGCAAATATCGCAATACAGTACATATTTTCATGTGCAAATCTCTGCATATAGCTGCCATTTACAAAGTGCAAATTGTGCCTCTCTTGTAAAACAGTTATATGTGCAAAATTACGCAAATGTGCAAATTTTAGCATTCTAATCACGGTATAAATACCTTGTGCCACATTTATGTTGTTCTGTGTCAATTCCTGTCAACTTTATCACGGTTTAAATACCATATGTACAAACAATCTTTTTATCTTTCCAATCTTCTATGACACTGTATTTCACACATATTTCTTGTACATTAAAAATTTCATATAAATTAAAATACAAAACTTTATGTTTAAAATCATCAAAATGCATGATTTTCTTATATTGGTTTCGCAATGGTCTATTACTTTCTTTCACTGTCACTCTTATCTTAATACCTTTGTTATTATCTTCTTAGCTACCTGTTTTACCAACTAGAAGCCTCTGTTGGTAATGTATTGTGCCCCCTGAAATTTATGTGAAAAAGAAGTGATTAAAAAAGTGAAGTTACGTTACAAACATTTATACATGGATCACTGGTGATAGGCTAGAAATAAACTTTCTTTTGTTTTTTATTTAAAAGACAATGTTAGAAAAAGTTTTCTAATTCTTATTTATTCCTGCTTTTTCCAATACATGAGGTTTTTGTTTATGTCGACTCTGTTTCTTGGGTTTTGAATGTTTCCCCTCCATTTTCTAATTGACATTTTCAGTTTAGGGAGTCTGCTTCTTTATCCCCACATCTTATCTAAATATTTATGCAGATCTAGAGACAGGTATACAGGTCTTCGGTGGCGTTCAGACCATGTGGATGTTTCGAATCTAGATCCAAGATATATTTGGTCTCTAGTCTTCGTAGTTTTTCATCTCTGTCTCCTCCTCTTTTACTAGGGGGTATTGTATCAAGTAAAAAATACTTAAGTAATTTTTCATCGCCTTGAGGTTTTTTGTTAAAATGTCGAGCAACTGGGTGCATAGGATCTTTATTCTTTATGGCTCGGATATGTTGTAATATTCTTTTATGCCCCTGCAGCTTTGTACTTCCCACATATTTTAGCTTCCAGGGGCATTCTAGAACATAAATTACATATTCTGTTTTACATGTTGGCATATGTTTTATTTGGTAATCTCCTTTACCAAATGCCAGTTCTACACTCTTAGTATTTACACCATTTAGACAAGCCTTGCATACCTGACATTTATAGAACCCCTTCCTTTGGTTGAACCAATTCTTTTTAGGGAGTTCTATAGGATTATTAACCACCAGTCTGTCTTTCATATTTGGTGCCCTCCTACTGGTGACCATGGGTTTGCTGGGGAGATGGTTTTCTAGTATTGGATCATTTTTCACTAGAGACCAATTCCTCTGAATTATTTGTTTAATCTCTCGAAGCTGTTTGTTGTATCTTACAATCATCCTGAAGTTTTTATCAGATTGTGTAGGGGGCTCAGATATCTCCTTGGTCATTGGTGATTGTGCTAGGGCTGAGTGTAAGAGTGTTGATCTAGTTATTGCATTACTTTTCTTAATGGCTGTGTCTATGCATAGTGCTGTGTACCCTCGTTGCAGAAAACGGAGTTTACTGGCTTCTTGTGCAATTTTTAGTTCCTGGGGTGTGCTACATATGCGCTTTAGTCTAAGCATTTCCCCGTAGGGGATGCTTTGTACCAGATGTCTGGGGTGATGACTATTGGCATGCAGTATGGAATTAACTGCTGTGGGTTTTCTATGGATTCTAGTTTCTAATTTCCCACTCTCTATGTATAGCTCCACATCCAGGAATATTGTATTTGTTGGACTTATTACTGAAGTAAAGTGCAAGTTAATTTCGTTCTGGTTCAAATTCTCAATAAATGTTTCAGCCTCTTTTTGTACCCTTCCAAACAATAAATAAATCGTCAATATATCTCCACCAACATTTTACATGCTCTTTGAGTATGTCTCCAAATTTTCTATGGAGGACCAGTTCCTCCCACCATCCCATATGGAGACAGGCGTAGCTCGGGGAGAAACTGGCCCCCATAGCCACACCCCGTATTTGTTGGTAAAGAACATGTTGGAACAAGAATATGTTGTTATGTAGACAGAAATCCATCATATCCAAAAGCATTTTGCTATGTTGTTTATGTTCATCTGGTCTCTGTCTAAGGTAAAATTCTGTTGCCCTCAAACCATCTTTATGGCTGATACTGGCGTACAATGATGTAATGTCCATTGTTATCAGTAAATAATCTGATTGCCAGTCTATGTTTTTAATTTTGGCTAAAAAGTCACCAGTATCTCTTAGATATGAGGGCAATTTATGCACAAACTCCTGTAAAAAGTGGTCGATATATTGCGACATATGTTCCGTCAAGCTGTTCATTGCCGAAATAATCGGTCGTCCCGGAGGATTGAGAGGATTTTTGTGGAGCTTCGGTATAAAATATAACACCGGTGTCGTGGGTTTGTCATTTTTTAAAAATAAAAACTCCTCTTTACTTATTAAATCCAATCCTTTCCAGGCTAACAGTCTGTTATATAGCTGATCATTTGTCTTTTTCAATGTTGCCTGGTCACAACGACAGTAACAATTTGTATCTGCCAGTTGATTTTGGGCCTCTTGTATATAGTCTGATTTTTTCCAAATTACAAGATTGCCCCCTTTGTTCGCATTGCGCACAACAATCTGTCGTTTTTTTTATAGTTTCGTCATCAACTGGTTATAACTTTTTTCCATTTTCCTTTGTTTCCTTTGTTTGGGTTTATTTATGGCTGTGTTCAAATCTTTGAGATCTCTAATGATTTGTTCATGATATATATCGATCCCATCTCGAGGCATGATTGGAACAAACTTTGATTGGGGTTTGAAGTTTGTGATGCATTTTTCAAATTTTTGAGACACAGTATTTAGTTCACATACTCCTAGTGTCATGATTTCCTGGGTTTGAGTAGATCTCATGCCATCTAAGTCTTGAATGAACTCCCTCTCCTGTGTATTGAATATTGATTCACTTTGCATCCGTTCATCAGGGGCAGGTTCACTTGTGCTGTTAAGTTCGGAATTCTTTTTGAGTAGATGGTATTTTTTCACTTTTAGTTTCCGTATTCCTTTGTATATATCCATTCTTGTGGATGCGTAGTCAAAAGTGCTTTCAGGAGCAAAGGACAATCCCAGAGATAAAAGTTGTAATTCAGCTGTATTTAGAATTTCCTCTGACAAATTGGTTACTGTTATATTTTTATTTGTATTTCTTTCGTCCCTTTTGTTTGTCACTTGTCTTACTTGCGATTCCACCTCCTTGGGTATCTTCTGCTGCTCTCTCCTTTGTCTTGCCCGTCGCCTTTCTCTGCGTTTGCAGGTGCGGCTTTTGGTTTTGCCAAAGATTTGTTTGTTTGGCGTTTTGGTCGGAGGGTTTGGTTCTGTTCTTCCACCAGAAAACCCACTTCTTCCACTAGTGAGATGGACGTTGGGACTCTCCCTTGTCGCGCATCTTCTGTTTCACTCTCAGCCGCTGAGCTTAGACTTGACGCAGAGGAGTGCCCTGCTTTAGTGTGCAGATCAACTCTACTCGCATTTTTGTTTAGTCCACTGAATTTAGAGATTTTCATATTCTCATATTTCTTAGCGAAAGTAAATATTCTGCCGCATTCATAGTCCATTCTATCTCGATGGTACTTGTATGCCTTCCTTTCCCTGATTTTTTCCTCTTCTTTTTGTAAACTACTTAACATGTCTTTTCTCAGTTTTTCCTCTTCCTCTGTTTGTCCAATATCCTTTATTTCCTTGTTCAATTTATCAATTTTTTCTTGTATTTTTTCGCGGTCCGTTTCCGCATATCTGACCAGAATTACTAATAACTTGCGGGATGACTCCAAGTTGGTCTCTGCCCACACTTTTAACATATTGGGGTCGGGTGTCATGTAACTAGGCGCTAATAAAATGTGTAACCCTCTTGGAACGCGATTTACATCCAAATAGCGCTGTAGTGATCTACCCTCCCACCATTTGCTTTGTTCTTGCTTGCACAATTTCTCCAGTGCCCGGAATTTATCTCTGAGTCTCACATTGTGGTTTGAGTCCCAGATGAATTCTGGGATTTGTTGTTCCTTCCTAGCGGTGCTGACTCATCATCAAACAATTCCACCGCCCTGGCCTCACGATCTTTTAGCGTGTCTGCCGACATCACCACAGTTGAATCAGTCACTCTTTTGATACAGACACTACCGATCCCCGGCTGCGTTTACTCAGAATTGTTCTAGCAGTACCGGTCGCGTGTCTGTTGTTTGCACACTCGTCACCCAATTATTTACGCGGTGCCGTTTTCCTACCTTCGGCTCGCAACGACTTTCCTTGCGTCCTCCGACACTCGGCTCCGTTGGTCTGCTTACTCTTGAGGAAATGCGCACGTCCTGTATAATTGGGGGGCTGTCTGTGTTTGCGATCCTCCAGAATCCGTTGTCGGGTTTGGTCCGTTACCAGACTGCTTCCTCTTGCCACAAGTCCAGCCCTTTTCCTTTTCTGACGAGGGGTCCGTGTACTGCCGGAGAAGGAAGCTCACCGGCAAACAATATCGCACTACTCCACTCACACGAGCAGTCGCCTCGAAAAGATCGTGGAGCACAGACCCAAATAAGTGCTCAAAATCTTCTTTATTTAACTGTGCAGATGTCGGCCATTACGCGTTTCGGTACACAACGTACCTTGATCACATGACACACAATAACGTCACCTGACCCCTTAAATGCCAAAACAACCACTTTTTTTCTTTTTCATTTTGCTTGTGATGCTGTGTTAAAGTGACAGTGCTCATTTGTGAATTTAAAAACAGTGCTACTTGGTAATTCCTTGAAAGTGACAGTATCGGTCTAGTGCCATACTAATTCATTTTTTAGTAGTTTTTTTGGGTCTTTTACAGTGAGTCTTCACAGATACTTTACATATTGATTGTACCCTTGACATAGACACATGTGCAAATAACGCTTGTGCAAATATCGCAATACAGTACATATTTTCATGTGCAAATCTCTGCATATAGCTGCCATTTACAAAGTGCAAATTGTGCCTCTCTTGTAAAACAGTTATATGTGCAAAATTACGCAAATGTGCAAATTTTAGCATTCTAATCACGGTATAAATACCTTGTGCCACATTTATGTTGTTCTGTGTCAATTCCTGTCAACTTTATATATATATGTGTGTGTGTGTGTGTGTGTGTGTGTGTATATATATATATAATAAATATATATATAATAAATATATATATAATAAATATATATATATATTCTCTAAAAAAAAAAAGGTTACAGGGACGTTCTAGTTGGGGTCCGGTTTTAATCATACAAAACCAGAGAAATTCAGCTGTTATAGTTACCTGAGTTAACTATAACTCACACCCCCGAGATGCACTGCTTATTACCTCACATATTACATCACTCATGACATGGTCAGTGACATCACTGATGACATCAGTGATGACGTCATCTACAGCTTCTGACGCACTCACACCACAATTGAATATTTTATACACCCACTACCACTCCCACACAGCCATTCACAAACCCATTCACAGAGTCAGACCAGTACTTACACTACCGCTCACTGATTCATAGATCTACACACTGCAGTGTCCCGAGAGTGGGTCATTGTTGGAGCAGGCTCTGGAGAGTGGCAGTCTTCAGGCCCACGGAGGGCTCCTGGAGGGGGCGCCGCGTGGCTCCCCTCCCATCTTCTCTATAGCCCCGGGGAGGTGGCATCTTTACTTCATTTGTGCCCCGGGGAGGTGGCGGTACCCAGGGGGCTGTAGCCCCAACAGAAAATTATTTCAAATATAGCCCCAGGGAGGTGGCAGTTCCCGGAGCTGCGGAGTGGCCAAGGGCCCCCCCGCATTTCAGTAAATTAGACCCGGGGAGGTGGGGGGGCCAAGTGACCCCCTGCATTTCAGTAGATTAGAGCCTCATCATTATTATTTATTGCCCCCGGGACCTGGCCCACCTGGGAGCTTAATTAAACGAAGCGCAGCAATCCACTCTTTTCATCTTTTTTTTTTTTGGCGTGATCTAACGCGACTTTCTCCAAAAATGTTTTAAAAATGCTTTTGTTTTCCCCTTGGAGTCTCGGTGGGACGAATGAACAAGCCTATGTGGTTGTGGTCAGGGTGTTTTTACCTTGCCCCTTTTTCTTTTTTTTCCTTCACGTTTTTGCTTGTGACTCGGTTCAACCCATTCACAAAATGGCTGCCAACACTTCCTGGTTTGAAGTGTTGGCAGCCAATCATATCTTAAGAACGAGATCGGCAGGGGTCGCGAATCCACCACTGCCACAGTTGTATATCTGAGAAATCTTTACATTTCTCAGGAACTACTGAACGGATTTACACCATTTAACAAAAAGAGGGCTTTCTTGACCAAGAGCCACCTTTTTGCTGAATTTGGTGCAATTCCGTTCAGCAGTTCAGGCTATAGCCATGTCTAAAGTTTGCCTATGGAAATGAACATGAACAAAAATTGTTTTGGGACCCCCTTTTTCTCTGCCCCTGCTTGATGGATGTCCCATAAACTTTCAAGACAGAAGCTGAAGTGACTGGCGTATTCGTTTTGAAAATTTCACAGAGATTCGTCAAACAACGCCAAAGTTGTTTGCAAATGAAAAAATGCTCTTCCTTTGGAAACTAGGTCTTAACTATGACTACTTACTGGCGACTGCCAGTAGGTAATCTGTCTCTCTCTATATATATATATATATATATATATTTATATATATGTGTGTGTGTGTGTATATATATATATATATATATATATATATATCACTGTAACTCTCTCCAAAAAGAAAGCAGAGGCCAGAGGGGGATCCTTTGGAGATGCCTTTATTTCAATGAAGCAAACAGTGGCGGCGAATGCATTTCGGCATTTAGTGAGCCTTCCTCAGCTCCCAACACCGTAAGAAGATGATGTTCACCTGTTGCTCGTTCTGATAAAATATCGTACTACAACCCCCAGGATGCCCTATGTTTAAGCAACTGGGTCGGTGGTGTGGGGGGGCAGGTATCTAGCGCCTGAGATGAAAGGGCGACAATTATGCAGGCTGTGAGGATATAATCTTCAATGTAGCACCAAAGTCCCAAATGCGCCTCCTTGGGTCCCCTCGGACTGCTTCTGCCAATCGGCCCTGGTGAGTAAGCGGGGGCATATATGTGAGTCCATACTGCCCTACTGGAGGTAGAATACCTCACACCACTCAGGTCCGCCCAGGCTTCGTGGCGGACACCGGACTGTTCTGATTCCTCAGACGAAAAACAAGCAACAAAGCACGCCAGTAATGTCCGGGTCTCTTGTGAAGCAGGGCCATCTGTCTGCGCCTCTGGCCGGCGCAATAAACATCACTGTAACTCTCTCCAAAAAGAAAGCAGAGGCCATAGGGGGATCCTTTGGAGATGCCTTTATTTCAATGAAGCAAACAGTGGCAGTGAATGCATTTCGGCATTTAGTGAGCCTTCCTCAGCGCCCAACACCGTAAGAAGATCTGCAACACAGACGAATAGTCCTGCATCTCTTTTGATGACATATATATATATATATATGTGTATATATATTTCTACCAAAAAGTTGTCTTGCAATGTGGCCTTCTTTAATGTAGTTAACAAGCATAGAGCATACGATCCCCAACAGCAAAAGCGCCAAACATGTTTCGGGCTCCCTAGCCCTTGCTCACTGGCTGTATGTACAAAGTCAAAGCAGCTGCGTGTATTTAATAACACTAATCCCGGCAAAATGGGTCTTTACAGGCAAAGTTGCATTCTCTGTTGTGTAGTCCCTACCTGTACCAAAGTGGTCGCTGACCAAGACGATGTGCATATTTAAAATAAATCCCAAGTGGGGGCTGAGGGGAAAGCTGCCACGATGCTTGTAAATGTCAATCCTGACAAAATTCGGCATTTCCAACTCCACATGGTGCTCCTTTCTGCGAGCACCGCAGGGCCGTTGAATGCGCGGCGGGGCATCTCAGCGGCAAGGCACGCCACATTCATATTTCTACCAAAACGTTGCCTTGCGGTGTGGCTTGGACGGCAGCGGAGATGGCTGCCTGATCGCCTCGCTCTGCTGGCAGAGAAGCGATAAAACCTTCTTTCAGGTTCCAGACGCGACCAACTAGGATCGTACCACTATGCCCTATCTGCCCTACTTTATGCGTTCCTCAGATCGGTGACCTGGGGCTCACTACTACAATTCTGCCCTATTATCCGAGGTGATACTCTGCGCTCAGCGGCGCCCAAGCCGGAGCCTTAAGATGGCGGCACACTTCCAGCCGAGTTTCCACCGCACCTGACCCCACTCGACCTCCGATGACCGGCTCCTCACACAGAAGCGCTGTCCCCCTCATCGCGACTCTAATTCATGAGGTGGGTGCCTATAATCCCCGAAGCTGGCACTTCAACTGCTCAGTTCTTAGCGCTGTGCCTCACCCTAAAATGGCGGATCTGAAGACGTCCTTAATCAGCGCTGATCCGCTCTACTGAGCACAATGCAGTCTGCCTTATGTCATCCTACACAGATCTAAACGGTCATACAGTTTATTGGCAGGAATCACCGCACAACCATCCCTGGACATACTATGTCCCCAGAGTTGCCCACACAGAACTTTGCTCCCGCGATTTCAAAATGGCGCCGATATGCTAACTCTCTCATATTTACAGCGGCGAGCATCTTGGTCTGGCTCTCCTGTTAACGAGTGCCATCCCTTCTGCTCCTTGGCTGTGGCTGCAGTGCTCTGCTGAGACTCAAAGTCCATCTCTTCTGTGTCCTGCTTTCCACTAGAGGTGTCGTACTACAACTGGCCAGTTTGCGTCATAGTCCTCACCAAATACCGGCACCTTTAAAATGGCGGCGTCACTTGAAGTGGCTCGAACAGTTCTGCCTCGCCTACTTTGCGCTCAACACAAGAACCAGTGGCACCGCGTGGGGCACCCTGGCCCAGGCTCTGTAAAGCTTGCTGATAAGAAGGGAGGAGCAATTGATGCTTATCGCAGTGACACTCACCTAGACGGTTCCTAGTTCGATAAGCAAACTTACCTGGCTCACAACAAGGCAATAGCCGGACAACCTACCTGCTTGCTCAACTGTGGCTCTCATTCTAACATTCCCCAACGTGAGGTACTTCACACTGCCTACGGCTTGCCTGCTTATTACAACCAATTGTCAAGTAACAACAGCGCTGGCTGGTATGGTTTGTTCTCGCCTCAACATTTGACAGCTACCCACCGGGATAAAGAGCCCGCAGTGATCCTCCACGCAGCTGGTACTCCTTGCGTATGGGATTATCCTCAACCTCGACTCTGGAAGTCGTGTGGCCACGTCGCTGAAGCGTTAACGTGTTCAGAGAGAGAGCCCCGTAAACTGTAGTGCCCACCACATCTTATCCCTCTCAAATCTGATTAACCTGTCTAACAATGGCAGAAAGGGAAGGCAGAAACAACACCAAAAAAGTGTGCCCAGAGCCTACACTTTCAGAATCCCCCATCGAAGCGAGGGCTGACATATCAGCCACCATGGAAATGATCCTCAAAAAACTGGCTGAAGTTCACGATCTTGCCAAGTCCACCAAGTGCAACACAGATTCCATGCAGCTGGAACTCACAGCGATCAGGGCGGACATGAGCACCATGAATAAAAGCCTCAACGAGGCAGAGCAACGCTTGACTGAGGTGGAAGACGAGACCTCACAATCGTCAAAAATAATCCAGCGCCTTCAGAGCACCACAGATGACTTTATGAGACAAAATGCCGAGTTGGAGAACCGCAACAGGAGAGGGAACATCCGTATCTTTGGCGTACCAGAGAATTCTGAAACAGACGCTGGTTCATGTGTGGCTTTCCTAGAAACATGGATTCCCATGATCACAGGGATAAAATTCCAACATGGCTTCGAACTGGAATCTGGAATCCCTACCTTCAATGCCCAGGGCAGGAAGGGCCCTCGTCCTCTGTTCTGCAAGCCGCTTAGGTACCAACACGTCGAATCCATATTGCAGTTCGCAAGGAAGAACCACCAAATCTCCTGGGAAGTCTAAAGAATAATACTTACCCAGGATTTCTCCAAAGAAACTGTGGAAATACGAAAAGGATTCCTCCGGCTGAGAGACAAACTGAAAGCAAAAAATATCCTATTCTCCTTTGCTGGCACATCCAAGTTCAAAATTACCGAAAATGGCAAACAACTATTCTTCTTGGACCCCCGCGATTTAGCGCGCCACTTGGAAGACTGCCCAACATAGAACATGGACCTGTGAAGTGGCTCATCCAACAAGAGGAAAATGGATTCCCAGGACACTCCAAACACCTGAATCTCCTCCTATTTGACCATCGTTGTACAGCCGTAGGTCTTGCTAACTACACTGATTATAACGTTTTGTCTGTTCTCTCTTACTGACGATTAATATGCTACGTTTATCAACTAGTTACATTTACTGTATACTCTCCTATACAGTAGGGCTTTCGTAATTGTTTTTTGATTAACTCTGGTTATCCAACCCGTTCTGCAGAGTATTTTGAGAAATACTCTAGCTGCACTCACATTTCATGTTTCCCTGCATTGTTCTGTTATAGTCATTATACCGTTTTATAAGTCACTCTTTGACTAGTTACTGTCTAGACTAATAATTACCTGTCAGGGTATATTGTGGGTTCCTCATATAACCTTTCTAGCCTGAAGTTCTATTGTCTCATTTATACCCTCTGTTCTGCTAGAGGCAGTACTGCCGTCGCACACTCTAAATTTCTCACACTGGGGAGGGTGGGAATGGAGGGATGGGGAGGGGGAAGGTGGGGAAGGGGAAGGGGCGGAGGTGGGTATGGAGGGGTCAAAATTGAGGTTGCTCACCTCATCGGTCGTTTCCATTTGCTTTGCTTTTTGCTTCCTTTTTGTTGTGAAGGCTGACGCATCTATGTTATTGCACAGATCATACACTTCCAAATGTTCATACACTAGTGTTGTACCACGAAACCTCCAGATAGCATTTCCACACCAGACATCGACTGATTTGCATTGGCTGACTCCCGTAGCGACAATAATGAATTAGATGGCTATGACTAATTCCCTAGCAGAGAACCTCACTGTAGTCTCATTGAATGTCAAGGGTCTCAATCACCCTGTGAAAAGACGGAAGGTCTTCCAGTACCTCTCTATAACAAAAGGGGATGTCATCCTGCTTCAAGAGACTAAGCTCTCAGAGGAGAACACACTTTATTAACCTTAACTGGATCTCCCACACTCTCTGTTCCTCGGCGAATCACAAGAAGGGAGGTGTGATCACCCTAATCTCAAAAAAATCTAAGTTATCGGTCACCTCACATACACACTACACGGACGGTAGACTATTGATTACCCACCTGTTAAGAGATGATGAACCAATCCATGTGGGAAATATATACGGTCCCAATTCTGATTCACCTGACTTTAGGAAATCAGTCTCCCAAGCGATAGAGACCATTCCACAGGATGAGCTCCTAGTTGTAGGTGGAGATTTCAACCTCCCCATGGACCCTTTACTAGACCACCATTCAAAATGCTCATTCCAGCCTTCTCGCTCCCACAAATCACTCACACGCCTATGCAATAAATTCCTACTAAAAGACTCCTGGCGGCTCCAACATCCTGACGGGAAGGACTACACCTTTTAATCTGCCCCACACAATTCTTACTCCAGAATTGACTATATCCTAATCTCTAGCCCTTTCGCTCACCTCATTGAAGAAACAGACATTGCTCCGAAGTTGATTTCCGACCATGCTTGCATTAGCGTCAAGCTCGCGGGCTCCCACTTGATCTTACCCCCAAAACGCTGGCGGTTTAATGGCGAAATCCTGTCTGATCCCGCAAACAAACAGTTAATAGAAAACGCCATAAGTGAATACATCTCACTGAATGACTCTCCTGAAATGCTCACCTCCACAGTCTGGGACGCGCTAAAAAGCCACAATTAGAGGGATAATCATTGGCATCAGAGCAAAAACCAATAAAACATTAAATCTGGATCTCAATAGACTCGAAAAAGACATCAAATCCCTAGAAACCATCCACTCTAATGACTTGACCGACAAACTTGCTTCAGAGCAATTGGTCAGAAAGAAATACGAATATAACACCATTATAAGCAGACGAGCAGGTGTCTGGGTCAATCAGTTCAAAGCCTTGAAACTTTGCGATGGGAATAGAGCTGGGAAACTCCTCGCATACTACCTACAAGCAGAAATTGCTTACCATAACCTCAATCAAGGACTCAACTAATATCACACATACCAAGCAGGAAAATGTTTTGACACTTTCAAGTCCATTTACGAAAAACTTTACAGGAATAAGATGTCATTTGACCTGGCAGCTTGCACTAAATACTCTCTGAAGAAGAGAATACTGCATTAGGTTCCCCCATTAAAGACACTGAAATCCTGACCTCTATCAAATCGCTTAAAAGCAACAAAGCCCGGGGCCCAGATGGGTTCTCCGTGAATTTTTATAAAGCATTTGATAAGTCACTAACCCCCATGCTCCAAAAGCTCTTCAATTCGATTGCCTCTTCTGGTAGTGTTTCGGAATCCATGGACGAAGCCACAATAATTGTTATCCGAAGGAAGGTAAAGATCCCCTCCTAACTAAAAACTACCGCCCCATCTCACTCATAAATCTGGACTGCAAAATCTACGCAAAAATCCTAGCGAGCAGACTAAATGCCATTTCTTCCCAAATTAATCAGTGATTCCCAGGTGGGGTTTTTGAAACACCGCATGTCCAATGATAATACACGGCTCCTTTGCCATATCCTATAGAAAGCCAAAATAACACCCTCCCCATTGGTAGCCATAACCCTTGATGCTGAAAACGCGTTTGATAGGGTCTCTTGGTCCTTCTTACATCAGTGCATGACAGCCTTTAATCTAGGGAACTCCTACATCACCATGGTAATGGCCCTTTACTCTTCGCCGTCTGCCAGAATCGCCATTAACGGTACCCTTTCAGACTCATTCCGCCTACAACAAGGCACCAGACAAGGGTGCCCTCTTTCTCCGGCCCTAATTCTCCTGGCCCTCGAACCTCTTCTATCAGATATAAAACAGACTAAAGATATAGCAGGAGTGAGCTTCGGTGACACACAGGTGAAACTAGCTGCTTATGCCGACGACATTCTAATTGCCACAGAGAAGCCAGAGTCATCTATAGAAGCTCTCATGAATACCATTGAAAGATACTCACTCCACTAGGGCTACAAATTAAATCGTGATAAGTCAGAAGTAGAGCCCCTAAACGTTCATGGCACCAGGGATATTCTAGGCACCTCAGGCCTTACATGACAAACTGGCTTTATTAAATACTTGGGAATCGAATTTGGCAGCTCCCTACTTGAAACTCTACACCACAATGAATTGATCACTCTAAACAAAATTAAATCACAATTGGATGGCTGGTCCCCCCGCTTTATAACTTGGTGGGGAAGAGCCTAGACCATTAAAATTATGATCTCCCCCTTAGCCAATTAGCCAATTATCTCATTTTGATGCTCCCTCTCACCCTATCCCATGACTTCCACCATAAATTAGACAATCTACTCTCTAAATTCCTGTGGAAGGGGAAGAGGCCTAGGATTAGCCTAAAAAACTATGCCTAGATAAATCCATGGGTGGAATTAATCTAGCGAACTTCAAATTATTCCAGACGGCCTTCCTTGCCAAGCAAGGCTCTTACTGGCTGACACCACCAGCTGACTACTTTCCTGTATGGCTTACTTTTGAGAAAGCCCTTATTAAAAATCTCGCCCCAGCATCCATCCTCACAGCTAAAACGAGAATGCCCAGTTGCTCAATTCCTGTTTTAAAAAAAACAAGACTTGCTCTCCTAAAAATTGACAAACTCCTCCCTAATCATATAAGATGCTCCGAATGGGAGTCACTATGGCACAACCACTCAATAAAATACAAGGGGATACCTCTCCACAATGAGATTTGGATCAATAAATGGTTATTCTTCCCTTACCAACTGTTCTGTAATAACTACCCGCTCTCTTTTAAAGAACTCCAAACCAAATATGGTTTAGAAGTCACAGAGTTCTATAACTTTTTGAATATTAAAACGGCAATCACTAAAGCAAAACTGTCCAAAATACCTCCATCCCTCCCAAGCTATTTAGTCTCCCTTAATAAGTTGGGGCACCAGGTCTCCAGACTCTATAAAATGATTCGCCCGCAGCACTCTAACCTCAATAAAGAGCTCCGACAATTTTGGGAAGCCTACTCATCATTGCCAATTTCAGAAGGGGAAAGGTCCAAAACATGGGATCAGACACAAGATTATCCCTACACTTTCCCAGACAAAATTTTGGCTTCTCCACAAAGCCTTCTGGACACCGGCGCGTCTCTTTTCACATAACATTAGAGACAACGCCACATGCTGGAATTGCAACGAGAAGGATGGCGACCCTAAACATCTAATACTAAGCTGCACATGTGTTAAGACATTCTGGGACAAAATATTTGCTTTCATCACAAAGGTTTTCTCCTTCTCCCCTACCAGAGAATTCTCTACTTTAGTAACTTGCTTTACCAGGGCTGCTCCGCTATCGGAGGATGACAGAGCCTTACTTGACCTCATGTTCACTGCTGGAGTGAAATTAATACTAAATAACTGGAAAGACACCAGCAAAGCCTCCTTTATTTATTTATTCATTTATTTATATTCTTATATAGCGTAGGACTCGACCCCCTGAGGGATATCTCCGCGCTTATGCTTTTACCAAAAAAGCCTAACTACGATCATAGACTGTGAGGGAATCAATATTTTAAAGGCTGGCTTAGCTGGATCACATATCTGAGAGGCGCTGACAATATCTCACTCCAGAACACCCCATGGCGGCCCCCTCGCCGACAAATGTGGACGTCCCTTGACAGTTACTTCAACTTGCATAAACTCCCATGACTCCCCGACATACAATCTCTGCCCACTATGGTCATGGGTTTATGCGTGCCCACCTCCAAACCTATTCGATAGCCTCTCGTCAGCTTTGGTTAACCTGGCCGGGGAGGGGTGCTATCTGTGAACCAGCACCCAACACTCCTGTGTAGATGCGAGTCGTGAAACTAATGTCTGTTGCCATATTGCCTTCACTTAATATTGCATATTTCTCTGTTTTCTGTATTATTTCAAATTTTCCTCATTTATTTAATCTACCCAGCTCTAAGATGATGTAATATTACCTTTTTTATTGTCTTCAATGATGCCATATCATCTGAATCTAGATTTGTCGCCTATGCTCTTTTAATGTATGTCTTGTATATATTTTTGTTTTGGTTTGGAAACTACTAATAATAAAAATTTGTGAAATCAAAAAAAGTTGCCTTGCAAAGAGTCGCCAGCACAGGTGAAAATGTGGCCTTCTTTAATGTTGGTAACAAGCATAGCGCATACGATCCCCAACAGCAAAAGCGCCAAACAGGTTTCGGGCTCCATAGCCCTTTCTCACTGGCTGTATGTATAAAGTCAAAGCAGCTGCGTGGATTTAATAACACTAACCCCGCCCAAATGGGTCTTCACAGGCAAAGTTGCATTCTGGGTTGTGTAGTCCATACCTGTACCAAAGTGGTCGCTGATCAAGACAATGTGCATAATTAAAATAAATCCCAAGTGGGGGCATTCAGCGGCCCTGCGGTGCTCGCAGAAAGGAGCACCATGTTGAGTTGGAAATGCCAAAATTTGTTAGGATTGACATTTACAAGCATCGTGGCAGCTTTCCCCTCAGCCCCCACATATATATATATATATATATATATATATATATATATATATATATATATATATATATATATATATATATATATATATATATATATATATATATATATATATATTGTCCAGTACTGATCTTTAGTGTAAAAAGCTGTATTTATTATCCACACTAAGCACAGCATACTAAATAACCCAAATAAGTAGTCTTGCAAGACTAATGCCCTTGCGCTTTTCTCAGGGTGGTACGCTGCTGAGCTAGTATAAGTCTCACAAGTCTATGGCCCTGCTTCCACCTTAACCCAACTGCAGTATTCAGAAGAGTCCAGGAGCGGGAGTGCTGATCTCCCCCGCACTCCACAGTGAGCAGCTCTCACTGCACCCTTCCCATAGTACTATAAAGAAGAAGGGACCTGTGCTTTATAGTAAGTTAAAAATAAAGTCAGTTATGCTGACTGAGCTAGACTATGCTAGAGAAAACCAGTTTTTAATGGTCAATGGTCACAATATTCTATAGTAGTGACCATTTCTCCTACCACTTGACTATGTTTGTGATGTTAACTATTCACTAATACAAATGTGATTTGGCAATTAATTAAAAATGTTTTGTATATATAGTACAACCAAGAAATATATTGATGGTCTTAGTAAATAAGTATATACTATTTTTGCCCAATGCAAGATGGCCGCCATGGTTATTCATATCTAGTGGCATTATACCAATAGTGTCCTTATCAGGTCTGCATTAACTATGGACAGGGAGAACACTCCAGGCACAAGATGTATGCATCCCATCTAGATTTAAACTCTTAACTGATAATGCTACTTAAACCATTTACCGAAAATCGGAGGAAATGTAAAACTTGTCAATCGGTCCCCAATCCAAAATGGCCGCGGTTGTTCGGATAACGTAAATAAAAGGATATTTCGAACAAATACAAAGTTGGGAGAGAATAATACTGAAATGAATGCAGGCATAATACTACACATCTAAAATACGCGCACAAAGTAAAATAAGAATTGTAGAAATTTCGATCACCGGAAGGTACATCTCGATATTAAGAACCCGTCGATATAAAGCCCTTTTATGCAGAAGTATAAGGCTATCATCTGCTCAAAATACATAAACCATTATAAAACAAATAAATCAGTTTATTTGCACAAAATACATTATAGAATAGGCAAAGTTTGTATAAACTCCGTTTTTCGCCGGGAGTACTTCCGGGTCAAATCAGGCAGTGACAGTACTTAAGCAGCCCCCGTGTTCATGCCATCATTTATATGGAAGACGCAGAACACGGAGGAGCAGGGAGGCCGACTCAAAACTTTCAGGTAAGAGAACCAGGGTGGGTTATAATCTTTAGCAAACTGGTAGGAAGCCCCCCGAGTTTCTTTTTAAAAACGAGATATATGGAAACTGCATATGGAGCCTAACGCTGCAGTTTTACTAACACTAGTGTAATATTAAAAAAAAAAACCCTATCCTACTTTACTAAAACAAAAAAGAGAGAATCAATGTCTTCTTGCTACGGAGTACAGAAGGTAGCTGCTGGGGGAAGTAGACCATGTTTGGAGTATGTGCATCAGTGCAAAATAAACCCCGCTTTTGACTCAAAACAACCACTGCTATCTCGCTACACTATGTAGAAGGTAGAGGCATATATTCATCCTGCCTTAAATAAACGGCCTTAGTAAAGTCTATGTATACATTAGACTTTTCTGCATCATGCTCGAAAATACACGTATAATATGTAATATAATTCAAAGAATGCCCAATTTATTTAAATAGTAGGTCCCTCAAACATATTCGCTTTTTCCAAACAGGTGATGAACCTTTGCCTTCGAATATTTACACATCGTTTGGAATAAAAGACCAAACTAGGGTGGTAAGTAAACAAGACCCTTTTTGTTCAGAGAAAACTATTAAATAACTTTAAGGTTTCAAAATATCGATATGACATAGAATATGTCCTCCTATATACAGGTTTCCCAAAAATAAAAAAAGGGACCCAAGCCCGTACCACTCAGACTACAATTGTAATACCAGTCCGGTGGCTCCTCCGTGGTTCCTTTTACTGTACACCTGGAACTGAAAAACAGGTACCTATCATAGAATATCGAACGAATAAATTGACCAAAAACAGACTGATCCTCACAGTTGATCTAATAATTTGTAAATTTTCCTCACTAAAGGTCACAGTACAAATGTGCAGATTTTAATGATGTATGACAACCTGATGATACATATATATCCGGTAAACTAAGAGGCCTTCTCAATGAGCAAAAGAGATACACCCATTACGATCAGGTACTCGTTCTCAATATTATTGATACTAATTTTTCATTTAAAAGACTTATATCACATTATCAAGTGACATTAAGTACTAGAACTCGCTAGAATAGATTCAGTAGGAAAGTAATAACAGGCTCCTACACAAGCACGTTTCCCCTCCTTTTTCCATTAGATAACAGGTAAAATGCGAGACAATGTTTGTTAATTGTTTGTTAATTGATTGTAGCTAGAAAGGTAAACACTGTATCTATGAATGACTATGTTATGAAGAAGTACATTTCTAAAAAATGTTTTTTTAAAAAAATTTTTTAGATAAATTACGAATCGTCAAAGTGTCCTGAAGAAGGTGTAAAAAGTTTAGATGAACACCGAAACGCAGCGTCGACCTTTGTTACTTTGACCCTTTGTACTTTGACCCCCTTTTGGCTTTTTTTAATAACTCAACTGATCTTGCTGTATGTTTTATTGTATTTTATTTAGACTGTAACCCATATAGGGAGGTTTTTTTAATAAATTGTGTTTATACCTTTCATATTTTATCCTGTGTGTTTACCTGTTACACTATATTTCATTAATTTTCACATTGTGTGAGTTATACTGTTGGGAGGTGCTGGATTTCCTAGTCACTACTATAGAATATTGTGACCATTGACCATTAAAAACTGGTTTTCTCTAGCATAGTCTAGCTCAGTCAGCATAACTGACTTTATTTTTAACTTACTATAAAGCACAGGTCCCTTCTTCTTTATAGCACTTTACCCCTACCTGTGTATAATTACCAGGGGAACCTTCCATATATTTTGGTGTCCCTTCCCATAGTATGCAGGGTTGGTGTGCATAGGCAGTAGCAGACAGCTTCTGGGTGCAGAGAATCCTTCTACATCACAGTATCTGCTGGTAAGTCGGTGAAGCAGCAGCGCTCCGACAGGCAGCTTGAAGAGGAGTTCCCAAATCCCTCTGCTTGTTGCAGGGACTCCTCCATCACAACAATGGCCCCAACTGTCCTAGTTGCCCACTCCTGTCATGTCATGTAGTCTCTTAAGTCGGATTATCTGAGCGACATCCCCAACAGTCTCAATGGCAACAGCTACAGCACTGGCAGTTACAGTGGACCTCTCCTGGCCCACGGAGGACACAGACGATGGCCCCAATGAGATCAACCATGACTTCACAGCAGCCACAATAGGGGTAGTCGACTACTGCAAAAAAGTAGACCACTCTCTCGCACACCGGTTCTGACTGGAATGGGTGCCTGACACTGTGCTCACCGGGATCCATTTGTCGGGATCCTTGCTGGTCCTCGCTCCCTCCAAGCTTGCCCTTTGAAGCACAGTTTGCACTGCCCTTTTTCAATGGGTCAGTCGGCCACAGCAGGAATGGCTCCACTTTTGAGTGCCCCACAACAAAGCCCAGGGGAGTTACCAGGGATCACAGCAGGCTGTCAGCCTCCTCTGAAATATATAAACCTTCCTCTCTATCAAGATTCCCTGATAGTGCTAACTTATCAGTCCCACAATCTCTCTCACAATGAGCACAGGCCCAACTAATCAGTAACTCTTACTGGAATCAAAGAGCCATTTGATTTGTGCAGAGGATGCGGTGCTCCTCTCCTTCAGTGTATGTGTGTCATCCCAACCCTACGGAATGTCAGCTATCCACATTTCCTGTTTGGGAGATGCAGTCCTCAACTCTCAAGACTCTCCAGGTCTTGGGCTTCCAAAATGGAACCCACAGGCCTCCTTGTTATTTACCCTCCACAGGCACACACATGCAACCCAGCACTCGCACACCACTATCAAACGCTGCCTGGAGCTACATGTAATCCCTGTAGGTCAAGGGTGAGTTATGGGCACAGCCACAGAACTTTACACAAGTGGGCCAATAGTCCTCACTCCAGTGACACAGGTAGGTAGAATGGCGTGTTCACAAAACTGATTCTACTGAACACAAAACAGGTATGCTGATACCACCAAACACACTCAAGTCCCTTAACTCCAGGTAAGGGCAATAACCCTCTACATTCACAAGGGAAAGTGTTGGTGCCCACCTCCAGGTCTAAGCAGACCACATTACTGTGTGACAGGCTTAGGTCATGCATGACTCGTGTCACCCATGATCAAAAGATCATCACAGAGGATCTAGATATTGATGCAGTTGCATATCCGTCACCATGTAGGGGGCCTTTCCATCCCAACAGATGCATACTTGTGCCCCCGGCACAAACAATCAATTCTTATCTAACTATACGGGATGACTCTCAAATCTTCCTCAAACTAAATCAAAATGCACCTGACCCAAATACATTGCAAGCCTGTTTGGAATACATCTCTTAGATTATGGGTAGTTTCTTTTTCCTTAGTGGAGAGAAAACCAGAGATCTCATTTCCAACTACATGGTAAAAATACACAATGCTCTTCCATTTAGAAGGCAAAAACTTAGATTCATCCTCCTATTCCATTAGTAAGTGCAAAAAAAACAGAAAATTATCTTTGAATAGAATATTGGTTGAACTTCTGATAAACTCCGTGGTTAAAAGCATCCATTACAAGCTACCCATGCTGATAAAAAGCAGTCATCTCCTTGTGCCCGCCCATCTCATTGAACTTATAATGGCACTGATACTCCCCAAAACTGGTTATCCAGTATCTATGAAGACCCGCAAAGCATCAGATTCAAAATTTGCAAAAGATTCAATACTATGTATTATGCATAAAGCCTTACCAAATCTAACCCCAGCTATCTCCAATCATGGTCTACACTGTACCGACAAGCAATGAATCTTAGATCTAACACTGCTTATCAGCTCATTTAATAAATGTTTAAATGGCTGAAATTTTTAAGTAGATCACTAAAATGCGTAGACCAGCCCTTTTTGAATACCTTAGCACCTGCATTGAGAAATCTAGAAAGCCATCATCAGTTTAGAAAAAGACCTCCACATCATCCTGTTCACAGAAACATTCAACCCACCATCTGACTGTAAGGCCATCTTGTATAGACTGTTTCTGTCTCCATGTTTGGATTGTTTCGACACAGCATAACTAAATTTTATAAAGCCCCTTTCACCTTTTAATATAGCCTTAGAGCCACCGTAGCGGGGTTTACCGGCAATTAAAGGCCCTCTCCTGGGGCCTAGGCTCCTAGAGGTCAGAGAGTTCTAATTTGTAAAACAAAGGTTTTATTTAGCCCAAGTGAAATTCCCTCGGCTCCGTGAGGCCTTTGTTCACAGCCCTTGCTGTGAACAAGCATTGGAATATTGATGCTCCGGTTTTCTGCCTGCCATTAGAAGTAGGAGTACTCCATTGAAATTTCAATGGAGCTCTCAACATTCCAATGTTCTAATATCATTTAAACCTTATTCTCTGACATTCTCCTTCTCTGTTCTCCCATGCTTCCTATTCACTATGTTCGGAAGTTGCCTGTTTGGCAAAATGTAAGCACTTCATAATACTAAAATGCAGTAGTGACATTTATCAGACTTGTTGCATGATGCCATCTAATTGCAGAAAATCAACAAAACAGTGCTTACCTCCAAATCGTTAATAAAACAGATGTAATGGAAGTACCTGCCTAGTTAATTAGACAAGTCGAAGTTCTCTGTCAAAGAGGCATCATTCCCTAATGGACCCACAATTTATGACAGTTAGTATGCATTCACTGCTTGGGAAGAGCAAGTGTTCATCCTGGGATGAAAAACATGCAGCGATTTTTTTGTAGAGACCATCAGTGGCTGCCGCTGGGTTTGGGTGACCAGGTCAGAGAAGATGCACTTTGACTATATTTTATTAGGGGATCGCTGAAAAAACTGTATGGAATGGCTTTAGGGCACTTAGTCGTTCTAGAATTTAGATGGACCACTTCATCTATGTATCATGTGATTCCAGTCAGTGTTTGTGTGGAAAGTTACGGTTTCAGATGCCTTTTTGCGAGCAGGTGCTTTCGTTGTGCTTTCATTATGGATATAGTGTTATTCAGAGTCCGGGTCCCTGTCCCTCTAATCGTGCCTGGCCCTGTACTTTTCCCGCTAGAATTCCTTTTTCTCAGTTGTATGTTTTTTGGCTGCCTGGAGTTTTTAGGTTAATACACAGCTTAACGCCAGTTTTCGTTAGGGCCCTGCGCCCTTGATACAGAATGTCTTGCTCCACCTGCAGAGGACTTTGATTTTGATCTTGTTCTCCACTGGCAGCTGATGGATTTCCATGCACTGGTGGATATGCAGTTCTACTTGTACATATTAGGAATGTGGATAGAGGCCTAAGATCACCAACTATTCTCCAGAGGTGATATTTGCTTGTTTATTCTTCCTGTGGGTCACCACTATAAGGTTATCTTCTTGATTATTAGTCACCAGTGGTTTCACTGTAGAATGATAATTTTTCTAAATAATTATATCGGTATGCTTTATAGGTTTGACTTTACAGTTGAACCCCAGTTGCACATCTATAACACGTGACTTGTGTATGCAAGAAGAGAAGTTAATACTTACGAATATATGATAAAGTATGTTAGCTTAAAATAAAGAAATAGTGTGCAGGCCCTGGAACATCTGACTACCCACAGATGTAAAGAGGGTGACTGAAAAATCCATCATTTATAGTACAGAACAAAACAATGGGAGCACACAAGTATTTCTAACAAAACCAAGAACATTTTCCATATATGTGTGTAGTATATTATCAGGTTTTTTTAAATAGTGATGACATATCGTAAAAAGAAAAATAATACACCCAACACGTGTTTTGTCCACCGGATTTCTTCAAGGGCTGTAATTATATATTATGTAAGCATACAAACAATTAGATTTTAAAACAAAAGGTAGCAATACAATTAGTTGTTTTGATATACTCATGTGCTCCCATTATTTTGTTCTATTTTATGCATTAAGCCTGAAATATTAATTACTGGCTGGTTGACTTATTCTATAGATCACCATATCCAGTTCTTTGCGTTGATACATTAACAATAAATGCGAGTGAACTTGTTGCTTCATCGGTATTTTGTCAGACCTCTTGTTAAAGAAGTATTTCTTAGTGCAACCGTATAAGTAAATGAATAAACCCGTTTTCAGAGTTTAGTAAGCAAGTTGAAAAATTAATAACTGTAAAGTTTTCTAGGTAGAGAAGGGTCCAATGCTAAAGGTCTACAATTTAATTACTTAAGTTAGGTTAGGCTGAAGTAAGAGATGATGCCTTTATGCTCTCAAACCTTCGTGCTTTGGAGCGCAACCTATTCTAAATTCAGTATCTACCTAAAGAGGGAAGAAACATTGTATATATGAAATAGTCGATATTGTTACCCTAGTTCATCAAAGCTGGAACATAAAACAGTATGTTGACATATTAAACTGAGTTTATTCTTTGATGTAGCTTTAGTTGCTGATCATTTACAAGACGCATCTCGAGCAACCAGCATGTGTTTCTCCCTTTGTGGCTGGTCTACCGATGGCTTTCTCAAGGCTCTTCTCCTGTCAAATTTCATTTTATGTCAAGCTGTTTTGTTTAACTGTTCCTTTAGGAGTCGACATGGAAACATGTCACTGTAGTGCCCTTACTCAAATATCCATTGCTTGATGCAACCAAGACAGAGGAATTTAGGGCTATTTCATTGCTCCCTTTCATTTCAAAGGTAGCTGAAAAATATGTAAATCATCACTCTCTTCTTTAATTGCAGCAAGGGACCTTCTGCATGAGACCCAATCAGTATTTAGCCCGTATAAAAGTACAGAATCAGCACTCATATTTGCTTCTGAAACTATACTTCAAGCTGGGGACAGGTGACACTTGTACCCTTCCACTCAAAGACCCTTCCACAGCAGCAGGGGGTGCCTCAGGGCTCTTCTTCGAGCCCAACACTGTTTAATTTGTACATGCGCCCCCTAGCTGATAAATTGATATGGTCGTGCGACATGGCCTTACTATTGTGTAGTACACCAACGACACAGTTAATAGTTACTCTGTCCCAAAACTCTGCCGACTCCACAACACGACTTCACTCCTGCTTGGCAGAGGTAGCAGTATGGATGAGCCTCAGCTGTCTCAGGCTTAATGCGGGAAAAACCAAGGTCCTCATACTCTGCAAACAGCTGTCTATTTGGTCTATGGCTTAGTTGCCCGATACATTGGGACCTTTCCCAAAACCCAAGCCCAACGTGAGAAATGTAGGCATCTGGTTTGATTTCAAAATGCCATCTTAAAATCCCTAAAATTAATTCCTACACACCAACCCGCGGAAGCCAGAAAGACACTGGTTCAGGCCCTCATAACGTCTAGACTAAACTACTGCAGCATATTACATTTAGGAGTCGAACAGGCATGCATTATGCGACTGCAGTGGGTGCATAGCATACCAGCACGCCTACTGCAGAATTTACCTAGGCGCTCCTCAAAAGCTCCCTCTTTAGTCAAACTACATTGGCTTCATTTGAAAAAATTAGTCTAATTTAAAGCACTCTGCTACTGCTACAGAATCCTCAAAGGCAAAGGTCCTAGTTACCTCAGTTCCTTCTTATATTTTCAAATTGGTCATCCTTTAAAAACTGTAGATGCGCAAGTGAATTAGTTATATCTTGGTTTTGCACGATAACATCATGTATTCAGTAGAAATGGGTCAGCGTAGGTGAGGGAGCAGCCATAGTTTAAAAGTTCATTATCAAGTGTCCTTTCAAAATTTCTTTAAAGCATATGAGTCATCCTGCTCCCCCTGCGTCACTCCTCCCGCATCTGGAGATGCGGGAGGATCAGTATGACGTGTGCGGTTTAAAGAAACTTTGAAAGGACACTTTATAATGTACTTTTAAACTATGGCTGCTCCCTCACCTACCCTGACCAATTTCATCTGAATACCTGATGTTATTGTGCAAAACCAAGATATAACTATTCCACTTACACATCTACAGTTTTTGAAGGATGACTGATTTGAAAATATAAACAGGAACTGAGGGCTTGTGACAGGAATCTGGTGTGTTATCATGATCAACATTTAGTGATACTACTTTATAGTGCCCTGAAGAAGCCCTTGTTGTTGGGTGAAACGCGTTGGCTGCGCCTGCATGCCTGATAAAGAAGAACTTTGAATACCACATTTTTCTGTTCACATTGGGAACTGTGGATTGAAACTGATGGAACTTGGACTTTTCATTTGTGATCATATTGCCTCTCGAAAACCCAGGTGTTCAGCTTCTTGTGGAATTCAAGAAGTGAGGAGGCGGCTCTTATTTGTAGCAGCAGATAGTTCCACGGAGTGATGTAGAAGTCTCGACAACCAGATCTGGTTTCTGTATGTAAAGGATGTGTGCATTTATGAGTCCGAATGAGCAGTGGTGTCGGAATATTTGTGACAGCAGATGTGATTTTTTAGTTATACTGGGTGTTGGTGACGTAGGGCCTTGAAAGAGTGCATAAGGATTTGAATTGAGCTCGTTTGTGAACTGGGAGCGAGTTGTGCTCCTTCAGGTATGATGTGAATGCAGCGTGGAAGGTTGACTGCAATTCTGGCTGCCAAGTTCTGAATGGTCTGCAGCCTTCTGGTAATTTTTTTGTTGATACCGGCATAGGAGGTGTTCCCATGGCCCGCTTGCTTGTGACGCCGGCTTGTGTATTTTCCGGGTGCTTAATGAGGGCCTGTCGGAGCAATGGTCGGAAGCAGAAGCGAGGAGGCCGTATGTGGTCAATAGTGAGGATTTTATTAAGGTAAAGACACAGTTGTAGGGAGAAATAAACAGTCTGGTTTAAGTAACAATAGGGATGGCGGTGGTACTGGGAAACCAAAAGGACTTTGGAGGTCTTCTCAGGCTGTTGGTGGAGTAGGTTGGTGGAGTAGATTGACAGCTCCTCTTCTGGTTGGACGTGAAACCTCTTACGGGTTTCAGGGGGTCGGCCCGGGTCCGTGAGTCGCCTTAAAACAAAAAGAGAGTAGTGGTCAGAATCAGGTTCCCACCCTAAGTTACACCATCACCAAACCACATGGGGTGGGGGGGGGGAGGGGGGGGGAGGGGGGGGGGGGGGGGGGAGAAGTGGTGGGAAGTGGGGTTCCGTGTTTTAAACTAAGGAAGTATTCCGGAGGAGGGGAGGGTGTTTACAGAAGTACAAAACTTGCGGGCGGTATTATAGGTGGAAGTGCACAGGAATACCATAAAGTCGTTGTGTTCCTGCTCGAGAGGGCTTTGTAGCCAGTTTACACTCTGCTGCCCTAAACACCCTCCCTTTACTCTCTACCGCCCTTAACACCCTCCCTCCACCCCTCTATACCCGTTTCTCACCACGTACCGCTAGAAGCCACAACTCTCCAGAGTTGTTGCGGCTTGTACGTCCTCCGGGCTGCATCAGTCTTTGGTCCACGTCTCTGGACCTTCGTCTTCGTCTGCTTCCACTCCGGCGTCGGCGTTGCTCCTCTGCAGCTCCTGGGACTCTCTGCAATCTTCTTCCAGTTTCTCCTTGGCTGACGTGCCTGATGTCGCATCTTCTTCCTTTTTCTGCTGCTCCTGACCTTCCCGCCGGACTCTGATTGATGGTTGAAAATGTCCGTCCCACCTTCCCAATGACGGATCACATCGGTAAATTGATACTTGTATAGCGCACTATTCACCCGCAAGGGTCTCAAGGCGCTTGTACGAATACCGCTGTGGAACCCATCCTGGCTTTCCCTGTGAGGCGTCCACTCCTGGGCACCCCCAAGGTGGAGGCCAGGCATCCTTAGCGTTGTGGAGATTAAGCAAGCTTCCGGTTTTCTGCGGGAGGAGGGGAGAGCCATCCATTAGATTTGCGAGTCCCGTTGTGGCTTCATTCCCGTACTGGTAAGGAATCCATGTGGTGTTTTGTTGGTCCTTACTTTAATTTGCGGGGGTATATACTGGGCCTCCCTCACAGGGCCATTTGGAAATCTTATTAAGCATTTTCATGGTACGGAAGCATGAGGTGGTGATGGCATTTTCTTAGTGCTATATCTGTCGACCACTAGGTGTATGGCACAGTGATGAGCTCTTCCTGAAGATCATGATTTTGATCTTGTCTGTGTTCAGCTTTAGACAGTTAGTCTTCAATCAGTGGGCAATTTCAGTCATGCAGGCATTGAACTTGATTCGAGTACTGGACTTCTTGTCTGTGAGGGAAGGAATAAGTTGCGTTTAGTCAGTGTAGGAGAGACCGTTGATGTGGTGAGAACAGATGATGCTGGCTAGAGGGATCATGTCTGCGTTGAAGAAGGTTGCGCTCAGGGAGGATCTTTGCTGCTTTCCACAGGTGGTCATGAGCATCTGAGGTATACAGTGGCAGTCTGACTGGCTGGGTCTTTCCGTTGATGAAGGAGCAGATCCACCAGAATGTGTGTTCTTGGATTTTATGTTGTGTACATGTTGGATGAGGATGGGTTAGGAATCTGTGTCAAATGTTGCAGAGAGCTCCAGGAGGATGAATGCCACTCTGTCTCCTCCGTCCACTGTTGTGCGAATGTCATCTGTGGGTGGCGGTAAGGGCAGTTTCCTTGCAGTAGTTGGGTCTACAACCAGACTGAGTAGTATCAGTGTTGGTGGTCATTAAGTTTTTCAATGAGGCTTGGCTAGGAATGGTAGCAGGGAATTTGGTCTGTTGTCGAGCTTTGAAGGGTCTGCAGAGGGTTTCTTCAGCAAAAGGACGACAGTTTAAGCATCTGGGAAGGTCGCAGAAAGGGTGGAGGAATTCAGAATGGGTGTGAGCGTTGCGCTTTTGGGTTGCAATCGCTTGAGAAGGTATGGTGGCTAAAGGGGTCCAATTGAGCCACTAAGAGGATGGACTTCATGGTGGCAGCAGTTTTCTTCTGGGGTGATGACATGCCGACATGCCATGTGGTTACCATTGGTTCTTTGGATAAGATTGGTAGACATTTTATACAGTCTGCGCGTTTCCGCTAGAAGGATGAAATTACTGTAAATGGTGGTGATTTTGTTGCTGAAGAATTGCGAACGTTTATTGCAGAGATCCTGCAAGGGGGTGATCGAGCTGGAGATGGCAGCTGGTGAGGTGAAATCTTTCACAATGGCGAAGATTTCTTTGCTTCTGCTGATGCTGCCATCGATGCTGTCCGCCAGAGCAGCGCAGTTGGTCTTTCAGATCATTTGGTGGTAGCATCTTTGGGTGGATTTGAACGTGCTCCTATCTTCACTGTCCTGGCTCATTCTTCATTTATGCTCCAGTTGTTTGTAGTGGCGTTTCATCAGTCTGAGTTCCTCTGTGTACCAACTTTCCGGGTTTTAGATCTTGTTGCATTGCTGTGTGTCAAAACTCCTTTAAGGGGGCCACGGGGCAAGCAGGATTTACTGGACCCACCTGTGGCGGCTGAGGCCTTTTACTCCCGATGTCCAGGGGCCTGACCCACTATGTGCCCTGGTCAACTGGGCCAAGCACCCCTTCTCCACCTGACTCTGTTAGGTAGCGTCAGACGAGCATTCAGACTCCTACTTGTGGAAGCTTAGATCCAGATAAGTGAACACACTTCATAACTCAGCGTGCAAGCAGCGTGAATAATAAATCAATGTCCAGTAAAATACTTGTTCTTATATTAAAAGAAGTATTTTAATTCAAATTCTACACATACAAAGGTAAACAACATTCAAAAGCAATTTCGCAATCACTCTTGAGGTCGGGGCTCAGGTAGTTGTTAGGCCACTCCCTGTCCCATAACTTTAGTGCAGTGGGTTCGGTGTTACTCCCCATTCACTGCTGGCCACATCCAGGGAATGTAAACTGTTAGGCCGTACTCTAGAGTTCTCCCCTCTGACTCCTTTCAGCAGTTCAGTCACACAAGAGTGTACAGGGTCACAGTACCATTCGCAGTATATACCCCAGGGCCCCAAAGGTCCAGTTTGTGGCTTACTCGCTCAGGTGGTATGGAACCCCTCAGCAGCACAGCAAAGTCCTGCTCCGAATCAGCAAAGTCTGGCTGCACCCGATCGCAAGGTCCAGGCGCTCTCCTCCTGGTCGTGCTACCTGCTGGTTATAGCGAATAGGGTTGTTCGCTCCGGTGAATAGGCGACAAGTCAAACTTCCCTTTGCATAACCATGTCATGTGTCGTAAGTCTGCTCCTGGAGCCTGACAGCATGGGCAGAGTGTATCTGCTTGAGGAAAGAATCAATGAATTTGAGCCAGGGTGAGGTAAGTGCAATGCAGCATGAAGTGTTGCAGGTTTTCAAAACTTGAGTTATGGGATACCTTTTGCGGGAATTACACAGCAGTTTCCCACTCCTTATCATGTAATGCATGTCCAAACTCCTCCTCCCATTTGTGGCATAGGGTGTCTAGGGGAAGCATTGTTAATTTGAGAATGCCTTTGTAGGGCAGGTAATAAAGCGATGGCCAGGGTCCATCATAAGGATTGTTTGCAGCACTGGGTGTTTTGTAGGTTCTGACTCTGTAATATTCCATAGGACATGTGGGAAAGAGACGCCGATGGAAGAGGAATTGCCATGGGGGGTAAATCATAGTCTCTGACTCAATGAAAGGAAATGACCATTGATAAAAAGATCCCCAACTGTGAGGACTGAATGCTCCATCCAGGGGGCCAGGTTGCAGCGGGTGTAGGTACTAAGAATTTTCGGAAGATCAGCCAGGGACAACGCAGGAGCGCATACCGGAGATTTCAGGGCCATGTGGTGTATTCTGGTCATGCAAGCCCGAGCCACTACCACCTGTAGATGTGGCTAGGAGGGGGACACTGTTTTTGGAAGGAGGAGGCGATGGACTGCTCTTTGAGGGAAGGATGCCGTCCGTGCTACAGGTCTCTCCAGCTTACCTCCCTGTAGTCCAGCGTGATAACCATTGTAACTGTCCTGCCAGAAAATACACTGCAAATGATAGGGTGTCCAATCCTCCCTGGTCCACTGGTAGCTGTAGTTTGCTAAGTGCTACACGGCATCGTCCGTTGCCCCAGATAATGAGTCAAGTTCTCTGAAGAATGAGCGGGGTGGGATTATGGAAAGGTTAGTGAGGTGTTATAGCAGGTGAGGTAAGATAATAATTTTCGCTAGTGCAATTTTGACTATTGGGGCAAGGGGCAAAGATCACCACAAGTGCATTTGCATCTTCATGCCCAGCAGGGCCACCCGAAGGTTCCGTTCAAATATATCCAGCGGAGAGTGGGAGAGACGGATATCTAAGTAGCAAGTGGGTGCCCCTTGCCAGCGAAGGGGGGTGGTCACTAAATTAATGGATTGTGGCGGTTGATGAGGGTATAGTGGATGTATTGCTGATTTGCCCCAAATTACCCGGAGACCAGCGGCTGTAGCGAACTCACCTAGTGTATGTTGAATCGGTGAAAAATCAGTATTCACGTCTTTCAAATAAATGAGGAGATTGTCGGCGTACTGGGACACTGAGTGCGTCCTGTCTTCAGGGGTCGCAGGATGCGTCTTTCCGGTCCAGGGAAGACCTGGCTTGGCAGTTCATGCTGGCGTGTTCCCTTGAGGATCAAGGACAAGACTGATTTGCATATGGCTGGGTCTGAACTGGGGTGGTGAAGTCAGCTAAAGAAGGATGATGAATTCAACCCAGAACTAATAGTGACTAAAAGTGAATAGGGCGAGTGTCTGAAAAGTTTCAGTTCTCTGGCCATCATCTCCTTGTGTTTGCTTTGTTCGCCCGAAGTTGACATGATTCCCTTGCTCACTTTGCTACTGGATTCAAGCTAGCCTGGCTGGTGAGAGGTGTTACCCCTAAACCGGACCCAGGATGCTTGTTTCCAGTCCAGGCTTGGCAGTTCGGGCTGGACAGGATCAAGACTGATTTGCATATGTCCGGGTGTGAACTGAAGTGGTGAGCTAAAGAATGATGATGGATTCAACCCAGATCTAATAGTGACTGCGGGTGAGCGTCTGAAACGTTTCAGCGCTCCGTCCATCATCTCCTTGTGTTTGCTGTATTCCCCAGCTCCTGCCCTTGCACCACAGGTGTATAGCAAGCTCCAGCAATGCCGTTTGATCCTCAGGCTTCCTTCAGTGCAGTTTGCGATATGCGGGACCCGCCTAGGTCACAGCAGCTATTTCTCAGTCCCTGGCGACGGCCTGAACCCTTGGCCTCAGTGTCTACGGCAGCACATCCTGGCATACGGGGTCAATACCACAGTACACACAAGTTCGGGCACACTGACCTTGCTTTGATGCTCATGTGGCCCCCACTCTGACAGAGAGGGTCACCCATCACAAGGTCACACAGGCCTGTCGCCCTCCACACAACCCTCGCTCCTCAGCTCAGTCCACAGCTGCCCCTCCTGGCACACGGGTAACACCGAATCAATCCAGCACATGGGCTACCGTCTAATCGGTCAAAGAATGGATTCCTTGCACCAGGAATCCACACAATTGGGCTTCCACCTGTACCTTGTTCCCTTCAACACTCTCCTCTTCTTCACAAGGCACACACACTGGTCTTGGTGAACAGACAAGCGCTGATGCTCGAGTCTCAAGGGCAGGTGGCCTTAGTTTCCCTGGGTGATGTCCCTCACCCAGCAGGGAGACTAGCAGACTGGGCCCCCAGTCCTGGTCACAGGCAGAAGTCATGCTGAGCTTCACCTGTTCACAAAGTCCCGACAGATGACAGAGTTTGGGGTCTAAAACTCTCCTACTTATAGCCCTTTTCCAGACACAAAATGTAATTTAGTGTGGGAGTCTTCGAAATGTTATGTTGAAGTTCAGCTTCTTTAAAATGGGCATTTTTCCCCTTTATTCCTTTCCTGACAGATGTCTGTCACAGCAGGCAGGACTCCAAAGCTGATGAACCCACAAGATTCATAGTAGTGATTACACCTGCGTGTCCACCACCGTGAGATGTTCATCAAAAGGTTAATCCTGGGCTTACAGCCCTACTCTTTGATTCCCTTATCAGCCCCATTCTCTCTTCCTGAGATGTCCATGCCCCTACCTTGTGATCTATAATTGAATCAAAGAGTTCCTTGAAATACAAAGAATGAACCTGGCTCTCTCATCCTCCTGTGCATGTTCCCCAAACTTAAAAGAAAAGAATGCAGCAATACACAAATCTCTCTGGGGGGAATTTCTCTACTCCTCATGTTTTCTACCAAGCATGCATGGGTTTGTGAAATCCAAGGTCCTCCATGTAATGTACTAGTGCAGGCACACTTGCACTCAGTGTAAATCCACAGCACACTTACTGCGAAGCACTGTTATCCTTATGTATTATGTCACCACAATCATAACTACATGCAGCAAATACATTCAGTCTGCGCACACTGTTCAGTACTGCAGCATTTGAGTATTATGTCAGCGTGTTATTTTAAAAACATGCATCGCCAGCATGCACACATTAACCATGTACTTCACCACTTGTGTAGTTCTATTGAGCACACATGCATTCAGCATGTTTCCATCACACACTCCCTTCCACTTCTAACTGATGTAGACATGGGATAAGTTAAGCACACAGCAGCTGAACTTTTAAAAAAGAGCGTGAACCTGTAGGCCTCGCTCCAGTGACACAGGGTAAAACGGTCTTGTTCACTACTACTGATCATTACATTGTATGCTTTGAAAACAATTTCCTATGCACACACAATTTCAATTTAAACACTGGGTAATGTAGTGGTTAGTCCGATCAATACACGTGTCGGCTGGCGCGGTGAATTTCGAGCAATAAAGAAAAAATTGCTCATACAAGAAGAAGTGGACAATAATTTATATGGATGATTTGATCGGACTAACAACTACATTACCCAGTGTTTAAATTGAAATTGTGTGTGCATAGGAAATTGTTTTCAAAGTATAGGTGTTGTTGTTGCAACATCTCTTGAGGGGTTGGGAGGGTCTCCCCTTTCCTGTGGCACCACCACCTGAAACAGTCAGGAACATAGCGGAGCGCAAGGAGTCCCTGAGAATTAAAACCCTGCACCTTTGTTAGTATTACATTGTATGCTGCCACCACTGGGCTTGTGCTGCTTAACTCCTGATGAAGGCAGTAGCTTTGCACCACTATGACGGCAGTGCTTTGGGCGACCAAGACCGCAATCCATGAGATGGGCCTATGTCAGTGAGCACATGCATGATGCATGTTTGATCATGACAAAAAAAATCTGCATTCGAGATCCAGACAAGTGGGCACTCGGGCGGCAGAAGGACACGTCTCTTACCATGCAGAGGAGTTTTCCGTCCCAATTCTGTGCTTGAGGGGGCCAGGGAGTCTGCGCAAGAGGTGATTCAATAGTTGAAATTCTTGATGGCTTTGAGGAGGGTGTTGATTTATTTGGTCAGTGGTTGTTGAGAGCGGTTTCCAGTCTTTTTAATTAATACTGATCCAGTTTTGGTGTACTTGTCTGGTGATGGTGCATAGGCATTGGGAAAGGGATGCTGAACTTGAGATAGGTATGGTCTCTTTAGGAGACTAGTGTAGGCTTGTGGACTCCGATGTCAAGTACCGATGCAGGGTTCAGTCAGGTTTCCATGAGAAAAAGTAGGTCCGGGCCTTGTCGTGTAGCAGGCCCCAGACCTCTATGGCATTTTTGGGGAGTGATCCGATTTTTAGGAGCATGTATGCGAGTGTGGAGTGTTGTGTGGGTAGTTGCCAGACTGCATGAGTGAGAAAGTTGGTTGTTGGGTACTGTTAATGTGGGTGCACTGAGTGTTGTGTGTCGGTAATTTCATAAAAGCTTGCAGGAAGCTCAAAAAATTGCTTCTTCTGTGTTGTGTTGTGTGGTGTCGAGGCTGCAGAGTGTGGAGTGGTGGCCAGGGTTGATGGCACGGACTCTTTCAGCATGGTATCTGTGGGAGGACCATTGTTCATGGTGCTAGCTTGGCGTTAGTGTGAGTGCCCTCACCAGTGGCTCATCCACTGCGTGTCCATGCTGTGGCAGATATTAAGTAGTTCTTGGGGGGGTTGAAAAGGTGAGAGGAGTGATCTCACTTTCTGCATTATGGGAAATCCAGTGATGTCACTCTCTGTGCAGCTGGATACTAGGAAATCCATTGATGTCACTTTTTGTACAGGTGGATGATAGAAACGACTCCTCTTGTTCGGCTTCTTCTTTTAAATAGTATTGGTGTAGTGTGTCTTATGCTTTATCTAATCCAGTTGTTGTCACTTGACAAATGATTTATAATTAAATCAGCTTTACTGTGTAAAAAGGGCCACTGTGTTTTGACTGAGACATGTTGTAAGAACTTTCTCATCAACTAGGTAGTTCAGATCCATTTCTGCAGCTGTATTTTATTGCTCTGAATTTTACAGGATTCACATTTGGGGATAGCTGTTGCATGTAAGGCATCCCACTGGGGAAAACGATAAGGTGATGGGTGGAATGGTTCTTTTAGTTTTTGCCACTGGCAATTACTCAGGATCGCACTCTTGTCCTTTGAGTTTTTTTTGCCCCATGCTACTCTTGACAGAGTCCAGCCATATGCAAATCAGCGTTGGTCTTGCTCCATTATCAATAGCCCTGCCCGAACTTCTAGGACGAGTGCCCTTTTAATTGGAACCAAAGCAAACGAAGAGTTATTTGTGCCTATTTAGATGTTCTTGGTGAGGTGTACCGTGACACGGTGAGCACAGGGTGCCCATCTGGACATACCCACTGCACAAAGAAAAAGATGATGGGTAGAACGGTTAAATGAATCACAGCCACTGGTCATTACTTAGGCCGCACTGCAGCCTATCACTTTTTTTGCCTACTGTTTCCCTCCAAAGGCGCACTAGCCATATGCATATCACCCTTGGTTCCCTTTGCCATAGGTATTCAGCTGCATCTCTCTATTGAATACCAGGTAGGCGAAAGCAGTCTGCGGTTGCTTGATTCACATTCAGATGGAACCTGGCATGGCTGTTCAGACTGATCTTTTCAGAAATAGAAACACACCTGGTTTGCATTAGACTAGGGACACTGTTGACAAACAAACGAACTGGAATATGAGCAATTCACAATTTGGAGTGATGCAGTAAAATAAATATATTTTTACAGAATTCCTTTTCCAAATTTTAGGGCACTTTGGAAAGCCTTGGTCAGTGTAAGCCCCATACTGATAGGACATAACTTGAATAATAAACCCTTGACTATGATGTACCAACTGATTGCTGCGTGAGTTACAGAACCTTTTCAGTTCATGCACCTATTCATCAGAGATACCATACTTTCTCTCAATATAATGAATCTGAACACATTTGTCAGTTACCTCTGCCTCTTTATTATAGTTGAAGGATTCTAAATTGAATTTTTTTTCCACTTACCGATTTAAATAAATTCTGCATTAGGACAGTATTCACAAAACAATTGTTGAAGAGGAATGCATCACAACTAAAGGAATCCTTGACTTGGACTCTCTGCTCTGAATGTATCTTCATACTAAATCCAGTAGACCTCCTGTTAACACTGTGTGCAAGGCTGCTAGTCAACTGAGTCAGGCAGGACGTTATTGAGAAATGCCATGCTGGATGGGTGGTCAAGATTCAGGTCAAATAATGGCGCAAACTTGGTCTTAGAAGTTAGGTCTGCATCTGTAAGAATGCTGCTTGACTTGCCAGTTGCTTTTGACTTCTTTGACTACCCCTGGCTAGACTGCCTGATGTGGGCTGGACAATAATAAGAATATCGTAATCTTCCTGCTCGTTACCTATTGGTTTGAATAATTGTTGAGAGAGTCCATATAAGCCCTCCCCTGATGCGCTGACGTCAGTTTCTTCTATTCTGTGCTTCTACGCGGATCCGGAGAGTAAGACCTCTGTCCATTTTTGGCCTACCTCATTGTTGACGAAACTGTGCTTTTTCTAGCCATCTTTAGAGTCCTCTGACCTATGATTTCAACCCCACACCCTCATCCTATCTGCATATGGTGTCTGGGCGCGCACCCTGACCCCGAACGGAAGGCACATGTCTTCAGCTATTGGTTGTTGGCATGGCAGGAGCGCTGCATGATGCTGGTAACAGTGCAGTGGGTGCAGGCCCCTCGTCTGCCGTGGTTCTCTTCTCCCCCGAGAACTGCTGAAGGGACAGCTTCTGAATTCCTCTGTCCTTGGTGTCGCCTGATAAATCATTCTGTGGACGGTCGACACCGGTCCTTCCGTGACCTTACCGTGTACACGGGGTGTCCCTGATATGCTCCTATTCCTCTGAATTCAAAGTGGGAGTGAGAATCCGTCCCGCGCTTTCTGGTGCTTCCCGACGCTGAGGCGACTCTGGCTTAGATGAGGGAGTACTATCTGTCATACCATGCCATTTTTGGTCTCAGCTTCATCTGGTGCCCGTATTGGCCCCTCAGGAGGTCGGTGAGGCCTTGTCTGACTCCAAACTGGTGGGACCTCCCTCTCTCGGTGTCTGTGATGCCCTCAGAATCTGTGATCGATATCTTATTGGCTTTGGTGCACAGCTATTCAGGGTTCCCACCGGGGATGCTGTGTTTGATACGTTGGCTCCACCTTTGGCGCCAACGATCACCCCCTACTTTGTCTCTCATCCACCATGCTGGGTTGCCGCCTCTTTGATGTCGGGAATGGCGTCAGTGGAACAGTTCTTTAGGGCTGCACTCTGCTTTTAGAGGAGCCCCCTGCTATTTTTCCCTTGGCACACAGTATTTTGGCGATGTCAGTCCCTCAGCCTCCTCTGGAGCTTCATTGCGTTTCTGACCTTGGTGGAAGCTAGTGGCCTTGATTCTTCCCCATCCTCTGGCCTGTTTGCTTCGGAGACTAGCTCGCCTTTTGCTGAGCTTTTGCAGAGAGTTGCTGTGGTTGTGGGCATGCAGCTTCCTGCTGTAGAGGTGGTCATTGATCCCCTCCTTGGGGTGCTTCATCATGGCCAGATGAGAATTGAAACTGTGCTCCCCTTCAGTGAAGCTCAGTGGAACAGTCTATAGCTCATAGGCACCCTCCTGCCCCGGGAGACCCGCTCAACCCTTCCCGTCAGCATACTCCGTGCAGCTGTGAGGTTCAAGCTGCTACAGCCTCCCCCAACATCAGCACTATTCCCTACACCCCCAGACAAGGAGTCTAAAAGTCTATATGCTCTTGGCCGATATCTCTTTTATGCCACCAGCTCCCCTTTGTGGTCCCTGTTGGACTTGGCCCTTCTGGCAGGTTCACCCCTGAACTTTTCGCATTTGAACTCTGAAATAATTATAATGATTTCTGGTCTTTGCGCACTTTAGCACTGTGGCACAGTGTAAAGTGCGTGTGTGAGATTGGCCTGCCCCCCCATAGGAATGCATGGGGAATGTGTGTGTTCCTGGTAGTTCCTGATGCGTGGGGAGTGCAGATGCGAGTTTGGTATGTGCAGACTCGTGTGATTAAATGCTGCGTAAGGATGTATGCGGCGTGATTGTGTCTAGTGTGGAAGTGCCACTTCTAGAAGTTGGCATGGTTGTGTAATTTGTGTCTGGCGTGTGATTGGCTGGAGCTGGCTGGTGAGCCTGGCTCCAGCAGTCAGGATGGGTCTGTCCCGGTGGTGAGTGTTGAGATTAGCATGCTGATGTGAGGAAGGGGCTGCACCTGGGACCTGAATAGGGCTGGGCTTTCCCCACACAATGCTGGCTCCTCCCCCTGTGGTGCGTCTAATGACCCTAGCATGGCCAGTGAATAGTAAGAGGGGCTGAGCCCATCAGAGTGCTCCCAAACCAGCTGCGTCTGGTTTTCCCCCCACCCTGCACCCTAGAGACAAAGGGATTTTCTGTATAAAATGAGGCTGTGACCTCATGTTCAATGTTCTTGGTTCTGACTGGAATCTACCAGGGGCGTGCTGCTGCTGGGGCCCAGGGGAAGGCTTGCCTCCCTGGGCCCTGCCCAGCCCCTGGATATCCTGGAGGCCTGGTGGACTGTTTTCTACCTGATCCTAACTCGAGGGGGGCCTGCTGATGCTGCTGGGCGCCAGGAGGACCGCCACTAGGACTGCCTCCCTGCATGGAGGACCCAGTGAGCTGGCCCCTGGGCCCAGCCTTTGCCCCCCCCTGCCTTTCTATGGACCCTGTTCCTAAGCTTGGACCTACAACGCCTGGGGAGTGCTGGTCTCCCCCTCCAGAAATAGCGCGTTGCACCGCTGGTGCGGCGATCCCTGTCTCAAGGGATTCCCCGGTGTGGGGATTCCCCATCCTTGGGCTTATTTCTAAAGCAGGTGCCCACCCTGCATTTGGCCCGCATTTCTATTTTAATTTAAGCAGGTGCCCACCCTGTACAATTGCTGCTACTCCTAACGGGAGCCCATCCCGTATTTTCGCCGTTTGAAATCACTGCCGCAGGCCCGGGGATCGATTAGGAGGCACTGTGCCCGCCTCCCTACCAAGGGCCGCGCTGCCATTGGAGGCCCTCAGTACAGGAAGCCAGGCACCAGCCGCCAGGACAAGCGAGAAGAGGCCGGAAGTCCTGCCCTTGGAGCCGCGCTGAGGATTGGTGCGCACGCCGGTAGTTGCCTGGCAACTGAAGGAGCGTCCTCGAGGACGTCAGAAAATGGTGGCCTGATCGCGTCTGGGCGCCGGTCGCACGCACTGCCGAGAGGAAGCCAGAGGCTTAACGGGAGCTCACCCCGCACTCCGGTGCACTCAGCAAGAGGGGGCCAAGAAGGAGAGTCCAGGCTGGAGCCCACCCCGCCCTGGACGGCGCCCGAAGAAGAGGAGTAGTGCCTCAGTGGGTGGTGAGGCTCTCGTGTTGAGAGGGAGAGCCCCGCGCCCGCACCGGAGGAGGCGTCCCCCAGACAGCCAGTGAGTGGAGCCCGGGGGTGCATTTTCAGAAGAGGAGGGCGTCTGGGCACATTGCCGGTGCCCGCCCCTCCTTCCTCTGCTATCTTGGTGGTGAGCCACAGTAAAAAGGGCATTTTTGTTAGCTCGAGTCCAGAGGGGCTCCGGGGGCATCTGTCTTGAAGAGCCCAGAGAGGCTCAGGTGGCATTACTTAGTTACTGAGCCCGGAGAGGCTCCAAGAGGCCTATTTGATTTACGAGCCTGAGAGGCTCTTGGTGCCCATTTGTTCTCGAGTCCCCCGAGAGGGACTCCAACGTAGAAGTGGGCATTGTTCAGGTGTGGTAGAGCGGCTCCGGAAAGCAGCAGGCCTCTCCCCCTTGCCCCCCTCCCCCCCCCAGTTATTCTCAAGCCCACGAGGCTCCTAAGGACACAAGTGTTCTGGTGGCCAGAGCCTGAGAGGATCCACCGTGTTGGCCCCTCCAGTTCTCCAGCTGCCCAGCACTTAGTGGGCAGCTGCTACATTTAGGCCCCCCTGACATTGGGACACAGGGCGTCCTAGCTCCCTTAGAGGTCAGTTGGCCTGGGGACAGCCACAGGTTTTGGCTTACGTAATTTCTGCGAATTGTTCTTTGCTGCACCTCTGAATGTGTTGATTATGCGTCATGTGCTTTTTCCCTACACCGCTGAATGTATGTTTATGCATCATGTGTTTTTCCCTACACCTCTGAATGTTGTGATGCATCATGTGTAATGTTCTTATGCCTATACCCCTAAACGTATTGTGATACTTAGGTGGTTGTTCTTCCTAGTACAGGTGTTGCTAGTGAGGTCGTGGTTCCCTGCGTGATATTTTCCTACGGTGGTTAGGGTTGCGTAGGTGGTACTTACCTTTTACCAGTGGTTACTGGTTGTGCGCTACATTTGCTATGTCTACAAAGTGTTATTTCTACCAAGTATTCTAGTTCTAAAAGTGCTTATTCGTGACAGTGGTCCATGTGGCCCTGTCCCATGTTCATAATCCCCTGTGAATTCTGCCCGTGCCTCTGGCACATTGTAAAGTGTATGTTTACTATCTAATGTGTTTGGTATAATACAAAGGCTATTTTTATATATAACCTTGTGTGGAGTTCCTTTTGTTGGGGGCCTGGGATGTTGTTGCTGGTGGGTGCGTGCGCAAATGCTTTACACATAGCCTCTGAGATAAGCCTGACTGCTCGTGCCAAGCTACCAAGAGGGTGAGCAGGGGTTATCTTGGCGGGTGACTTCCTTGCCCTGACTTAGAATGGTGGTTTCTGCCTGGATTTGGCGCAAGCCTTAGCCAACCAGAAATACCCATTTCTGACAGTCCCTTTAATACAGCTTGTGTTTTGGGCTGTTTTCTCATGTGTTATGTGATTCGGTCACGCGCCTTCTTCCCTCCATCCCTGATGACTCTTGGGACACTCTTACTCAGCTGGTCCCGGGGAGCGGTAGGCGGCTAAATTGCTGATTTGTTGTGGCATGGATACCGCAGATTCCATCAGACAAGCCATGGCCCTTTCAGTAGCACTTCGCCAGCGTGCTTGGCTACACATCTTTGGCTTCTCTGAGGCTGTTCAGTCTGCCTTCATGGACATGCCTTTTAGTGTTAATACCGGTTTGGCTCATAAACTGACTCGGCTTTATGCCGTTTTTGTGATAGTCAGAGTAAAGAAAAATTATAATCCCTGATTACTCTACAGTCCTCTAATTCCCCCGTACTCAATCTGGCCAGGGATGGTCTCCTTAATTTGTTTTCTTTGTGATCCATTATTGGAAGTTGCCAGTTGTCTTCTTTCACTCGTCGCCTCTGAGTGGCATCTGGTGTGGTGTGCCTCCCCGGCAGATATTTCCTTTTCTTGCATTCTTACCCTGTTGATGAAAAATTGTGGTGCCTAGTCGTTTTGGGACTCACCTCATTTTATGGCAATGTTTGGTTTCCACACCCGTGACTGCACGGTGTTCTCCTGCTTTCTACCCTAGTTCTGATTGAATTATTTTCATGGTATTGCATTGATCCACTGTTGCCTTGTTCCCTGGCTTCACTTGCCGTGATTTGGTGCACCGGTGCCAGTTGCAAGATGGTGCATGGGGGTTCTTCTTGCCACCACCATCTCAACCCTGTTTGAGTGTTTCTCCACCTCCACAGGGGGTTCTTTCCTTCCACTCTATCTGGTGCCTTTCTTTCCTAGCAAACACAAGGGAAGGGGCATGGTTCTTGGCCTAGGGTGCACTGTCTGGTCCTGACCTAGGTGGTGTCCCTTCTTTCTCTTTTTCAGGCGTCAGCATTTATTGTGCTAGTTCCTGTTATACACGGGTAAGCCGGGTTCCTGCCCTCTCTTCTTTTTCTCTCAGGCTCCTAGCGGAAACACTTCTCCATGTCTTGGCATGGGGAACCTACTCTGCCTACTCTTTCTCTTCTTTGCCTCTGTAGGGCCTGTTTTAATCTGCTTCTGCCCTGCATGTAGCTGCTGTTATTTTTCACTTTTGGATTGGAGATGTTTCCATGATACCTCCGATACCAACTCCAACGTTTAGTTACTGGCCTGGCTGTTCTTCAGATGTGCCTTCTGCCCCTTTTGGGGATGTAGGGCTATTTTGCATCCTCAGTTTCTTCTCAGATATCGGTTCCTTGACCACCCTCTCTGGGTTGTTTTGTGCGGAGGTTGGTGTTCTAGGGACTTTCCTTCACTTCATTGAGGCATGGATACAGTTCCACCCCTTGGGGGGTCGTTTCCCTTGTACTAATGAGCATACCAAATACAATTTTGAGTGACGCCAGTATCCTCACTCACGAAGTTACTTGGCTTGTTGGCCGGGCATGGGTTGTTCCGTGCAAACGAGAACTTCTTTTGCTCTGGCCTCCACACCTGTTCGGCTATAGGCACTGCCTCCCCATCTGTTATTTCAATTCTTTATACTGGTTCTTTCATTGGACCTTCACTTGCAGCGTTATTCTTCCGATGCTATGTTCTCCGTCTGTCAGATGCTTCAGCCGGGTCCCTTCTCTGTTTGCTATTCTTTCTAATAAGATGGGGACTAGCTTTCTGATTAGGACTCCTCAGTGCTCGCCTCGTTTAACTCAACCCTTTTTCCGGCCCTCCATCGCAGTCCTTATTTCTCTATTCTAGCAGGGTTGTTTCTCCCCTGCTGTTTCTTTTCCATTGTCTCTCGAGTGCCTGATCGGAACCGTTCATTCGATAGTGTTGTTTTCTGTCTGCTCATTTTGTTTTCTGGGATGTGTGTGGTTTCCACCCCCCATCCTTTTTATACGGGCCATATGGCTGGTTGCCAGCTCGTGGATGTCCCATCTTCGGCCCATGACCCATGTTGTGGCTATTTCTATGTACCCTTCTTAGGCACATTTTACTATACAGTGTACATTTTATGTATGTATACATATAAGCACAACATATTTTTTTCAATTATGTTCTTGGTTAGTAGGTCTTAAATATTTATGAAGTACAAAATGTATTAAGTTTTACATTTTTAATAAATATGTAGGACAGCAGCTCATGGGCACCCTAGATAGTTTTTTGCATCATATGAATTTATATCGTCACATGACTGAATCGCTTAGAAACAATACATTATTCATAAATTGATTTTTGAAGAAATGCATCAAGTCTTTGTACAAGATTTTACCATGACATACTGTCAGGTTATAGTCACAAAATGTTATAATTCTGTAAGTATTTATGCGGCACCAGTCACTTTATGTATTAGTATTTTCTGCATTTAAGCAGTAAGGATATTTGTTCCACACATTTTCAAGCATGAAATGTTATATATGCAAACAGTGTTTTTTAAATATTTTATAAATTATTTTGTAATTATTATGGATTATGCGACTTGTCGTTTCCCAAATCACCATGGCATGCGCCATTTCTATGTCGATAAAAATTGTCTTGTGATGCACTTTAGGAGGTGTGGCCCGCAGGAGGGGGTCAGGGACAATTAGCATCAAAAAGAAAGCGGAAACGCAAAACTGGCGTGTGATCAAGAGTACGCAGTTACTCGAAACGCGTCGCTTTGGAAGGTGAAAAGGTGAATAAAGAATTTTTTGCCTGAGCCGTTGGGTCCGCCTCTTCTCTCGCCGCGTCTGTGGAGGTTTGAAGAAACTGCCTGTTTATATATATATGTATATATATATATATATATATATATATATCAGGCGGACTGGTGCTGGGCTAAAAACTAAAATAAAAACAATTGCACCAAACTACGGGTCTTGCTGGTTCCTGTTTCCACTGATCGGCTGAATTGCTGTGTGTTGCTTGCGGGAGCGCCACGTACCTCATATATATATATATATATATATATATATATATATATATATATATATATATATATATATATATATATATACACACACATATATATGTATACATATTCATATATATACATATTCATATATAAGCAATATCCACTTCAAAGAAAAGGAGTCATGACGCTTTGTAGGAGCTTTTAAAATCTTTATTTAATAGTTATAAATATATAAATAAATACCTTATTTTATTAGGTATCTCTATAGTAAGTCATGTTCTCCTGCCTCTCATCTAGGATGGGGTGTTTTTTTGCTGGCGTTCTTGTGCTTTACCTTGTGATCTGGAGTATCCTCTGCATGTTCGTTGCTTTACACTTGCAAAACCCCCACCCTCTCGCAGCTAGACGTCTCTATAAGATGAATAAGTTACTTACCTTTGGTAACACCTCATCTGGTAGAGACAAGATCTAGCCGCAGATTCCTTACCGACCCATTCCCCCCCCCTCTACGAACTGATTCTTCTTATCTTCCAGATCTCTTCAATGCACTCTTGTGCCTTTCATTGATAACAATAAAAAAAAGAATTTATAGAATTTTTAGAAGATTCTTTTTGGGCACACTGTTTCCATAGCTGTTTCTATACCTGGCTTCGCGGTTAAGCGCTGAAAGTAGTTGCAGACGAAACTCATGTCAGCACATCGGGGGAGGGCTTTTCTGGGTTCGGTCAACTTCACAACTTCATTACAGAGTCACTCTACGCCCTCTACCGATGTGCCGAGGTACTGCTGTAGAAATGTTTCCAGATCCAGTCTGGTGTCTGGGGATAATTCAAAGGTAAGGAATCTGTGGCTAGATCTTGTCTCTTTCAGATAAGGTGTTACCGAAGGAAAGTAACATATTCGTCAAAACTGGACTGCAGTTGACTCTCTTAATGAAGTCAGGAGTGAACATCTACAGGTTCTGTCTCTGGTAAGATCAAGGAAACTGAAACACTTTATCACCAGTTGAGGATTACAGATAATGTGACAAGATATGACCAAAATCATGGTTCATTCCACCTTTTTGCTAGATTGTCAGTTTGGTCACATTGTCTCCTCATCCGGCTGCACTTTGTCTAATCTGCCATTTAAAATTAATGCCATCTATGGCTGTCAGGGAATGGTTATTTTTGAGATCACGAATATTTGGCATTTTCTCATTTTTTAGACTGCATTCTTTTTTAGCCACAGATTTAATGCTAGTTCCTGTACTCCATTTAATCTGTGGATGGACCTTCTTGACGCATTGCTGCTTGTGCCTATTACAGTTCTCCAAATCTGACAGTCACACTCAGTGGTAGTAGCATGATGGGGGAGCACCACTGTAGACCATTGACAAAATATCCCCTTCTGTGAATAACTTTCTTTTCATTTCTTCAATGAAAAGCTTTTCAGTTGGACTTTCCAATCTCAAGGAGTAGCGTGCTACTCGCGGAAAAAGCGCTTTGACGCCTCGTGAGGGGTAGTAAGCGCTATATAAATGCAATTACAATACAATACAATACAAGGTTGCAGCCTTCTGAATTTTCAAAAGTTTGTTCACAGCATTTGTTAATCTTAGGAACCTTTGCTAGGTTTATGACTTATGAGGCTATGCAAGACTCCTTCAAAACACTTTACAAGGCATCCCCACACTCATTCCCGAGTAGCTACATACCCTGTGCAATAACTGCCTCGCAGACAATTCAGAGGAGGAAGGGCCGCTCAAGTTATTCAGTGAGTGATCCAGGTACTTGTGGGGTTGAGCTGGGTGAAACATAGTTTTCTCTGTTACATTCTTCACTTTTCTCTTTGATATGAGTGGGCTCAAAGACTTTGCACTAAGTCTCACTTACTTTGTGATGGTGCCTGTACTCCCTACCAACCAGCTCGAAGTCCAAAGCAGTCTATAACAAAAATGTGACAGAAGCTTTGTTCTAGCGTTCTCGTGCATAAGAGGCTTGACACAAGTATAGACCCTCTAATGTGGGTCCTCTTAAAATACTGAGGGGAAAAGCTGGTAGGAACTTGAAGAGAGCCGCTGCTGCCGTCTGGTGAAGAGGGGAACGTGGACTATTAGAATGAAAATGCTACCTATCCTACACAGTAATCACTACAATATTGAAGTGTAACTTTTTTAACTGTTTAATTGTGAACTGACGTTTAATAGTGTCTAAAAATTACATTATATTTGAATGTCATGTGAAAAGTGTAAAGTTAACGTTGCATTGACACATTTATAAGTGCTAATTCACAGTAGGCAGTCATTGCTATTCGTGTAGACCGCAGACAAACATCTGAGATGTTTTAGCTAGTTAAAAGGAAGCTTGATATTGCTGAAATGGGCACAACATGATTTAGCCGCTTGACCTTAGAATGACTGGCTTACGGATGTTGTCATAACTGCAGAACTTGGCATTTCACAAAAAGTATTATATTACTACGCAGCATTTATTCTTGAATGTTATGAACTTCCTATTTCTTAATGTTTCATATAAGAATTGAATAATGTAGCTTGTGCATTTAAACAATAAATAACTGTTGCTTAGATTAAAAGAATGTATTACCTAACCATCATTTGTCTTTTAGTTAGTAGTTCATTGTTCTCGCAGTGAAAACAAGTAGAGAGATAAAAGGTAAATCGCTAGGACAAGCCAATGTGAAAAATGCCTGATGTTTCCAGAATCTAACCTGCAAGACTGTCTGTAGCTGGCAACATAAAAGTTGAATCCACATATATTTTCGTGGGACCGGAGAGCTTAACCTTCTTACCCAAGAACCCTTCCTTCCTATTGGCTAGAGGAGGAGAAAGTCGGCAACAATGGTTTCGATATGTGTTCTTGACCTTTATATTAGTGTGTGTTCCTAGGTAGAAGCAGGACGTTCTCTTCTTTTCATGAAGGATTTTCCCAGACCTAGGCCCTTGTCAGTGGTAGCCACTGCGACTATAGTTTCTTTCCTGTACCTGGCATTACTTGGATTCAGCAGTTTGCTACTGCAACTGTATGCCGATCTGAGACTAGTTTGTGTCTCGTGAAATGCTCTTTATGGAAAATTCTGTTTTTTAACTTGATTTTCGAAGCCATAGGCTCCTTGATTTCACTCTTTTCAATAGCACTCTTTATGGGTTCCTAATTAACTTAAATTCTGATCCGGATTTATAGAATAGGGATTATATTTCCTTTATAGAACACACTTAAATGCATTGATATTGATGATTGACTCTTTCTATCCAACTTGCTTTCTTTTTATTTTTTCTTTTTCTTTTTATTTTTTTTGGTAATCCTCATAAACCATAAACGGAACTCTTGATGGGATACTGGCACCTCAATGCACTTTGGTCGTTCTATTCGGGCCCTTGTTGTTTTTAAAATTTTATTTTTTATTTTTGGCCAAAAGCAAAGCGGTAAGCCTGCACCCTCAAGTGGCCTCTGCCTTCCCTTCCATACTCCTTTTCATCGCTCAGTGTGCGCCCCAATATACTTAGGAGTCCAGGGAACCAATAGGGCTCCGGTTAAATCATTGGAATACCAATCATCGGGTTTGCCATGCCTCCAAGGCCGCCCAGACCTTATCTCGACTCCCAGGGTCACACGCCATGTCTGACTTACTTGTCATCACAATCTGCTTTAAACAGTTTGGAAAGGTGGGGGGAATTGGATCCTTCCAGGCTCTACAGATCTCACGCCTTGCGAGTACCATAACATAGAAAACAAATTTTGTGGGGAGATCATTTATCTGGTAACCAGGAAAAAGCCCTAATAGTTTAGTGGATACAGAAACTGTGATAGGTACCGAAAGAACATTTTCTAAGAAATCTCTTATCTTGCCCCAGTATTCTTCTAATTCAGGACATTCAGCAAACATATGGACATCGTCCGCATTTGGGTAACCACATCTCGGGCAGTTGTACGCTAAGTTGGAATATTTAGCCAGTTTTTTGGGGGTAATTTAAGCCCTATACATTGTGTACAAGTGGTTTCTTTTTAAAGCTGCTGGCTTAATTACCGCTTTTAAAACGTTAAAAGAATCATACCAAAGGTCCATAGGGGCTCCACTATCAACAATAGTAACGTTACTCCATAGTTTGCTTATCTCAGCTTCTGTTACTTCCTCATCCTCTAACATTGCTGCATACCAGAAAGATATTTGGGACTTCCACCTACCGACCCTCAGTGCTGCATCAAATTTAGGGTTAGGAGGTTTGCTATCTAGGGGTCTTTTTGACCTGGTTGCCCACCACCCAGATAACTGATAAAATTTAAACCTGGTGAGGGTTCCCCCTGTAAGGTTTGAAAGCGTGTCCCAGTTCAGAAGACGCCCATCCTCCTGCAAATCACCCCAACAGATCAACCCTGCCTGTTTCAACGGTAATGACAGGTGGTCATTTAAGCAGGCAGGAAGGCCTGGTGAGTCCCATATTGGGGCCTGCAGTGTATAATATGGTATATTCAGCTTCTTCCTCCCAAATACCCAATTTGTCAGGGCTGCCCTCAGAATCTTCAGTCTTACTTTTTAAAAAAAATTTGAATCCCCAAACTTGAAAAGAAAATGGCTAGACCCCTGTGGAATGTCTTGTAATAAGGCGGAAAATAACAAACCCATAGATGATTGGTCCATCTGGCCGGCCATTAATCTAAAATGTTTAAAATGAAACGCCTGGCAATAAAGGAGTAAGTCAGGAAACGCCAGTCCTCCCGTTTTTAAGCTTCTTCTTAATTTCTTCCAGGATATTCGGGGGCTTTTAGAGTTCCAAATAAATGTTCCCAATTTTCCTTGAAGCTTTTTAATTAAAGGTAACAGAAAAGATAATGGGATTGAATTAAATAAGAATGTAATTTTAGGAAGGATAATCATTTTCAAAAGGTTTACCCTCCCATAAATGTTTAAGGGGAGAGAGGACCAACGTTGTAATAGAGCATTAGTATCTTTTATGACTCTTTCTAGATTAATTTTCGGTATGTTTTCGATTTTCTTAACTAAATGAACACCTAAGTACCTAATTTTATTCGTGTTCCCTTCTGTTTCTACCTGCTGATTCCATTCCATTATTTCTGTTTTTTCTTTATTTATGGAATACCCGGAGATCTTGCCAAAGCCTTCTGCAAGATGTATGAGTCTAGGTATGGCTTCTACTGGGTTTGAAGTATACATCAGCAGGTCATCTGCATACAATGCAAATTTCAATTCTAAGTCCGCGATCTTAAAGGGTTTGATTACAGGATCTAATCTTAACAAACAAACAAAAGGCTCGATATACGAATCAAACAGAAGGGGCGACAGGGGGCATCCCTGACGAGTCCCTCGCGCTATAAATATCTGCTCCGTAAGGGCTGCGTTAACCAGGATTTTTGCTGTTGGGGCAAAGTATAATGACTTAACAGCGGCGATAAAGTTCTCTTGAAGGCCGAACTTTGCCGCAGTCATCAATAGGTAATCCCAGTTTACCTGGTCGAATGCCTTGGCCGCATCGACTGCTACTATAGTTAGGGGCAGATTTTTCTCTTGGGCTGTATCTATTGCTGCTACTGCTTGGAAAGTCAGCTCATTTAATTGCCTGCCTGGGATAAAACCCCTTTGGTCCATGTGTATTACCGATTTTACCACCTTGGCAAGTCTGGTTGCTAATATCCCAGCAAACACCTTGTAATCTACATTCAATAGGGATATAGATCTATAGGACTCAATCTTGCTTGGGTCTTTATTTGGCTTCAATAGCAGTGTAACTATGGCCTCGGCCCATGATCTTGGTGCCTGTCCCCCTTGTTGTAGGATCTCATTGAATAATGATGTCAGGACTACCACAATTTGTTCAAGCGCGATCTTTTATAGTTCCACCGGAAGCCCATCCGGGCCTGCTGCCTTGCCCTTTGCCATTTTTGACACCTGTGCTCTAACCTCTCCCTCCCTTATCTCAAAACCCAACATAACCCTTTCTGTATCGGATATCTCAGGGAGCGGTATATTGTGCAGCCACGCCTCTGCCTGCTGACTAGTCTGTACTGTATTCGCTCCATATAGGGACTGCATGTACTTCTTGGCTTCTTCCCTAATAAGATCATCGTCGTTTGTTGTCTCACCTGAGCTTGTCAATACTATCTTTTCCATCTGTTTTCTCGTTCTGTCCGCTCGGGCTTTCCATGCAAGGAGACACCCACACTTCTCCCCGTATGAAAAGTGTTGTAATTTGCTAACGTCCCATTTTTCCTTTAAGACTCTATCTTGTTCTGCTTGGTATTCAGCACATAAAATGTCCAGCTCCTTCTGAAGAGATGGCCAATTGAGAGACTGCTCTGCTGAAGCTCTCTGCAGTTCGATTTCTTTCTCCTTTATTTTCTGTAACCAAGTTTCCCTTTCCTTCCTCCTTAATGTATTCCTCCTTATCATACTAGAAGTCAGAATACCTCGAACACAGGCTTTATACGTTTCCCAAACTATTTGACTGCTCTCCGACCCCATTATTGAACCTGAAGAACTCCTCTGACTGTGTCCTCAGGTCCTGACTGACCTCCTCATCTAGCAACAAAGTCCGGTCTAAAGTCCATCTCCTCTGCAGTATTTTCTGCCTCAGATTGACCACCATTTCAACGGCTGAGTGGTCTGACAATATGGCCGGGATGTACGATATAGACTCCACCACTGTGAGAAGCGTTTTGTCTATCAGAAAAAAATCTATTCTTGAGTGATGGCCATACCTTCTGCTATAAAAGGAGTAGTCTCTTTTCCCTGGATTTTTATGTCTCCAAATATCTAATAAGTTAAAGTCCCGCATGATATTCTTCAACTCAGATCTTGTTTTTTTCGGGGGTGTGAATTTCACTTTAGAGGTGCGATCTAGATCCTTATCAAAAATTAAGTTGAAGTCACCACCCAAAATTATGGGACCGTCTGTCTCTATCAGGTTATACTTAAGCTTCAAAATGCCCCTGGTGCATCCAGATTAGGACCATAGTATATCCAACTTGCTTTCTGATGAAATATCTGTAAACTTAATTGATTGATGGACTATTTTAATAAAGATCACAAATAAACGGATCTTTACTAATTTCTTAATGAGAAATAAACTTTTGAAATGTCAATACAACTCTCATTATTGACTGAACTTAAATTGTTATTGATTTGAAATGTCTTAATTGCTCCTTGACTCCAAATAAACATTTCAACGATCTCTTGCACAAAGAAGAGATTATAGCGCGGGGTGGTGTCTTAGCACCAACAAGTGATTACATTTTTGGCCATTACCGCGCTATCACATTCCAAGCCGTGAGATCTAGAGAGTGGGATGTTTCATGTAGCAAATGTTTCCGAGAATCCATAGTTATAGGTAAGTAACTTGTTAATGTAAAGATGTTCGATGGACGCTTCTTTTTTGCTGGCTGAGAATTCTTCCATTTTTATTTTCTCCTACTGAACGTGAATTAACATCCAGCTGTACCGTTATTGTTACATGCTTTTATACGTTTTACATTTATAGGAGTTTAGCTAAATATCTTGCATGCCTTAAAATATGCGACCTGGTTCCTATCCTTATAATAGGTGTTGGACTGCCTACAGTATTCTCTTCATATCCCAGTTCAGATCTGTTGGGGGTTTGGATCACCTACAGAGTTTGCTGTGTTTAATAAACCAGTAAAATGGAAAATACTGCTGGATTAATTATAGTATGATTTGAGTGGTATGGCAGCCTTCAGAGAATAGATCAACAACCGAGTTCAATTGCGATTTGTTTATTTATTTTCCTTTTGAAAGAAATGCTTCCAGATGGACTTCAAATGCTTGTCGAAGATTCCTCCGAGTATACTGCGCCAGAAGATGGGAATCTGGTTTATAAACTGTTCAGTTTGGATGGAATGCTGTTGCTGGTTCGTTGCAGTGTACAGAAAGCACGGACCGACATGAAGACATTTGAAGGGAAAAGAAAAATTCGAGTAAGAAAGTCCATTTTGGGTTTTTGCATATCTTGTAGCATGGTCTATTCTATTACAAATTGCATTTGTGAAACTGTTAAAATAAAAATGTGTACTGTATAGACAGGGTCACGAATTATAAACCTTAGTAGCATTGATAGGTGTGTAAAGAGGTCATGTTGTCGCTTTTCAGAACTGATAACTAACACCATGTTCTAATTGTTGTGTTATTCCACACGGTGATGTATAGTTTTTTTTTTCCTTGGAGCAGAGGAAAAGGGCTGAACCAGTACTTCTACCCAAGCAAAACAAGCATTTGCAATGCAATAGGTCTCACATTTACGTGAATTTGAGCTATTGACATTGCAAATAATATTGCCTTTTATTTTTTTAAACATAAATAAAAGGCATTGTTATTTACAATGCCAATAGCTGACACTCTCGTAACTGCGAGACCTATTGCATTGCAAATGCTTGTTTCTTATTTATTTTTGTCAGGGCCCGGCAGCTGCACACTCCTGACAAGGCCTTTTTGTTTTTTTAAATTTAGATTTCTATAGTGCGAACTCGGCCCGAAGGTATTGGAGCGCTTTACATAAGCACCGGTTACGTTACACAAGGACACATTCACATTCAGACCTTGTCACTGGTCTTTTGCTCCACACCATTAAACAACCCCTTGTTTTATTTTATTTTTGTTTCCTTCACATTTTTTTAATTACTTTTTCAACTGCCAGTGCTAAAGAGCAGCTTCCAACTGTCTTTGTGTTGAATAAAAACCATTTTAAGATGGCTGCGATACAAATGCAAGTTTCAAAAAACTTTCTAAAACTTAACGGCAAGAAAACCGAGTTAATCGTGTTGGGTAAAAACAAAGATCTTTGGGGACCCCAACACTGGCCATCTGAAATGGGTACCCCCCCAACCCCTGTCGCGCATGCCCGCAACCTGGGAGTCATTATTGACGACTCACTCAGTCTACACCAGCAAGCAGTAAAAACTTCATCCACCTGCTTCGCCATATTGAAATGGCTTAAAAAGATCTGCTGGATGTTACCTGAAAACACCAAGAAAACAGTTGTCAACGCCCTGATCACATCCAGATTAGATTATGGCAATGCTCTGTACCTGGGGGCAAATAAAGCTACTGTCCGAAGGTTACAGTCAGTACAGAATGCAGCAGCCAGACTACTCCTGAAAATTCCCATCACTACTCCAACTACCAAATACATTAGGAAACTACACTGGTTAAAAATTGAAAATCGGGTCAAATTCAAATCCCTATGTTTCATGCACAGGATTTCCACCAATACCGCCCCAAAATACCTACAAAGCCTGATGCGCCCCTACCGTCCCTCTAGATCTCTTCGGTCCTCTACGGCAAATAATTTTGAAATCCCAAAGATCAAGTTGTCACGCATGGGTGGCAAGTCCTTTTCTTTTCTAGGACCCACACTTTGGAATTCAATGCCACACACATTGCGGTCTGAACCAAGCTACATCAAATTCAGGAAAGCCCTAAAAACATGGCTATTCAACATCTAATTCCTGTAACCGCATTGACACTGGGATCTGTCGCGCCGGGAAACCCTTTGTTGGGTAGCTGTGCGCCATATAAATGCAAACAAATAAATAAATAAATGCAAGCATATGCACACATTGGTGTCCATCACACATTGGTGGCCATCCAGAAATTATTCATTATTTTTTGGGGGAAAAATGTTTCATGGTGTCTTCTCACACATGGCAGCCATCTCAGAATTCTATTTTATGCTTTGAAAAAAAAACAAGATGTCCATACATTAATCCGCACAAATGTACATTCAAAGGCAGCCATCTAGGAATCGTTTTTAGGTTGAGACTGTAGCAGCTCGCATGCGCTGCTTTGGCGAGACTTTTAATAAGGGGCTTTAAAATGCATGTGTGGCCTATTGCATGCGGTTACCTGCACAGGCACCATCTGTTTTGAATTATCGTGCCCAGACAAGTACGCGATAATTCAATACAGAAGTCTCGCTGTGGCGCGCGCATCACTCGTGTGCTTGTTCCACCATTCCTATGGCTCTGTTTTCCTTTCTCTTGTCTCAGTGCCTCGCTGCACACCCATTTCTTTCCAAACTGCAAATGTGAAGCATTTTAGTGCTTTCATTCTGATAAAAAGTACACAAGTAGTAAACAGACCTGCATCACCAGCAGCTTAATGTATAAAAAAACATGCAGCACATTGAGTTCACTCATTCAAACAGTTCCAAATTAAAACATACCCTTTCGAAGTTCCACACGTCTGTCTAAAAATATTGTCACTTTCAGCCATTTCTCAGCTTCGTTACAAATTGTTTCATGGAAAAAGTGCACACGGTGCATAAAAAGTAAAAGCTAAAATGTTCTTTTGAATTTCGCTTGCAATTATGTTACTACTTTTGCAAAATAGACTGTTGAACTTTTAAGTGAGTTTTATTATAAGGGCATGACATCAGTTCTCGTGACATAGGTCACCCCATTCAAATCTTCTGAGCACACTCATTAAATTGCCAATAAGCAAAATGGCTACAAAATGTAGTGATTTATTAGTTCGCCACCAATGAGTCAATCAAAGGGTAAAAAATACACAAGGCACACGTGATATTGAAAGCACCGAACTCCATCACGTTAATCCAAGCACCAGTTGAGGCCTTCTTTGAGAACCGGCCCTGTGAGTACGCACAATGCAAGCGGCAGGGAGGGGCTAACTGCTTTAATCCTTCTGTGGCCAGTTGTGAGTAAGCCCTACGGGCAGGTACATGTTGCTTTCACCCCTCCTACTGATGGCCACACAGGGAAGTTTCCTCCTTGCTGTTGCATTGTGGGTACTCACAGGGGCCTGGTTTTAACAAAAAGGCTCGATTTTTAAGTCTTGCAGTGCGTTTACCTGATTCATAACTCGTCACTCTTTTCACTTCCCTCTTCCTCCTAGCCTTTAAATTTCTTTAGTAGAGGTGGGCGAGCTGCTGAAAGTTCGAGACAGGCTCCAGCCTGAAGTCTGGCTCAGCTTCATATCCTTTTCAAACCTCAAGTCCACAACAGCCTCAGCTTTCATGTGGCCTCTGCGTCTCTGCCTACCTCCCTCTACTCTACCCAGGATTTGGCGTTACACCTGAGCTGCCGAGTTTGGAACTGGGAAACGGGATTCGAGTCTCTGCAACAGTTCAACAACCTGTGATTCTAGGCAAATTACTTAATCTCCCTGTGTCTAAGAAAATATTAATGTGATCTTGTGTCATGTATCTGAAAGAGACACGTTAGTGATAGATTCCTTACCTTAGAATATCCCCAGGCGTCAGACTGGATCCGGAAATTTTTGCGTAGCAATACCCCTGCGCGTCGGTAGGCGTCGTCTGCGGCTCCGCGTCCGTCGTCGGCGTCGTTAGCGCCCGAATGACGTCGTTGGAGTACTTAGACGCCGCCCATGCACGCTGATGTCAGTTCTTTTTTCCGCGCCAGCTAGCGCAGATCCGGAGAAGCTCTACCCCCAGTCAATTTTTGACTGAATTTTTTGATCGAGCGGTACCTCATGGCCATGAGGACCCTCCCTCCTCAGTCAGTTCCCGTGGCGCCTTCGGGCCCAACGGTTCCGTCTGGAGGTCCTAACGGGTCGGGTGCTTCGGCCCGACGCTGTCGGGTGCGTCGGCCCCGGCGCCGCCGGCGACTTCGGTCTCTGCGCCGCAGGACCTCAACGGATCCGGATCCGGGGCGTCGCCGGTCGACCTTACGACCTCACCGGCGCTGTCTGTTAAAACCTAGACCGCAGTGTCAACATTATCGGCGCCATCTTGCCCCCTTTTCGAGCCCATTCGTGCGCGTAAGCGGCAGCCATTTTAGATACCATGGCCTCCCTGCCCATCGCCGACAGCCAGCGCGTCTTTCTCTCTCTCCTGATCTCGCAGGCATCCCCCCCCGCGCGCTGACAACCCCCTCTCTCACATGCCTTGGGCCATAAACCCCTCTTCAGCACAACTCTACCTCGGAACCCCATCCTGTTCCCAGCGCGACACCTCCCTTCATTCCTTTCATGATCCCGGGTCCTTTGATAAAACCCCCTTTCCTCTGTGCCCGTTTGTCTTACTCGTTCCCAGGCCGCCACCTGGCCCTGCGGATACTGTTTATTGCCACCTATACAGTAGGAAGCTTCTCCCATCAAAGGATCCACGAGTTGATCAAAAGCCCCCACCCCATGAGATCCGATCAACTACGTACATTCCGTGAATCGGCGGAATGTCCAGCTGTGCGACAATTATCACCTGTTGTGACCGGGGTGGGGACTTCAACTGTAAATGTGTGTGGGAACGGGCCTGAAGCGGGGATTCCGAGGATGTCCTTTCATACTTCAAAGCATTGCAAGAATGTGTGACATGCAATAAAGATCATAAACCTGTGTGTGTTAGAGCACCTCGAGAAGATACCCTGTTGTCTGAGTTGATGTGTTCTGCTCCGTCGGAATAAAACTTCTGTTTCCTGCCTTCCAGTCTCCAGCGCCTGCCTCTTTGTTTGGTAACTTGAGTGGGTATAGAGGCGGTTAACGCCGGGCAACTCTGAAAAAGGTCATTCGGCCCTACCTTTTTCCACAATTGGCGTCCCAAACGTGGGGCCCATCAGCGATTCGTGGATCCAATGGGAGAGGTACTGACGACAGAGTGAACGACTGCAACGATCGGGAGAGCTCCTGTCCGATAGACCCTCGTCTGACAGCCGATCATCCGAACTTCACTGGCTCTGAACAGACCTCTCTCGAGTTATCTACGGTCCTGACTGGGAACCATCAGGAGTGCCGCGAGCATCGCGAAGAATAGAGGACGATCGGGCGCTGGATTCGGAAGACAAGAAACTGTCCATGCGGTCCGGGTAAGGTCGTGTAAACACGACGAATTGCGAAATGATTGTTTGATTGTTTGGAAAATACTAGTATTACTCTTTTGTTGATTTGTTTGGAGATTCACTGTCTGCAAACGGAGAAACAACAGGCTCTCTCTCTTTGCAAGCAGTGAAGGATAGGTAACGCAGACTTTTGTCCCCGTTGTAATCCGTCGTGCCTATCTTCCTCCCCCACTGATTGATTGTTTGGCCCGAACTATTGTTCGTGGATTGTTTTCTGGAGATTCTCTGTCTGCAAACAGGGAAGAACAGGTTCTCTCTTTGCAGGTAGTGAAAGGGTAGGTAACGCAGACTTTTGTCCCCGTTGTAACCCGTCGTGCCTACTTATTCTCCCCATTGATTGTTTGATTGACCGAACATTGACTGTTCGATATTGGTTCTTTTGAGGTATTCACCGCCTGCAAACAACGAAGAATAGAAATATTCTGTCTAGTCTTTGCACGCAGTGATAAGATAGGTAGTGCAGACTTTTGTCCCCGTTGTAATCCGTCATGCCTATCTTCTCCCCACTGATTGGTAGCCTGTTTAGCCCGGACCGCTTATTAGAGATGAACCATCCAGCTCCACTAGAAGGCACCCCTAATAAGGACATGTTCATGAAGCATGGATTGATCGCTATAGCTTATAGCAAGCTGTGGCATAAATATACGAAAAAGGATCGAGAAAGTCAGTGGCCACTGATAGGATCCTTCGACGAGGATAAAATAAGCGCGCTAGAAACAGCCCTTGGGGAACACAAGACAACGCCCACTATGCTTGATAGTCTCGGCATGTGGCGCAAAGAAACCAAACAGCGTAAAAAGAGAAATGAGAGTAGGTTATGTAAATGTAAATGTATAGGCGTTTATATAGCGCACTACTTACCCGTAGGGTCCCAAGGCGCTTCGACCGCTGCGAAACCCTTCCTGGCTTCCCTGAGAGATGGTCCCTTATTGGGTATCTCCAGGGTGAGACCAGGCATCCCCGGCGGTCTGGTGGGGCCGTTAGTGAAGATGAGGCAAGCTAATGCCCAGAGTTGCCGAGTGTGTTCGCTGATCAGAGTGGGCACCGAGGCGAGAGAATTATCGAGTCCGCTGACCCTGGTCCAGAAACCTGCCGCGCCGGGAATCGAACCCTGGTCCCGGGCCGTCCTCTGCTCTCGGGTCTGCCGCCTCTAACCAGTGAGCCACACTACTTCAGTAAAGAGCTGCGAAAGGCAGCCCATTTAGCTGCTAAGAAATTAGAAGAAGAGATTAAGGAAAGAGAGGAAGCCAAACAGAAACTAGAGGTAGAGACATCAAGTCAGTGTCCGGTTAGAACGCCCTCTACGCTCTATCCTGAATTGCCCTTGAAACAGCGAGCCAACGATGATCTCCTGTTAGGTCCTCCGATCATCTACATGCCCCCTCCATATGCCCCTTCCCAACCCTTAGCACAGCACCCACCACCCCCAAGCACAGACGAGAGTAGTACCAGAGCTTCGGCCCCCGTGGTCTCTGTGCCGGCCGAACCCCTTGTATTAGATACAGCGCAAGCGACAGTGTTAGATGACCCTGAGACCCGAAAGGCTGATTCCGCAAGAACGAACAGATTAAGCAATGATGAGCGAGCAGGGATTGATAAGATAGTGAGGACATTGGTAGAAAGAAAGGAAAGTGAAGAGCACGTCACGGACATGTTCAACACGTATACAGGGAGCCACAGACGACATTTTGCCGTACGACTGTGTTATCATGTCTTGAACGGGTACGAGGACCGATATCGAGACAAAGGTCCCGAGAGCCTAACGACTCTGTATAGGAAGGTCGATATCGGGGATGAGGGCGAGTGTGATGTGACGGACCTCCTTACGCGTACGCTTGAGGTTTTCCGCCACATCACTGAACAAGAATCGGAAGCTAAACCCACGACACCCGTAGCAACCGAACCACAAACTGAGCGAGCTAGCGCCATGATGCCAATAAGAGAGGCTGCCCCTTACTGGGTTCCTCCACGAGGTCTAGGAACTCACGATGAAGCCAACCACCAAGATGCAAGAGGGAGGGTTGTGTACAACTGGGTCTACCAGCCATGGGATCGGCAAGATATTCTGACATTTCGGAAATCTCTGCCTGATTTGCGTAAAAACCCCACTGCCTTCTATACTGAATTAGGTACAGCCCTAGGTTCAACGATTATGACCCTGGCTGACATCGACTTGTTTTTCGGGTTATGTCTGCCAGCTGATGTGTGGAAGCAAATCCGGAAAGTCGACCACCTTGAGCTGTTCGGACATACCTGGTCACAACTCGATGGCATAGATAGGCAACGAGAACCTGGACAGAAACCTTTGAAACCCATTTTAGACCTCCCAGATAAAATCGTACAGAAATTGAAAACCCTGATTCCAGAAAAGAAAGTGGACTGGTCGATAGAAACGGCTTGTCGTCAGAAACCCCAGGAGGATGTATCGGACTACTTCTCCCGGTTTGAAACGGTGTTCTCTGATTACAGCGGCCAGGACATGACCACTGCAACCGGACACCATCTGTTTGTCCAGAATTATGTTAAGGGTTTGTCACCGGAGGTCTCCCAGAAACTGCAGGCCAGCGAGAGTAGTTGGGCGGCCTCCAAACCTGCGGCTATCCTTCAGATGGCCCAATATTACGAGCACCAGAAAATAAAAACGATAGAGCAACAGAGAAAAAGAAAAAAGACTTAAAAGAGAGGGTGATGATCGCACAGTTGCAAGGGGTGACTGTAGGACGAGAGCAATACAAAGGAAACTATCAGACAAATGCCCCTAGGAACGTACCTCCTAAAGACCGCACCTCGACACCCCACATTGGACGTACAGACATTAGAGAGGACCAGTGCGCCTTCTGTAACGGATTCGGCCATTGGAAATCCCAGTGCCTAGTTCTTTTTGAGATGAACAGAAATAGGGACCCCAAGGACGTAGCGGGTGGACCAAGAAATAGAGGACAGCAACGGGGGCCCGCAAATGACACGACTAACGATAGATCAAACAGACCAAATACATTTGACCGACCCAGACAGAACCAGTACCAGCAGTCTGACTGCGACGATGCCCGCGACTTCGCATAGGACTGCCATGGGCAAGGGAGGGATCCAGTCGAGCTCTATGTTGACCATTAAGGTCCTTATGTCACTGCTAAGGTCCTGGGTACAAAGTCTCCATTTCTGGTAGACACTGGCGCAACACGTAGTGCGTTATCTAAATGACTGATTCCAAGGGCACCCTTGTCTGGCTCACTTGTGACATCGATAGGTTTCGATGGAATGCCCTCCACTAACCCTTTGTCCACTCCGATCCCCTTCGACTTAGAGAACAATACTACTGACACGACGTTTTTGCTTTCTGCCAATACTCCTGACGCCATTATGGGACTTGACTTACTGAAGCATTTCCGAGCGACTATTAGATGTTCCCAAGACGGAGTTAGAGTTTTCCTGTACGACAACCCCATTCTGCTTAGACATTGCCCTTCCCGACGCATGTTTTCTATCAATGACGCTGACACGTCCCTGCTTGACACTCTGCCTCCGTATCTGTGGGCCAAGACAGACTCGGACGTAGGGCGCATGATGATTGACCCAGTGCACATCATTGTTCGACCGGACGCAATACTCCCAAAACTTCCACAATATCGGATATCGCCCGAGGGCGAGAAGGCATTGGTAAAGATTATTCAGTCACTGATAGACGCAGGAGTGGTAGAGGAAGTGGTTAGCAACGTTTGCAACAGCCCTATCTTGCCCATCATCAAGAAACAAGGAGAGGGGGATGAAAAAGCATACCGCTTCATCATTGACCTTCGAGAGATCAACAAAGTGGTTGTACCCCAGTACCCCGTGGTCTCAGACATCACCACTATCCTGACTTTGATTCCTTCTACTGCCACCACCTTCACAGTCATTGACCTCAAAAACGCATTTTTCTCTATCCCCATCCACCCAGACAGTCGATATCTCTTCGGCTTCACCCTAAAAGCCCGCTCATATAGGTTCTGCCGAGCACCCCGAGGCTGCACAGAAAGCCCCAGCATCTACAGCCAGGCCCTCAAGAGACAACTGGATCAGGTCCAGTTACCCGATGGAGTGGTGTTAATACAATACGTCGATGACATCCTTTTGGCGGCGGACACCACTCCACTAGCAGTCACCGCCACCATTCAACTCCTGCACTTCCTTGCGGAAAATGGCCACAAGGTCTCCAAAAAGAAGTTGCAATTCTGCCAACCCCAGGTCACTTACTTAGGCCACCTTCTATCCAAAGACGGAAGGAAACTTACCCCCGACCGGATCCAAACCATTCTTGAAACCCCTGTCCCAAAGACTCAGAAACAGGTCCGCTCCCTACTAGGCCTCACCTCCTTCTGTCGGCAGTGGTTGCCAAATTTCAGCCTCATTGTAAAACCACTGCTATCTCTGCTAGCTAAAGATGTCCCCTTCCCACTCCCTAGGACCCCTGAATGCCAATCCTCCTTCATAGAACTACGAGATGCCCTTTGTTCGGCTCCTGTCCTAGGCACCCCCGACTACACAAAGCCCTTCTCCCTTTACACTCACGAAAGGGAGGGGTGTGCTTTATCTGTCTTGACCCAGTCCATTGGCCCGAAGCAACGACCATGCGCTTACTTCTCTGCCACTCTTGACCCCGTAGCCAGAGCCTTGCCTGCCTGCCTTCGAGCTGTAGCTGCCGCTGCTATCTCTATCCAACAGAGTGAGGGGATCGTGCTCTCGAATTCCCTCACGGTATTAGTACCCCATGCAGTTGACACCCTCCTGAACCAAACCAAGACGCAACACCTGATGAGTGCACGACTGACTGGATACGAACTGACTCTGCTTGCACCCCACATCACCCTGAAAAGATGCACCACACTGAACCCGGCAACTTTGTTACCCCTCCCAGAGAACGATCCCAATGTGCCCCCTGTACATGACTGTGTGACCCTCACGGACGAACAGACTAGAAGTAGGGTTGGCCTCAGAGACACGGCTTTTCCTGACCCTGACGGAGAGCTGTGGGTGGACGGCTCTTGCATCAAACTCCCCGATGGCACCACTTCAGCTGCCTATGCAGTCACCACGGCCCGAACTGTTGTAGAGACAGCCCGCATTACACAACGATCTGCACAGGCAGCGGAACTGATTGCCCTGACACGAGCATGCATCCTAGCAGCAGGAACCACAGCGAACATTTACACCGATAGCCAGTATGCCTTCGGGGTGGTTCACCATTTTGGGCTCCTTTGGAAGGAAAGGGGATTCTTGACCTCACACGGCACTCCCATCTTACATGGAGATCTAGTTTCCGCCCTGATTGAAGCTGTCCTTCTCCCCAAAAGACTTGCGGTCATCAAATGCCAGGCGCACAAGAAAGTGACAGACATTATTGGACAGGGAAATGCAATAGCCGACATCACTGCTCGAACCACAGCTGAAAATAGGACGACGACACGCATGTACGTGACCAGGTCACAAGCAGAGAAATGGACCGACGCTAGGGACACTATCAGGGACATTCAAATGGCTAGCACACAACACGAATTGACTGAATGGGCACGGGTGGGATTGAAAGACGACGAAGGCTGCTGGCGGACCAAAGACACGAACAAATGGTTGCTACCTGACTCATACCTGATTCCCATACTGACTATGGCACACTCCCCTGCTCACATAGGATCAGCCCCCATGATTGAACTTGTCTGTCATTCACCAACAGGTGCTGCATGCCATCCCTGACGCTTCCAGGGGTCCCGGACACAACCTGCAAACCGGGGATTTTATCCTCATAAAGAATTTCCAGTGCGCCAAGAGTCTGGAACCCCGGTGGACGGGCCCCTGGCAAGTCCTTCTTGCCACCCGAACAGCTCTTCGAGTGGAAGGAAAGCGGACCTGGGTGCATGCGCACCATTGTAAGAAGATTCCCTCGACTCTGATGACAACCGAAGACGTGGTCACCCAGGAAGAGCTCCTGAACAAAGACCGACCATCGCTGGATTGCTACCCAGGCACAGAGACACTTGAACTTGCAAAGATTCCTGACCCTACCGTGCCATCCAAAGAAGGGTATAACCTGCGACGAAAGGAGAGAGTTTCGGCTAAGCAGACCATTGACTAAGTCATAATTCTCAGATCGGTGGCCTAACACAACAAGGGCTGTCAGGAGAGAAAGCCAGACGAAGTCTTTGGTTCTGCCCGCTACCGAGCTCCCTTGAAGGTGATGGAAGCGCCCGATAGGAAGGTGATGGAAGCGCCCGATAAGAAGATGATGGAAGCAACCGGACATCCGAAAATTCGCTACAGAAACCCAAAGACAGACAGAATCCACAGTTCAAAGACAATTGCACTTTTCATCACAATCCTTTTCTGCTTTCTCCTCATGACCACGCTCTGGATTGTGGAAGAAAATGCCCCTGCTCATGAAACATTCCTAACCACTGCGCAGCCTACTACCATGAAAGAACATTATTTGATCTAGCTCTCTCCCCAACTCGGAGAAAGGCGAAAGGAGTTTTGGAACAACTCCTTTGTGCAGCTGCTGCACCAGCACAATCTTGCCACCAATGCCACCAACTGCTGGACCTGTGGGTTGTTACCCCACGCCACTGGACATTCGATACCTTTCATCCCTTCACCCTTCTCAATTCACGGCTCCTGCCTTGCTTGGCTGATCCTCTTGCAAGAGAGCTATAAGGACAATGCCACTTCCAGCAAAACCATGACGCATTCCTTTCATGAGGTCTGGCGAAACAAAACAAAGACACATTTCTGCCCGCAGACCTCCAACAACTCTATCCACATGGACATCCCTGCTAAAGAACGAATTGAAATGCAAGTGTTCAACAATCCAACCAGACCCACCTTCTCCTACCTACGGAAACGAACAGCTGCCACTCTGACTGTGGCTCTATCTGTCATCAACGTCACAGGCCACATGTGCATAGAAGGGCTTGGGACACAACTGGTAGGCCGCAGTGCTTGCCGCTTCACCAGAACTTTGGACTCTATCGATCCACCTTCCTTTGTATCCTCTCCAAACATGTACTTCGTTTGCGGCACAAAGGCTTACACCTGGCTCCCCAAAGGCTGGGGGGCACTTGTTTTATCACCTTCATCCTTCCTCCGACCTTTGTGGCTCCAGCGAATCACCATAGACAAAAACGAGCCAAGGATATTGAACAAGCCGACTCAACAGGAGCACAGTTCCTCGATGCTATGAAGGGACTTGTTCCACTCTGGGGCCCGATGGCAAACAGCCGTGCCATCCGACATCTGACTCAGGCAGTCGAGACAACAATGAACATTACAGCTGGTATCCTTGCAAACAACACAGCCGAGCTTCAAGTGGTCCGCCTGGTGGCTCTCCAGAACCGCCTTGTTCTAGATGTGGTTCTAGCGGATCGTGGTGGAGCATGCCGCATTATTGGGTCCAGCTGCTGTATATATATTCCGGAAAATTCACCCTCAGTGTACAAGGCCATCGAACACCTCCACAGACTCTCCTCAGAAGTTCACCAGGAGCAGGAAGAATGGTCGCTTGGTGGATGGTTCTGGAGTACTGTTAAGAACTGGGGCTGGAGACTGTTTACCATTATCCTGATTCCTGTAGTTTTAATATGTAGGTTATGCTTAGGAATTCAATGCTTGCCACCTCTGTGTTCTTTATGTGCGAATTGTATTTGCCCTAAGACTTCGGACTTTGGAAAGGAACGCATGGGACCATTATATGATGCCGAGGTTAGGAATTTAATGAAGATTGACATTGAGTAGGCAAGCTGGCTAGATATGTTGAAAAGGGAGGACTGTTAAAACCTAGACCGCAGTGTCAACATTATCGGCGCCATCTTGCCCCCTTTTCGAGCCCATTCGTGCGCGTAAGCGGCAGCCATTTTAGATACCATGGCCTCCCTGCCCATTGCCAACAGCCAGCGCGTCTTTCTCTCTCTCCTGACCTCGCAGGCATCCCCCCCCGCGCGCTGACAACCCCCGCTCTCACATGCCTTGGGCCATAAACCCCTCTTCAGCACAACTCTACCTCGGAACCCCATCCTGTTCCCAGCGCGACACCTCCCTTCATTCCTTTCATGATCCCGGGTCCTTTGATAAAACCCCCTTTCCTCTGTGCCCGTTTGTCTTACTCGTTCCCAGGCCGCCACCTGGCCCTGCGGATACTGTTTATTGCCCCCTATACAGTAGGAAGCTTCTCCCATCAAAGGATCCACGAGTTGATCAAAAGCTCCCACCCCATGAGATCCGATCAACCACGTACATTCCGTGAATCGGCGGAATGTCCAGCTGTGCGACAATCATCACCTGTTGTGACCGGGGTGGGGACTTCAACTGTAAATGTGTGTGGGAACGGGCCTGAAGCGGGGATTCCGAGGATGTCCTTTCATACTTCAAAGCATTGTAAGAATGTGTGACATGCAATAAAGATCATAAACCTGTGTATAAGAGGCCAGGCCTCAGAGATGCGGTTAGAGCACCTCGAGAAGATACCCTGTTGTCTGAGTTGATGTGTTCTGCTCCGTCAGAATAAAACTTCTGTTTCCTGCCTTCCAGTCTCCAGCGCCTGCCTCTTTGTTTGGTAACTTGAGTGGGTATAGAGGCGGTTAACGCCGGGCAACTCTGAAAAAGGTCATTCGGCCCTACCTTTTTCCACATGTCCCCACAGGTGTCGCCCCCGGCGCCCGCTGTGGGTACCGTCCCCAATGTTTCCTGCGGTCCGACTCAAGCGTCGGAACAGCACCGCTGGGCGCCGATTCCGTCGGCCTTTGGAGATTTTTATCTCCATGAGGAGGCCCTGTCTACTAATCCTGGTTTACAGGACACAGGTGACGAGGAGGATTGGGAGGGGTCCGAGGACCCTCGGGCACCGGAGTGCATTCTCAACAGGACTGGACATATGAGCTTGGGAAGGCCAGTGGTATTGACACATCGCCAGACACTGGATTTGTCTCCCCTCCGACTGTGGCTTCGGAGGAGGGTTCTAGATATAGCGTAGTGTTGACGAAGGCAGCCAAGGCCTTAAACCTTGAGCTCCCTGTCGCGGCCGTGAGGTCTAACCTCCTCACTGAGGTCCTCAAACCGCAGTCAAGCTCGGCCAAGCCTCTGCTGCCGTTCAATGAGGCCTTGTGTGACGTTCTTGTGGGCACTTGGTCCAAGCCTGCCACAGGTCCGCCTGTGGATAGGAACGTGGCCAGACGCTACCGCCCCACCCTGGGCGACCCATGCTTTTTGTCCACCCATCCCACCCCCGAGAGCCTGGTCATCCAGGCCTCCAATTCCCAGACCGCATTCCCGTCGGCCCCCGTAGTCTGTTAATACCGCCTGTCTCTTGGGCCGCTACACCCACACTTTTTGGGACACGGTTGCGGACGTGCTGCCACAATGCCCGGAGGAGGTCCGGGCTAAACCCTTGCGGAGGGACGAGATGCGGCGCGTTATTTCATTCGGTGTGGGCTGGATACAATGGACACACTGGGCAGGGCGATGGCAACGACGGTGGCGGTTCGACGCCACGCCTGGTTGAGGTCCGCCAACTTCTTGGCCGATGTCCAGGCCACTCTTCTGGACATGCCGTTCGATGGCCGTCGACTCTTCGGCGACAAGGCAGACCATGCGCTGGAACGTTTCAAGGACTCCAGGGCTACGGCCAAGTCCTTGGGCCTCTCGGCCCCATGCCAGCAATCGGGTGCCTTTCGCTCCTTTCGTGGCCACGGAAAGGGCGTCCCCACACGTGCTGCCAGCCACGCGCCGCAGAATGTCCAACAGCGCGGTGGCGGCCATGGAAACCGCCGTAGCGGCGGTCGGGGACAAGGGCGAGGCCAGTCCACACCTCCCTCCACAGCACCCGCCTCAAAACCTTCCTAGTCCGAGTTTTCAGGCCCATGTGACGCCTGTGGGAGGCAGGGTTCGCCATCACCTCTCCCATGGCGCACTATCACATTGGAAAGGTGGGTGCTGCAGATCGTCCGAAGGGGCTACTCCCTCCCCTTCGAGGCGACCCCTCCATCCATGCCACTGCAATGCCACCGCGTGTCGGGGGATCACTTGCAACTTGTGCAAGAGGAAGTCACGGCCCTCTTGGCCAAGGGGGCCATCGAGCGCGTTCCTGGGCCAGAAGTAGGGTGTGGATGTTACTCCCACTACTTTCCGGTACCCAAGAAGGGCAAAGGGGGCCTACGCCCTATCTTGGACCTGCGGAACGTCAACGGCTTCCTCCGGAAGGAGAAGTTCAAGATGCTGACTTTGGCTCAGGTCCTAGCTGCCCTGGACCCGGAAGACTGGCTGGTAGCGTTGGACTTGCAGGACGCTTATTTCCACATCCCCGTCCTGCCGGCCCACCGGCGTTACCTGCGGTTCACGGTAGGCCAAGAGCACTTTCAGTTTACCGTGCTCCCCTTCGGCCTTACCAGCGCCCCACTGGTGTTCAAGAAGGTGATGGCAGTGGTCGCAGCTCATCTGCGCAGGTTAGGGGTGTCAGTCTTTCCCTACCTAGATGACTGGTTGTTGAAGGCGGGCTCGCCCCAGGCAGTCGTCAACCACCTCCAGACTACGGCCGACCTCCCGCACTTGCTGGGGTTCTCCATCAATGTGCCGAAGTCACACCTGTGTCCCTCTCAAAAGCTCCTCTTCATCGGAGCGGTTCTCGACTCGGCGCAGTTTCGGGTTTACCCGCCCGAACAGCGGGTTCGGGATATACAGGCTCTGATTCCCATCTTCCAGCCGTTTTCCCGAGTCTCGGTCAGGTTGGCGCTGCGGCTTCTGGGGCTGATGGCCTCCTGCATCCTTCTGGTGCATCACGCCAGGTGGCGGATGCGGGCTCTGCAGTGGGACCTGAAGTTTCAGTGGGCCCAGCATCAGGGCAACCTGTCCGATCATGTCTTGATCTCGGAGGGCACTGCGAAACAACTGCAGTTGTGGCTCACGGACCGCGACTGGGTCAGTGGCAGATCCCTCTCCCTACCCCACCCGGAGCACGTGGTTGTGACGGACGCGTCCCTCCAGGGATGGGGAGGCCATATGGGAGAGGCGGAGATCAGAGGCCTCTGGTCTCCGGCGGAGTCCCGACTCCATATCAACATGTTGGAGCTGCGGGCGATTCGTCTAGCATTGAAGGCACTCCTCCCCTCTGTCCGGGGGAGTGTAGTACAACTGTACTGCCTCAATTCACTAATCACACTGTCACCAGGGTAGAAGCAAGGGCAGCAATGGTTCTAAGCCCTAAGTTTAACAAGCATTGGCATAGCCAATAGGTCTTGCCTTTAGGACCTTATAAGTATTCACCCATGCAACAGTTGATGTTGTTGCACCAAGGATATTGTGCTGCATAACTAAATACTTGTAAGGTCCCAAAGGCGAGATCTCTTGGCTATGCCAATGCTTGTTTCAAAGGATATGCCAAAACAAAAACCTAAGCACTGCAAGGTCAATAGCTCTGCACCCGCAACTAAAAGGCAAGATCGAGTCATTGTAGCTTCTGTGACCCAACAAATCAAAATGGTCAGTCATCCAAGTAAATTTATTAGTTAAATATGTTCCAATGCAATGAATTTGAGAGCAATAAAAAAAAAAACATCTATTTCATTGTCGAAATCAATGAAATCTTTACTAACTAAACTGATCACAATCGGGGCACCAGTCTGAGACGGATACTGGCTGCACTCCCACCAACATTTTTGGAGAAATTACAGCTGTTTACCTTGGCTGATGGAGACCATAGTATGCTATGTTATGCCCTGGCGGTGGTCCTGTGCATGTACAAACATTTCATTGCAATGTGACTACAGTGTGTGAACACCCCATTCCCCTATCAGCACCCTCTGTGAGAATGGCTCAGCAGGAAGCTGTGACTAAATCGCATTTCAGTGAGGGGTTGAGAAGTACACATCATTAGCCCTTCCATCTGGTGGGTATGAAAGTGAGTTTGTGCTTGAAAGGAGATGAAACACCAACATCGCATTACTGCAAGAAATTAGCTTTAAATAAATGTTTACGTATTGGAAAGCGCTTTATACATGGTTTCATACGGGCAGCACTCGTTTAAGCTGCCAGTGAGTTTCATTACGAAACCAAGTACTCAATTTCGAAACCTACGTGACATAAAATACGTTTTTAAAAAAGCCAAAGTTCATTGGCATTTTTAAATTACAATTAAATGTCCTGATTTTTCAAACGTACATAGAGTGACGAGGCCACACAGAACAGTAAAAAAAGTGTGCACTTTATTTATACCTTCATATACCTACAATAAGAAATATTGGGGGTAAGGGTAACCTGCAGTGGTAGATCAGAGATGCTGAGGGGTAGGGGGAGAACAGGTTACGCGCAAGATGGACCATACTCGCAAGGCAGGAGTTTCCGTTATATGCTGGTGAATTATGGAGGGAAACGAGATGTACGAACTGCGCGCCTCATCAGCAGAGATCAGCGTAGTTCGATACAGAACTGAAGGCATAAGGTGAGCAATGTGAGACATTGTATCGCCCAGGGAAAGCATAGTTTGGAACATAGTGTGTGGGTGGGAGGGCACTATCATTTTCTGCTATGTTTACCTGCAGCCTGGTAATGCCTTGTGCATCCATCCCGCAGCACCCGGCTCCATACGTCTGTCGGGCTCAGCGAGCACCAGAAACAAAGCGCGGTCCAGCGCAAAAGTGAAAACGGCCTGACTGGCTAATTCCACAGCAAATTAATTAAATAATCAAGCGCGGTCCTGAAAGTGAAAGAGGACCGTGCTGCCGCCGGAGCATGGGTGGAACAAGCATTGATCTCTTGTCTTTATGGGGCCACGTGTTTCAAATTAGAAACACATGGCCCCATAAAGCAGGCGAGCCAGTCCGGCTCGCAGTCGAAAGTGCGTTAACCAAAAACCCTCCTTTCCAATGGCAGGCCTTCATTTAGCATAAACGGTGATGCAAGCCAATGGAAATGAGGGGAGGGGCTTAAAGCCCCCTTCTAAAATGTCCTTCATTACAAGTGTTCTGCAACGGTACATGCGAGACCTAAAAACTGAAACAAAAAAACAGAGAAAAGTTATAATGGTGAAAATGCCTCACCTGCGCAAGAGTGCCTCTTTCCATATTCAAAGGAGAAATAAAATACATTTAAAAATAAAGCCCTCTTGTCAAATATGTATTCTTGTTGAGCAAGAAAGTGGCAAAATTGCAGTTTTCAGTCTTCTAAAAAATGAACGTAAACACGCTTAAAAAGAATCCTGAGGGATAGTTCCATTTTTAGGTTTGATGAAACTGTTCATGCTCTGCTCACGTGTGCATTTCTGTGCTTTTATGTTCTTTTTTAGGTCTAGCTTTAGCTAATACCTTTTGATTTTACTAAAATTACATGTATAATATGCTTTTTTTAAAAATATGTTTATTTGCTTCAAACACAACCGAAACATAGTGATGCTGTTCATTTAGCTAATTTTGTAAGATAGTGCAAGTAATGAAGTCCATCAATATCTTACATGTTTCACATTTGCATTAACAATCAGTATCACTTAGCAATATAACCTTATCAAGGAGCACTTAATGTACTTACCCAGGAATAAGGAACACACTTACAGCTGCCTACTCCTCTTTGTTGCGCTAGAGTGTATCCCATAACATGCATATTAAACTTATGCTGACTTTTTAGCCAGCCCTATTCATCCATAGGTCTGTTTTTGTGCTATTCCTATTTTAATTCCTACCACTCTAGCATGGGCAATGGGCCAGCCACTTCAGCCATTTTGGCTAACTTCACTGCAAGTGACAGCATTCTACACTTTCACAAGGAGCACAATTATACAATTAAGTAGTTCTCTTCAGTGCCAGAGACTACTATGTCAGTGTGTGCCTTTTGAGATCAAAAAAATATTTTAACCTTTAGCCAATGGTATTTTTTATAGTAGATGAAGTCCCGCTAGCATCCACAACAATAAAGTTTTGCAAAAACCATGACGAAACACAATGAGCAGTTACAAAGCCAGTGAACGCCTGACCGGTTATCTTTGCCACTGCTTGTCTAACTTGTTCAAATAATTAATTCCAGCGGTGAGTGTAATACGATGACTGTTAAAAGGGTTTTTAATGCCTATAACGTTTCAATTAGTGGAACTGAATTGTTAAAATGTTTGATGAACAAGGATATTACCTAGCATTTATTAAGCTTTGGGTATATTTGTGTACTTTCACTGGTAAAGATTCGGATGTAGCTGGCACAGTTGACATTTTCATAAGAAGGCAGACCCTTTCTCATTCTTGCTTCCAAATTGTAATGGAAATATGAAATCCATCCCTGAGAAGAATAGCATCCAATAAATCTACCAATAAATCTACCTGATCCAAACGCTTCTTAGACTTAAAATTTAATTATCTTAAGTGATTGCTCGTTAGGTTTCAAATTCTGTTATCATTTTGCATAATGTACATTTCCATTATATCTTCATCTTTCCTTATTTAACCATATGCTGATTTGTTTGTATTAGAGAAGTTTGCAGCAGAGTTAATTTTCACATATGAATACATTTCAAACAATAGTGCCCCCATCACTGTATTTGAAGGATAGATATGCTTGCAAAGAGAATCTTCTAGTGTAATCTGGCAATATAAAACGCATTCCCAATATTTTGAACATATTTTTCTCTCTCTTCACTCGAAATCCATTTTTCTCCCTCACTCGTTATTTTGATCAACTTTGACTCCATAGTGAAGTCATTGGCAATGTACTGCTAGTAGAAATGAACAGTCAAGAAACCACATATTTATGTTCCGTTTGTAGGTGAAGACAATTCTGCAACACCCATGTAGCTTAAACCAAGGCGCAAGCAGTTCTGGGATTTGTTTAGCTACACCTATTTACTTAGAATGTTTTGCAGATAGTTGTGTGTAGTGCCGTTTGGTTTCTTTAGAGAATTGTAGACAGAACCACAGATTAGGTTCATTGGTAAAAGAAAAGGGGGAGGGTTAAAGTCCAACAGTTGAGTGAGGGCCCAGTCCAATGTTCATCGAAATCCCCAGGTGAAATGTTCAGTTAAAGTGAAGTCAGAATAATCTGCTTTAGGCACTTCTGGAGCACATGCTTGGATTGCATGCACTGCACAGTGTGGGCCCTTGAAGTACCTGGTTTATGGTCATGAATAATGTTGTCTTATTGTTGCCTCCTCGATGCTCTTGCTGAGGAAGAGACGGTTAGAGAGATGTCAATAAAGCATGTATTTTAGGGCCTTTGCATTTTCTAAGAAGAGGAGGTTTTAATCACAGAAGTGATGGACTTATCAAGAGAGGTAAATATTGTTTTCCCAGGAGGGCACGGCTGTATAGGGAGACTGGACACTTTGTATGTTTGTGCTGAACTTTTATACCAAGATCGGTTTCAGGGAGGTGAAGGAGGTTTGAATCCGAAGTAGCTAGGAAACTGAGGCGGAGGAATGGTGTTATGAGAGAGGGCATCGCTGATAATGCAAACTGCCAGCGGACTTCACCCAACCTTATGCAAAACCCAGTACCTTGCAGGATGTCATTGTGATCGAAGAAGGTGTGATAAGAACCAGCCTTTCTGTTTGGCTGACTAAACCAAGGGGCCAATAGTGATTTACCAGATGTCGACCACCACTTTCTTTCAGCATATTTAGTTTGGCTGGTATTCCACCATACAAATTTGCTGCTACTTTGGGAATTATTGAAAAGGTAAAAGTGGCCATACGTGGGCAGCTGTTCTTTTGGGAATGCCGTTGTAGTATGGAGACTTGTTTTGTGGAAATTCCTTGGCAATGGAAAATGGTAACATTAGCATACTGTGACATTGTGGTTTGATTAATGTTGACAATCCATGCCATTACGGCAACTGGTCATGGAAGCCGAAAAAGCCTGAATGTATTGGAATGTGGGTAATGTTGTCTTTGGGAGATGATAACAATTGGGCATTGTTTTTTTTGGATCACAGCCGAAACAGTTAATAAAGGTAACTGAGCATTTCAGCAACCTCCCAGTATAAATTGGTTCTCACCAGCCTCAGTTTAGTACCCAGCATCTTTATAGCATGAGACACTGCAGTGGCCCATGCACGGACTAGTACCCCTCTGGACATTGGTTTATACAGTGGTATTAAAGTTCTTTACTCCATAGGTGAGGATATTTTTCTTCAGGATAAATTCCACCTTGTGCACATTTGATTGACCCAACAACGGGGTAGAATCACACAGAGTTTGGTGTTCATGACTTTCTGTATGCCGGCTATTCCTAGGAAAGTACAGACAATCTGGCTCTGCTGTGCTTACTGTACTGGAATGCAAGCCACACTCTACAGTAGACAGCCTACACTGGGGGCGGCTCTGGCAGCAGTTGCAGAGATGCAGGTCATGAACCTGCTGTTCTGACGTTTCTGGCTGTTTCTTGGCTTCCACTTGCAACTGTATAATTGCTCAGTCCCATTTAACCTCATACCCAAACGGTACCAAAGAGTTATACTTTCATGAGTGACGGTCATAAATTGTATGGATGTCAAATGTGGGTACTAGAGCGGACAGTACCCGTGTATCAAGATCCTTGTGCAGCATAAGACTCATAGGTGTCTTACATCCTCACACTTCAACCACATCTTGGTCTGGTGGCAGTATACTTGGTGCTTCATGTCATAATTCAAGATATCAAACGTATGGCCATGAGTCTTGGGCAGCGTGAATTGTCGAGGCTAGGAACACACCTATAGAGCCTCTCTTTCATGTGATCTCTTCTCTGGGCCAATAAATCTGTGGGTAGACCTTCCGTTTGCTGTGAGATAAGACCTGTGGTAGTTTAGCAAGGACGGGCAGATGGCTCACCACTGCTCCTATTTGCTCAATCCTTGGCATTTAATTCATGGACTTTGTGCTTATCGCTTAGCCCTACCTCTGCTGCTCCCACCTTCAGGTTGTTGCAAGGCTGGTTATATCCATGCAGCCGCACACTTCAATGACACGTCTAGTACCCCTATGCTTTCCATGGTTATTACTTCCTTCATACCTCCTCCCAAAAGCGTTTAATAGCAACATTTCTGCAGGACTTCTTTTTATGGGCTGGCAAGGAGACTGGCAGTCAAATATCCTAATCCTGTTGGCTTCAGAACTTCTCAACACACACGTGTGGGTTGCGAGTCTGGTTTTCATAGTCCCTGGCACACCTATGTGTATTCCACTATGTGTGTTCTGTTTTGGGTTCAGTCTGATTTCAGCATAGTCAGTCCCTTTTTGCTATATGTTTTTGTTCTACAGATTTAGCAAGCTTAAGCTTGTAAAAGAGTGTTCCCCAATATGCACTTGTGAGTCTGCCCACCTCAGGAGAATAATGAAGCAGGAAAGGGGCATGGGCTGTCTCTTCACTTGAAAGGGGACTCTTTCTCTCATAGGATCCTGGTCTACTTCAGAAATATCCAAAGGGATTTCTTGAACTCAAACTCCTGTTGGTCAACCTCTCTCCATTCTCCATGCATGCTATCCCCACACTCACAGGACATCCAAAATGAAACCTTTTTTTCCTGACTGTACACGCACCTCTCATTTATTCTGACACATTATAGAGCAAATATACGTGCACCATCCATGTCCCGCTTGGATGGAATCTAGGATCCGAGATAGAGAAAACAGGTAAGCCTTTTTTTCTTTTTACACGGGGTGCCAATTGGCCACGTTCCTAAGGCAGGGAACAGATTAAAAGGCCGGCTCCTAAAAATATAATAGTTTGCTTCCTTTCTATCACTTCTGAACCCATTGAGAGGGCAGTAGTCCCTCTCAAATAAGAGGGGTGCACTTGGTTGTGCACCTCCAGACTACAGAGCTATTCTCAGTCTGTAGGAAGCAGAATTATTCAGTTGGGGGCAAACTGCCACACCACTATACAAAACTATTTCGATGTTAGGCAAACACTGTTTGGTCCTGTGTACTCCTTAGGAGTGCAGATCCAAGACTAAAGGCTGCTTTAGAGAATTCCCTTTAAAGAAATCCTTCAGTAAAACTCCCAAACCAATTTAGTAAAATGGAATCATAATTTATGATTAAATATGATGTACACATTGGATCATTCACTTCAAAGATATAGAGTTTCAAATTTACATTTCCTTTCCATACTTCTTTTATATTCTGTTTAGCTTCTCCTCACTACAGAAACACAACATGACTTCCAGCGTCAGGTTGCCTCTTGCCTTCAGTTAGGCCAGAGTGGAAGGATAACAGTCTGTCGCTTTGAGGGGGCTTGGCACTGGAGGGGGCGTGACTTGGCACTGGAGGGGGCGTGACTTGGCACTCCACCAAGATGGCGATTTAATTTGGCTCCGCTGGCCAGAGCAAATATCCTAAGGTGTATCCTGCTCTGCCACTCAATATCTGTCAGCATCGGAAAATGAACTGTTCACCAGCTGCCCTGCACTCAGCGGATGCGGCCAAGTCCTGCCACGGTGCCTGACAAATGAGCGCTGGAGAAAGACCTCCCATACTGGGCCTGCATTGCTGATCTGCTGCCCGTGGCTCAGACTGCCATGAGTGATGCCTCAGCAGGGCTTGTGCAGCCTTTCTGGATGCCATTGCGCAGTTTGACCTGCTTGATCTTTGGAAATCGCTACAGGGCGTGGCTCGAGAATACTCCTTCCATTTAACTGTTCATGACACCTCGTCATGGCTTGACTTTTGGGTGGGATCATTGGATGTGGTGGGTAGGACAAAGAGTTTTTCGCATCTATCAAGAACTTTGTTGACCGTTTCCCAGTGGTATTATACATAGCCTTGTCTTATGGGCATACATGCTATTGTTGTGACTCCAACCCAAAAACCTACTAGATACTGTATTTCAGGAAGATGTTTGAGCTGCCATTGAAGATTGTTATACTCAATAAGGGTTCAGTTGCCACCTTCTGGGATGCCTTGAAGATTGTCATCTGGGGTGAATGTGTAGCTAAAGGGCATGGGATCCTTAAGTCAATAAGAGGTAGACTCGCAAAGCTGGAGCAAGATCTTTGCGCCTTGGAGCTCCGATGTGAGGATGCAATGGATAATAGCCTCTTAGACCCCATGCGCTCCTTCCTACTGTAGTTTCAAGACAAGGCTGACAGGGAAGTGAAGTTTCTGTGCAAACTCTACGAGGCTAGAAAGTATGGGGAGAGCTCTAGGCCAGGGCATACTCTTGCGTTACTGCTTAAACCCAAATGCGCTGCTAACCACGTTCATAGTGAGGATACACCTGATGGGCAACCTGTATATGACCTGGTGGATATTCTACCTGAATGTTTCACCTTCTACTATCGGTTGTACACCTCTGCAGACATGACCGCTTAGCTAAGTAGACTGACCTTAGCATGGCTAGATCAGGCAGAATGAGAGCTCCTCTGCTAACCCCATCATGCTGCAGAGATTAAACATGTTAGTAAACAATTGAAAATCAGAAAGGCACCGGGAAGCTACGGCCTTCCCATTGAATTTTATAAAAGCATATGCAGAGGAGCTGACACCTCTACTATTGTCTGTCTGTGAAGAGGCTTTTTCAAATAGGACGACTGCGCTTGACAATGAGAGTCCATAATAATCTCAGTTCTTAAAAACAGCTCAACCTGCGAATACATGTGAGTCATATTGGCCCCTATCGCTTATCAATGTTGACAGTAAAATTCTTGCCAAGCTACTGGCAAACAGACTACTGCCATTGATGCCAAGATGGACCAATCCATAGCAGATAATCTTCGCTCACTTTTCGCCCTTACTTACCATCTAAACCCTGATGTACCAGTTGTCGATCGTTGGATCATCCTGCTGCCTTTACTGGCAGGCAGGGCGGATCTGATGAAAATTAATGTTTTGTCCAAGTTACTATATTTTTTTCAAAATATTTCCATTCCTTTAAATATGGCTTTTTTTCCCAATTGTGCTCTGTTATGTTTAGACTTTCCTGTGTTTAGTTTCTATTTTTGGTAAATTCTGGTGATGTTTTTTTCAGTGTTTTCCAGTGATTTCAATACCTCAAAAAAACAGTGCTTTTCAGTGGTTACCGTATTTTCCGGCGTATAAGACGACCTTTTAACCCCTTAAAATTTTCTGGGAAGTCGGGGGTCGTCTTATACGCCGGATACAAAAATTGGCGGTTTATTTCACATAGCGTGGACTTCACCCGAAGGTGTCAGACCGCTTCTCAGTTGAAAATGGTGGCGCTTAGGGAACTCCAGCACAACAACAAAGAACGTAGGCGATGGTGGCACTGTGCAACAACACAATATCAGCCCGTCGCCAGGCACTGAAAGCGGTCTTGAAAATAAATTACTTGTACAGTTACAGCCCGTCGCCAGCCAGAGGCAACTCAAACGCTGCGCAAGGTTTAAACTAAAACAAATGGCGCCGTGAGCCCTACCTAGACTGCAGCTGCACATCCCCCAGGCAGACGAGGCGCTCCTCCACGTGTGCTGATCTCTCTCTCCTTCCGTAATTCTTACGCTAATCGGAAGGAGAGGAGCGTCAGTACCACATGATCTCAGTCCATGGAGATAGAAAGGGGACTGTAGGACGTTAGGAAGTGGGGGTCGTCTTATACGCCGAATATAGCATGAAACCTACAGTTTGTCAATGAAAGTAGGGGGTCGTCTTATACGCCGGGTCGTCTTATACGCCGGAAAATACGGTACTCATTTTCTCGCCATAGAGAACAACTGAAACTGTGTTTTACCAGTGTTTATGGAATGCTTTACTTTTATTATTGCTTGCTTTCTTCATTGATGCATGGTATATAGACAGTGTATGCACAGTGTATATGAGGTCCAAATACATTTTTAGAAGTCAAACTTATTGTAGTACACTATACAATATTTCTTCAGTGAGCCTTTGGTAATTCGCGCTCTCTCTTTCCTTCCCATGTAAACTTTTATTTCTGAAAAGGCGCTCTCGACATTGGCACTTGAGACTGGCAACGCCAAAACAGCCAGTACACAATTTGCCAACTCTGGCCACTAACGTAGCTTTCCATGCCAATACTGGTGCACCTTTAGGTTGACATTCTCTGGGACAGGTTCTGCAAATTATGCGTTGAACTGGGTGCATATGCCCTCAGGGGTATTAAAGCAGTCAAAAATGAAGCTGTACTTTTCAAAGTTTGCAGAAAATTCACCTTTATGGAAGACATCTACCACATGTGCAGAGCACCACAGTGAGGCTTCATTGACTTCAAACGCCATGGTTGGTGAAGGGACATTTCTATGCATCCTTGCTAGCCATTTCTCATTCATTGTAAAATACAAATTCCTGAATTGGTCCTCAAGACTTCTTTGCTTACCAAGTGGCAAGCATTCTAACAGGGAACATGTTGCAGTGCCAAAGTCACTAAAAGTGTCGCATAGGCTACTCTCGAGGAGATGTTTCACATCTAAACCAATTCTGCAGAACACTTAGTAGACAAGGGTGTTTTTAGACTCTAGTTTTTGGATTATGTCCACTACAGCAGTCGTGTTTTACTCAAAAAATCTAAAAATGCAGTAGAATGTACGTTTTTCACATCACTATCAATATCCACCCAAAGATCCTCACATTTCTTGCCTTTTGCATCATCAATAAACAAAAAATCAGTAAACGTTTGCCACATAGATAATATTGCATTCACGGCCTCTAGGACTGAGAACCACCGACTAAATGACACAGTTGGGATGACTTTCTTTGCTGCCACACAAAATGAGAAATATTTGTGTTTTAGTTCCCGCTTACAACGAAACAGTGCACCTGAATGGACTACAAAATCGATAGCATTCTTCATTAACTCAGAAGATTGTAAAGATGCTTTCAGTATACCTTCTAGCAAGGATCTCTTACAGCAGAGCTTTCCAAAGTATGTGTCGCGACACGGTACTGTGTCGCCTGACATGTGTGGGTGTGTCGCGCGACGGTGCTCTCTAATCGAGCATGTACGTCTGTCTTATATCTTTAAGACAGATGTGCATGCTTGATAAGAAGTACGTACATTCTCGTGCATCAGGACGTCCGCACCGCATACTTTGGAAAGCTCTGCACGTTTTTTGTATCAGACAAAGAGACTGCATGCCCCGCTTTCTCACTTTCTGTGTGCTAGCGAGTGTTTGCATTGCCGACTCCGAAGACAGTAGGCATTTATGCCTCTGGTAGGCTCCTAGACTGACAAGGCCTCTGCTTCTTCGAGGCAATGATTACTTTAGGCACAAAACTGATCCTAGATTGTGGTGCAGGTATTTGTAAAATATCCAAGATTCTTAAAGGTTGACTTTCTGCTCCAAAACTGTGTTCCGTCTTGCAGCATTCATCGACAGCAGGTACCCAGTCGTGCTTGGTGCTACTAAGTTTGCTTGGGGACTGCTTGTATTTTTTTGTAAGGTGTTTTCACTATGGTGCCAACATTTTAAGGAGCTGCAAGGCAGAGTGGAGTTTCAGAACAGAGAGTTCATCTTTCAGATTTAGAAACTTGGATAACTTACAAATATCTTTACCTCAATCTAGGAACAGTTTTTTGTCTGGCCGACCTCGACCCATGCCCTTCAGGTGTAAGACGCTTGTTCCCCAAAGTGTTATTCGTGTGTTGTTGTCGGGACATGCCAACAACAAAGCCCCTTAATGTTTTGGCATTCAGCTTACTGGCCCAGCACCATCTGCCCACTTTAGGTGCTACAGGATTTGGTGTGGGAGTGAATGGTCTTTTCTTTGATATCTTTTAATACTATCAAAATCTGTAACTGCTGGGCCCGCCTGCGTCGGTGCCAACCTATAGCGGAGTTTGCCGGACAGTGAGAAAGCAGCTTATACCCAGATAAGGGCACAATACTACTGCTCCCTTCTGGCGAGAAACATGGGCAATATTTTCACAAAAACAAGGGAACCCAAAAGGTATATCATAGGGACCTTGGGCAGTATCAATTTACAAAAGACAATGGTCCCTATATGTGGACAGAATCGAAAAAAATAATAATCATACACCTAATAAGTAGTATGTTTCTTTGTCCAGCCGGACAAGAATTTTATTTTAAATGATCAAGTTCATAGAGAGAGTTTTAAGACCAAGATAACAAGTGGGCACAGCCGTGACCCACAACATTTAAGACAAAACAACAAAGAAATCGCCAAAAAGGCAAAGCGAAAATCTGTCTGTATACTATTGTTCAGTGCTACAGACTCAATCTCTTAAACATAACCATACCATTGCGTCAAACAATATAGCATTCATCATATTGCATATGGGGTTTTTTGTCGACGACGTTTCTATGCCTTTTTAAATTATGGCATCCTCCTCAGGACAAGAATTATCAGCATTATTGTTTTGTTCAACAATTATTAACACAATGCCTATTATCGCATTACTTTACATGAAGGAAATGGGAGGGAAGGGGGAAGGAAAAACAGAAATTGTATATAAGTATCAGCATGTAAGGAACAATTTTAAAAACAGGAATGACATGAGAATTGCGGCGAGTGAAAAACCATGCATATAGCTGAGTGGAGTCGATAATCGGCGAGTGAAGGGGAGTCCCGGGTCTCTATTAAGATCAATAGCAAGTGAGGGTGGAAAATACTAGTCACGATTACCCGATCGTTCCGGTGATGAAAAGGCTAAGTCGTGACTTGCGGGAAAAATTACTGTGGCTAAGTTCATGGAAGTGTCAATAATCACGGGCGATGGTACGTCGTGAATTGCGTGAAACATTTTTTGGCTAAGTCATTGCTTTGGCAATAATCGCGGGCGGTGGCAGGAGAAGAAACCTACATGTCAGTTTACTTGCTGGTTGTCTCGTTCTGGGTTATTGAGGAGAAACCGCGGGGCTAATGGCATTCTGAGGAAAGAAAAATGTGACGTTAACGGTACCGGTCTATGAATAAGGCGGGGTGCCGGATCGAGGGTGAAGGACACAGTTACCTTTCAAAACAATTCCGGGGCTTCCATCAAGGTTGTATGGAAACGCCAGGAGTGGAGCGCGATAGCTCAATCTGAAAGGGAGCGGGCGGTTAGATACTTGCATGTAAAAGTATCAGGGTGCTCCAAACAGAGTTACCCGCTGGCGAGATTCACTTACTTGTATTGGCAGGAGCACTGTGGCTAATACGGGAGTCCGATGGAAGTGAACTTCCGAGCAACCATGCGAACTAGCTAATCAACCCTCATGGTCTCTAGAAATCGATGATGGACTTACTGTGACTAGGTGGAGCAGTGCGGCGGCCATATTGGAGTGGTGATAGCCACATGGTCTCTAAAAATCGATGATGGACTTACTGTGACTAGTGCGGCGACCATATTGGAGTGGTGAAGGGGATCAGTGTGATTGTGTATAACTAATGATGCAGCATGCGTTAACCGCAATATGTGACTTCTTTAAAAAAACAGTTTAAATGATAGAAATGACATATAACTGAGATTACAATAAGGAGGTCCAGTCCTCAAGACGATTAAGGCCTTTTCTGATACTGTCAGTTTTTAGAATCCAATGCAGTTCCTCTTTATTCAGCAATTGGGATAGATCCGCTCCTCTTGGAGGTGGTTTGATGATAGAAACAACTGTCCAAAGTAATTCATCTTCGCTGTGGCCTTTTTCGTGGAAATGTTCAACTAGTGGTGCATTGCCCGTGTTACACCGGATCCTGCTTCGGTGTTGGCCAATTCTTAGTTTTACTTTCTGACTTGTCTGCCCTAAATAAATAAGCATGCAGGGACAGAAAATTGCATATACCAAATTTACAGAGTTACAGTTGGAAAAGTATCTTCGGTCAAATTTGATCAATAGTAGAGCCACAATAAATGCAATTCCCACATTTAGAATGGCCAGTTAAAGGTGGGAGACCCCATGCATCATTTATAGTCGTTTTTAGGGGTTGTATAGGCAGAGATGCTCTTACTAGGTGGTCTTTGATGTTTTTGGCCCGCTTGAAAGCGAACATTGGACGTTCTAGTGTCAGTTGACCAGCATTGAGGACTGGCCAGTGCTTGAGCACACTCTTTCTGATAGCATTGGAGGCTGGGGAAAATGTGGTGACACAAATGAGTCTATTCTGATCTTTTTTCTCCTTCGGTTCCAGGAGGGTTTCCCTTGGGCAATACCAGGCTCTTTTTAAAGAGCGGCGCACTAGCTTACGAGGGTAACCTCTGTTCCTAAGTTTGCAGCTGAGGGTTTTAGCTTCAGTAAAATAATCCTCCTTGAAATAGCAGTTGCGCCTAATGCGTAGGAACTGGTAGAAAGGCAGGGAATCACGCAAAGCTCTTGGGTGATGGCTACTGTACTCAAGAAGAGTGTTGCGTTCAGTAGGTTTTCGGTGTAGAGTGGTGGTGAGGCGACCTTCTGTTTTTTTTATTTCTAGATCTAAGAATGGGATACTCTCTTTACTGGTGGATAAGGTATATTTGAGGCCTCCACTGTTGTTGTTGAGCCAGTGTTGAAAAAGTGTGAGGTTATCAAGTGATTCAGTCCAAAGTAGAAAAATGTCGTCAATGTAACGTTTCCACAATGTGATACCATTGTGGAAAGGATTGGACACATTCAAAATACTGTTGGTCTCTAAATGATCCATGTACAGAATGGCCAGGTTAGGTGCAAAAATTTCTCCCATGGAGGTACCCCTAACCTGGCCATAAAACTGTCCTTCGAAAAGAAAAAAGTTCTTAGTCAGGCAAATTTCCAGTAACTGGAGGATAAAGTTAGATGGGACACTGTGAGGGCGTGTTCGTGTCTCTAACACCCCTTCAATCACACGAAGAGATTCGTATTGGGGGATGTTAGTATAAAGTGATTCCACATCCAGCGTGCTCATGGTGCTGGATGTGGGATCAAATGGATAGTCTTCGATCATATTAATCATAGCCATACTGTCTTTGATATAGCATGTGGTTCTGGTACAAATGGCTTGATAAAGAAGTCTATATAGTGGCCCAATGGTTCGAGGACTGAACCACACCCAGATACTATGGGGCGGCCTGGTGGAGATTGTGGGTTTTTATGCACTTTCGGGAGGCAGTAGATCACAGGGATGTGGGGAGATTTAGTATTAAGGAAATCAAATTCCTTTTTAGATAGGAAGCCTAGGTCAAGTGCCTCTGAAGTGGCTTTAGTAATCATGTCCTGAATCTCTGCAGTGGGGTTGCGAGGAAGTTTACAATAGTGCTCATGGTTGCTCAGTTGACGCATTATTTCATCTTTATACAGGTTGATATCTTGGATCACGATGCCTCCGCCTTTGTCGGCAGGTTTTATTATTAATGACTGGTTGTTTTTCAAGGAGGCAATGGCTTTTTTCTCTTCTATCGTGATGTTATAAGGTATACAGGAACTCTTGTTTTCCAGATCAGTAAGGTCTTTCAGGATTAGTTATTCAAAAGTTGGTATCTCTGGCGGGATCATGCCAGTGGTAGGGAAAAATTTAGATGGTGGTTTGAATGGAGTGTTACCAGGTTTAGAAGGAGAGGGATTCAAAAGGAAATAGCTATGGAGGCGGATTTTCCTAAAGAACCGTAATAATTCCATCTGTATATCTTGAAAATTGGGGCGTACTGTGGGAACAAATGACAGGCCTCTGCTCAATAACGAGACTTCAGTACTGGACAGGATATGTTCAGTGAGGTTAAAGATGGGCAAGAGACCGGTCTCTAAGTCAGTGCTGATATCATTGGGAGTATGATCTGATGATGTTACCATTGGTAATGCTGTCTGCGTGTGAAACCTTCGCCTGGGGGGTTTACTGGTTTTTTCCATGTCGAGGGTTGCTTTCCTCTGCCCCTTGGTTGACCCCGACCCCCTTCTAAAAAAGGACGGTAAACATGGGCAAGCCAGAAAAAAATCAGTCCAAGCTGCAATTCGAACAGCAGCGGAAAGCCCCGGAAATGTCCACTGATCCACCCAATCTGGGCCAGCCGAACACATCTGCAGCTGTCTTGCCACCATCGGCGGATGTGCAAGTATGTTCACGACAATACAGTCTACCCTTGCCAGCATTGATGGGAAAATAGACTCCCTTGCATACCGCGTAGACCGCATGTCCGAAAGGCTGGACAAACACAGAACGTAGAATTTCTGACGATGAAGATGCAGCGCAACAATTCGAGCTGAAACAGCAGGCGCGCCCGTCCGCGCTCCAGAGGCGCTTGGCGCTGGACGTGCTGCCCGTGTCGCCCACGGTGAAGGTCGTTTAGTGTATGACAAAGAGCAACTGTTGGGACTAAACAAGGTAAAGGAGATAGAGACCCCGGTTATGGTGGAAATGTTGGGTAGCATACTTACGGCAGGATTGATCAACAGCCGGTCCCTTGTTAAACACTCATCTGAGGTATTGAGCTTGATTGAGGATATGGGCCTTGATGTCTTGTTTCTTTCGGAAACCTGGTCTCATGCTGAATCCACGGTCGAGCTAGGTAATGCATGTCCGACTGGGTATAAAATTCTCCACAAACCAAGAACTAGCGGCAGAGGTGGGGGAGTCGGGATGATTTTTAGGGAGGAATTGGACTTTTGAGTCCTGCAGGTGGATGAGGTAGTGGGGATGGAAATGTTGGGTTTTTCCCTCTACTCTCCCAGTGGAAACCTCCTCACAGGATTGGTGTGCTATTGGCCGCCAGGAGGGGCCACAGATTTTTGTAGCCTGTTTGATGTATTACGAATCTCACATTGGCTCACTCCAATATGATTATTTTGGGCGACTTCAATCTTTGGGAAGATGGGAATTTCAACTGCCATTTACGCGATCTGAAGCTGACCTGCGCTAACTCACATCTCTCCCAGTTGGTGGTGGATCCCACACATCAAAGGGGGCACACCCTTGATCTGTTATTCTCCAACCAGCCCACAACCAGAATTTTGAGTATTACCCCTCAGACTTGGACCGATCACTACCTTATCCAGTTTGTTACTGGGCTGCTATATTCTGGAATGGGGACAGGTCAGAAAAGGGCTTATAGGAGAGGCCGGGAATGGGCTAAGTTTGAGCGGCTTGGCCTTACCGCTTTGGAACCGGGTGTTACCCTCTTCTCAGCGACTTTGTCTGTCGATGATAACTACAATATGTTCTCTAATTATATGGGACACACTTTGGATCAAGTTATCCCCATAAAAGATATAAAGATCAAAAGTAGAATCTCGGCACCGTGGTACTGCGAGGAGCTTAAACAGCTCCGCGCGCTCCGAAAAAAGGCGGAAAGGAAGTGGAGGCATCACTATGCCGAGGAAGATAAAAAAGTTCTTCGACAGGTACAACTGCAGTATAAAGAACAAATCCGTAGGGCCAAGGCAGATTTTTATGCCAACTGTATTATTCAGGCGCCCAATGAGACTCAAGCCCTACTTAAAATAGTTAAAGATCTTTCGACCCCCACGTGCTTAGAAAATAAAATTGTGGCATCCCAAACATTATGTGATGACATCAACCAACACTTTCAGGATAAGATCGCAAGTATCGTGAACAACCTGCAAGAAAATGCTAACATTACACCACCTAATCCCGACCTTCTGGCCCAGGACGAGCCGCTTTTGCCGGTCTATCTGGATAACTTCCAGACGTTAACTGTTACGGCCTTTGACAACTTAGGTGACAAGGTCTCCTCCGGCTCTCCCCTGGATCCGTTTCCCCATAAAATTTGGAAATCCTTAGGGAGTAGCACCTTTCCTTGGCTGAGGCAGATTTGCAACTGAAATTTTTAAATTAGCGGTGGTGTCCCCACTGATTAAAAAGCCTTCTTTGGACCCATCAGTACCTGCTAATTTCAGGCCCATCTCCCTCCTCCCTTATCCGGTGAAGATTCTGGAGAAAGCAGTCAGCAGGACTTTATCCTGCTTTCTGGAGGAGAATCTTCTACTGGATAAAGATCAATTTGGCTTCCGTCCGGGGCACGGGACTGAGTCTGCCCTGACTACAATGATGGATAACCTACGTATGCAGGCCGACAGTGGGAATGTTACTATTTTAGTACTTCTTGACATGTCAGCCCCATTCGATACGGTAAACCATCTTGTACTGACGGAGAGTCTGAGGAGGTTGGGAGTGAGAGGCCGGGCACTACTCTGGCTCCAGTCCTATTTGGAGGGTCGCCAGCAGGTCGTAACCCTTGCAACTTTCTCCTCTGCTAAATCCACCGTGGCTCATGGGGTGCCGCAGGGCTCTGCAATAAGCCCTATTCTTTTTAATGTTTATTTGCAGCCCCTGTTCTCTATTATTAAATCCTTCGGAGTCAGCCTAGTCAACTACGCCGACGATACACAGCTGGCCTTCTCCTTGGAAGGGGACCATGCAATATCGATGAAGGTATTCCAGCAATGTATGCGGCAGACATCGGACTGTCTTCGAAGGAACTCCCTACAATTTAATAGTGGAAAGACGGAGATGTTCTGCTCTGTAGGCAGGATATCTAGATCATTGCCGGGTGATTTCAGACTCCTACCAGAGGAGGATTTGCTCATCCCGATTGGGAAGGTCTGCAACCTGGTGGTATTGTTCGATGCTGATCTCCAGATGGAATCACAGGCTAATAAAACTGCGAGTGTCTGCTTTACCCTGATCCGCATGTTGCGCAAAATACTCCCCTTAATGCCTTCCGGGAACCGCACCTTGGTGGTGAGCAGCATTGTGGGCAGCAGGCTGGACTACTGCAATGCCCTTTATTTGGAAGCCCCTGGTTACATCTTTCAAGGCTTGCAAAGAATCCAGTCTGCGGCAGCAAAATTAGCTCTTGGTAGGCCACGGCGCTGCGGGAGCTCCACTGGCTACCTGTCAGGAAAAGGGTACACTTTAAAGCTCTGTGTATGGTCTTCCGTGCGGTGCACGAACTTGGCCCGGTCCCCCTGCAGGACAGGTTCAAATGGTATCTTCCAACAAGGCAGCTTCGTTCTTCTAGCACTGGCCTGCTGGCAACTCCTCGGTTTAAGAGGGCTAGGCTTGGAGGTAGGGCTTTAAGTAGGGTTGGAGCGCGTCTTTGGAACGAGCTCCCCCAGAACCTTAGATTAGCAAGCTCTCTGTTAGAATTCCGCAGGAATCTAAAGACCTGGCTCTATCCCACGGTCTAGTCTGTGTCCCTACACTCTGTGCGACCTGCTCCATTCTGGTCACGGCCTGCTCTCTGTTCTTAAGCGCCAGGATGCCCGTGGGGCGACAGTATGCGCTATATAAAAGCTTCAATCAATCAATCAACACAAAAAAGTGGACAAGGACATGCAAAGCCTTATGGCTAAAACAGAGGATTTGGAAGCAAGGTTGCGACGTTGCAACCTGCGCATTATGGGAGTTGCAGAGACGACACAGACCGGAAATATGGAAAAATACGTTGAGACGCTGCTTCTCGCAACTCTCGGTAAAGACACCTTCTCTTCAGTTTTCATTGTGGAACGAGCGCAGCGCTCTCTTGCACCATTGTCAGCACCTGGGGCAAGACCCCGCCCTATAATTGCAAAAATTCTAAATTACAGGAATAGAGATGCAGCCCTCTGAAAGGCCCGGGAGTTGGTGAACAATCAATCATGAAGGTATGACCATCTCTCTCTATCCAGACTTTACGTCCCAAGTCCAGGAGGCCAGGAAACGGTACATGGACGTGAAAAAGAAACTGAAAGACAATAACATTTCCTATGCCATGCTCTACCCTGCCCACTTAAAAATCACGATTGATGGGAAAAGCTTAATATGTAATGCTCCGCAGGAAGTACTGAAATTCCTCCAACTAAATCATCCACACGTCCTCCGGCGGAAATTCCCACGTGGACAGCACGCTGAGATGGATCCCCCATCTGATGCTAAATAAGTGGTTTCCTTCATGTGTATATGGCTTGCGGTGGTGGCTCTACGCCGCGCTCTTTTTTGATAGAACTATTCACTGTATCCTTCATTATTGAATTTAATACTTGTTAGTGTGGAAATGTAAATCAGCATGCATATGATGTCGCTGTAATGTATGTTTCATTATCCATAGATGTGCTTCGGACCTACCTAGAGGCCTTTAGTGTTAACACTCACAGGTTACCGTGATTAAGGCTTGATCCCCCAGCGATACTCTTGCTGGGGTTGTTAGCAGGCTACTGACCCCCCCACCCCTGTATGAACCACACTGTTTATTCGTTCTGTTTTTTGGTTACAGGATCTGGGCTTTGTCATGATTGGGATGGCGAAGAGGGTAGGGGATGGGAGGGGTGTTTTTACCCTGTTGTTCCTGGTCACTGAACTCATATGGTTGAAGATCCATGTATGCACACAAGTGCCCAAAATACTCAGAATATGTCTATTTTACGTTGCAATGTCACAATGGCTGTTGCTAAACCCCTGAAATTTCTAACGTGGAACGTCCGTGGCTTGAATAGCCCCAAAAAAATAAGGGAGGTCTTTGCATATTAAGACAGACATTCAATTGACGTGGCACTTCTGCAAGAGACACACTTGCTTCCCGGTAAGGCGATTAAACTAGGTTACAAATAGTCTGATCACTCGGTATCAGCCACCTACTCGTCCTTTGCACGAGCCGTCTCGACCATCTTACACAGAGGTACACAGTTTAGATCAAACTCACATTGACCCACGAGGCAGATATGTTATTGTGACGGGCATGCTCAGGGGCACTAGGGTGGGTATTGTGAATGTGTACGGGCCTAATATAGATGACCCAGATTTTTTTGTAACCCTTTTTACCAAAATACGTAGCCTGCCACCATTGGACTTAATATGGGGGGGGGCGACCTGAATGTAGCTCTTAACCCTCAACTGGATAGATCTCCTGATACCACTGAACACCACAAACGTGCACTTTCGGCTTTACTCAATGGTATGGCGGAATTCCGATTTCATGACGTATGGCGAGAAAGCCATCCTACTGAACGAGAGAGCACACACTCCTCCATGGTACATAACAGCTGGTCTCGGCTGGATTATTGGCTGTTAACGGACCACGCGTCCACTTGGGCTATGGAAATTGCACTCCTTCCCAAAACACTGTCGGACCACAAACCAGTCGCCTTTATCACTACACATTCCTACATACACACCCCCTCCATTTGTCTGGCGCTTCAAGGCCACGGCTCTGTTAGACCCCCTTTACAAGGACGCAATACACACTGCAATAGAAGACTTCTTTGCGAATAATACCCACTATGCAGAAAGTGCAGGTACGCTCTGGGAAGCGTTTAAGGCAACACTAAGAGGTATCTGTCTATGTACGACTGCTGGTATCTTAAAAGGCATTAGAACACAATTAAAAAATTGTGAGGATGGTATACATTTATTGGAAACTGAATATGAGGACACCCATATCGCTGTCACGTTAGGCAGCCTGCATGCTGAGGTGACCCGTTATAATGACCTAGCAGACGATGAAATGAAGTACACATCCCAACGTCACGCAGCACGCAAACTAGGTGAGGGGGGTAGACCGGGCCGTATACTGGCACAGAAGATGCGCACAGAACATAAACAACACATTGTCACGCAGATAGAGGATGATACAGGACAGATGACACTCAGGGGATATTGACCACATTTGTGAAAACATACAGGGACTTCTACACCACGCAACACACAGCCACCGAGCCTGAGATCTTGTAGTATGTAGAAGATATAGCACTGGTATGGCTGTCAGATTATTATCTTGAATACCTAGTTCAGCCAATAACGGAGGAGGAAACCCAACGAGCCATAAAAGCATTACCTAACGGTAAAGCACCAGGCCCGGATGGGTTCACAGGTGAATTCTATAAGACATATTCAGACCTTGTGACACCACATCTCCTTGCAATGTATGATGAAGCCTATAACAATAAGCTCCTTCCCCAGACACTACGTGAGGCGCTTATAGTAGCGCTGCTAAAAACAGACAAATGTCCCACAAAGGCGGACCCCTACCGGCCATTATCATTAATAAATACAAGTCAAGATACTAGCGAAGATTATTGCCACGAGGCTGCAGCCGCTCATGTCCACAATCATCCTCCCCGATCTTTATCCCTGGCAGATCCACCACACATAACTTACGCACAATTTTTTCCCTACTGCACCAGCTGAATCCAGACTTACAGGCGGTGGCGGTCTTCTTGGATGCCGCCAAGGCCTTCGACTCCGTTGGATGGGCCTATATGTTCACGATATTGCGGCGAATTGGACCCCCCAAGGCTGGATCTCCCTCTTATGCACCAAACCTACAGCGCGTGTTAAAGTAAATAGATATATTTCGGATAGCATACATATACAACGTGGCACTAGACAAGGCTGCCCATTATCCCCTCTCTTATTCTCAATAGCGTTAGAACCCCTCGCATGCAAAATACGTCAGCACTACGCACATACAGCCCTAAGATTTCAGCTGCGACCTGTCAGCTTATCACTATATGCCGATGATATGGTCCTATTTCTTCGAGACCCCGAGGATAACTTATCGCCATTACTACGTGAATACGTGAAGTTCGGGCGGCAATCAGGACTGCAGATAACCTGGAGTAAATCCGCAGTTATGCGCCTGACTGAGAATACAAAAGACCCGCAAATGGACTCTCCTTTTGCTTGGCAAGAGGAGCCGATTAAGTACTTGGGGACATGGGTCCATAGGGATACTGAACTAGTACTTAGACAGATTTATGGAGTCGTGATCGACCACTTAGAAACACAAATAGCTAGATGGCCCACATTTCCTCTCTTGTTAGCAGACCTCATTGTCCTAATAAAAATGGTAATATTACCAAAATTACTATACCTCTTTATTAATATACCGATAACACCTCTGTCCGCAATCTTTGCCAGAATCCGAACGAATCTTATAAATTTAATATGGGCTGGTAAGCAAGCCCGAGTAAGCCTCCAAATGCTATCCCTGCCTTACAACATGGGCGGCTTTGCAGTACCAGACGTGTGTTAATATTATCTGTGTTCCCAGGCACACTTTGCATATTACTGGTACCACCCGGTTCAATATTTACCGCACCTAGCAGTAGAAGATGGTGATGCACGCCCCATACCGTTAACAAGCATACTTGCACACAATCGTCCCCACCTACGTCCACAGGAGATAAACACGATACGAACCAGCTCTCAGGCCTGGCACCGAATCAGTCAACTGGCTAAAAAAAACAATATATGCCCCCAACTTCCAGCTAGCCAATCACCCGAGTTATCAGTGACACAAGAAAAAAACAGCATTACACTACTAGCACAAATTGGCATCAGTCAGATGGGGGATTTGTACCCTAATGGCAATTTCATAACACCTGATGACCTATCTACGTAAGTAACCAATCGCTGCTCTTTCGGTTCCTGTATCACAGGCTCAGAGCTGCCATCCGGGTGTTATACCCCTCCTTCCCTGCTGAACCGCCTACCTTACAACCACTACAAACCTTAATAACCACCACTACTCACCTGCATATAATCTCGCAACTGTACAGGTTGGTGCAATCAGAAATAAGTGCTGACACGCAGAAAGCTCGTGACAAATGGAGTACACTATTAGATAACCCTCTCACAGATGAAGACTGGACAAACTGCTGCACACTGATTACGTTGCTCACCCCTAATGGTAACCTTCGCTTAATTCATTATAAATATATGCACCAAATATGCCATACCCCGGCCCGATTATATAAATATGGTTTGAAGGACAATACTTACTGTAAAAGATGTGGGGCTGGTGAAGCTGACTTTGCACATCTGGCATGGAATTGCGGGAGGGTGAGGAAATATTGGGAGGATGTGGTTGGTCACTTGGGTTTGATGGTGCTCTGTACATTGCCCTGCACGCCGCGACTCTGTTTGCTGGGTCTGGATGTACCATTGCGGTCCGTGAAGAAGAAACTAGTGGTAATAATTCTGTTGCTAGCCAAGAGGAGAGTGGCAATGCACTGGGAAAGTAAAAGTGTCCCCACGGTGGACAACTGGATATTGGATTCAATATTCTGTAGAGACAATTTTTTAATGTATGCGGAAGAACTACCTACTGCTTCCAAACCATCAGATATTGGGAAGCCCCTTACTGGTTATTTACGTGAACACCCTGATTTGCTTAGGACGGACCATTGATTTTTTCTTTTCTGCTGTATTAATTGCTTTACATGCTGTTGTTTTGGACTGTGATTGCTCAATTTTGTGATACAGGGTACTGTGTAGTATGGATCTTCTTACTACGATACGCACCATACGATTGTAGTATGATGTGACCGTTGTTATGTTTTTTCTTGATAAAAACCAATAAATAAAATAAAATTAAAATAAAAAAAGAGTATAAGTACTGCTATGCTCATTGTTTTTAAATTTCTGATTTGTGCTAACTCTTTTTGTCCATATGCGCTTTCTTATCCCCTAGCCCATCTACGACTTTTTTTTGCCTTTCTCCTTCCCTCCTAATGTCCTGGTAGTGCTGAATTATGTATTTTGAAGTGCACCTGTGGGCAATTAACAGTGCCATTTATGTAGTACTCGTCTTGGTGTTTGTGAAACTGTATATTCGTGGCATGTGTAGCTGTAGGTACACCTATTGGCTACTCTCCTTCCATCTGGTGTTGGGCTCGGACTTGTGCAACTTCTTTTTCTTTAAAGAAGTCTTTAAATCACAAGATCTAGTGACTCCACATATTGCTGGTAATGTGCACACGCATAGGCTCTATTGCTAGATGATTTTTTTGTCCGCAGTGTGGTTCAGACATGTTCTCACCAAGCCACAGGTCCATGCCTTGTAGTGTTATTTGGATCCTCGAGGCTTGTCTGTGCAACAATTGTGGCTTCATCTAGAAGGTTTGGTTCCACAACCAAGACTTCTCTGTATGCTGTTCAGGGTTTCGGTCCCTTCATGGCCTTCTCTGCAGCTCGATGTCTGAGAAATTCTCATCTGTGATGGAAAGGACTCTATTCCGTAAACACCCAAAGTGCTGCACCAAGTGTCCATGGAAAGACCTCTATCTGTCCGTCTGTGTAGCGTGACCAGGCCTCCTGTACTGCTTGCCTCGCATTCCATAATAAGAAGATCATGCACTGCGGTCAAGCTCGACGCCTTGCACCTGTCTCCATGGCGTATCAACAGAGCGACAACACTCCAAATCTCTTCTGCTAACAGGACTTCAAATCTGAGCTGCAACCAGGGATTTCCAACACTTAGGTGCAGGTCTTCTCACCAGAAGAGAGCTCTGGCTCCAAAGCAGAGGTAAATGAGCTGCCGCCTCCTCAGCATCATCAGTTGAAGATGGCAGCTCTGAGTAAAACCATCCCCTCACTACACATGCCTGGCACCATCCAAAAGGCCTCGCTTCACCCTCATGGGGTTGAGGTTTGAGCCCCGGAGGCACACATGAGGCTTCTGGTCTGTCACTGCCACAATGCCATGGTTGGCACTATCACCATGCTTCGGACCCAATTGTACACACACAGTGTAAACCTGTTAATCAAACAGAACTTATTATATATCACATAAGGGTGTTCCTAAGGGTGAGCTATGGCAGCAGACTGCTCATTAAGGTGACATGGTATAATACACATATTAAATATCAAGAAAACCACAAAAGCTTGTTGATAAATATTCCATACTAAATGTCTATACGCAGGTTGGATCATCAGGTAAAGAGGATCAGGTACGTACCCTCTATATGTTCAGGACCCAGCGGAATAAGATACAACTGCTATGTAAGTATCTGGGTATAAGGACCTCCACAATATTCTTAATCCCTGTAATCACAAACGAAGAGCTGCAATACTCTAAGGTGTTAGAATATTGTGGAGGTTGTTGTTTACTCTTTACCTGATGACATAACATGCACAGATGACCAATACACACCTCAAGACTTGTATGTATTGTCTGTGTATCCCGTTTGTTTGTCCTGATGAAGACCCGGACAAATATCATATCAAACCGGGTTGAAACGTGGTCGCCTTCATGATCAAATGTTTGCTTTATTGCGATTACAAATCGTCACAACATTAAATTAACCGTTTCTGTATGGAAATTTTGAATTATTCCCCGACAGAATCATTATACAAGATATGTATAACCATGCTACAGACCCCGCAACATGGGTTCACACCCTATTCCTATGCAGACGATACCCAACTACGCCTATCTTTAGATAATGATAAAGACTCTACCAAACGTCTCTTCGCCGAGGGCATGCTAGCAATATCTGGTTGGAGGACGGAAAATGTCCTCCAGCTGAATGCTGCCAAAACTGAGATTCTGCTATTTGGCACTGCTTGAACAAATCGGTCCCCCGACTAGTGGCCTGTTGCACAGGGCCAGCTCCCATTGGAAACCTATGGCTAAAAACCTGGGTGTCCGACAAGACTACTCTCTATCTATGAGAGACCAAGTCATGGCCACCTCAAGCACCTGCTACCACACGCTTAAACCTTCTCCATAGAGTGTTCCAGATGCTTCCATTTTCTGTCCGTAGAACCCTGATTCAAGCCTTGGTTATTAGCCGGCTCAATTACTGCAATGCTGTCCTTGCATCGGCCAATGAATCCCTTCTAAATAGAATGCAGGTGATTCAGAATATTACAGCTCGCCTGGCTCTCAATATGCCTCCCAGAACTTCTGCCCAGCCATTGCTGAGGCAGCTTCACTGGCTTCCGATCCGCCAGAGAATTAAGTTCAAAATGTGCTGTCTAGCCCACAAGCTATCAGGCGGGAAAACTTAAGCTCTACCTTCCTGGCAAATTGCTTCATTCAGAAGGTAACAGGCTGCTTGCTGTCCCCCGCTAAAGAAAACTCCGAACTGGGGGCAAGACCTTTGCCTATTTGGCTCCGAAATATTGGAACTTATTGCCCGTTGAGCTGCGTAAGTGCACCAATCTCCTTCTCTTTAGGAAACTCCTAAAGACAGAACTTTTCCGTTACTGATTACTCTGACCTGGCATACTCCTCTTCTGCTGCGCGGAGATACCCATTTGGGGGTGATTCCAGCACTTTAAAAATCCCATGCAAATACAAATCTACTCAGCTTCCAGTGAAAAGGCATGTTCTGAAGCCATGCCATTCAGCTCCAACCTCCCTTTTGGGGTCTGCTTCGAAAACTCACTCAAAGTCATTTACAAACTCTAAATCCTCAGAACCAAAATCCACCTCAGTGCCACCAGCCCAAAGACAATCTTCGGGGCCGAAACGCTTGATGCCCAAAGTGTCATCCTCCTCCACCTCTGAAGATCAAGATCATCTTATCCTCACATGCCTTCAGGATGCGCTCAATATCCTGCAGAGCTAATCCTCATTCGCTCACAGACTGGTTAGATCCTTGCTCAACCTCCCCAAAAGATAAAGACCCTGCTCCCCCAAGAGGAAGCTGACCTTTGAGGAGGCCCTCAGCACACCAGCAGAGCCAGCACCTAATATTCCACAGCGCCGTGACAGAGGCACCAGTTCACCACCTCCTCTTCCTCATCTACCTCCACCTCACCTTTTCCCAAGTCCTCCTTTGCCTCCTTCTGCACTTCCCCCTCGTTCCCCTTCACCTCCTTTACCTGCACCATTACTGGCCCCTCGTCTCACTCTCCACAGGGGTCACCACACTCTGGGTTTGTAGGAGGCAGTCCATCCTGGATCTCCTCATGTTGCGCTGTTAGGCCCACACCCTCAAGATGACCTGTGGGACAATTATAATGTTGAGTCACCCGGGTTCATGATTCGGACCTGTACCCTGCAAAGACTTCCCCGCCTGACGACGCCTACCATTAGTTTCTCCCTAGGGCAGCCTTGCACCATAATGTTTAGATTCATAAACTACTGAAGGGTGATGATTTCTTGCTGAAGATGCTCTCTTTTACCCTGCACTCCACGCAGTACCTCCCATGCTTAAGGGAATAATTAACCTGCTCTCAACAGCTTTAAGGAACTTTGAAAAGCCAGGGTTATCACCCCCGTGTTGACAAGTATACATTTGGGGACAATGTCCTCAGGACTTCCTTGCTGCCCTTACCACCTGCAACCATGCTAACACCCAGGGCAGGAGCGATGCACCACCTCCAGACAGGGAAAGTAGGAAAATAGATGCAGGAAGTAAACGCATTGCTGCTGCGTCTGCGGCACATTAGCGTAATGCCTAATCTGCCAGTTTACTTTCCCGGTATGACAGGGTGCACTGGTATGAAATGGAGGAGCTTCTTCAGCACCTACTGGTCTGGCTTAGGAGTCCCTGTCAGGAGGCTCTGTGCCTCTGAAGTTGGCTGGTGCATATGGGAATTTGCCTGATTGTGAATTGCCGGGCTGGATCCTTGAATGCCAAGATGGACGAACTAAGCCAGTGTTGTCTGGAAGATCCCAAAGGAAGTCTGCATCCCGGGGTGGCGCAAGGCATCTTCGACATTGAGGGCAACCCGGGCTCAATCTGGTCACTCACTTTAAAAACACGGTTTTGTGCTTTGGAGTTTCCGCAAAGAAACTCGCTACGAGATATATATATCAGCTGCAATTTAACACGAGTCTCCGCATGCCTTCCTGTTCTCAACTCCTGTCACCAATTCTGAATAATATCAGGTACAACCGACCCAATTCATCCTAGAGATTTTAGATTGGGCCAGGAGACTATGGTACCCGAAACCTCTGGGTATGAACATCTGTATTCCGATCAGGCTCCCACTTCAAGAGGATCTCCTGTTTCAGGTGCAGAGCAGGTCCTTCGCCTGAACCTGCACAATTTGCACCTCAAAGCAGCAACAATGAAATGTGCTTGATCTGCTATCTGAAATGGCAGATGTCATCCTCACTGACATGAAGACTTCCACGAAGTCCATTTACACCAAGTGCTGGGACAAATGTGTGGTCTGGTGAGGGTGCACAAGCTTCATAAGCCACCTGTTGGTTCTCCTGTTTGTTTTGTCTTTGGGCTAGCAAGGCCTTGCAGTGGGAAATATTACACGTGTTCTCCCTCCCATTCCACCTGGGCCAAGGCTCCTACCACCACGTGGAGAGCCTGTTCTTGATATCTGCCAGGTTTTCACATGGGTGGTGGTGCACATGTTTTCGAAGCACTCCTGCTGTGACTGTCAAGGCCGACTGGATGAGCTTTGTGCCTGTTCGTCCTTGTGGAATTTAGGGTCTGAGCCCTCTCCAAGTTCCTCCACCTTGGGGATGTACTGCTTTGGTATGTAGTCGAAAGTGAGGAATCTGTGGTTGAAAGAATCCATGTGAAGAACCAGTTACTTAATTTCGGAGCACTCTTTCTGGTGAATACTTCAACTGCAAAGTCTTCACCACACTCCCACCTTTCTGTACTCGGGCGTAAACTCATTTTTTGTTTTTGTTTAATTTCTTATGAACTTGCACACACTGGTGCCAACAATTGTTTCATCCTTCTCCTCTGAGAGCTTGGAATGAGTCAAACATGAAGCTGCTGTCGCGCACAGGGATTGCGTTTATATGTGGTTCCACTCTGTCCCTTCTGTCCCTTTCGGGACAATACAAAGCCAGCACCAAGGCTCGCGGCGCCACCGAGCTTTGCTATGAACGTATCCGGATCGAGTCTAGCAGCTGGGGAGTGAGTATTCTATGGTGAATAATCTGCTCTGTTATAGAGTATCAACCAGAAAGAGCGTCACCGCAGTTGAACGCTTAAATTCATTGGCCACTAGATGGCAGCAGTTAATAAAAATTGAAAGCTATGAGGGTAGTTTATACGTTTTTTTTTTTGTTTTATATAGCACGTACTTGGCCCAGTGGCATTATGGAATTTTACGTGAGAAGCAGATTACAGTATACAAGGTCTGAATCTTGTGTTTTTTTATGGCGCGGGGAGATTGTGATTTGCCCAGAATCACAGGAGGGGGAGCTAACGGCAGACTCGAACCTGGCTCCGCAGTTGCAGTCAGTATCTCTGGCCGTTTGGTTACGTAATCGCCCTACATTTTGAATCCTACTTTGAAAGAAAAAGCAAATATGTGTTAGGGTGCCTGAAAATAATCCTATTCCCCTGCCTGAAAGATTCGAAAAGCGTATAACTCTGCAGTAAACAGCGGGTCTGCAGCAGCTCGAGCGACCCCGAATGTCGGCAAAACATCGACCGCATCCAAGAAGCTTATATTAAATACAGTTAGAATAGTGCTCTGTTTCCATGGCCTTCCCCGTCGTCTCATTCATATGCATGACTGTGGGGGAAAGGCGGCATGGTTACGCTATTAAAAACGTCAAAATAAATACATTGCTAATTTCCCCCAAAAACTATGAAAGTTCCTTGTATAAAGGTACTAGGAATTCAGTATGTATTGATAATGTCAAAATGAATACCTTGCATCCGTTGATTGTTGTCTCATGACTACGGAAATATAATCATGTACGTACTGATTAATAAAATTAAATAACTTTTCGAATAGTGCCTCTTAAGGCACATTCAAGGCTGCATGAGTTTTATAGAGCTATTGCTCTGAAGACAAGGTTCCACTGTACATTAGTTGTGTTTTCTGGATATTAATTCGTTTTATATAGGCGCTACCTACCGTTAGCTCATCCTCTCTCTTTGAGCCGGCCATAGCAATGATCAATCAATCAAAGGTTTATAGAGCGCGCTACTCACCTGTAATGGTCTCAAGGCGCGGGAAGGGGGGGGGAGGGGTTGGGGGTGCAGGGCTGGGTCAGTCGAAGAGCCTGGTCTTGGGGTCCTTCCTGAACGCGTAAAGCGTTTGGGAGCGTCTGATGTTGACTGGTATCTCGTTTCAGGTATTGGCTGCGATGTAGGAGAAAGCTCTCCCGCTGGTTCTGTTTTAGCGGATGCGGGGTACCTCTGCCAGGGCGAGGTCAGCGGAAGTTCCTCTTGGGTACGTGGAAACATACTCGGTCGGTGAATCCAAACAGAAGAATCCATTGTCACTCATTAGTGGAAAGCACAGCTGCTTCAGGTACATGGTTTGGTGGCGGTTTACGTGTGCAGTCCAGTAGCTTTCCGTGAAATGCTGCATGAATGCCTCGACGGCGACTACAGTTTAGGGAAATTTAGCGCATGCATCGGTGCAAAGATCAAAAGGCTCCTCAAAGAGTCTGACTTAGCATACATCCTCTCCGCATTGACTGCTTTTAATTTTGCCACTGGGTGTGAGTGTTTGATTGGGTCAGATGCTCCGTCCATCACCACCCCCTTTTGTACCGCTTGGTTCGCCATAAGTTGGCAGGGTATGCTCAGACGTGAGTCCCTTGCTCACTTTGCCACTGGATTCAAGCAAGCCTGGCTGAAGACGGCTGGAATGCCAGAAACCGGTCCTAGGAAGCTTGTTTCCGGTCCAAGGAAGGCATGGCTTGGTACTTCGGGCTGGACTGTTCCCATGAGGCACAGGGACTGATTTAGATATGGCCATGTCTGAACTGGGGTTGCAGTGTGGGCTAAAGAACAGTGATGAATTAAACCCAGATCTGTTAACTGGGTGTGAGTGTTTGATTGGGTCAGATGCTCCGTCCATCACCACCCCCTTTTGTACCGCTTTCATTTTGGCAAGGCAGAGTGCCAAATAATCCTTCTCGGCTGGATGTCAATCTGTGGTGATTCCACCCTAATAACGAGGCAGACTGAGATGTGCAGAGCCTGAGTGAAAGGCAGAGCCATCATCAGTATATATTGGAATATACAGAAGTGCACACATTCGGACTCCTCGCCGCACAAATTTGACTTTCTAGTCGGTTTCTTCCATTTTGTATGATTATATGTGTATAAATTGGATTTATATTTTGCGATCTACATGAAAACCTCTTGGGTCATTTGGCTCCTCAGTAGTTACTACCTCTATCCTTCAGAAGGATTTGCTTCCAAACCTACTTTACAAGACCTTACTTCAGAGTCACAGCTCCCTGGCAAGGGCTACCCAGGCTAGACACTCCATGTCAACATTGACCATTTTGCTTCCTTTTGCAGTCAGATAATCCATACACTACGATTGGTGCTTGATAGTTAAAATTGTGGGTATATTTTTTAGTTTTGTCTTTGCAGTCTTAAATCTTTCTCTGTTGTCAGGATACAACTTTTTGGACCCCAGTTGCTCCAGCTAAGGGCAATTTGTTCCCTTATGCAGTGTCATATATTACTTTAGTCATAGGCCTTTACTGTGAGAGGCCAAAAAGCTGTGACATTCAAGTCAGCCTCTTGGTGAAAAAGATAACCTATATATAACAAGTACATCGGTCACCACAATGTACTTTTGGTTCAAACGCAGGGATTTTTTAATTTGCCCATTGCTTTTGAGCGCATGGACAGATTGGCATTTTACTATCTTATTCATCTAAACTTTGGCATGCCACGTTTCATTGCGGGGAGGGGCTAAGGCAGTGTGAAAAATGTTTTTACCATTCTGGTTCCCATGGGAAATTCTGCTCACGCCTATAGCCCGATCCGTTGAACGTACCACACTTGACAGGAAAGAAGAATTTTATTAAGAAAGTTTGCATTTGTTGGTTTGGTGTCAATCCAATCAGTAGTTTTTGACATATTAGTGATTTAAAAAGTTGCTGAGTGAAACTCGGAGGGTTAACACTTTTGTATATCTCTGCAATTTGAGACTCAAAAGTTCTGGAATCAAAAAAAAGAAAAGATTGTATGAGAAATCCTACTTTTTCCTCACCCTTTTCAGAACCTAATTACAGAGAGATCTAATTGCTGCCACAAGACAAAAAATTATCTTGCAGTCAGCCACTACAGGACTCGGGGTATAGTACACATGTCCTGCAGTAATAAAAAAAATGGCCATATATGGGTGGTCAGGATAAGTGCACCCTGATTCCAATCAACCGTTCGAGGGTACAGTGGGTCTCTGTATTCCTGTAATTCAAAAATAATGGTTGGAGTTGGCAGATTCGTAATTTCCTTGTGACTTCTTCAATGCCTGACATCTATAATGGCATCCAGCGTCAGCAGTACCAAGAGCGATAGTACGGTAGTACGGACCCTGGCTGCCATTTTAAGTGTTGGCTATTCACAAGTCACAAGGGTATCACACATCTCAAATCGAGAAGCTTGCCAGGGATTCTTTCATGCATAAAGAAAAGTGTAAAAGACAACCAGAAAATCAAAGTCTCATCAGGCTCTATGGGTCAGCCCTTAGGCACAGTAGGGTTTGGCTGCACATTGTGGGGGTAAACGTAGGGCCGGACAGGGGTCCTTTCCTGCGACTAACCACGGCAGGACATAGCCAAAAGTCGTACATAGTGGGGCATTGGGCGTCCGTGCGTGTTTGGCCCAGGGACTGATTGTAGGTCAAGGTTGCTTCCTGAGCTGATGATTGCAGCAGGTTGGGGAATCGTGGGGTTGGGTGCCCGCAGCAGGTGAGATGCAGGGCCTGGTCCACCCCCCTGTGTGCATGACTGATGGCCATGTGCAGCTAGGGCTGGAAATTCAGCACATCATAAAAAAGAATGACATTCACTGAAAAAAAAACACAGTTAAAACGTGACTTACTGTTCAGATTCAAAAGTGCAAAAGCACTGAAATTCACCTGTTATGGTTCTCCACGCACACAACACACTCCATAACTCAAAACACAATTTTACCAACAGCACAGAAACATCTTCATTTGAAGAAGTTGCAAAAGGAAATTCTAATGCTTCTTTCCAAGAGAGCCACAAAAATTGTCCCCAAGTTGCAAAGGAATCAAGATTTCGATTCCAGATTATTCTTAATAAAGAAGACTGGTCAATGGTAGCTGACTCTGAACATCAGAGAGTTCAACAGGTTTATATAGGCAATCATTTTTAATGCTTACTCTGCAAGAAATCCTCCTGATGATGCAAGAAGTGGCTGTTTTGACCTTGCTGGACCTTCGGGATGCTTACTTCCACATGCTCCTGCGTCGGAAACACAGGAAGTACCTTCGATTCTCAATAGTGGAGCATCACTACCAGTTCAAGCCGCTCCCTTTTGATCTTAAATCACCGCCGAGAATATTCACCAAATGTCTCGCTCCAGTTGCTGCTTTTCTCAGGAGAGTAGGTCATCGGGTGTTCTCATACCTAGGAGACTGGTTAGTCAAAGCGCCATCCAGAGACCAAGCAAAAGCATCCACAAGTGTATGCATCGGTCTCTTTCGGAGATTAGTCTTCACTTTGAACAGGGAGAAATCTTTGTTGGTGCCCCAAACAAAGATCCAATTTCCAGGAGCAATACGTAACACTCAGTTAGGGAAAGCCTTTCCATCAGCAGAAATGGTAAGAAAGTTACAGAGATTGTCAAAGACTCTTGCTGGAAAGCAATCAAAGTGAGGCAATACAAGTCACCAATAGGTATGATGGCATCATGTATAGGTCTCATTTCGTGTTGCAGGCTTTGTGTGAGACCTGTTCAGCAGGGGCTTGATTCGCAATGGAAACAAGTGGAACGCACATGGGAAGATAGGGACTGCGTCACAAGGCGCTTGAAACTTTCTCTGATCTAGTAGAGAATTCGAGATAACCTAACTGCAGGTCTCTCTTTCTTACTAATAACAGAAAGTTTATTGCTCACCACGGATGCATCCATCGACGGATGGGGAGCCCACCTGCAAGAGCTTTCAACAAGAAACCTTTGGTTAGATGCAGAGAAGATTCTCCACATCAATGTGTTGGAACTCTGCACCATAAGACTGGGTTTACAAGTGCTCCTTCCCATATTGCCAAGTCAGCCGATCCTAGTCAGAACAAACAACACAATAGCCATGTTGTACATATCCACGCGCTGACATCAATTTCTTCTTTTCCGCAATTACAACGCGGATCCCATTAAGGACGTTTTTTCAGTCTACTTTGACGATTTCGTTGAACGGAATAGTGTGCCTTTCATATGTTCTCGGGGTTCAAGAATTGTGTGTTCTGTAGACGACAGATTTTGGTCACGGACCTTTACTCTATTTTTATGTGGTGCTTATGTGAGCACCATGAGTTCAAGGAGTGCGACTCATGTCAACGCCTTCGACCGAAGTCGCTAAAGGAACATCAGATGAAACTTCTAGCTGTGCAGTTCTCCGAGTCTTCCAAGACGTCCCATTGGCCTTGGTCCCCTTTTCACTATAATGACCGGCTGCAAGTCCAATCCAGGAGCCATTCCCAGGGGCCCCACTCTCCATTGATGACCAAAGGTAAGATAAGCAGGCTTTCAAAGTCGCAGCATCTACTGACTTCGCTGCAAAAGGCCTGTCCCAATTTTCAGCTGTAGACTCTGTGCCTGAGAGTACTCCATGCCTTCCAGCCTACCCTGTAGCCAGGTCGACTCTGACCCAAATGAGAGAATATTACAACTCTCTATAGTTTCTTTTGGTCTTCACCTTCCCCTGGAGTGCCCTCTGACCCCAAGGAGGTGCACAAGGCCATGACTATACCCATGCCGGCTGGTTCACCCTCAGAGATTATCTGGTTGCCAGAGTCTAAATCTTTTTGGATGCCGGTGCTCAGCCCGTCTGGGTTACCACCTTGGGTGTTGGGGTTTGGCCCCCCAACTCCGGCAATGTTGTCAGGGTCCAGCCTGCTGACTTCAATGACAGCACTGCTCGACTCTCCACCTTCTTTCCACTACAACGCCAAGGTGTCGGCGTCAGCATTATGGGATTCCTTGGAGCACCTTCTGCCCTCCCTTTTGGATGAGACACAGAAGGTTCTTGCCCTGTTAGTTCGGGACAGGCAACAGGCAGCCAAACTGATTATTCGCTGTGGTATGGATACCACTGGTTCTGTAGATCAGCCTATGGCCGCTTTAGGAGCTTTCTAATGTTGTGGCTGGTTTCGCACCTCTCGTGTTTTCAGAGGCGATTCAGGCCTCTTTGATTTCTATGCCTTTTGATCACGCCTGTCTATCCGGCACGCCTGCTGACTCTGCTTTGCAGAGATTTACAGATAGTCGGGCCGGAGCAGATTCTTAAATCTACCAACTGCTTTCCTAGTAATCTTGAAATAGTTTGTTTGGGAACCTGTAGTATTTCCATAAATAATGAGTAAAGATGGTAAGATTCTTCTGCAGTTTATTCATGTACAAAGGATCCCATCCAACAGCTGACAGAGTAAGATTCAACTGAGCAGCATCCTTCAAATCATCAAATTACATCATAACACTTCATTCCATGTTAGGATGGAACCTAAGCAAACCTACAATTCTAATAATAGAAAATAGTAACAGGGAATATCACACATCTCCCTCCTATAACAACTATATACAAACACCAACATCTTTTTACATAAATACATTATACATATTCCTTTAAATGTGATGGACGTTTTGAAGTCCTCAAGGATTGACGAAGATAACTGTGTTCACCTCTGTTGTTAGAAGAACGTTCACCTTGGCTTTCACTAGTAAGAGCATGTTGTCTTCCACCAGTACGAGCATCTTTTGCTCCCATAGAACCATCAGCACAACTATCATTTCCATGTAAAATATCATTTGATTTTGATTTTAGAATGACCACTCTATTAAGGTTCCATATTCTGTGATCCTGAGTTTTCACAGCGTTATTGAATACTTTTATGACCAACATTGGTTTGAGATATTTCGAGTTGCCACCACCAAATAAACCAGGTCGTCTAATAGCTACCCAATGTCCCACCTTAACCACCGTTCTTTTCACAGATTTTTTTGCATCAAAATTTCTTTTCCTTTGCTGAGCCTTATGCTCTTCTCTATCATGCAAGTCTTGTCCATCAACACTTTCAATTCTACCTTTAAGTCTGCAATAATCATTAACCCAAAATGGTTCCAAATAAGTATTTGTAAACCTTCCCCAAAAAGGAAGAAAGGAGATCTTCCAGTTGTGGAGTGAGGAGTTAATCTATACTCCTCTACTTTCTTACGTACTTCACACTTCCAATCCAGATGCATAGATTTTGCAAGAGTAATAGTTTCTTTTAACACTCTGTTGTACCTCTCAATCATTCCATTACCCTCAGGATGATATAACGAACATGTTTTATGTACAATATCATTTTTAGACAGAAATTCCTCCATCTCTTTAGATACCAGCTGCAGGCCATTGTCTGTCAGAATAGATCTTGGATTATCCTCTCTAGAAAATAACTCTTTCAAACGAATATGTGACATATTTCTGCAAACAAATACCCCGCATACCATCACTCCGCAATTATCATTCCACAAAGACAAACACCCCGCAAATTATCCCAACGCAAACTTTTACAACGACTATGCCTTTACCACGCATGCCATTACAACTGAAAGGCATGCATGTTAAAGGTATACTCATTTTAAAAGTTTTAAAGGTAAGTGTGAGTACCCTACCCTACCCTACACCATAATGTAGTACCCCTGCACAACCCACCCTTGACACACAGTCCTTTTCCAACAATAACACTACCCAACACTACCACAAACCACTTTTCTTCCCTACACAAACACCACAACACTACCTTAATACACTAGCCCTACACTACACAAACACCACATCACTACCCTACACTATACAAACACTACCCTAAACCCTAAAACACTACCCTACACTACACAAACACTACCCTAAACCCGAAAACACTACCCCCAGCATGACCCTACACTACACAAACACTACAACACTACCCTAAACCCTTAAACACTACCCCTGCATGACCCTACACTACACAAACACTACAACACTACCCTAAAACACTACCCCCTGCATGACCCTACACTACACAAGCACTACAACAATACCCTAAACCCTAAAACACTACCCCCAGCATGACCCTACACTACACAAACACTACAACACTACCCTAAACTCTACAACACTACCCCTGCATGACCCTACATTACACAAACACTACAACACTCCCCTAAACCCTAAAACACTACCCCCAGTATGACCCTACACTACACAAACACTACAACACTACCTTAAACCCTATAACACTACCCCCAGCACGACCCTACACTACACAACCACCACAACACTACACTACACTACACTACACAAACACTACACTACACTACACAATCACTACCCTAGCACGACCCCCACACTCCTAAAAAAAAGAACCCAAACCCCCTTACCTCTGTCTGGTCGTAGTTCCACACTCCTCCTGGTTCCATCTTCATGAAGTCTGGTTTTTTCACAAAGCGTGTGCATTTACCATACATGCCTTTACAACGTAATTCGTTGTAAATGCATGCGTGGTAAATGCACACGCGTTGTGAAAAAATGCGGAGTGTTGGTATGCGAGGTCAATGGCCTCGTGGAGTAATGGTATGTGGGCTGAAAGTCCGCGGAAAAAAAGATGCGGAGTAAACGTTGATTACCCTTTCAAACACCTTATCACACTTTGTGTCTCCGCATTGGATAAAAAGAAAACCTCAGGCCAACTAGAAAACATGTCCATGATGACCAAAAGAAAAGTTTGAGAATCACCTCTATGAATAGGTCCTACTATGTCCAATGCAATGTCTTCCTACAGACGTTTAGGACGTCTTCTCACTACCATGGGTTGAATTCTAGGAAATTGATTTATCACATAACCCACAAGGAACACACTCTTGAATCTCTTTCTCTCTATGAACTTATCCATTCCGGGCCACCAATACGAGTTACCTAACCTCTCCTTAGTTTTAGTGATGCCAGAATGTGAAACATGAGCCATGTTCAGCAACTCCTTCCTAAGACTGGCTGGGGGAACTAATCTTGTGCCTCTAAACAGTATCCCTCTATTGACCGATAATTTATACCTCACATGCCAAAACGGACTCGTAGATAAAGCCCCTGCCTTAGCACTATCCCAGTTACCACTTAACAAAGACAAGACTTCACTCAACTTTTCATCTGAACCAACTTCATTAAACCATCTCTCTTCAGTTATACTTGCAGAATCCAAAGCACAAACCCACTCCTCTTCAAACTCATAGTCTACACCCTCAAACTCTTCACCAACATCCGAAGCTTTCAAATCAATCTCAGGAACAAAACGAGAAAGAACATCTGCTATCTTGTTCTCCACACCAGGAATATATCTGATGCGAAAAGAATATTCTTGCAACCCCATTATCCATTTGGTGTTTTGCCCAGAAATTAAATCTAGGCCCTTCTTCTCAAAGATTTCCACCAAGGGCTTGTGATCAGTCCTGACTTCAAATTCTGTTCCCCATAGAAATGTTTCCAACTTTCTCACTGCCCAAAAAATCGCTAAAGCCTCTCTTTTCACGACTGAGTACCTAGTCTCAGGATCCCTGAGGCTTCGAGATAAGAACATAATGTTTTTTATACCTGGTGGACTACATTGCTTTAATACAGCACCCAAACTCCTCTCGCTAGCAACCGTCGTGAGAATAGCTTTGAGAGAGGTATTAAAACTTTGTAATGACGGGGCTTATTTTAAACTTACCTTAACTCTAGCAAATTCAGCATTACATTCAGAAGACCAACAATAATTGACACCTTTCCTTAGTAAGCATCTCATATTGAATGTTACCTCAGCAAAGTTTTTTACAAACTTAGCATAGTAGTCCATCATGCCTAAGAACTTCATTAATTCTTCCTTATTACTGGGAGGACTCATTTTCTGTATAACATCAACCATAATTTCTTTTGGTCTAACCCTATTTGCATCTATCCTATGACCCAAATAATTTATGGAATCTGCACGAAACTTACATTTTTCCTTTTTCACTTTGAGATTACATTCATTCAGATTACATAATACCGCCTTTAACCTAATATCGTGCTCATCTATGTTGTTAGCGAATACCAAAATATCATCCTGATAAACACATACACCAGGTAAACCCTTCAACATTCTCTCCATTACTCTCTGAAATACTGATGAGGCCGAGACCAGACGGCATCCTTTTAAATCTAAAAGTACCAAAAGGCGTGATGAAAGCCGTCAAATCTTTGCTGTTTTGCTCCAACTCTATCTCGTGATAAGCGGATGTTAAATCGATGGTGCTAAATACCTTAGCAACACCCAATAAAACCAACAGTTCATTTATATTGGGTAAATGATATTTGTCAATTACCACATTTTTGTTCAATTGGCGCAAATCGATGCACAGACAAAGATCGCCATTAGGTTTCCTTGCGGCCACCACCGGAGCCAACCATTCCGTTCCCTCAACCTCCTCAATAATTCCACCATCCATCAATTTCTTTATTTCCTTTTGCATATCATCTTTTACAGACAAAGGAACATTCCTCACCTTACAACACACAGGAATTGATCCACTCTTTAAGTTGATTTTATGCTGATACCCTTTCAAGCAACCCAAATCATGTTTGAATACATTTGGAAAGTTTTCAATGAGGGATTGCACAAATTCATTGTCTTTACCCTTGATACAAACAGGTGTAGGAGTGTGTTTAAGGCAGAACTACCACCATAGGACGTACGTTTCTGCTTTTGTCACTGCGCTTCTCTTGAGACTCTAGTTCGACCTCGAGTTTGCTGTTGCTTATGCATTTAATTTTTAACTTTCTCCTCTAGGTTACGATGTGTCATATCCCGAAGGGTTGTCTTTTCTCTAGGAGGGTTTTCTCCTTCAGAGAGGGGTCTCTACCAAACACTTTTGTTGTTCTTCTTACAATGCTGTAGTCCAGTATTGCAGGGATGGCTCTCCTCTCTTTTGCTCTATTGTGGATGTTCTCTGAGATTCCCTTTCCTTTGTGTCACAAGGTGGGGTAAGATCACGTTCTGGTTTCCGGGACAAAGACCTGGAACTCTAATTCAGTGGTATGGGCTGATGTCCTTGGTCCTTTAGTTTTGTTCAGTCATGGGTTTATTATCTTTGGCAGGCCTACAGAGTATTATTGTTTCAATTTCTTATCTCTCTGTTGTGAGTTATGTTATCCACATGTTTCTCATGCTGGCTTTTCACAGTAATTCTAGTCGAGCCTCTTCTTGGCTTCACCTGTAATTCTTTAGACAGTCTGGTTGCTTTTACTCATTGTTGACTGACTAGTCCTATTCAGGGATCTTTTTCTCAGTTCATTATGCAGACCCCCATTCAAGGATGGGGTTGCCTGGGTATTTAATTCTAAGATGAGGAGTCTGTGGCTAGATGGCAGATCAGATGAATAAGTTACTTACCTTCTGTAACAACTTATCTGGTAGAGACAGGATCTAGCCGCAGATTCCTTAACGACCCACCCGTCCTCCAATCTGTGTGAACTGTAGGTCCTGTTACCTTCAAGATCCCTGTTGTGACATTCTGATGCCCTTCTTTAGGACTTTGTAATTGTTTAACACAAAGATGTTTCTTTTATGGAACTCTATTTCCATAGGCAGTTTCTATAGTGGCTCCGTGTTGTTGGCATGAAAAATAGTAACAGTAGAAACTGGCATTAAGAGGAGGCTTATATGGACTCCATCAATGTCACATCTGGAGGACAATGTCGCTACTGAGTGTCTAAACAACCTCTACCAACGCACAGAGATACTGCTGTGCAAAAGGTTCCGGCTCCAGTCTGGCACCTGGGAATAAGTCTAAGAGAAGGAAACTGCGGCTAGATCCTGTCTGTAACAGACAAAGCATTCTCAAAGGTAAGTAACTTATTCTTCTCGCCATGTATATACCAGAGCCCGAGGTCTTCAATGAGGTGCTTTAATTTCTTGGACCCAGTAGCAATTACTGATGGCCCTGTCCTGTCTGCATGTGAATCCCAGATCTCGTTAAAGTCTCCCATAACTATCAAGTTTCCCTCAGTAAAGTCTGCCATGCTAGAGAAAAGGAAGCATAGGAAGTCATCTTGGCCTGTATTCGGGGCATAGGTTGCTGTTATTGTGAGTTTCCTCCACTCTGGTAAATGATTTATCATTACCATCCTTCCCTTTTTATCCTGTTTGGTGAGAATTACTGAAAAGGGCAGGGAAGTACAGCAAAAGATTGCCACTCCATTGTGTTTTAAGGTGGGCGAGGAAATATAGGGGCGTGAATAGTTTTTTTGTGTGCGGAATGTTGTCTCTTCTGACTTCTTATTGAGGGTTTCGTCAATAGCCACTATGTCCATACACTCATCATTAACATGATTACAGATGCCCAGCTTCTTGTTCACGGATTTTTGGGCTCTTAACCATACATAACAAAACCTTAACCATATTGGGACATCTAGCTAAGGGTGATATCTGACACAGCCCCCCACCCAACCCCGCCACACCAAGTAAGTTCCATGGGGGGTTGTCTGATGTTTGTAGAAATATGTGGCTGATTTACGAGGTACCAGAGGTTCAACCCTGGACAGGATCGAACCTCAGGTAGTCTAAACTTTAACCCTCAACATAGTAGAACAGAGACAACAAAAATAAAACAACACAAACAGTGTGAATCAACATTGTGGTGCTTGGTTGGGCTCCACTACAGAGGATACCCCCTTGACTATTCTTTGATACATACTTACACCACTGCCACCCCTTCCCTGGCACATGAAATTCAAAGGAAACCTTAAATGTTGGAGATTTTTGCCAGCAATAAGTGACTAAATTGAAAAGAACAAGCTTTTGGTAGGGCTTGTTGTGATAATTGAAAGCAGTGCCAAACAGGTAGAGCCCCCAGTATCAGATTTTATCCACTTTGTAGCCTCTCAGCAATTGGCCTAAATTCTCGTCTCCTCACTAAGGCGGGTGGGGATATATTCTAAAAGAGTGTGCAGTCCAAGTCACCAAATTTAACACTGTGTTGGTCTCTGACTGTTAATAGGACTTTCTGTTTCATAGGATAGTCATGAAACCTTTGCTAATCTATCTCACGGACTCCGAGGCTCTACTGTGCGTAGTTGTCCCACCCTGTGGACTCTGCTGAGTTTAATGTCTATTTGATCATCTTGTAGAGGGCGTCAAAAAGGTCTTTGACAAAGAGGTCCAAGCTGGTGCCCTCCACTCTTTTCTTGTAAATCCTAGATCTTTAGGTTGTCTCTCCCGGTACAGTTTTGCAGGTCTTCAAGTTCTAGAGTGGTGATTTCTGCTTGGGTTTGTGAGGCGTGTAGTTTTGCTTAAAGGTAGTCTCCACCCTCCATCAGGCACTGGATTTTATTCTCTGTCTCTACGATTCTTGTCTCAGCTGTGTCGACGTTGCAGTGCAGGGTAGGTATTTGTTTGCTGATGTCTGATTGGCTGTCTGCCAGTAACTTCGACAGATCTGCCTTAATCCCAGGCCTCAGAACTGTTTTGAATGCTTGCAGAATGTCTACCTAATGTCACTTGATCGGAGACATGGCATCCCATGTGGCTGCCTTCTCAGCAGATTCCAGCTTTGGGGCAGTGCTCTGGCCTTTAGTGTAAGCTGGAAAAAAGCTCCTGACCGTTTTTTTAGAGTGCCTTCTTGGCTCAGTGTAGCATGGGAATGTGGGCCTTTGCTTCCAGGACTTTTCCCCTGGTCGCTCCCCAGTGCAAATTTATATCAGCCAGGTCGTACCTGCAGTTGCAGAAGCAGGATTTGTGTCTCCAGAGGTCAATTCAATCAAGGGCCTATTTTAACGAAAGAGTGAGGATTTTCACTGGAGATAACCCAGAGTAAGAGAGGCATTTTACAATATGTGGATTATACGATCCTGTTTGATCATACTACACGACCCCTGCAAAGGTTGGTAGAGGCCATAGGAAAGTACAATAAAATACACGACTTATCTAAAACGAACATTGTAGAGTTTAAATTGCAGCTGCATCAATAAGTGTCCTAGGTGTTGCTATATGGGTGTCTGGAATGATGTTCAGTTTGGAATTTGGTGAGTCCCACCAGTCATTTCCTATTAAGGCACCAGTGGCGGCTCCTCTATAGGGGCGTTTGGGCGCCGCCCCCCTGCTTTCTCGCCGTGCGAGAAGGCAGAAACATAAATGGTAATAACTACCATTTGTTTCTGCTTTCTCGCACAGCGGGAAAGCAGAAGTTCCTGGTTGGGGGTGGGTGGTCCTGCTCGAGGGCAGGGCAGAGTGGCTTGCCCACTGTTGTTCATACTGACATTTTGGGCGGCCTGAGGCCGCCCAAACAGTCAGTATGAACAACAGTGGGCAAGCCACCCCCCTGCCCTCGAGCAACTCCACCCACACTCCCTGTTCTCTATGTATGCTGCAGCATAAGTAAAGAAAATGACCCGGGTGGGGCAGCAGCCTCACCAATTAACGCTGCCATTGCAGCGTTGTGATTGGTGGAGGGGAGGGAGGCTGCCTCCCTGATGACGAGCGCTGCACCCAAGAATTCAATGCAGGACGGCGGGAGTCGGGAGTCTCAGGACGGTAAGTTTTACTTTTATTTTATATATATATATATTTTTTATTTTTTCCATTAAACCCTACCTCCTCCGCCCATCCCCTCCACGGCGCGACAACCCCATTTCCACCCCCCCACCCGCCCGTAATGCCGGCACCACTGCCCACACACACAAACCACAATAACAGTGGGGGATGTTAATAATGCTGGGCAGGCAGAGGGGCCCTATGTCACCGGACGTCTGTTGCTTTGAGCTCCCAGCTCCCCTGCCTCAGGCTCTGTCCGGGGTTTTATCTGGCGCATTCCGATTGGACTCGTCTGTAGGGTGTCAGTTGAGGTCCTGGCTGGGGGTGTCAAGGGGCTGTAAAGCCTAGAGGTCCTCAGGGGTTCACTCTCTCTTCCTTACCCATGGACACCCCTGGGACCTCCAGAGGTAAAATGGGGTCCGTGTTGGAGCCAGGCTGACCTCCAGTTCGTCACCAGATGTAAGCATAAATCAGATGGATTGGTCTAGTTTTTATTTATGCCGATCTTAGATTCCCTTTACGGGACACCACGCTAACATGCAGAGAGCGGTTGTGAAAGTTAAACAAGGTTTTTGTAACTAAATACGATCAGACTTTCCATTTTAGTAATTGGCTGAGCATACACGCACAACAGCTCTAACCCACGTGCGCGGCTTAATAAAAATTGCTCGTCAACCGTCAGTAGACATCCCGTGCTGGACATCCCTCCCGCCCCCGCACCTCCGCCCCCTTATTTACCCAGGAGTGAGTCGTAAAAGTTGAAGAGAACTAAAGCAGCAGAAGTGGTGCGCGCCACTCCAAGGAGAGCTCAGCTGTGTCAACTGAAAGGCGGCAGCTTGCACCATCCCTGCGTGCAGAGTGCCCTAGCAAACTTACCGGTGAGAACAGCTGCTGCTTTCCTCTGTCAGGACACATGTTCCCAGCTTGAGAGCTGTGCTACAATAATGACCCCCCCCCCCCACCACCAGCCCTTATTTTCTTTTGCACACCACTTTCCAAGTCCACCAGCTGCCACTGTAAGGCACAGTTTTCTCAATGCTGTCATCGACTTCTTGCTGTTGACTAGGACCATATAGAAGGACTAATATGGAAAGAAATGTCCATACTATGATAGGCTATAAGGGCCTTAAACCAATTATCTACGGTAAACTGTAGACCTACTTGGAGTATGGTCACCTTCGGATGACACATGTTTATAAACATTTTTAAATGAGTATTAAAGGAAAATTAATCATTTAAATTTACTATTTATTAAGTAGATTCACATGTAAAGGAATATAGCGAGTATAAAGCACCACTGTACGAATCAGGATCCACCTCTTGCTAACAATACCTTTCATCTATATTCTATAGCTTAAATTAATCTAATTTCTCTATTTCCTTAGTAGATATTATGAGGTCCTGGGACATTTTGTGGTGGAAGAAAGTTCTGTAGTCTGCTTGGCTACATTAAAGAATGATTGGATCACAATATATGCTCTCCCTAGGCATTGCTGGTGGAAAGGAATTTAAAAGAAACCTAATGATTAATAAAGAATATGAAAACCTGCATGGAAGCGACTGAACATCATGGGTGGGTGGCGGGGGGGGGGGGGATTTACAGCATACCAGTACATTTGTAAAGTTCCTGGACTTGGCATTAAAACAGTTCTCAACAAAATATCTGTGAAAAAGGGAGGCCTATGAGGGTCAATTATGAAACGACTTGTTAAGGTTGATACTGTTCATAGTTGATTGCTTTCCGAGATTGTGGCATAGATTCGGCATAATGTCACTGATGTGTAGGGTCGGCATCTCCACTTTCAAAGTGACCTGTTCAATTTTATGTGCTTATTTCGTTTTAATTATATTATATGCATTTATGTTAATTACACAGTAAAAATTAACAAACAAATGCTATCACTATATCATAAATTACCCTTCTTATTTTTCGACTTTTCTTTTTCTCTGTGCAGTTTATGCCCACATTTATCCTTCCTAAGGTTGAATATCAGGCCTGTTATGGAGTTGAAGTCCTCACAGAGAGTGAAATATGCCGCTTATGGACTGAGAGTCTCCTGCATTCCTGCTGTACTTTTTTTGTTGGTAAGTGTTTGCATGTTTGGGGAGATTCTTTTTAGTTGTTTAGAGTTTCACTGCAAATCTTTTTTTATTTGTATTCTCCCTCTGTTTGACTTCTTTCATTATTTAAAAAACCCTGAATTTCAGTGCTTTTGCCTAAAAAATAAAATATCAATATTGGTATTGCTATGTGTTGTTTATTTGAACTCTTACCTGTCTGATTTCAGTCTCTACAAACGTATTTCCAATTCCGTTACTCGCATAACCAATAGCTTAATTTCAAATCTGTGTAGTCACCTATTAAATGTAAAATTTAAAGTTGGAAAACATTTTACAATCCTTACCTGATGGAGCTCATTTTGCGTGTATGAACTGCCATTCAATTATATCGTGCACAGTATTGTGCTCAGAGTTCGATCATCTCTTACCTTAACGACCTAAACTGATATCAAGTTGATATGCAGTTGCTTTGTGGATAAAGAAAGACATGATTTGACCAACACTTCGTTTTTAGGTCTCACGTGCAAACGCAGAGCATGCGCTGCATCGCTAGCGAGACTCTATTGCTGCCGCTTTGGTGCTGGAAGGGAGACAGGAGGTGGCACACGCGGACAGGAGATGTGCAATCCGTTCGCGTGCACATCGCCTGTCCCCAGGCTGGCGTTACACAGCGTGCGCATCGTGGGCTTTCACTTTCCCTCCTCCTTTCCCTTTCCTCTGTCGGCTCCACGGTGTAGACAGCTTGTTCTCTCGAATGTGACTTGCTTTTTACAGAACTGCTTCCAGTTTCGTTTCTCGTATTTGGTTATTTTCTTGTCTATTTTTATTTGGACTGAATGTGTGCTTTTTCCATCAGCTGCCTCAACCGCTTGTTACTCACTGCTTACTGTGATAAATATTTTGGACTACTACGTCTGACTGTTGCACTTTCATTACCACAGTTAACTCTTGATTTAGAGATTTTAGGATACATTTTAGAATACATTGCAGCAACAAAACTACTGTATATTTTGCCATATAATTGCCACCATTGTCTTACTTTTGGGAATCCCAATTATTTTCGGCATGAGTGATGTAGTTTTAGCTAGTCACTGATATATTAGAGACATTTCAGTCAGTACACCATTACCACTGAACTGTATATGCAGGCAAAAGTGAAAAATTTGCAGTTCACAGGTTTCAGGAAATATTTGTTTTAAAAACAGTTTACTGTGGCACGGTAAATGAGAGCATTGGAATCAAGGTTCCATGCTGGAAGGAGTGTTGGCTGCTGCGCTCAGAGAGCAAAATCGGTAGGTCCAGGCGCTCTCCTCTGAGTCAGTATTGAAGCTTTTGAACTTTGACCTTGGAAGTCTTCCAAAGACCATCCTTACCGGTTCATCTGATGTGATAATCAACTGGGGAACTGCAACGTAGCACTGCTTTCAAGTCAGTGAGCCAGGGGTACAGCACAGTCAATGAGCCTTGGGACAATGGAGATGTTTTGGAATGGGGCTAGCAGTGCAAAGCAATAACATTACCCTGTGAGCCCAACAGCGGTCCACGGCCCTGCCATTCAGGCACCAAGTCATTGGAAACCACATATAAACATCTTTGTGGAAGTGGCAATATGTTGTCTTCTACTTACTTGTAAATAGTCTGATTGCATTTTTCAACAAAAACCTCAAACTCCGAACCATCCACACCATGGTGCACCACAAAATTAAATGCCACCTCTAGTCTCACAAAGCACAGCACCATTACCATCTGAGCCTGGAGACAGTGAGGAAAATGTTTGTAGTTTGTGCTAAAAGAATTCAATTTCTTTATAAATACTTTACTATGCTTAGGCTATAAACGTTTGGCAGTATACAAAATAAAATACAATGTCTTCATTGATTCACATCACATCACACTTAATGACTTAAGCTTTCAAATTTGCATAAAATAGGATAAACCAGGAAGCACTTCTTGTAGAAAATAGTTGACGAGAAACTGCTGTATCTTGTGGTAAAAACAACACGTTGGCATGACTCAAAGTACTTAAGTTAGAACATCATATCAGGTTGTTAATTAAAATGCAGGTGCAAATGGTAACAACATTGTAAGCAATAAAAAAAAAGCTAAAAACCATAAAAGTAAAATAGAAAAGATTAACAAAGATGGAGGCTGCATAAAAATAATACACCAAATAACAGTGGGACGTTAAGCCCAGACAAAAGCGACCAAAAGCAGTTAAACATTGTGCCTTTCGGGTAAATAACTGGCAAGGCCGGTCGCAGCCATTTGCACCTGCAATTTAATTACAAACCTGATACTATGTTCTAACTTTACTAATGTGAGTCATGCCAACATGTTGTGTTTTGGGTAATTAACCGGCAGCCTGGCCGAGTCTCACTGACCAGGCAAAGAGAAGGTATCTTGACATGGCTTTGGAGTGGCACATATCAAGACCCTTCCAGCCGCCCAAAATGCATTGTGCCTAACAGCCTACACACCGGAACGATATAGCGCTTTCTTTGAGTCGCATAGCCTGGGCAAAAGAACAAGAAAGTGTCCCCTGTCTCAGCTATATCCTGCCAAAAGGTACAATCAGCAGTCTAGTTCAGAGATCCATCCCATTTTAATGTGAGGGATTTCAATGGAAGATTACCAATTATGAACTTAATGTACAAAGATCTATCAAGCCTAGGTGTAATCCTGTCTAGATACAATTCAAAGCTTGCTAAACGCTTATGCAATTAAAACTCTTTTTTACCCTGACTGCTGTTTCCCTAGATAATGCCAATGGAGTAGATCAGACTTCTTCCATTTTAATGAAACTGCAAAGGGACTTCATCTTACTGAGCAATGGAGTCTGGGCCTTTCCATCAAGCTTTAAAAGCTCTGCTAGAGCATCCCGATCAATATATAGCTCCGGTGCTGACCAGATGTTCAGCCAGAACTTCAACATCTTTACAGAGGCAACAGCATCGATCTTTTACAGTGCTATGTCAAAACAAATAGGGACCACGGGGGAGCTGTGTGGCATATTAAGAATTGATCTAATAAACATATTTTTGGCACGCACAAGGGGAGAGATGTCAGCGCTTCCCCAAAGCTCTACTCCATAGATTACAGGAGAGATTCCACTGCAAGATGTAGCTTTAAATTTCCTTAATATAGCAGACAGCACGGGACAGATTTATGACTTCTGGTGCATCTCTGCTAATCAGCAGAGATGTGCCAGAAGAGTTGCGACGCAATGAAATAGGTCTCGCATTTGAGAGAGTTTAAGCTATTGGCATTGCAAATGACAATGCCTTTTATTTATCTGTTTTCCAAACCAACACATAGATAAAAGGCCAATATCTCAAACTTTTGCAAATGCGAGACCTATTGCATTGCAAATGCTTCTTCTCTTAGCCTGCCTCAGGACTCGCCACTCCTGGTCTTTGTACATATGAGTTGGACAGTTCTTGTCAAAAATAAAATTTTTAAAAAGGGCATATGGTCGCTAGACTTGTATCTTCGCAGCATTTTTTATTATTCACTTTCCATTCTACTGTGAAGGTTGGTCAGCTCAATTTCTCTGCAGTTGCATCAAGGAAGTGTGGCTGTTACTGCATCTTTCTTTAATGTGGGGTGTAGATTGTCACCCAAGGGAGTTAGCAGAGAAATTGCAACATTTTCCAAGGGTTGTGAGGTAACAAATCTTATCTTAACGTTTATGGTGGAAATTATACTACTACAAGATTTCATCTTTTGCCACACCAAACGTGCCTGTACTGTCATGTTGCAATAGTAGCATTGAGGGTTTCGTATTCTAGTTTACAAACTCCCAATAGCAACCGTATTCTGTTAATTATTAGATCTGCATTGTTTTACAAAAAAGGAAATGGTTCACACGCTCCTTCGTATTTTTTAGCATAGGTCCACCATGCCTGTTTTGTTTAGTTCATGTTGCAAACCCACATATTTAATTCTATGTTTGTGAAAGGATTCGTGTAGTCACTGCTTTTGCTGACTTTTTGTGGTGCTAATCTCTAGCCCTCTTCTTGTTTTAAGGTATCTAGGGCCCGATGTAGGTAAATCTTTTTTACCACTTCATAAATACCGATTCATACCGAATCGGTATTTAAGAAGTGGTAAAAAAGAGAAGGGCAGATGTAGGTAATATTATTTTAAAAATTACCGAATCGGAAGGAATCTGTATTTACCGATTCGGTACATACCGAATCGGTAATGCCCATTGATTCCTATGGGCATTGAAGCCCATAGGAATCAATGGGCATTACCGAATCGGTATTTACCGATTCGGTAATTACCGATTTCTACAAGGGTGCAGGGGGTGTCACTTTGACACCCTCTAGCACCCCCAATACTGGCTTGTGTGCCATGTGGCACACAGACATGCCCTAAGGGCATGTCTGTCTGTCACATGGCATAGGTGTGCATGCACACATGTGCATGCACACCTGGATTCGGTATTTTAACACCCAATTGGATTGGGTGTTAAAATACCGAATCTGAAGGGCCTGTGGGACTGAAAGTAGTCCCACCTACATCCCGAATTTTAAAAATCGGTAAACTTACCGATTCGGTATTTTTCCGATTCAGTAATTTTTCCGAATTGGTTACATACCGAATCGGACAAAAAAAGGTCCCCTACATCTCAGTAGGCCAAATACCGGTCGGAAACGGCCGAAATCGGCCGTTTCCGACCGGTATTTGGTACCTATATCGGGCCCTTAGAGCGGCTCTCCGCATTTTACAGACTTGTACAAACAAATGTTCCATAATTCACTTTGTAAGGATGAAAAGATTAATTTGTAAATATTTGGTATTTCATTTGATCTTTTTTCTTTGTTTTGACAATTTTTAAGTTGCAACATAGCGCCTGATTTTCAAGTTCGAGTCGGTCTACAAACAAATGTAATTAATGCACAGCGACAGAGGGACTCTACATATATTTTTTTACTGAAATTAAGGAAGTCTGAAATTACACTCTAATAATTGTTACGCGTTGTCTTCTTCCGGTCGACAACTTAAAAACTCTGTAGGTGATTAAATTCTTGGTATATGTTAACTTCAACACAATTCAAAAGATGGCAGCTTTGGAAACTAATTTACGGAATAAAACGCATCCCTTTAATTGACAAGGTGTTTAACCAAGTTCTAATGTAAAATTTTAACAATAAGCTTCATGCAGTCATCACAGCTGGCATTTGAGATAAATCGGGCTGATTTTTGGAGAACATGTAAATGTTAGCATCTTCAACGGTGTTGTTGTTTTAATGCATTTTTGGCAAGATTCGGATTTGAGTGAGGGATTTTAAGTCTGCCACACAGAGGAAGTTGCATATCAGCCTCTAGCTGTCTCTTTAGATGTTAAAGCCCATTGAGTACACCACTGTGACTTCACATAAATGCATTAAATATAGATGATGTCGGACCTCATTTGAGGATACGACAGCACATGGCAGAAATGAGTGACTGACCAACAACCGGTGTGTTTGAGGTCATTTGCCAATGAGGTCTTGGCATCCGTCCTACTATGGCTCCACAAACTGGGCCAAATACAACCCTTTTAGTTCTTGACTCCCAATGTAGCAACGGCAAGCAGTCACACTCTCCGAGGGAGTTATTAAAGGGTAAGAGCTCCGGACTTAACAGGCAATCAGCAGACACAATCACGTAATATCTAGTCCACTGCTTATCTTTTATGAAAAAAGAAAGTACTTTAACGACACAATAGAATTTAGTACTACTCTCAGTTAATGGACGAGAGACACAGGGTCAAAAACTACTTTGCAAAACACAGTGAGCTGCTACACCTACTTCCTGGTATTGCCCCATCTCCTCCTACTGTGATCGAGATCCTGTATCTGTAGTCCCCAATCCACTACAGGTTTAAGGCAAAGATTAGGTGCTGGTGGGGATGGTTGCACACAATGCACAACACACGCTTCAATTTATGCTGAGAGCACGACTGAAACGCTTGTAAGCAGAAAACGCTATGTGAATTTGATTGAAGAACACATGTAGCGCGAGCAAAGTATTTTTATTCTTGCATTCGAATTTAATTTTAAACTCCTTGTTGCCTTTTAATTTGTACACAGCCCACAAACCTTTCTCTGGCGTTTCTTGTCGCCCCTGCTACCCCGGTCCACCGCAAGCTTTAGGCTTGTTTGTTGTGGAGGGTGCAGGGCGCTACCTTCTTCCGGGTTCTTCCCGGGGCCGGCCATTGATTGGTGGAGTGTGTCTGGGAGGCGGTGCTGATTGCTAGCACGGAGCCTTCAAAACAATGACAAAAACTTAAGACGCGCAGCGATGACGCGCAGCACCCGCGCCCAATCCGCGCCGAAGACACGCCTAAGACTAGCCCGTCTGTGCCCGTCCGGGCCAGGACGGGGCACGGGGCAGAGGGCCATGCTCCTAAAGTCAATCCTATACAGGTACTGTCTCCAGCCCAGATAATGGCTCTGCGCCCTGTACCAGACCCTAACTGTGCTTTACTTGCCATTCCGCACTCGGGAACAATAACTGCCTGTCCTCACTGTAGCTACACTATCACATCCTTCCAACCATATCCCCCTCGCAGAATCAGACGTAGCAAATTACATAAACAATTGCCCCTCACAAATGACAACTGCCTATTTTACAGTATTAACTTCCGTTCCCTGCCCATGCACAGATTGGATATTTTCGACCTCTTAGTGGATGAAAAACCTAATGCGCTATTTCTTACGGAGACATGGCTGCACGCAGGCTCTGACCCTGACATAGCGACGGCCCTTCCCCCCAACTATGCGATCTTGAGGATGGATCGAACCCGAAAAACTGGGGGTGGAATCGCCATTGTTTACGACAAAAAACATACATGCACCCTCGAGCCATTAACAATCCCTGAGTGCAAAGCTGCCCTCTTTAAACTCTGCTTGAATCCCAATTTCACATTTTCAGGCATCCTTATGTACCGGCCACCTGGAAGCTGCGCTAAATGGGCCTCCGACTTGGCCAACTACATCACCCCTTTTCTCTTGGCAACTAAAAATGTCTCCATTATTGGAGATCTAAATATTCACTTAGAGGATAAATCTAATACAACTAGTGCAAATCTGTTAGAAGATCTTATCGCACTAAACATCCATCTCCTTAATTCAGAACCTACGCACAAGGCAGGACATTTACTAGATCCCATCCTCACAAACTTCTCACAACTTACCTGGAAAGATTCCACTCCGGTCTGTTGGTCTGACCATTTTTTAATTAAGTTCACTCTCATTCCACCTACTACCTCCATTGATCATGAAATTGTACCGACTCAGCCCAAAATAAATTGGAAATCCTTAGATATTGCAAAACTAAACTCTGCACTTGGCTTAAATCCGCCTAAAAAGAACACTACTAGGAGAGCATTGCTAATGCTACTCAATTATGGCTTACCAATGCAGTAGAATCCTGTATACCCATTTTTAAACACAAGGGCAAGGTGCATCGCCCTCCTGCCCCATGGTTCAATGACTCACTGAAAGGGGAAAAAACAAAATGTAAAGCTCTTGAAAGAGCGTGGCGCAAGGATTTTGACCCTGACAAAAAAAACAGGTATAATACTGCGAGGAATCTCTATCACACCACATGTAGGAAAGCACGTGCTACATACGTTGCTGAAACCATAACAGGAGCTGCAAACAAAGCTAAAACTTTGTTTAACACAGTCAAAGATCTGGCGGGTGGGCAGATTACTGCCCCATCACGCCCTCTCAGTGAGAAGCAATGTCAAGATTTAGCCCAATTCTTCTCAGATAAAATTGACAAACTAATCGTTGAGATTGATAAGAACAACTGCAATACCACCTCCACGGAAAATTGGGAATACAATCCCATTATAAATCAAACCCTACAAAATTGGCCGCCCATTACAACCGATACCCTCACTTCCCTTTTGAAATCAATCAAATCTGGTTCTCCACGTGACCCTATCCCCGTCAATATAATAAAACTTCTTGAAACTTCTGCTTTTAATATTATAGCAGATACCTTAAATTCATCTCTAGAGCTAGCCACAGTTCCTGCCCTATGGAAGCACGCCATAGTGACCCCACTGTTGAAAAAACCTACAGCTGACCCGGAACAACCAGCCAACTACAGACCTATATCACTCCTTCCTGTGTTTTCCAAATGTCTGGAAAGACATGTACACACAGCCCTCACCCGTTTTTCTGATGATAATGCCCTCCTTCACCCCACCCAATCTGGTTTTCGAGCAGGTTTCTCCACGGAGACTGCTCTGTTAGGAATTTCTGAAACCATCAAAAAACTCCTCGACGACGGTCAAACGGTTGCGCTTATTTTACTTGACTTAAGCGCAGCCTTTGACACTGTGTCGCACAATAGACTACTTACCACACTGGAAAAGAACGGAATCGGTGGAATGGCACTGCAGTGGATCAGATCTTTCCTGAGCCAACGTACATATCAAATTGCATCTGCCACCGCAAGCTCGGGAATCTTCAACTCCCCTCATGGGGTTCCACAGGGCTCCATTCTTAGTCCGCTCTTCCTCAATTTATATCTGAGACCCCTGGCGGACTTAGTGGAGAAAGCTGGACTCACTTTTATGTCGTACGCAGACGACTCACAAATTGTCTTTTCATTATCTGAACCCCAATCTTCATCGTCGTCTTCTCTCAAAAATGGTCTTCTGAACATCTTCAACTGGATGTCAACTAACCAGTTAAAATTAAATGGAGATAAGACGGAGATTCTCCTTCTGGGCAAACAGCCAGAGCTCTGGAATATATCACTCTGGCCTACACAGATGGGTGATCTTCCAACGCCAGTGACCCATGCAAGAAATTTGGGAGTAATTCTAGACAACACCCTGTCCATGAAGCAACAGGCAAGCAAAGTAGTGGGTCTCTGCTTCACCATTATCAAATGGCTCAAGAAGATTCTGTGGATGCTGCCGGTCCCCATGCAAAAAACAGTAGTCAATGCCTTAATTACATCCCGGCTTGACTACGGGAACATCTTGTATTTGGGGGCAAATAAAGCAATCATAAAAAGACTACAACTAGTTCAAAACACGGCTGCCCGACTTCTCTGCCACATCCCCAAAAACACTAGCGTGTCCCCTTACTTACGGGAAATGCATTGGTTGAAAGTAGAAAATCGCATCAGATTTAAGGCCTTAAACGACATGTTTAAAATTAAATCAGGTACTGCCCCGAAATATCTTCAGACACTTGCACTTCCCTATATCCCTACAAAAAAACTTGCGGTCCCTATCAGCTGAAAAGTTCTGCGTGCCAAGATTCAAGCTCTCCAGGATGGGAGGAAGATCCTTTTCCCACCTGGGCCCCACTATATGGAACTCACTTCCACTTCACATACGGAAGGAGGGAAGTCTCTCCAAGTTCCGTAAAGCGATAAAAACCTGGTTGTTCGATCAGTAACCTGAATGTGCCAGCTATACTCGTCCATCTATGATGCTGGGTTTTCAGCCGCCGGGAACCTCTTTTTGGGTAGCTGTTGCGCCATACAAGCTTATAAAATAAATAAATAAATAAATATAAATAAATGCCTGCTCTTGCAATAGTGTCCTCTGGCAACAGCAGGCTCCGGGCCAGTAGGGACTTTTTGCTATGCGGAGACGTGCTCCTTTGGTTAGTGCAGTAGCTGCACCCGCCTTTAAGCCTGCAGCAATCTACTGGGCGACATGGTTAGTTGTTCAGTTAAATCGTCAATGCAGTTTACAGGTAAAGTGCAAAGAACAACTGGGGGTGGGGTGGGGTTGCTTCATGGCACTCATTACTCCTGTCTTCATGAACTTATGAAGAAACTCTGCTTTCTCTGTGTGCTCCTCACCCCAGGGAACATGCTGATCTTCTACTACTGGACAGTCCCGCCTCCTGCAGGGCCAGGCACTCTCTTTCCCTCTGTCTGCAGGCAGTTTTCAGTCACTTCAGACAGACCTCCGCATCTCCAGCAAAAAGTGCAGATTTCAGATGTCTCTTCATCTATTGGAAGACTGGTTGTTAAGCGCACACCATCCCCGGTTAAACAGCAGCTCTTTGAGTACTCTAGAGAGCACTCCCTACCTTGGTCAACAACAAATTGGGACTGGTACCAAGTGGGGTGATTTAAATTCCACTTTAATGCATATTTTTCCAGGCAGGGTATTTGGATCTATTGCCCAGGCCTCTAAACCGGTTCGGGTTGATTTTGGTTCAAATGTCATTTCAGGCTGCTCTCCAGACAGCCTTTGAGTGAAGCAATGATCCTCCCAGCAGGTAGCAATGTGGCTGGCTCCAAGCAGGAGTGTCCTAGAAGCAGGGCACTTAAGTTTGACATTTCTGCACCTCTCTTTTATTAACTTTCCTCTATTAGTAATCAAAAACAGACAAAAGGGCAAGTTCAATCTAGACACCTCCTCACTTTTAACCCCTTCCATGCTCATGACAAGAGCTTGTCATGCAGAACACTGCTCGTGTGCTCATGACGAGCTGAGCTCGTCATGAACAAGGGGATTCAAGGAAGTTCAGCACCCAGGCAGAATTCCTGTAGCATTGAAGGTGTTAACAACAGAAACCGCAGTCCCACAACTCTCCCCTACCATTTACCAAGTGTCAGTGCGCAGGAAGAGCTAATCAGTAGTCCCTTGTTATCAAGGTCCTTATTGAGCTTCTAAGAGTAGCCCTGTCTTCACTGCTTTGTCTGGATCCAGCTACAAGAATGCAGGAAGTACATTTCCACTTGCTGGTAGAAACTAACATCATCTTCCACGTTTGCCGTCCTAAGTCAGGGGATCCAAAATGGTCTCAGATTCACACAACACAACACAGCACAGAGACCTACTACCATACATGTGCCACGCATGCACCACATATGCATTCTCGACATGGACATGTGATGTCAGTGTGAGTTTGGGGTTTCACAACACAGTAGGAATGTAAAGGGAAATTGATGAGTGAAAAGTTGAAAGAGATTCCTAAATTGAGATATGTCATGAGGAGTTGTATGGGGAGAGTGCGGTGTAGAAGAGGCAGCAGTGAGTTTCAGAAGAGTATAAGAAACAAGGAGGGAAGTATGATTGCAGACGTCGGGTGAAGGGGAGTGACACTTCAAAAAATAAAGGGAGGTAAGACAGGCAAAACTATATGAGAGTTTGGTGTGGACGAGGAGCAACCTGAGGAAGACAGGAAGAGCTAGGGAGGCACAGAAAAGGAAGAACAATTGATAGAGGCGAAAAAAGACCTGCATATGAAAGGTTGAGGAAAGAGGAGGGGACAGAGAAGGAAGGAGGAATATGATGGTGGTGCTGGAACCCATCGAAGTCAATGGCGGTGATGACACCTTTTGGAGGACAGGCTGGGTCTTGAAGTCCTCCCCCCCCTCCCGCAACAGGAAGCAAAATCCTGGCGGCTGAACGGGCGTCCCCCGAATAGGCCGAATAGGATTATCTTTTAGGGAGGCCACCAAAACAGTAACTGTTACTTGGATTGCTGTACCAGCAAGTTTCTGAGCACTGGCTCCCTTGTCGCTCACGCTTAACTGCCTCCAGACTCATCCCTTCTATGTCGTGCTTCAACATTTGCAATTTTCTCCTTCCACACTTGCCTGCCAGCCATATGATAACACCTGATAATATTACTGAAGACTGAAAAGATTTGGCTACCTTGAATAAAAATGATCTGAATGCAGACGTGTGCCTTCTGCAAAGCTTCTTTGACAGTACGTTACCTCTTTTTCATTTTGGAAGGCTTGCATTACCTGCAGCATGAAGGACCAGACGGGCGAACCAAACGCTGCCCTGCAAAAATGCTCAAAAGAGCAACACTTCTTTTGTCTTCTCACGCAATCTCTTTCTATCCATCCATTCTCTCTCTCTTCTACCTCTCTAACTCCTCTCTCTCTCTTTTATTTCTCCCGCTTATCTTTCTCTTTAATCTTCCCCATGCCTGCTGCAGCTACCAAGGGGGTCGGTGTGGGGGGGGTGGTTTGGGGGGGGGGGGGGGGGAATAAGAAGCTAACGAAAGTGACAGGGGCACCAGGGGTGGCCCTGAATTTCAAAACCTCAACCTCCCTTTACAGGCTTTAGCCCACCGGTTAAATGTCCAGTGGAATTAAAGGTCTGTTGGAGTAAAAGGCAGTATGTTGCCTTCTAAGTCGGATGACATAGTGGTCAACCTACAAGATGACCTGCCTTACTCCTCAGGAGTCGGTGCTTATGATCATCAATGCGGGCATTGCTCTTCAGGATGATGAGGCCATAACTGTTAATAAATACACCACTCTCCATAACTGGTGATCATTCTTGCTATAGAAATGGCATGGTGCCCTTGTAATGCAGATCACCATGTTAAATTCTTCTGGACTGCTGAGTTCATAGCGGTCACTAACACTCCGAAGGCGCCTTGACATTCTGCTTCTTGACAGAGCAGACTTGACAGTAAAATAGACTCCGAGGTGGAGCATATTGAGAGGGATTCTGCAGTTTGGCTCTGGAGATTATTTAAACTCCCCATTTTGAAGAGTCTCCTTTAGAGAACCACGGCTCGTGCCTTTTACTCTCTCTCAGCAGAGGGCGGTGCTTTGTAGCTCATGGGAAGCCAGAGAGGTCTTAACCACTCTTTACGCAGCAATGTAGCAAACCGGAGCTCTTGGTCGCGCCCCCAGTGCAGCAGTATTGAGTGAGACTTTTGAATACATCTTTTGACGTGTCCGGGTTTAAGGCGAAAGAGAATATACAATTCAACGCTGCTTTGTGCAAGCCATTTACTTGTCAAATCTTGAATGATATTCTTTGGTGTAAAACACCTCAGGCTGTCTCTGTAACTGAATGGGATTTGGTTTCATTGAGGTTGGTCAGATTCAGATTCTGGTTTTGTGCAGGCACAGTCTCTTCGCAAGGCACATAAAAATAACCGAGTTCCCGAATCTATTAAAAATCAGCGCGAACATGGCGAGGGAAGACTTAACTCTGAATGTTTCACCATATAAGAGATGGCTAAGACACTTTTGTCCCTGGCTTGATGCCCCACAGAGTAGGTATGAGAGCGTGTGCTAAGAATAGAAACTGCCTGTCATTGGTGCTAATGGAGCTGTCATTTGTACTGAATCGATGAACTGCTCTGAATGCTGCAGAGGTTTCCTCTTACGTTTATCTACGACATCGAGCATTTCAGAAGCCTTGGGTGTTGCACAACGTTCTCCCTGCAGTGTCTCTACTGTGTTGTATTACAGTGGAACACGTTGCATAGGCTTATTAACATTTTTTGGCTGTTGGTGCATTATAAAAACATTTAAAAGCAACTTGAAGTATGCCACGTTTTCATTTCTTTTATTTAAACGTACAAGAAAGATGGTGATGACTGCAACTTGCATGCACCTAAGTGTTGGTGTGATTTTTGTGTTGGCATAAGATGGGTTAACTGAAAGATAGTGCCTTCGTGTATCAAGCACAGTTGAAACCTCCAGGCAAATGACAAATCGATCAAATCAGTTCTATCGAGGTATGCCCCTCCTCACTGTGAACTTCCAGAGTCCTAGCTATTAGACTCAGAGGAGATTATACATGCACCAATGCTTTTCAAGAAGATTAAAGTCTCATTACTGTGGACATTCCCCTCTCCCAGGGGGTTCTCAAACGTCTACCTTCATGCATTCTCTGACATTTGCTTTATGGAAAGGGTAAATGTGTTCCTGATCACAGTAACTTGTGGTTGTCCCCAATCTTTCCATTGTTCCAGTCAGGACCCAGAGGGTAGTCAACATTTTCCTCTGGCATGTCTTGGACCAGAATTTCGAGACACTCTTGCCTTACTTTTAAAACATTGCAGTCAAGAAAGTCACAGTTTTTCCACCTACCAATATTGTGTGGATGTTGAAACCATTTCCTATCTCTATAATGAAAGCAGGCAGCAGCCATTATGAGGACTAATTCCGTTCTTGCATCCCCCTACAGAGGCAGAAACATGTGCCTACTGACTGCCATCCACCACTTGACTCACCAACAGCTGGGTAACATTTAGAGGCTAGTACTCCACTAGAAAGGGGAGCACCAAAATGACCAAACGTCTTGGTACAGTAGCTTTTTTGTTAATAATCTCTTATTTACTTTGTGCACAAGAATGCGTCTAGAATGTGCACCTGAAAACAAGGTTCCTTGTAAATCATAAACAACTTCTCCTGTAACAGACTGACTTAGAAAGGCAGTAGTGTGTGGTTAAATCTCTTGTTAAGAGACTTAAGCAAGTTCACAGAAAATTGGTGACAGCAGGACAGAGGACACCTACTCGATGTTTTAAACCGTTGCTTCTGGACCAGGACTTTAAGGATGTGATCCAGGTGTTGGTACGTTCCAGAATGCAGTATGAAAATGCCGGTCCCGCCAGTATCCCTAAAATTTACATTGCACCAATTGTAGGCTCTCTGCAGGTAGCAGTAGGTCTGGCGTTGGGGATTGGCTGCTTTGATCACATCTTGCTTGTCCTCTACTTTCCTCTGGCTCCCAGTTCACGGCATAGCGACATAAAAACTGGCATGCTTAATACATAAACGTCTGTGCACTAAGCATGCCTACGACCTAACAAAAAAAGCACTGACTGCCTCTGGGGGCTCTCATTAACTCCACAGCTCGAATACAACTCTCCTCAGAACTCCTGTTTTCAATTAAAAACAAGCATTTCCAATGCAATCGGTCTCCATTTTTGAAAGGTAAGAGCTCTTGGTTTTGAAAATGACAGTGTTTTTTTACTTTTTCTATTTATTTTTTATTTACAGTGGAGTGCTCATATATGCATAGCGCTGTTGCTATTCATAAGACCTCATGGCCGTGGAGAACATGAAAATGGGAAATAGGGTATGAGTGAGAGTAATATGATGCCTGGAAAAGAAAGTAACAGTTTCTTAGAAAATTGTTTCAAATCTTGACAATGTGTTGCAGAGGCACTGATGATATTAAAAGGGTACATTTTGGTGCCAAAGCTAGCCCAGATTGCAAGCCAGGTGTTGAAATGTATGGAATGTCAGCAAAAACCGTGGCATGCACCCGCAAATTAGAGAGACAGCGGCAAGGTCATTTTTTATAGAATTCCTCTTAAATAAATGAATCTCACACGTTTGCCTTTTACGGAAAAGTGCTTCTTCCTAGACACTACCATTAAGAACTCAACAGATCAAGATAAGCAGTAGGCGGATCAAATGAACATGGGTAAACAATATAGCTCGCTCACATTTGAGGTTTCCGCTTCAAACTGTGACTTTTAAATATGTCTGTGGCTGTGAAATAACCTGTACTCTGGCAACAAATTGGCTCTATTCAAGTACCTCAAACGTAGTCCACGCGACGTTGGGATGGATGCATTCTGACAGCAAATATCCACAAAATATTTACCTTGTAAAGTTTTTTTTTCAACACGGACTGAAGCGACACTTTTCATCTGTAGCACATCTATTTACAGACGAGCAGATTATAAGATTGCTTTACTGGATGTGTATTCCCTGATGAACTCATGCAGGCAAGTTGTTGTTTGCCTTGCTCTCCCCCAAGTGGGGAAATCACCCCCTGTGTGTTCATGCAGGAAGAATGTTTTATTAGCTAATGATTTCCCATTGAAGCCCAAAGGCAAAGGTTATAATATGAAAGGCGGAGTCTGCAGACATAATCTTGCAAGAGTTATACTACAGTAATAGAACATTAACTGGAAAGAGAACAAGGATTGTCATAGCGACATGGAAAATTAACTGGTGAACGAACATAGGAAAAATAAGCAACCTACCGCGCTATAGTAGGCCGAGGTCCTTTTGGAGTAATGCGAGAACGGGTTCTTAATTAGGAGCAGAGCTCAAAACCGTTGTTTGTTATATATAACATACACAATTTTTTACATTTTTAAAACTACACAACCATGTTTGATGACTCCACGTGGGGTAGCGGTCAGAGATGCCAAATTAGGAAGTGGGGATCCGTGTAATAGCCTCTGCATCGGCTCAACATCCTGTGAATCTGGGCAAATCATTTAATCTCCCATGTGACTGTGCTGTATAATTCTACTAATTTAAATTAAACAAACAAAAAGCAGATGTCTCGGAAGGGCGGTGGGGGCGGGTAAACAGTGTTGTGGAGGGGGAGGGAGTTGGCAGAGACGGCACAAGGAGATTAAATGTGAGAAGCTGTAATGTAAATAAAACAAGCGTAGGAAAACAAGCAACCTACAGCGCTGTAATAGGCAGATGTCCTTTTTGAGTAATGCAAGTGTCTTTTTCGGAAACACGACTCAAACTGTTTTAAAAATGTAGAATCAAGTACAGGTTCTTAATTATGAGCACAGCTTAAAAACTTTGTTTGTAATAGGTAAAATGTACATCATTTAAAAAACCTTTTAAATGACACAACTATGTTTAATGATTACACATGGCACAGTGGTCACAGCTACCGACTTGGGAGCCGAGGATCTGTGTTTAAGCCTCGGTCGCTGCTCAACATCCTGTGAATCTGGACAAATCACTAATCTCCCCCGTGCTCAGCTATATAGTTGTACTAATTTAAATTAAACAACAAAAAAAGCAGAAATGTCTGAGGTGTGATCAAGCAGTGTTGTGGGAGGGTTTAGGGGTGGGGAGAGACAGTACAGGGATATTACGTGTGAAAAGTATAAATTAAACAAAAGAAAACAGCAAGCAGCGACCTCAGAGGTGTTTTGGGGTGGGCAAGCAGTGTTGTGGGAAGGTGAGGAGGTGGAGGGACAGCACAGGGAGATTAAGTGACAGCAGGGCAAATGAAGCTGCAAAAGCGAGGTAAACAGAAAACCTAACGAGCAAAAAGAAGGCCAACCGAAACAAAATACGCTCTGGAAGCTTTCTAAACAACCTGCAGAGTAAGAACACATGTAACATGAGCAGTCCTCATGGAAGGATACAACAGTTCAGAAGGAGGGACTACTAAGCGTATTCACCAAACAAAAGCTGGCATTCCCAAAGGACAGAAAGAGGAACCAATTAAAAAGATGAGGTGCTCCAACCCCATATTCTAGATACAGCATGTCTTGAAGAGACAGCGCATGCGCTGCATATGCAAGACCTAACGAGAAGAATAAACATTTCCTCATAGACCATTTATTCCTTCCGTCCTCTGTAATCTTTGAATGTATTAATACTTGCTGCACCCCTTACAGTGTTTTGACTGGTTAGTGGCTTGGTTGTGATGGTCATATTGATTTCGTTAAAAATAAAATGTTTGCACTAACACAATAATTTTTGGTAAATATTTGCATTTTGTTTGTGAATTGAGTCCACCTGGCATGAGTATCTTCTCCCCACACATTATCATGAACTCTTCTGTCCTGTACCTAGTGTCACCTCTGGAAATCTCCGCTAATCTCTTCTGCCTTGTACGCACTGTATAAAAACTTTCCATAAATAAATAGCAAAACAGTAATGAAACAAAAGCAAAAATGCAAACTTTTCATTCGGAGGTTACGTTGTGGATTCAGAAAAGGAGCATGTCTTGTAATCTTAGGCAGACAAAGAATCTGTTGAGAATTAGATCCTCTTCAAGACTCTGTCATTAACTGATTGGTATGCACAACACTCATGCACTTTGCATTCTATGCCAGGAGAGCTCACTGCATTAATAGTCCCTGACTCAAACAGCACCCCATTTATAATCCAATATCACAGAGTAAGCTCAACACTAATAACAGGCAGCACACCTCTGCCTGCATACAGTAGAGTTGCACAATGTCACAACCACAAAGGAGGAAACTTATAATCCAAAATCAGTGATGTAACTCAGCACAAGAAGCACCTGCATAACTTTAAACCTATACGAATACATGCATCATTCTCGCGGAGTGGCTCCCAGGTATATTTTATACCACAAATCCATAGGACAGATGCCCTATGGTCATATGCATTAGCAATAAACAACTGCTAATAAATGATTCAACTTTCTTCATACAGGATCTCGGCAATTTCCAAAAAGGCAGATTAACTGCTTCACATGAGGTCTACACTTGCAGACCATGCCCAATACACCCATCAACAAACATCATGGTAAATGGAAATAGTTTTGGGGAAAAGCCTGTAAAAATAATTATACACTCACAATTGCATACCTCTTCTCCAACTCTGGTGTACCATCCTCAAAGCCCTTCTTCTGGGTAAGCCTTGAGTTTCTCAGATATCTCCAGAATGTGTCCGAAATCAGTTACTAGTCCACACAACATCAAGGCAGTCACATCAACTTGCCCTTGATATTGCTGCTTGCTGCCTGTCGCAGCCTCTGGGTCCACCGTTTGCATACATGCTGTCATTATGTACCCTAAATGACACATAACTACCTGGTGCAATGTCCAAACGTTTTGCGGAACAAATTACGTCTGAATGTGCCATTCAGAGAGGAAATGACTGCAACATAAAAGACAGCCACCGTCTAGCAATGCAATAATATGGATGGGTTAATAAATGCTGAAATACCTCAAGTGTCCAAGAAAATAGCTGGGTTGGCAGAAGCCCTTTCCTCACACAGAGCAATATAAGGAGGGCTGTGCGCCTCACCTATTCGTTACAAAATTAGTTTACATCCTCATTTCTAGTTAACATGGGTCTCTGGCTCTTTGGCTTTCTTTATCTCTCACTCTCTCTCTCCCCTTCCACCTCCATCTGGCCACAAGTATTTATGTCTTCTACTAGCAGGATAACACAGGGAGAAAGGCACAGTTATCCATTGAAACATAACAGAAAATTAACCTAATACCTGGGTCAGTGGCAATTGAACTAACACCACCAATAGCCTGTGTAATGCCAAACAAAACAGAAGCAGAAGAGTGACTGTCCTCAGACCAAAAACAAGGTCTACAAAGGCAAAGCTGTTTCATCACTAAATTTCTTCTCAAGAAATGCACAAAATCATCATTTAGTTTCTAAACATTAGTTCACAACTCAAAAAGTCTGTTTTGCCTCAGCCCTATAACTGCTTGCCAATTGGCTACTTTTCGAGAGGGCATTAAGCTTAAAAATAATCTATTTGATCAAATCCAAAGCACTCCACTTGTCCATTAACCCAGTGAGCTTGGGTGACCTCTGAATTGAGTGTCTGTTCTGTTGAGCACTTCGTGGCATTACTTACCTTAAGGTTTATTATGCAAAGTGCCTTGAGGGTGCAGTGGGCCTGTGCGCCCCTGAGCACTATAGTACAAGCATCAGCGGCTCCTTCTGTAATAGTCATAGTGCTGGCGCACATGTAGAACCAGCGCTATCGTTACAGGACATTCCTTCATTTACATGGAGGTGTGGCCTCACTCAAATGAGGGAATCATTTTGCCTTTGCACACGCACGTTAATACGGATGCGGGCATAGAAGCAGGGTCCTACGAGGTGCATTGACTGTGCACCACAAAAAGGTGATGCACTGTTAGTGCGCCCCCTGCGGACAGCCCTCTGGAAGTAGGAGGGGATCCCATAGATCCCCAGCCCAGAAATCCTGCTGCAAGTGGATGCAGTCACACAGATCTTTTGAATACAGGTGACTTGTTGCCTACACTGTGAAATATGGAGCACTTGGAAGCAGCAGTTTAGTATTTCACTGAATGTGATGGCGACGGGCAGCGCAAGTTCACAGCTGCATTGGGGTTAGCGCATTTATCATAATAGGGCACGTTAACCCAGTCTGTGCCAGGCACACCTTTTGGAAGGCGTGCCATGGTGCAAACAGGGACAGTGTGCTCCATTTATAATATGGTCCCAGGAAGGGAGGTTGACCATCTCAATGCTTATAGTAGCCAAAAACAGCTATCTACACATGCAAACAACCCAATTCCAAGCTATGGCACACTGAATCTGAAAGGGATCGGATAAACTATTGGTTTCTTTAAATGAAGAGTAATGGGAGGAATTTATGGGACATTCCTTGGATTGAGAAACCAAAAAATGTCTTACTTATGTGTGACCCAGACAGGCCCGGACTGGCCGTTGCGGGCACCGGGCAATCCCCCGGTGGGCCGCATGGTTGGGGGCCGGTTTTGGGCCCCTGGGTCCGTTTTTGTCACAGGGCCGTTTTTGCTGCAAAAACGGCCCTGTAACAAAAACGGCCGAAAACCGGCCCTGGCACAGAGCACGGTCGCGCCCCCCCCCCCCCCCCCCCCCCCCCCCCTCCCTGTGTGTGTGGGGGGGGGGGGGGCGGGGAGTAGGGGGCCGGGCGAGCACTTTGCCAGGGCCGGTTCTGGTTCCCAGTCCGGCCCTGGACCCAGAGTAGGTGTAGCTTGCCCCTTTCCCCCTCCTATTGTGCTCTTTCACTTCTCTGCTTTTCCAGTTGAGCACTGGAAGCTGAATGAGTGTTGGTCAGTCTCCATTATGTTCACCTGATGGTACTATTGTTGGGAACATAGTATGCTGACATGAGCTGACATGAGCAGACACGAGCGTGACTCCTTGTCCTAGCTCGGAATTTACTCGTGTAATTTTAAGAATGTTATGTTTCAAATTAGATTGGAAGGTTGGGGGATTGTTCTGATGGAAGGTTAGGGTTTTCTTAGCCTGAACTTGTTTACGAGCAGACGTGTTATTAAATCACGTTGCTTTCACCTCCGTCTTTGTGTTTTCTTTTACGGACGATTGGATTACTTAACACTGGCGATGAGCGGGATTTACATCATAAATATTATTTTTAAACTAATTTAAATTTGTATTCCTGGAAGTGGTACACTTTTGTAAACGGACGAAGAGTTCAGTTTTCACTTTGTGCCATTGGAAGCTTAAGGATCATTGTGCTTAAGGATTGCCTCTCTATTTTTTTTTTTTTTAAAAAGGAGAACATATTTTGACTTTTTCTTCATTGCCGCATCTTTCAAACCAGCTCAGGAGTTCCAACCAGCCTTCGCGATCTTAGCCGCGGTTTGGAACTTCGGAAGAGTACTTTTTCATGCGGCATTGATGACGCTGACGTGAACGTGTGTCATCACACGATGTAAAGCAGCGTGAACGCCATCCTTGTATCCACGGTATCCTGGCAACAGTTCATGTTCACTGGAACTTAACAGGAAGCTGCAGCATCGGAATTTCGACGCACAAAAGATTTATTGTGGTAACACTTCATTTATCGGTGACACGCACACCGCGTGTCATATATATATATATATATATATATATATATATATATATATATATATATATATATATATGACATTTATACTATAAATCTTTCTCTTTGTCACCTATTCACCATTGATTACATGTTTTCAGAGCTCTTCATTATTGTGGTAACACTTCATTTATCGGTGACACGCACACCGCGTGTCATATATATATATATATATATATATATATATATATATATATATATATATATGACATTTATACTATAAATCTTTCTCTTTGTCACCTATTCACCATTGATTACATGTTTTCAGAGCTCTTCATTATTGCGTGATTGTGATTGCAATTTTATCTGCTTAATCCACCATGTCAGGTATTGTTCCTCCTCCATCATTTTTATCTTCCCCTGGTGAACCCCCCATGTCTTGGGAAATATGGGAACCTGTTTTTTTAGCATATGTTGAGGTGTTGGAGGGTGAGGAATGTGAACCTGAGAGAAATCTTTCTCTTTTAAAACATTGTTTAGGTGGAATTGCGTTGAAAGAATTCAAATCCTTACCTGCACCAGGGGCGGCTCTAGGCTCATGGCGGCCCTGGGCAGAAAGCGTAGGTAGGGGGCCCCGGAAGAGGGGATCCGGGCGGGGCGGAGCGCGGAGGCCACTGAAGAAGGGGGGGTTAGGGTGTTTGGATGTGGAACAGAGCCGGAGGCCGCCGAAACCCTACCAGGGACCGCCACGCAAATATGTATCCATCCTCAGAGGATTATTATATTAAGGATATATATTGGCGTGGTGGCCCCTGGGGTTTGGTGGCCCTGTGCAGGTGCACAGCTTGCACATGCCTAAGGCCGCCCCTGCCTGCACTAATTAATCCTGGTAATATTAATGTATATGAGTATGCATCCTCACAACTTAATCTACGGTATGGTAAAAAGAAAAACATTGTAATGGAAAGAAGTATTTTTTATTCACTTAAACAACGAGCTGATGAACCTATTGAAGACTTCGTATTAGCTCTTAGATCACTAGCTGTTACATGTGACTTCAAGCACATATCATATGAGCAGGTTCTTAGAGACCAAATATTGATGAGGACAAATAACAAAAAAGTTCAAGAACGTCTTTGGACCACATCTGACATGTCATTGAATAATGCTATTGACATAGCCAAATCCATTGAACACTCCGAGAAATTTGTGAAAGACATTAGAGGAAATGATAAAAATTATGTTTTTAACGTTTCTAAAGAGTCTGATAAACAAAGGAAACTTTTTCCACAAAGAAAGGACAACTCATCAAAAACTGATAGTAAATTTAGAGGTACAAAATGGGAAAAAAAGAATTCTCAATTACTCTGCTACAGATGTGGAAGCGATGGACATTTAGCTGACTTTAAACACTGTCCCGCTATCGGGAGAACTTGCTCAGAATGCAATAAGAAGGGTCATTTTAGAAAATTTTGTAAATCAATTCCTAAAAAAGTGAATTATATTCATGACATATATGATAATGATAGTCCATATGATGACAATGAATATGAAGTCAACACAGTCATTAATATTTGTGAGGGTGGAGAATGTACTAAATTTCCTTCATGTTTTATCACTATTGACAATATTAATATAGAATTTCTCGTAGATTCATGTGCATGGTACACTATTATTTCTTTAAGCATTTCTCATGACAAGTGGCCTATGAAAACACTCTCTCCACCTGATGTATCCCCTGGAGATTATACTGGACACAAGATTGACCTTGTTCGTTTCTTTTTGTGCTAATTCAGTATTCTCTGGTCATCATATTTTTGGGAAAATATATGTGGCAAGATCAGGACAATCATTATTAGGGTGGCCGCATCAACAACAATTAGGAATTAAGCTTGATCCTAGAGCTGACCCCCGGTCTATGTCGTTGAGTCCCACAATATTACCCACAAAGAGAATTCTCATTTTGTAAATAAATTGAAGAAATCATTTCCCAATGTTTTTAGTGGGGAATTAGGAAGGTACCAAGGCTTTGAACATGTCATCAAATTACATGACAATGTTGTTCCGGTTCGTCACAAAGTAAGGAACTTTCCCCTCACTTACAGGAACAAATTGAAGGACATGCTTAAAGACATGTCAAAAAGACCTATTGGAACCTATTGAATCATCGCCTTGGGTTTCTCCCATTGTGATTTCCATTAAATCTTCAGGTGAACGTAGGCTATGTGTGAATCTTCGCAGTGTGAACAATGCTATTTTGGTAGATGCTCACCCCTTACCCAAACTTCACAAGATGGTTTCTAGACTAGCTGGTGCACAAGTATTATCTTGTATTGATTTGGCGAGTGCATACCACCAGGTTGTCCTTTCTGAGGAATCAAAAAACATCACTGTTTTCATTACTCCTGAAGGGCTTTACAGGTATTGTCGCATGCCTTTTGGTCTCGCTAGTGCTGCTTCATTGTTTCAAAGACTCATGAGAGACACTTTGGACGGACTAAATGGTGCAATTGTATTTCAAGACGATATACTTGTTTACGGTAAAAATGATGAAGAACATGACTTAAATTTAGAGTGTGTAATTGCTGCTTTGTCAAAAAAGGGTTTCACTCTCCGTCTGAATAAGTGCAAAATCAAGGAAAAGGAAGTAGAATATCTTGGGCATACTTTTAGTGGAATGGGTATTAAAACTAAGCGCAACCATATTGAAAGCATTATAAATGCTCCCATACGTACTTCTAAAGAACAACTTGTAGCTTTTCTGGGGCTTATTGAATTTTACTCAAAATGTATACCAAATTTCTTTTCTAAGGTAGATCCTTTTAGATGTCTGTTAAAGAAAAAGGCAACATGTATTTGGACTAATGATATGTCTAAGGCTTTTGGAAATTTGAAGGAGTTTATTGTGATTGCTCCATGTCTTAAACCCTTTGTCTGTGGAAACAGTGCATTGTTATGGTAGATGCTAGTAGCACTGGGTTGGGTGTTCTTTTACAGAGAGACAATGAAAAAGAGTGGATTGTAGCGTATGCTTCAAGAGCACTAAGAGATGCAGAAAAACACTACTCTGTTATAGAGAGAGAGTTATTAGCTTGTGTTTGGGGAGCTGAACATTTTAGGACCTTTTTGTGGGGTACCAAATTTATCATAAGAACCGACCATAAGCCTCTTGTTTTTTTAATGGCCCCAGGTGAAGGCCGGACTATGTCCGCACGTCTTGCAAGACTTGCTTCCAGATTACAGTCTTTCCAGTTTCAGATAGAATATGTTCAAGGAAGAGCTAATGTACATGCTGAATGCATGTTCAGATTGATTTCTCCTACTGAATTTCCAGATAAAATCCAAGATGAAGACTGTGAATTGGCTTTCACCATGCGTGATGTTAATTTGGTGTATGGTGAACAATCTAATTTACAAGATGTTTGGTTTCTGGAGATGGAAAAGGATTTAGAGTTACGCAATGTCAAGAAGTGTTTGGTGCAAGGTTGACCTAAACAGAGAAAATTATCAGGTGACATGATGGTTTTTTTTTTTTAAAGTTCAAGAAGAACTTGTTGTTGAAAATGGTTTGGTTTTGAGGGGGTGATAAGATTATTTCCCCCATTTCTCTAAGAAACACTATTCTCGAAATCGCTCATGAAGGGCATTTAGGGATCTCCTTCACCAGGAGACGTGTCAAAGAATCCTTTTGGTGGCCAATCATTGATACTTGTGGTGATCATTTTGTACGTTCATGCGTTCATTGTTCAAATAGTGACAAATCAGCTGTTGCTCTACGTCCTGAAAACCATCCTGTAGATTTTACTTTTGGTCCTTGGCGTAAACGTGGTTTAGATATCATTGGCGCGTTCAGCATTTTACCTAAACATGAGGCATTTACTACTACTCCAAATGGCCTGAGGTCAAAATGGTCAAGGAAGTCATCTCACATAATGTTATTGAGTTCTTAGATTACATTTTTTGCAGGGAAGGGATTCCCCAAGAAATTGTAACTGATGACGGACCCCAATTTGTTAGCAAAGAAATTGAGGATTTCATGGTGAAATGTGGAATTTCTCACAAGAGAATTTCTGTTTTCCATTCAGAGGCCAATGGTCAAGTCAAGCGATTCAACCATGTTGTGAAAGAGGCTATTCATTTTTGTCTATTAAGGGTGGTTTAAATTGGCGTAATGTTATTAGCATATAGGGCCTCTCCCAATTCCGTCACTTTGGTCAGTCCCTTTGAACTTTTAAGAGGGCACAAACCTAGCACTAAATTGACCCCTTGGTGGTTGAAGAAAAACATAAGTGAGTCCAATGATTTTTTCAAGGTGGATTATGAGGCTGTCCAACGCAGAGTTGAATCATACAAAAACAAAATGAAACATACCATGAAAAGAAAAATGGGTCCAGCAAAAATGCATGTGATAAATGTGGGAGATTTAATTCGCATTAAAAAGAAAGAAGGTGTTAATAAGGGTTTTCCTGTATGGTCAAGTCCAAGAAAAGTAATTGAAGTTTTCAGGAATGCTGTTAGAATTGAAGGTGGTTCTGTTTGGAATCTAAACAGAATTTCCTTGTTTAAAGGTGTTATTGTCTAGAAGATCATAACAATAATGTATTTTTAGATCTTGGGCAGCATAATGACCAAGGGAATCATTCCCCTCCCAGTTACATTTCTGAAGATTCTAGGATTGTGCGCACCCATCACCTTCCTGCTAAGTACAAAGATTTCTTCGTGAAATAATTTTGGTATTCATTCTTATTTATTCGTTATTTATTTATTTATTTATTTCTTCTTTCTCCTTTTTTTCTGTTTTCTTTCAAGGGGCGAAGGTGTGTTGGGAACATTGTATGCTGACACGGGCAGACACGAGCGTGACTCCTTGTCCTAGCTCGTTACTGACTCATGTCGTTTTAAGAATGTTATGTTTCAAGTTAGAATAGAAGGTTGGGGGGTTGTTCTGATCTGATGGGAGGTTAGGGTTTTCTTAACCTGAACTTGTCTACGAGCAGACGTGTTATTAAATCACGTTGCTTTCACCTCAGTTTTTGTGTTTTCTTTTACGGATCATTGGATTTTTAACACCTATTAAATCTGTTTGATGTTGTCATTAAGATTTATGAGAGACTCAGTTGTACATAAATCAGGCATTTTTTAAATCCACCTATTAACGTGTCAGCAATTATGGGAATAGCCTGTTTTGAAAAGCCCCAGTCTTCTCGTCTGGAATCGAAACACTTTATTTCAGCCCTCTACAAGTTGGTGCTGCTGTCTTGATTTAAGGAAGAGGGGAAAAGTACATGAAGACATGAGAAAGCACATTTTGTAGAGTGTAGACTCTTATGTTACGAGAATGATTGGGCTAACCTTTGCAAACACACTACTAATAGCGTGAGGTACTTTTACAATTAAACAGTATTCCACAAACTGGCGTTTGTGTTGTCTAACACCCCATCCAACTTTCAACACAGGTCTTTGGGCACAGATCCCGACTGCTAGATCGGGTATGGGCCTTAAGAAACACGCTTGACATCTGACAAAATGCCTACTTTAAATATATTTTTTAAAGAGGTTCTAGGCACCACAAGAGAGATTCTTTGTTATGCTGTCCATCTTTTATCGCAAACACCCCAGCTGTGACTGAGACCCTCCATGAAGCAGACCCTTAGGAAGCAGGCACAACTGATACTCTTGCACTGCAGGATGGTGATGAAGCTAAGATGCAGGTGTATGTGCTTAGCCCTCAGAAAACTCACTGGCCAGATACATTTAAAGGCAGTGGCTAAGTGGGTCATTTCCAAGGGCCATCACCTTCGAAGAGCCCCCCTTGGCATAGTGAACTTTCTCTCTATTTGACCTGTCTGTAGTCTATTGCTCTAACTTATCCACTTTCTCTCCCTACCCACCACTATTTCTGACTCAATCTCTCTAATCGGTGTCCTGGGAAAGACCGATTTCAACTTGTTTTTTGTGACTGTTGTTAAAACTTAGGCTGCAGCATCAACATTATCGGCGCCATCTTGCCCCCTTTTCGAGCCCATTCATGCGCGTAAGCGGCAGCCATATTGAGTACCATGGCCTCTCTGCCCATCGTTGATAGCCAGCGCGTCTCTCTCTCCTGACCTCGCAAAGCATCCCCCGCACGCTGACAGCCCTCGCTCTCACATGCCTTGGGTCATAAACCCCTCTTCCACGCAGCTCTGCCTCGGAACCCCATCCTGTTCCCAGCGCGACACCTCCCTCCATTCCTTTCATGGTCCCGGATCCTTTGATAAAACCCCCTTTCCTTTGTGCCCGTTTGTCTTGCTCTTTCCCAGGCCGCCACCTGGCCCTGCGGATACTGTTATTGCCCCCCCCCTCCTGTACAGTAGGGAGCTTCCCCCATCAAAGGATCCATGAGTTGATCAAAGCCCCCACCCCATGAGATCCGATCGACCTCACACATTCCGTGAATCGGCGGAATGTCCAGCTGCGAGATAATCATCACCTGTTGTGACCGGGGTGGGGACTTCAACTGTAAATGTGTGTGGGAACGGGCCTGAAGCGGGGATTCCGAGGATGTCTTTCCTTACATCAAAGTAATGACAGAGATGTGTTTAACGTACTAAAGCAATAAACTCGTGTATAAGAGGCCAGGCCTCGGAGATGCGGTTAGAGCACCTCGAGAAGATACCCTGTTGTCTGATTTGACGTGTTCTGCTCCGTCGGAATAAAACTTCTGTTTCCTGCCTTCCAGTCTCCAGCGCCTGCCTCTTTGTTTGGTAACTTGAGTGGATATAGAGGCGGTTAACGCCGGGCAACTCTGAAAAAGGTCATCAGCCCTACCTTTTTCCACAATTGGCGTCCCAAACGTGGGGCCCATCAGCGACTCGTGGATCCAGTGGGAGAGGTCCCGACGACAGAGTGAACGACTGCAACGATCGGGAGAGCTCCTGTCCAATAGACCCTCGTCTGACAGCCGATCATCCGAACTTCACTGGTTCCGAACAGACCTCTCTCGAGTGATCTACGGTCCTGACTGGGAACCATCAGGAGTGCCGCGAGGACCACAAAGAATAGAGGACGATCGGGCGCTGGATTCAGAAGACAAGAAACTGTCCATGCGGTCCGGGTAAGGTCGTGTGAACACGACGAATTGCGAAATGATTGTTTGATTGTTTGGAAAATACTAGTATTACTCTTTTGTTGATTTGTTTGGAGATTCGCTGTCTGCAAACGGAGAAACAACAGGCTCTACCTTTGCAAGTAGTGAAGGATAGGTAACGCAGACTTTTGTCTCCATTGTAATCCGTCGTGCCTATCTTTTCTCCCCCACTGATTGATTGTTTGAACCCGAACTACTGTTCGCGGATTGTTTTCTGGAGATTCTCTGTCTGCAAACAGGAAAGAACAGGTTCTCTCTTTGCAGGTAGTGAAAGGGTAGGTAACGCAGACTTTTGTCCCCGTTGTAACCCGTCGTGCCTACTTATTCTCCCCATTGATTGTTTGATTGACCGAACATTGACTGTTCGATATTGGTTCTTGAGGTATTCACTGCCTGCAAACAACGAAGAATAGAAATATTCTGTCTAGTCTTTGCATGCAGTGATAAGATAGGTAGTGCAGACTTTTGTCCCCATTGTAATCCGTCATGCCTGTCTTCTCCCCACTGATTGGTAGCCTGTTTAGCCCGGACCGCTTATTAGAGATGAACCATCCGGCTCCACCGGAAGGCACCCCTAATAAGGACATGTTCACAAAGCATGGATTGATCGCTATAGCTTATAGCAAGCTGTGGCATAAATATACGAAAAAGGATCGAGAAAGTCAGTGGCCACTGATAGGATCCTTCGATGAGGATAAAATAAGCGCACTAGAAACAGCCCTTGAGAAACACAAGACCACGCCCACTATGCTTGATAGTTTCGGCATGTCGCGCAAAGAAACCGAACAGCGTAAAAAGAGAAATGAGAGTAGGTTGGGAAAAGAGCTGCGAAAGGCAGCCCACCTAGCTGCTAAGAAACTAGAAGAAGAGATTAAGGAAAAAGAGGGAGCCAAACAGAAACTAGAGGTAGAAACATCAAGCCAGTGTCCGGTCAGAAAGCCCTCTACGCTTTATCCTGAACTACCACTGAAACAGCGAGCCAGCGATGATCTTTTGTTAGGTCCTCCGATCATCTACATGCCCCCTCCATATGCCCCTTCCCAACCCTTAGCACAGCACCCACCACCCCCAAGCACAGATGAGAATAATACCAGAGCTTCGGCCCCTGTAGCCTCTGTGCCGGCCGAACCCCTTGTATTAGATACAGCCCAAGCGGCAACGTTAGATGACCCTGAGACCCGGAAGGCTGATTCCGCAAGAATAAACAGATTAAGCAAGGATGAGCGAGCAGGGATTGACAAGATAGTGAGGACATTGGTAGAAAGAAAGGAAAGTGAAGAGTACATCACAGATATGTTCAACTCATATGCAGGGAGCCACAGACGACATTTTGCCGTACGGCTGTGTTATCATATCTTGAATGCATACGAGGACCGATATCGAGACAAAGGACCCGAGAGCCTAACGACTCTGTATAGGAAGGTCGATATTGGGGATGAGGGTGAGTGTGATGTGACGGACCTCCTTATGCGTACGCTTGAGGTTTTCCGCCACCTCACTGAACAAGAATCGGGAGCTAAACCCACGACATCCGTAGCGACCGAACCACAAACTGAGCGATCTAACGCCATGATGCCGATACGAGAGGCTGCCCCTTACTGGGTTCCTCCACGAGGTGAAGGAACTAACGATGATGTAAATCACAAAGATGCAAGAGGGAGGGTAGTGTACAACTGGGTCTACCAGCCATGGGACCGGCAAGAGATTCTGACGTTTCGGAAATCTCTGCCCGATTTACGTAAAAACCCCACTGCTTTCTATACCGAATTAGGTACAGCCCTAGGCTCAACGATCATGACCCTGGCTGACATCGACTTGTTTTTCGGGTTATGTTTACCAGCTGATATGTGGAAGCAAATCCGGAAAGTCGACCACCTTGAGCTGTTCGGACATACCTGGTCACAACTCGATGGCATTGATAAACAACGAGAACCTGGACTGAAGCCTTTGAAATCCATTTTAGACCTCCCAGATAAAATCGTACAGAAATTAAAAACCCTGATTCCAGAAAAGAAAGTGGACTGGTCGATAGTAACGACCTGTCGCCAGAAACCCCAGGAGGATGTATCGGACTACTTCTCCCGGTTTCAAACGGTGTTCTCCGATTACAGCGGGCAGGACATGACCACTGCAACCGGACACCATCTTTTTGTCCAGAATTATGTTAAGGGTTTGTCACCAGAGGTCTCCCAGAAACTGCAGGCCAGCGAGAGTAGTTGGGCAGCCTCCAAACCTGCGGCTATCCTCCAGATGGCCCAATATTATGAACATCAGAAAAATGAAAACGATAGAGCAACAGAGAAAAAGAAGAAAGACTTGAAAGAGAGGGTGATGATTGCACAACTGCAAGGGGTGACTATAGGACGTGACCAATACAAGGGAAACTATCAGACGAGCGTCCCTAGGACTGCACCCCCCAAGGACCGCACTTCGACTCCCCACATTGGACGTACAGACATTAGAGAGGACCAGTGTGCTTTCTGTAAAGGAACCGGCCATTGGAAATCCCAGTGCCCGGTTCTTTTGGAAATAATCAGAAATAAAGATCCCAAGGACATAGCAAGCGGACCGAGAAATAGGGGACAGCAGCGAGGGCCCACAAATGACACGACTAACGACAGATTAAGCAGACCAAATACATTTGATCGACCCAGACAGAACCAGTGCCAGCAATCTGACTACGATGACGCCCACGACTTTGCATAGGACTGCCAAGGGCAAGGGAGGGATCCAGTCGAGCTCTATGTTGACCAGCAAGGCCCTTATGTCACTGCTAAGGTCTTGGGTACAAAGTCTCCATTTCTGGTAGACACTGGCGCAACACGTAGTGCGTTATCTAAACAACTGATTCCAAGGGCACCCTTGTCTGGCTCACTTGTGACATCGATAGGTTTCGATGGAACGCCCTCCACTAACCCTTTGTCCGCTCCAATTTCCTTCGACTTAGAGAACAATCTCACTGACACGACGTTTTTGCTTTCTGCCAATACCCCTGACGCCATTATGGGACTTGACTTGCTGAAGCACTTCCGTGCGACTATTAAATGTTCCCAAGACGGAGTTCGAGTTTTCCTGTATGACAACCCCATTCTGCTCAGGCATTGCCCTTCCCGACGCATGTTTTCTATCAATGACGCTGACATGTCCCTGCTTGACACTCTGCCTCCGTATCTGTGGGCCAAGACAGATTCGGACGTAGGACGCATGATGATTGACCCAGTGCACATCACTGTTCGACCGGACGCAATACTCCCAAAACTTCCACAATATCGGATATCGCCCGAGGGCGAGAAGGCATTGGTAAAAATTATTCAGTCTCTGATAGACGCAGGAGTGGTAGAGGAAGTAGTTAGCAACGTTTGCAACAGCCCTATCTTGCCCATCATCAAGAAACAAGGAGAGGGAGATGAGAAAGCATACCGCTTTATCATTGACCTTCGTGAGATCAACAAAGTGGTTGTACCCCAGTACCCCGTGGTCTCAGACATCACCACCATCCTGACTTTGATTCCCTCTACTGCCACCACCTTCACTGTCATTGACCTCAAAAATGCATTTTTCTCTATCCCCATCCACCCGGACAGCCGATATCTCTTCGGCTTCACCCTAAAAGCCCGCTCATATAGGTTCTGCCGAGCACCCCAAGGCTACACGGAAAGCCCCAGCATCTACAGCCAGGCCCTCAAGAGACAGCTGGACCAAGTCCAGTTACCCGATGGAGTGGTGTTAGTGCAATACGTCGATGACATCCTTTTGGCGGCTGACACCACTCCGCTGGCAGTCACAGCCACCATCCAACTCCTGCACTTCTTTGCGGAAAATGGCCACAAGGTTTCCAAGAAAAAGTTGCAATTCTGCCAACCCCAGGTCACTTACTTAGGCCACCTCCTGTCCAAAGACGGAAGGAAACTCACTCCCGACCGGATCCAAACCATTCTTGACACCCCTGTCCCTAAGACTCAGAAACAGGTTCGCTCCCTACTAGGCCTCACCTCTTTCTGTCGACAGTGGTTGACAAACTTCAGTCTCATTGTAAAACCGCTGCTTTCTCTGCTAGCCAAAGATGTCCCTTCCCCCCTCCCTTGGACTACCGAATGCCAATCCTCCTTCACGGAATTACGAGATGCCCTTTGCTCGGCCCCTGTCCTAGGTACCCCTGATTACACAAAGCCCTTCTCCCTTTACACTCACGAAAGGGAGGGGTGCGCTTTATCTGTCCTGACCCAGTCCATTGGCCCAAAGCAACGACCGTGCGCTTACTTCTCTGCCACTCTTGACCCTGTAGCCAGAGCCTTGCCTGCCTGCCTTCGAGCTGTAGCTGCCGCTGCTATCTCTATCCGACAGAGTGAGGGGATCGTACTCTCGAATTCCCTCACGGTACTAGTACCCCATGCCGTTGACACCCTTCTGAACCAGACCAAGACCCAACACCTGACGAGTGCACGACTGACTGGATACGAGTTGCCTCTGCTTGCTCCCCATATCATCCTGAAAAGATGCACCACCCTGAACCCAGCAACTCTGTTACCCCTACCAGAGAACGATCCCGATGCGCCCCCTGTGCATGACTGTGTGACCCTTACGGACGAACAGACTAGAAGTAGAATTGACCTCAGAGACACGGCTTTTCCTGACCCCGACGGAGAGCTGTGGGTGGACGGCTCTTGCGTAAAACTCCCCGATGGCACCACTTCAGCTGCCTATGCAGTCACCACGGCTCGAACTGTAGTCGAGACAGCCCGCATCACGCAACGATCTGCTCAGGCAGCGGAACTGATTGCCCTGACACGAGCCTGCATTCTAGCAGCAGGAACCACAACGAACATTTACACCGACAGCCAGTACGCCTTCGGGGTGGTTCACCATTTTGGGTTCCTTTGGAGGCAAAAGGGGATTCTTGACCTCACACGGCACCCCCATCTTGCATGGAGATCTAGTCTCCGCCTTGATCGAAGCAGTCCTTCTCCCCATTGCGGTCATCAAATGCCAGGCACACAAGCAAGTGACAGACATTATTGGACAGGGAAATGCACTAGCCGACATCACTGCTCGAACGACAGCTGAAAATAGGACGACAACACGTATGTACGTGACCAGGTCACAAGCAGAAAAATGGACTGACGCTAGGGACACTATTAGAGACATTCAAATGGCTAGCACACAACACGAATTGACTGAATGGGCACGGGTGGGATTAAAAGACGATGAAGGCTGCTGGCGGACAAAAGACACAAAAAAATGGTTGCTACCTGACTCATACCTGATTCCCATACTGACTATGGCACACTCCCCTGCCCACATAGGATCAGCCCCCATGATTAAACTTGTCTCCAGAATTTGGCACAATGATAAAATCACAGACTCCGCCAAACGTCTGGTCCAACAATGCTTGATATGCCTGCAACACAACCCCGGGAAAGGAACTGTAGTACCCCGGGGAGGATTTGGGGTCCCAAATCACCCGTTTGACGTCCTGCAGATGGACTACATCCAGCTAGACAGATGCCAAGGCCTGAAATACGTACTTGTTGTGGTGTGTGCATTTAGCAAGTGGGTGGAGGCATACCCAACCCATGACAACACTGCTATGGCCACTGCAAAGGTACTGTTAAAGGAATTCTTCCCTCGCTACGGCCTTTGTCGAATTTTATGGAGCGACAATGGCCCCCACTTCATAGCCGAAGTCATCCAGCTCATCTTAAAGGGGCTGGGTATCAAGCAGAAGTTCCACGCGGTCTTCCACCCCCAGTCTGCCGGACTTGTCGAACGACACAATGCCACATTAAAATTAAAATTAGCCAAGATAGTAGCTACCACAGGACTGAAATGGCCAGACGCTCTCCCCCTGGCATTGCTATCGATGCGTTCCACCCCCGCCAAGCACCACTTGACACCTTACGAGGTCGTTTTCGGCCGACCCATGAGCGTCTGGTCTGCACCAAAACCGACTTCCATTCATGACGTCCCAGACGTCCTAATGTCTGATTATCTGTATAAATTGACTGAAACTCTGTCTGTCATTCATCAGCAGGTGCAGCAGGCCATCCCCGATGCTTCCAGGGGTCCGGGTCACAACATCCAACTGGGGGATTATGTACTGATCCGAAATTTTCAGCGGGCGAAGAGTCTGGAACCCCGGTGGACGGGCCCCTGGCAAGTACTGATCACCACCCGGACGGCTCTTCGAGTGGAGGGGAAACGGCACTGGCTGCACGCACACCACTGCAAAAAGGTCTCCTCGACCTTGGCCACAACAGAAAGCATCGACAACCAAGAAGAGCTCCTGAACAAGGACCGACCGTCACTAACCTGCTATCCTGATACCGAGGCACTTGAACTTACAAAATTCTCTGATCCCACTGTGCCATCCAGAGAGGGGTATTTCCTGCGTCGAAAGGAGGGAGCTTCGGCTAAGTAGACCACGGACTAAGTTAAATTTCAGAACGGTGACCTAAACACCACCAAGGGTCACCCGGAGAGAAGCTAAACGAAGTCTGTGGTTCTGCCCGCTACCGAGCACCTTGAAGATGATGGAAGCGCCAGATAAGAAGATGATAGAAGCGCCAAATAAGAAGATGATGGAAGCAACAGGAAATACCCACTACAGAAACCCAAAAACAGACAGACTCCACAGCTCAAAGACTATTGCACTTTTCATCACAATCCTTTTCTGCTTTCTCCTCATGACCACACTCTGGATTGTGGAAGAAAATGCACCTGCTCATGAAACATTCCTGACCACTGCTCAGCCTACCACCATGAAGGAACATTATCTGATTTTGCTCTCTCCTCAACTCAGAGAGAGGCGAAAGGAGTTTTGGAATAACTCCTTTGTACAGCTGCTGCACCAGCACAATCTTGCCACCAATGCCACCAACTGTTGGATCTGTGGGTTGCTACCCCACGCCACTGGACATTCAATACCTTTCATCCCATCGCCCTTCTCAATTCACGGCTCCTGCCTTGCTTGGCTGATCCGAGGTCTGGCGAAACAAAACCAAGACTCACTTCTGCCCGCAGACCTCCAACAACTCTATCCACATGGACATCCCTGCTAAAGAACGAATTGAAATGCAGGTGTTCAACAATCCAACCAGACCCACCTTCTCCTACCTACAGAAACGAACGGCTGCCACCCTGACTGTGGCTCTATCTGTCATCAACGTCACAGGCCACATGTGCATAGAAGGGCTTGGGACACAGTTGGTAGGCCGCAGTGCTTGCCGTTTTACCAGAACTTTGGACTCCACTGATCCACCTTCCTTTGTATCGTCCCCAAACATGTACTTCGTCTGCGGCACAAAGGCTTACACCTGGCTCCTCAAAGGCTGGGGGGGCACTTGTTTCATCTCCTTCATCCTTCCTCCGACTTATGTGGCTCCAGCGAATCATCATAGACAAAAACGAGCCAAGGACATTGAACAAGCCGACTCAACAGGAGCACAGTTCCTCGATGCTATGAAGGGACTTGTTCCGCTCTGGGGCCCGATGGCAAACAGCCGTGCCATCCGACATCTGACTCAGGCAGTTGAGACAACAATGAACATCACAGCTGGTATCCTTGCTAACAACACCGCCGAGCTTCAAGCGGTCCGCTTGGTGGCACTCCAGAACCGCCTTGTCCTAGATGTGGTTCTTGCGGACCGTGGTGGAGCATGCCGCATTATTGGGTCCAGCTGCTGTACATACATTCCGGACAATTCACCCTCAGTGTACAAAGCCATCGAACATCTCCACAGACTCTCTTTAGAAGTCCACCAGGAGCAGGAAGAATGGTCACTTGGTGGATGGTTCTGGAGTACTGTTAAGAACTGGGGCTGGAGACTGTTTACCATTATCCTGATTCCTGTAGTTGTAATATGCGGTCTATGCTTAGGAATTCAATGCCTGCCACCTCTGTGTTCATTATGTACAAATTGTATTTGCCCTAAGACTGTGGACTTTGGAAATAAACGCATGGGAGCATTGTATGATGCCGAGGTCAGGAATTTAATGAAGATCGATATCGAGTAGGCAAGCTGGCTAGATATGTTGAAAAGGGAGGACTGTTAAAACTTAGGCTGCAGCATCAACATTATCGCGCCATCTTGCCCCCTTTTCGAGCCCATTCATGCGCGTAAGCGGCAGCCATTTTGAGTACCATGGCCTCTCTGCCCATCGTTGATAGCCAGCGCGTCTCTCTCTCTCTCTCTCCTGACCTCGCAAAGCATCCCCCGCACGCTGACAGCCCCCGCTCTCACATGCCTTGGGTCATAAACCCCTCTTCCACGCAGCTCTGCCTCGGAACCCCATCCTGTTCCCAGCGCGACACCTCCCTCCATTCCTTTCATGGTCCCGGATCCTTTGATAAAACCCCCTTTCCTTTGTGCCCGTTTGTCTTGCTCGTTCCCAGGCCGCCACCTGGCCCTGCGGATACTGTTATTGCCCCCCCTCCTGTACAGTAGGAAGCTTCCCCCATCAAAGGATCCATGAGTTGATCAAAGCCCCCACCCCATGAGATCCGATCGACCTCACACATTCCGTGAATCGGCGGAATGTCCAGCTGCGAGATAATCATCACCTGTTGTGACCGGGGTGGGGACTTCAACTGTAAATGTGTGTGGGAATGGGCCTGAAGCGGGGATTCCGAGGATGTCTTTCCTTACATCAAAGTAATGACAGAGATGTGTTTAACGTAATAAAGCAATAAACTCGTGTATAAGAGGCCAGGCCTCGGAGATGCGGTTAGAGCACCTCGAGAAGATACCCTGTTGTCTGATTTGACGTGTTCTGCTCCGTCGGAATAAAACTTCTGTTTCCTGCCTTCCAGTCTCCAGCGCCTGCCTCTTTGTTTGGTAACTTGATTGGTTAAAGAGGTGGTTAACGCCGGGCAACTCTGAAAAAGGTCATCAGCCCTACCTTTTTCCACACTGTGTTAAAGTTTGACATATAATATATTATTGTTTGCCTCGTGCAGGTTTGAATTAGCAGGAAAGGTGTAATAAAATCTGCTTTATTCCATAGGGTGCCCAAAAATACTTCTTGCCCAGGCTCCCCAAAAATCTTAAGATGACACGGTCACTAACATGATAAATGCAAAACAACCTGCCCCAGTTATACAATAATGCAAATAGGACTTCAAAATTAAAGAAGGGCTCCTAACTGACTGCCAACGGCAAGAAAATGGAAGGTTTGGCCACAGTGATCTTACTTATATGGATTGATAAAGCACCTTCATTGTATACATTAGTAAATCTTCCAAATGGGTTATTGTGTATTTTTTACTAAAGATAAGGGGCCAGATGTAGGTCGCCAATTACCGGTCGGTAACGGCCGATTTCGGCCGTTACCGACCGGTAATTGGTTTTTGAGATGTAGGGGTCCCGAATTTTACCAAATCTGTAAATTTACATATACGGTTAATTTACAGATTCGCTAAAATACCGACTCTGTAAATTTACATATTTGGTAAATTTACAGATTCGGTAAAATACCGACTCTGTATATTTACCAAATCGGTAATTCCAGATGTAGGTGGCACTTAAAATAGTGCCTCAGGCCCTTAAGAATCTGTTATTTACCTTGAAATACTATCTCATGGTAAATAACGAATTCCTGTGTACATGCACATCTAAGGGCATGTATGTGTGTCACATTGCACACAAGCCAGAATCAGGGGTGCATCAGGGTGTCAAAGTGACACCCTGTCCCCCTTGTAAATTCAGTAATTTTACCTAATCGGTATTTACCGATTCGGTAATTGACATGGATTCCTATGGGCCTGAAGGCCCATAGGAATCCATGGCAATTACCGTATCGGTAAATACCGATTCAGTAATTACCGAATCTTACCGATTCGGTAATTGATTCGGTAAATATACCCACATCCCGATTGCCAGTTCTTAAATACCGAATCGGTATGATACGTTATTTAAGAATCGGTAATCGGGGATTACCTACATCTGGCCCAAGATCTTTATTCTTTCTCCGGCTGCCATTGAAAAAAGCTGCAGAAAAGGAATGCATAATAGGAGCCTATGGTCTTGACATAAAATTCAGTAATTACCGAATCTTACCGATTCGGTAATTGATTCGGTAAATATACCTACATCCCGATTGCCAGTTCTTAAATACCGAATCGGTATGATTCGGTATTTAAGAATCGGTAATCGGGGATTACCTACATCTGGCCCAAGATCTTTATTCTTTCTCCGGCTGCCATTGAAAAAAGCTGCAGAAAAGGAATGCATAATAGGAGCCTATGGTCTTGACATAAAATTCAAAGCCTATGACTTTGAGTCGTAAATCAATTTATGGAACTGGCCCTCCCTACCCGAAGCTATGCTTCACTGAGTGAAGTTCACTCCATAGTACCACAAGAGCTTTGACGTCGACCAGGAAACATCTCCTGGTCCCTCGCACATAATTAAGTAAACAGGGAGTAGGTAAATCCTTCCCGGTCCTTGCGAGCAGCTGGTAGAATCCCCCCCAGAAGATCTTTAAAGGCCCGTCTGTTTGCGTTAGTCTGTATTACCGAGGCCCAGCTTCTAGCTGCCCTTCTCTGGTCCCTTGATGCTGTGCAATAAGGTGGCTGGTTGAGCCTGTCGTGTGGAGCCGAGCGTGAGGGCGTTTCCGCAAGCAGGGTATACTATTTAATCTCCTAGAGCAGGCAGGTGTGCACTTATTGTACGACAGTGCAGGTCAGAGGGAGAGCCGTGCTTCTGCCAGATGTTTCTTTCATTCCCTGCATCATAGAGCAGAGGCAATCCGTTCTGCTGCCAGATGTTTCTTGCTTTCCTGCTGCCAAGGGACTCCGCTGCCAGATGTGTGCTGCCCTTTCCGCAGCAGAGGGAATGTAGTCTATTGCCAGAGGTGTACTTCATTTTCTTCGGCAGAGAGTAGAGGGAATCCGTTGTGCTGCCAAATGTTTACGTCCATTTCTGCACCACAGAGCAGAGGGAACCTGCTTAGTGCCAGATGGGCACTTCCCTTACTCCATCGCAGACCAGAAGTAAAGTCGTACTTCTGCATTAACAGTCGTGGGAGATTATGGAAAGCATATTCCCTAAAAGTTGCTGTTCGAGCATTCTTCCTCTGTTTTTTCACCGCTGGTTTATTATAATGACCTCAGACAGTCCTCTTAGTCCTTGCGTCTGCCAATTTTAAAGTGTAAATGTCAGCATATTTGCTGCGGTCATGGAGGCGTGGCAGTGAGCGGAGTGCCCGGCCTTGTGGATATGGTAGAGTTCTTTTTATTTCGCTCGGTGTTCTGATTTCAACACGTATCGCTAATGTCGTAGCGAGTCGGTGCATTATGTCACGACCGAGGTAAAGGCGACCTCCGACCATTATTGATTTAAATGTTATTGATTTAAATGGTTGAAGTTCGGCCACCAAATTCAATAGAATGTGCTTTATATAGACTTTGAAATGCCTGCTTCCCTCGTGACAATAGCCATTCTGCGGCATCCGCGCCCCCGAGCACAGCCTGCTGGAGAAGAAGTCACTTGCCTGAATGTGCGGGCTCGGCTCGCGTTGGCACATCCGGAAGTGAGTCACAGGACTATCCTGCCCCCGTATCCAGGGCGGCTCAGCCCAGCTATGACTTACATCCTGCCCAGGAGAGCAGCTGTTTTGTTAGCGGATCTCCAAGGCAACGTCCATTCTCTGCGGTTAGCGCTTTCCATGGGCCTCGCGGTCACATCAGTCACTTTGAATTCCCTTTTCAAGGAATGTTTCTCGCTAAGGCAGCTCCAGGTACACCGTAAGCATTTCGTTTTTAGTGACTTCAATAAAGACATTGACTACGTAGCAGGGTGTAATGCACGATAGTGCTTATTTATTTCCTTTATCAGCGTTTAGTGATCTAAAGTTGACGTTTTGCATGACACCTCTGATCCAATGGCATTGATTTTTTCCATCTGCTGCAGTTTGTCCGTGGCCCGGGTTCTGTTGCCTATGGATGCTGCTGACACACTGTTCTTGGCCGAGTCTGGCATGAGTGGCATGTTGCGTGGGAGCCTGGTTGAAGGACAGCCTGAGGGGTTTCGTTGTATGTGCGACAATGAGAAAGCTCGAGGGTGTTTTTAGCAGTCCCGAAAGCAATTTCCGGAGGGCAGATGGTGACTTGAGGTGCCAGGCTTTGTCCCTCCAACCTTGGTTTGAGGAAAGATTGGCACGGGTAGAAAGACCTCTCCTTGTTGTACGGGTCGTCAGCCTGATGTCCTTGTGGGACTGTGCCTGTACACGCAAACAGCAGACATTCTACTGCCCTCTCTTGGTGCTGGGAATGCGTCCCCCCTCCGACCCCACTTAATGGAACTCTGCTCTCAGGGTTTTTGAGTCCTGACCTGGGTGCATCTTGCCATCTCTTGAGATGGTTTCCATCCATGCTCACGACCCGGGTCTGCCATTTTGTGGATTCTTGTCCTTTCCTATAGTCCATTGGATTTCATCCTGCCGACCTTCAGTCATTTCTCTTTTGCTAGACTGCTTTATCTCTTTCTCCCTCTCAGGTCCCCCTCTCTCCTCACCAATCCCCACCTACCGCTCTCTACCCCTTTTGATTCTTTTTTTATTTTCCCGTAAACTCTGTAAATATGTGATATATACTTGTCCAGCCTAATCACTAGTAAAATGTAATCCTGAGCAAATCTACTCTTTGGATATATATGTATATAGAGATAACTCTAACCACTAGTATATGTAGAAGACCCTTGTACTCCCTACCATTCCTATGTGATTGTTAGAGTTTATCTATTTGTATCTCTTCCTTGAGTGACTTTACAACTTGTACATTTGCGATTTTCTGTTTGTATCTCTTCTTTGTGTGACTTTACAACTTGTACACTTGCAATCTTTTCTGTTTGTATCTTTTATGTAACTCATGTAATCCTAAGTCCTTATGTATCGCAACTGGTTCTTTTGTAAAGCGCTCTGACACCTTCGGGTAATGTTCGCGCTATATAAAAATCGCATTAAATAAATAAAAAACCTGCTTGAATGTTTTCTGCCTCTGACAGACATGATATTTGAAGATCCAAGTGTTGTGCAGATCAGCAGTGGCTAAGTCCAGAGCTGCTGGAAGCCAGGTTTCGTGGGGGCACCTTCACCGCATGCCACCTTTGTATGCAAGCTTGTGGTGGAGATGAGTCGTCAAGTAATACCCAGATCAAACCACCTTCTTGGAGGCATTAAGTGGGAGAGGCACAGCAGATATCATGTTGGACTGCTCAGCACGGGGATGAGAAGCATCTTATAATTGTTGCTGCACCCTCTTGGGAATGGCCAGTCATAACTGTACACACCGCTAGGTTCTTTATGCCAATAACGCAGTTAGGAGACCTGAGCGGGAGGTGACCTAAGGAACTTGACAAACCCTTAGTGAGGGGTTGACTGCTGGCTTACCCCATATCCTTAGAAAGCTCTGCTCGTTTCTTTTCCTATAGGGACACAAATGAAAACACATATGTGACTTGGCTCTGAAGTCTCAGTATGATAAGCTTTCTTAAGCTCACACAGGTTGACTGCATCTCTTGTGTGAAAATGAAAGGTATGTTTCATTCCGTCTTCTGTCAATAGTTAACATAGGCGAGACTTTGAGGGACCGACAGGCAGATCTACCTATGTTGTTGGATTGACTGAAAAGTTAAAGGAATACAACCCCTTCACAGTGTTTAATGCATCTGGCATTCTTTTCAGTTTTGTCTTTCGTCACTCTGAGCAAAAAATATAGCTTCTCTATGGTGCTTTCAGCAGTGGCTATATTGAAACTTTACTTAGCCATTCTTTCATTTGCCAAATTACTATATCTTAAGTCCCACCTTTAGCCACTGTTGACTTTTTAGCCTACATAAGTTGGCATTTTGAGTTATGCACTTTTTTCTTCTATGGCCTCAAAGACAGGGTTGGCTGGCAGTATCATAGATGACAGGCAGCCACTTGGAAGTCTTCCAGAGAGTTAACTGGCCCAGGGAATCCTTCTGTGTTACAGGGCTGGGACAAAAGAGGGCACTGCGGGTTGGTTCTTCCAGGGAGAGGGACAGTTTATATAGACGTCTAGCAGAGGTAGGAAGTGCCCATGCTTCAGCTCTCAGACATACATAAGGACATGTTAGACTTCTGACTTGCAACTAGAAGCGTGTCTTTGGACTGATTCAGTCTAGAGATGCCTGCTCTGTCCAAAACCTGCTTTGTATAATATAGTATAACCTGGAGAAACTTTTTTTGTAATTGGTAGAGTTGAAACTGTTCGCACTAAACATATTTTTCAGACAATGTTTAGAAGGAAGCATCCTGTAAAAGGAAGGTTAGCAGTAGGGTAGGTGAAGAGCAATAGAAAATGCCGAACATTAGAGAAAGGAATATGTAAAGAGGAAACCCATGCTAAAGTTCTAGAGAGTCGAGATTTTTACTAACATGCAGGTCAAGGAAGGCTGAGTTCTTCAGTGAAGAAGAGAGAAAGAAGATTGAGGATGTGTTTGAAATAAGGTGGAGTTTAGTAAGTAAAATTGCTGACCGATTTGTGGCAAAAAGTCAATTTATATGGGAGACTTATGAGGATTTTGTGTTCGAGAGTTATAAATCCAGTTTGTTCCAGGTGGAAATGGAGCGTTTTTATTATCTCCAGGGAGATTGCTGGAGAGTCACATTATCTGCGTGCTCTTAGATCAGATATCTATGAGATCAGATATCTTTTTTTAGTGTAATCGCTCCCCTATACTTGATAGAATAAAGTAGGTTTTCACTGAACACATTAGCAAGATATTTTATGTGTTCGGGTTGCGGAGTTAGGCTTGAGTTACCTAGAACCTCTTTCAAGCCGTTTGCATCCCACAAGGGAATGGAATGGTAGAGAGGATCAATAGAATGCTGAAGGAATGTATCCAGGTAGCTTTAACTTCTGGTGTGTCAGTGTTGAAAGCTGTGCAGGACAGATTATGGGGTTATTTGAACACTCCTCACTCCTCCAGTGGCTTTGCACCATTTGTTTTACTGAAAAAGAGGCATTCGTCGTGTGATTTGTCCCCAGCATGGGTGTTGGAGAGAACCCATGGCCGGACTGGCTACCGGGCGTTTTGGCATGCTGCCGAGCTGGGAGCTGATTTCTTTGATAGCGACCTGCAACGAAATTAGCCCCCACCACAGTGACATCAACCCCCAGCTCAGCAGCATGCCAAAACGCCCGGTAGCCCGTCGGGCCTTGTGAGAACCGGTGCATGTAAAAAGGTACCTGACACAAAGGAGGTGCATGGAAGAGTGGAGGAGGTTCAAATCAAGAGCAAGGAGAGATACAATGCTTTAAACAGAGTGAAAGACACAATCTTTTACGTGGGTGATGTGCTGAAAATCAAGAGACCACATGGTCAGAAGAAGGGCTCAAACTTTTTCCCTGCCACATGCGTAGTGGACGTATCCAGTCACTCAATTTTGGTAGAGAATGGAATATGGTGAAGTAAGAGGAGCGCTGCTTTGGTCGTAAGGTTTGGCGAGTAGTGATTTCTTTGAAGTCGAATCTGCTGAGTGCGCAGTCAGGAAGGATGGGTGGTTGTATGTTGATGGGTTCAAAAGAGATCTGGAGCCTAGAGTTGAAGGTGATGTGGTATTCAATTCCCCGTATGGTAGTGATCCTGCTATTGCTTTCTGCTGTGTACCTCAAAGTGTGTATGTTTCGGAGGGGGTGTGTTGGTCCTTCAGGTGATTCCTCACGTCTCAACAGCGACAATCAGCTTTCCATACACATCACTAGGGGGGTTGGTTAGAGAGTTATTTCACCCAGACATTTACAAGATTTTGTCCTGAATTAGACCTTCATGTTTTAGCTGTGCAGGTGTTTTGCATTGTTTAGTGTTATTGTATTGCTCATGTTTTTACTGTTCCTCTACTTAAATGTTCTAATCCTTCTCAGGTTATTCTTGGATCCGGTGTGTCATCTTATTGCATTGTATTTGCGTCTCCTTCTCGCTCATGGTATTTACGCTTCTCTTACTCAGTTTTCTTCCTATTTCCTTTCCTTCCTTCTCTCTCTGTCCCCTCTACTCTTCCTGTTCCTTTCTTTTCTGGCTACCTTGTATATCAGGATTTTCTCTTGTTTTATCCCTTTGGAAAATGTGAGACGTCCTTGAAAATAAGATACAAATATATGAATACACTTTTGAATTTAATACTTCATAAAATCTTGTTGCCAACATTGAAAGCTTTATTACGAGTTGCAGGAAATGTTCAAATGCATTACCTCAAATAAAATAGCTTTTAGGCCTACTAGAGTCATTAAACTTTGCAATTATTATAACATATATCATTTCACATTGTGATGTTCAGGTTCTGGGGGAAATTAACGTTTAAGCAATAAGAATACTTGATTTTTTTCACACCTACTCAGCAGGTTGAGGAAACCTTCTGATCAGGTCTCACTCGCTGTAGAGATCAAACACAGTGATAAGCGTGGCTCAAATCCACCCGAGTGACTTACCGCACTCACCTATAGTTACCATATAGGAAGTCAGCCGGACAGTGGAGAAGAATAAACAAAAGTCGGGTCGGATTCTTTCTGGAATCCGGCAGCTGAGCCTTCAATGACAACACCTCACTTCTCTTCCATGGTGTATACACCCATTGCTCCTGGAAATGTGCATCAATTCTGTTCCTTGTAACAGCCCTCGTGACCGGGTCTAACAACTCGGGGACCTCGGGATGAAAAATAGGGTGCACCTCGCGCATTGGGTGGAGACCTGGGAAGTGGGGTGTACCAACAGAGGGTAATTCATTCCTGTATTGCAATAGCGCGCGCAGACTACTCATCACTTCCTTCACCCCCGTGTTCGTTCTGTACGCTCCAGCCTGTATATCTCGTAAAACCGCCGGAGCCACACCTCCATATCCCTGCTCCCATAGCGGTATCAATACATTAGACATGTGCCACAAAGCGTGCTGCTGCATCAAGGGCTCAAAATCTTTCATGGTGGACCAAATATCTTCGAACGAATAAATATTATTCCTGGCCCATTGACATGCCTGATTAGCCACCATACTTTTTTCATCTAAACCAACTGTAGAGCGTGTAAGCAGCTTCCGTACCTGGGAAAACAATCCGCTACCTGCGCCGCGACTCGGTGTTAGCATCTCCTGACTGGGGGTGGTACTAGCTGAAACAGTAGGGAGTGCTAAAGAAAATGGTGAGGGTGCAGGTGAAGTGGTCTGGAGTAGAGAAACGAGGGGTGTCGAGGGCAGGGATAGTTGGGGGGCACTCGCTGAAGGACCTGGAACGGCACTACTAGGGGCCGAAAGTGGCAAGGAGGGGTACAAGGGCTGTGGGGCATAAGGGGGAGGGGGTCGGGCATTCAAAATGTCCTCCATCTCATCAGGGTCGTCTTCTCGCACCACATAACTTTTATTTTCTTTCAACCTACAAAGTCTATCTGCGCGCTCCATACGTAGTGCATTCTCATTCCCCACCTGTTCCCTCGCTTTCTGCGCCATAGTCTGGGTGGACTTTTTATACTCCTCTTTCTCCTCTCGCATCTTGCGTTTCCTGGCCTCTTTCTGCCACACTCGCAAAGAGTCGAACATACTCTGACGGCTACGCCTAGCAAACAGTTTGTCTTGCAAATAATCCAACTTAGCTTCATCAAAAGAACCCGTCAAAGGCCATTGTAAATCCACATTATCAGCAGTGTACCGATGCCACAAAGTACCAAACAAAATCGGGACCAGTCCATGTTTAACATACATATCAAAACTCGGTGTCCCTTCAGGGGGTGCAGGTTGGCTCTCGGCCAGTCTAGTATCTGAGGGTCGACAACAGCATCCAAAACATCGTAACTTACTAAAACACGGCATCTTTACTTTAATGTAAAAGTAGCACTCCTCCACTGACTACTTTTACCTTAAATCACAACTCGAGTTCATTCACACACACACATATATAAACGGACATTAGAGAACCACGTACACATATACAATATCTCCAAACACGTGTTACCAAATGGGACAAGGCCCGTCGACCAAGTCCTGGGGAACCTGGACTCTACCGCAGACCGAACAGTACGCTAACTGTTCTGAGGACGGGGAACAGATCCGCCACCCGTGCGGCACTATGGATCGCTGCGCACTTTACCGCGGGAAACCCAGGCCTCACCTCCACTGAATCATCACACTAGGTGTTCAGGGTAAGTACCGGAGTCTACCCACAATGAGCCACGCCTTCACCACAGTACCATTCGGTCGGATCGCTACAAACAATTACCTCGAAATACGTCCCCAACCCCGTCAAGTCTGTCAGAGCACCAACTCGTACTCTGAGTTCCCCGGAGCACACTAGCCCCAGGAGCACACCGGCTCCTCAAACCATCGGAGACACTCTAGTCTCCCGGAACACTCCCGTTCTTGCAACAATCACAGGTGGACCACTCACCTTCCGTAGGCGGCACCGACCTCTACCGTTCTCCACCTCCGGCTGCCAGGACCAACACGGTCAGCTTCAAGTTCCGCCTTCTGGACCCCGGCGTAAGATCCGAACCGGGACCTCTCCCGATCAGCAGGGTGGGGCAGCGCTGCGAGAACCAAGCTCGGCATCAGATGGGATCCCGGGCCCACCGTGCCGACCAGCGGGTCCCCGGTCTTCTGCTACCCACTTACGGGTGAGAAAGATCCTTATCGCGGGGTCCCTGTTCGGGCGCCATCTGATAAGCGTGGCTCAAATCCACCCGAGTGACTTACCGCACTCACCTATAGTTACCATATAGGAAGTCAGCCGGACAGTGGAGAAGAATAAACAAAAGTCTTTATTAGGCCAAACAACACTCATATGAGAGGGCCCTGTCCGACCTCACTCCTAGGAGTGCGAACGAGAGGACTGACTCTCTGCATCACAGCAATACATTATAATGCAATACAGTAACGAGGGGTACGCCCCTTGTGGAAAGTTACCGAGCCTCAGACCAGTGAACAATGCTCTCATACAGCAGGCATCTGCACCTGCAAGGGATACATTATTATCTCTGCTCAGGGCCATGGAGCTAGGCTTCGGCGTCTCTGGGCATGAGAACATTACTGATAACGAGACTTGTTAGTTTCGGCCACAGTAAGCCGAGAAACGAAAACTGCTGTCTTAGTATATTTCTGTATTCCTGCGGGAGGGGCATGAGCGAGCAGAGCCCGCAGGCACAGAGAGTTACACAAAATGGTGGCACACAGGCTAAGCTATGAAACTAATATGGTCACACATACATTTGAATATAAGCAATGAGTGAGAATATAAATTCAGCATAAGTGCATATACGAACTGCATTAGTTAGTCATATGATGCTAACTCGCACATCATCATAGGGTAATTAGGGCATCGAAAAGTGAATTCTATCAACAGAGGCTTTAAACTCGTACAATCTTAGTGCAACATCTCTGTGCTTCAATCGCAGGGCTCAAAGCGGCCCACTGTAATAGATAACGGTTGCAGACAGTTGAAAGTTCATCTTGGTAAATTTATTCATCTAGGTCTTAATAGGATTGGCAGAAAAATACAGAGTAAATCACTTTTAGTCTAAGGCATTAGAGAATAACACACAAGAATGTTGAATGATGGCAGCTACAGAATTGAAGAAGTTGGCACAATTTGTCCAGAACCATGCTGGCCAAAAGTCCAAAAACTGCTGAATAAACTATTGGGATTGAAAAGTAGACATACAATGTATGTTTAGGAATTCATAGAGAAAAAAAAACTTGATATTGTAGTGGCATAAGAAATAAAGGATTCAGTAGATTTCTCACTGTGCCCTCCAGAGCAGGCATTACATGTAAACAAACAGTCCGTTGTAGCTGTGATGGTAGAGAACTGGGGCCTCTGGACCTCGGCCGCATACTGGGGTTCCTCCCATTAACCACCCCAATCTGTCACTGAAGAATATTTTGTTTGAATTCTTCCCTTCAATGTCTTGCTGAACTCCTGATGCACAGTCAGTATTGAAAATTTAACCTGCTTTCAGATTACATTCTCAAATAGGCATTGAGGAAAAGGAAGTTACAGAGCGGCTAGAAACGAAAATATAAATTAAAAGAGAGACTATTAGGCACAATGAATATGTAAGAGTTCAAGGCAAAAGAAGGACACACATTATGATAGGTTAGTAAGTGGTGGTGTATCACAACCTCCAATTAATTCAGATAGACCTTCCCATAACAAATCTTTGGTGATCAGTCATCATACTCTCACATAAACAATACATAAGTAGAGATGAGATTGACTACTGGTGTATGTAAAGAACGATTTTTCATAAATACAACACAGATGGGAACTCATGTGGTGAAAAGGAAAGGAAGGAGTAATTTTCTAAATTGATGAAGTAGTAGGTACGCCTAAAATTCACTTAACCTAAACAGGGGATGAAAGTGGAATGCAAGTACACTGCCATGTTGCTACTTTCTGTTTCCTTTGCTTCAGAAAACATACTTTTCAGGTCACAGAAAGTGAGTAACCAATGAAGAAAGTCTTCAAAATAAATGGAACAAAATCCACCCAACATTGGTGCGTTCTTTATCTAGCAGCATTTAACAGATAACTATCCTGTCATCTTTTCATGTTGCTACGTTGATCTTAAATGATTTTGTCTATAGCTGTTAGTAGTCATATAGGTATGTTTGCTTCTGGGCAGGAGACAAGTACTCCAGACTGGCTTTTTATGTTGTGACCAGAAGCTTTGAAACAAACTTTAGGTAAAAGTACAAAATAGCACCTTATTTGGTAAATACTGGAAAGCGACAAAAGGTGACATATTGAAGATTAGTGTACTCTTCGTTATTTATTTTCTGTAGGCTTTATATTTTCGTTTTAGAACCTTAGAATCATTCTGCTTCTTTAAGCAAAATAGTTTTTTCAATTAGGTGGAGGTGCCAGCTTGGCATCTACTTTGATTCCCTTTCCTGTAACACAGGGCACTCCCTGATCATCTGCCCCTTGTCCAATCTCTACGTGAGCCGCTGAAAGCACGCACCAGCACAATGAATTTCTGATGTATACTTCTAACCCCAGATACCTCACCTTTAGAAAATTGCTCAGGTACCAGACTGGATCCAGAAGCTTTTCAAAGCAATGCTCAGTTGCGCCCCAAGGAGTGGCTCCATGTTAGCTTTGTTTAACTGGAGTAGAGCTGGATACGAGCACCACCCTTGCATACTGACATCAGTTCCTTTCTTTCTGTGCCTTTGAACTCAGATAAAGAACTCTGCTCTCACTTGCGTCGGTCTTTCAATGTCTCCCAAATCAAAATCCAATGTGCAGTGGAACATACCCCTTCCTGAAACTACAGACTTCAAACCAGGCTCGACTGCAGAAAAAAAGATGATGGTCACAAGATTTCTCCTTGGTGTTCTGAGTCTGGGCACAACTACAAGTCGAGTGATGAGTGACCAGACGCAATAGACCTGCTACTGGCAACCCTGATTTCCTTACACCACATCCTTCTCTAGAGAATCTGGTGGTTCAAGCTTCCACCAGCATGGTGAAGTCCAATTCATTCCCTATGCCCCCCTTGACCAGCCCAGACAAGGATTCGAAGAGGGTTGAGAAGTTGGAAAAACAAATGTTCTTTTAGGATAGCCTAACATTAAAGTCAGTCAGTGCTGTTTATTGAGCTGGGATACGTACATGGCCAAAGAGATCCCAGAAGAAGATAAAGCCTCTATGGCACAAGCCTTTGGAGATGGTCAAGATGCTGGAAAATATGTAATTTTTGCTGGCCTTGATAATACTGATTGTCTGGGGTCAGCAGGTTGGCGGTCCTCATGGCCTCCTGCTAGTGATACATATCTTTTGACATATGCAGACTCTGCAGTGCACCCTGAAGTCCCAGTGGGCGCATCTCTCCTACCTGGTCCAGATATTGTAGAGAACTGCAAATGACCTGCAGTGGTAGCTAATGAACCATAATTGAGTCAGCCTTCCTCCCTCTCCCTTCTCCAATCAAAGGTTACTGAAGTGAGAGATGTGGCCCTCCCGGGCTTTGACAGCCATCTGGTTGAGGTGGGAATCAGATGGCTCTGGCAAAGTACGAACTCCACCTAAACTTGTTGCCATTATGGGTGATCTGGCTAGTATTTGTAGAGCTCAACATTCATCCCAAGGGACATCACGGCGCTAAGATAAAGCAAAGTGCATATTAATGTAGGAGTGTAATACTCAACTCAGCTGGTTAATAGATGGGAAATAGGTGAGTCTTTAGCTTTTTTCTGAACGTTAGGTAGTCTTCCGTCATGCGAAGTTCCAATGGGAGTTTGTTCCAGGTAACCGCTGCCAATTTTGAGAATGAACGGTCACCCATCCGGACTTTAGTTGTATGCTAGACTGAGGCCAGTGCCTGATGATGGGATCTCAGGTTCCGCGAGGGTGCATAAAAATCTAATTTTCCCTGTAGGATTTGTGGGCCAGTTTTGTATAGCGTTCTGTGTGCATAGCACAAGAGCTTAAAATTGGCTCTTTGGCATACTGGTATCCAGTGTAACTCCTTCATACATAAGGAGGCTGAACTGTATTTGCTCTTATTGCATATCAGTTTAGCAGTGGCATTTTGGACCACTTGGAGTCTGGTGAAAAGATAGTCTGCCATGCCAATATACAGTGCATTTCCGTAGTCCAGCCTACTCACAAGAAGTGTCTGTGTTAACGTTTTCCTGTAGTTTAGGGGGATCCAGGGAAAAAGTTGTCTGAAAAGCTTTAGTGTGGCAAAACTTTTTCCGCACAATAGGCGTACTTGATTCTGCATGGACAGGGCGTCATCATAGATGATGATCAAATTCTTAGCAGCGTGCCTCGGTTCAGGGAATGTGTCCAGTGTCTGGGGCCACCAGCTAGTATCCCAAATTTCATGGGCGCCTCCGAAAAGTAGGATCTCTGATTTTCCCGCATTTAGCTTTAAGCAATGTCCAGACATCCAACCAGCAATTTCCGTAAGACAGTGTAGGAGATTATCTTTAGTTTCGACTTTTGTCAGTCTGTCAAACAGGGGAATTACCAATTGTGTGTCGTCAGCGTAGGAACATATCTCGAAACCCCATTTCCTGCTGATGTCAGCTAGGGAAGAAGCATATATGTTGAAAAGGGTAGGGCTTAAGGTAGCTCCCTGCGGGAAACCATAATTGACTTTTTTTGCAGTTGAAGAAAAAGGACCCATTTGAATTATCTGGGTTCGGTTTTTAAGAAAAGATGAAAAGCATTCCAAAGCTTTTGAGCAGAGCCCTTTTTCATAGAGAATTTGTAACAGCTTGCTGTGGGACACAGTATCGAAAGCCGCTGTGAGGTCCAAAAGTAACAGTGCTACAGCTTTGCCCTGATCAACTAAGGACCGAATATTATCGGACACAGCTTGCAAAGTAGCCTCGGTACTGTTATTTGCTCTAATTCCGGTTTGTGAGGGATCTAATAAGCTATTGGTTTCAATAAAAGTCGTGAGTTGTTTATTAACCAATTTCTCCAGAACTTTAGAGAGGTATGGTAATTGGGAAATAGGCCTACAGTTGGCTGTATCGAGGATTTCAAGACTGGTTTCTTTAAAAGGGGGAAAACAACAGTTTTTTCCATATGTGTGGGAAGGATGCAAGCTCTAAGGATTGATTGAGGGCTTTGGTGACCTGGGGGCATAATACTGACACAAGGCGGTCAGTATTATGCGCCCAGTAGTACAGAAAGCCTTTCTTCCTTCGATGAAGGAAAAGCTGGTGCAGGTGTTCACATACAACTCCACTGCCATGCGGTACTGCAACAAACAGGACGATGGCTGGTCCTGGACCCTGTGTCAAGAGGCCCGCATCGCTGGACATGGTTGGAACGACACAGCATTTCCCTATTGGTTCAACACTAGGGTCGGCTTCTCTGTTTGAACAGATAAGCGTCGCTCATGGAAATGCCCCCAGAGAGAAACATATATAATGGTAATGACGTTAATTCATTACCACTTTATTTTTCTTCACCCCATCTCGAACAGAGCTTCAGGACAGAGCCTGGGCTGCTGCTAAAAGACCGCAGCAGAGAGAGTTGGGCACTTTCAGTTTAAAGTGCACATGTCTTTTTGGACTGCCATCTTACGGCAGGCACCCACAAATGTATACTTTAAACTTCTGTAACTCGGGGAGGAGCTACCGCCGGCGACCAAGATGGCCGCCTGACGACCGGCACTGGCCCATTATCCTGCACATAATCCTGTCCCCCGCCTAGCGCAATAGGCGGGGGAAGCCCAGCGATGCCGGGAGAGACCATCCTCGAAATCCTGCGAGCCCTGGGACCGCGCATCGCCGCCTGGTGTTTTGCGGTCTGCGCGCAACGGAAGCCGGGGACTCGGGTAGCCAGGCCCCCCGACCAGAGTGGAACAACATCGGCCACCAGGACGACCTGTTGCCGGCGGTTGGGGGGGTCGGCTGGCGCTTTGCCTCGGGAGCATTCCCCGCTTGACGGGGTCCCAGATATCGGTGGGGGCTGCAAATCGCCCTCAGTGAGCCCCTGTGACTGGTTTGGCGCCGGAGCTTTGTCCCTGCCATTGTCAGGTCTGGGGAAGTGCACTGGGGCCTGGAGTGGGCCTCCTCAGCAGCGTTGGCCTGCCTTTGTTGTGGTTTGGTGGGGGTGTGGGACAGGCAGTCCCCCCCGCCTGAAGGTCGGAGCAGGGGTGTGGGACAGGCAGTCCCCCCCGCCTGAAGGTCGGAGCGGGGTCGGCGTCGGATCTTGGTGGAGGCCCTGCCCAGCGCCTCTGAGGATCCTTGAGGTGGCGTGGTCCCCCATATGAGAGGAGTGACCCCGCCTGAAGATATCGACAGCTGGGGAACCCGGCCCTGTGGGAGTGCTGTAGTTTGGCTGCGGGTGATGGCGTGGCCCTGAATGGACGGCTGCCTGGCCTGGTGCATTGGCATTCACTGTGGCCTTGGTTGGTGTGTGGCCAGGCCCCTGCTCTGAGACTGTTGTGGAGGTGAGTTCGGCCTCAGCTGTGGTTGGCTTATCCTGCCTGGGACTGAACCCGCGTTGAGGCATTGGGTGCCAGAGCTGTTGGCAATGGCGATGAAGACAGACTCCGAGCGGCAGGGCCTCAAGACTACCAGGGGGGCCTGGCAGGTTCAGTTTACCAAACTCAACAGATATACCCTGCCTAAGGGTTCGCTGGCGAACTTAAGAGGGGCCCGAGTGGAGGCGCCGGTGATAATCTTGCAGCGGAGGAGCCTACGTTAACGGATTTGATGGCGGCCATCACCGGGGTCCGTACGTCTTTGGGGCAGCAGATGGAGACTCTGGATGCCGAGCTTGACACAGTGTCAATTGAGATGGGGCTGATCAGGGCAGATTTGTCGAAGGCCAACAAGAAGGTCAAGTCGCTGGAGCTTAAGACGACTAGCCTAATTGACGATGAGAATCAGCTCCAGCGGGAGGTGGGTGATCTTAGATCTTCGAGGGAGACCATGGATCGGCGGTTGGACGAATACGAAGGGCGGGCCCGACGTAATAATGTCCCCGTCTTAGAGGTTCCGGAGAAGGCGGAGGGGCAGGCCATGGACCTCTTTGTGGAGAACTTTATCCTTGACCATCTTAAGCCGAAGGGCCTTAGTAAGTTCTTCTCTGTGGAACGAGCCCACCAAGTGCCAGGTGGCAGGCCCCGGGTGGGGGCGCCTCCTCGGCCAATAATTGCCAGAGTGCTGAATTTCTGGGACCGAGGCGCTATCCTGCAGGCGGCCCGTTCGGCTGACCCCCTGAGATTTGAAAACGCGACGATCCTGTTCTCGCCTGACTTCACCCAGGCAGTTCAGAAGCAAAGACAGAGGTTCATCGCGATCAAAAAGAAATTGAGGGACAAAGGCATGTGGTATTCAATGATGTTTCCAGCCCACCTTCGTGTGGAACTCGATGGGAAGGCCTGGTTTTTTGACAATCCTGATGTGGCGGAGGACTGGCTGGACACATTCCAGCGCCCGGACCGGGAGGCTGCCAATCGAGAGGAGGCCGAGGAACAATGATGTGGTTGAATGAGGCCTAATGGCGGGCAGCGGATAGTAGCGAGGGTTGGTTTTTCCGGGTAGTGGTGCTTGGACCTTGGGCGGACTTTTTGTTAGAGATTTTGTTGAGTAATTATGGCGTCCCATTACATTTATGGTGCCAGTGGACGGGGGGTGGGTGGGCCGGTCCGTGGGCCCTCCTCTGTGTTCTACTTTTAGATTTTCGTAGCTAGTTGGGGGTGACAGGCACACTGCTAGTTGGGGAGGAGCGCAGGCTATATGCAGGGGTGCAGGGTGAGGGGTTGGGGGGGATTAGGGGTTAGTTATTGTATTTTTGTATGTATTATTTTTTTGCACTGGGCGCCATTGCATTACTATGTCTGCTTTTGCGTCCTTAATGTCCTCCGTTAAAGGGGCAGTGGGGATTTCCGCACTGAGCTGGAATGTTAATGGTTTGGGGACAAGATCAGGAGGAGTATGGTGGGCCAATTGATTCGTAGGCATTCCCCGGAAGTGGTATTATTGCAGGAAACTCACCATATGGGTAAGAGGTATATGACACTCCACAGAGGGGGCTATAGTTGGTGGCTCAGGCTGGTTTCACAACTGGGTCACGAGGGGTCGGGATCTTGGTCAAGAATGCCTTCCCTTTAGCCATACAGGCCACATGGATCGACAATAGGGGGAGGTACGTTGTTGTCCTCCCAAAGGTGGTTGGCTGACTTTGTGGGCACTACAGGTCTGGTGGACGGTTGGAGGCTTAGGCACCCCGACGAGACACAATATACGCACGTCTCGGCTGTGCACAAATCCTTTTCTAGAATAGATTTTGTCCTGGTGCCGGCGGCCTAGGCTGCGTGGCTCCGGGAGGTGCGGCACTTGGCCAGAGGGGTCTCGGATCACTCACCTGTTTGGCTCAGCTTAGATCCTGGTGGCGCGATTTGGCCCGGGTTGCACCGATAAGTGCTTGGAGGTTCCGGGACCCAGCGGCTGAGGAGATCGTGCATGTGGCAGACAGGTATTTTCAGTAGAACGTTGACTCGGTAGCCTCCGGGTGCTCCCTATGGGAAGCATATAAGACCGTCCTCAGAGGGGAATTGCTTTCGTATATTTCGGGAAAGAAAAAGATGGGGCGCGCTGAGGTTGACATGGTGGAATCAGACTTGCTTGCGCTGGAGCGAGAGGTGTCGCTTGCTTCCACGCCAGTGGGACTGCATCGTTTGAATCTCCTTAAGGATGAATACAGGTGCCTGGCCTTTGACAACGCTAAATCACAATTGGCCGATACCCAGAGTAGAGTATATGAGCATGGGGATAAGGCGGGGAAGCTGATTGCCTGGCTGGAAAAGGGGGATTGGGCGTTGCGGCTAGTTCCGGTGCTGCAGTCTCCTGGGGCCGACAGGGTCACTGACCCGCAGGAGATTGTGGACGTCTTTGCCAGATACTATGAGAAGGTTTACGCAGCTGAGTGTGGGTACTCGGAGGCCGAGAATGCGGATATGATCCGGGACATTCCGATGCCTATTCTTTCGGACGAATATAGGGGAGTTCCTCGACTCTCCTCTCACTAATGACGAGGTGTCACAGGCGATTAGAGGGGTTCGGTCTGGTAAAGCGCCAGGCCCTAAAGGGCTTCCTATAGAGCTGTATAAAGTTAATGCGAATAAGTTAGCTCCTTTTATCAAAGATATGTTTATGGAGAGTAGGGAGAGAGGTCGACTTCCTAATGATCAGCGCGTGGCGAATATCATAGTCCTCCATAAGGAAGGTAAGCCGAAGACCGAGTGTTCCTCCTATAGACCGATTTCTTTGTTGAATGCTGAGCCTAAAATTTTGGAGAAACTGTTGGCGAACCGCCTGGTCTCAAGGTGATTACTACGCTGGTACATCCAGACCAATCAGGCTTTATGCCCCGCCGGAACACAGCTCTTAATTTGCGTAGGTTGCATGGGGTAATTGGCGGGGCTTCGCAGATACACGAACCGTCAATATTATCATCTTTGGATGCCACTATAGCCTTTGACAGGGTGGAGTGGCCTTATCTTTTTGCTGCCCTTGGTAAGATGGGTCTTGGCTCGGAGGTTGTCTCATGGGTTCGCTTCCTATATTCTGGTTCGCTGGCCCGAGTAGTCGTCAATAATCACAGATCAGCTGATTTCGCGCTGGGGAGAGGCACCAGGCAGGACTGTCCTCTTTCCCAGCTGCTCTTTCCATTGGCGCTTGAGCCGCTAGCGGCTGTGGGTTCGTTGGGATAGATCGATTAGGGGGCTCCGATGGACACCCGACTGGGAGGACAAGATATCGCTCTACGCGGATGATATTCTCTTGTACCTAACCTCCCCTCGAGCTTCACTTATGGCATTTCTAGACATCCTGGAGGTGTTCAGTAGATACTCTGGCTTTGCCATTAATTGGACGAAGTCGGTCCTGTTTGTTTTGAGCGGTGATCCCCCGGAGATTCCCCCACGCTGTCTGGTTAAATTGGAAGCGGAGGGATTTAAATATCTTGGTATTTTTATATCCCTGGACCCTCGGAGCAGATACTCCCATAACCTGTTGCCTCCGTTGGTTCGACTTAGGCGCGACGCTGGAGGTCGCTTCCCCTTTCTCTTCTTGGTCGAGCTGTTCTGTTTAAGATGATGGCCCTTCCTCGTTTCCTCTTTGCGCTCCAGAACTCTGTGGATCCGGTTCCCCCGTCGTACTTCAAGGAGGTTGAGGCTCTCCAGAGACAACTTCTCTGGGAGGGCAGGCCCCGATTTGCGTTTGCGAAATTGACATTGCCGTGGTACGATGGCGGGATTGGTCTGCCTAATATTATGGAGTATTATTGGGCGTCATAGCTGGCGGCGGTCAATCAGGTTATATACGGTTCGCCATTGGACCCCGGCTATAGAATGGACCGTGGCCAGGTTCCCGGGGGAGAATTTACTAGGGCATTATATGCAAGACGGGGACGCTTTCCCGTGGTGGGACCGACGGCAGTGGCAGTTGGGGTCTGGCAGGAGGCTACCCGCTCCCTCGGGTGGGAGGGGAAGATCACGTTGGCAACCCCCCTCTGGAACTTGGAACGCTTGGGCAGCCTATGGAAATCCAAGGGCTTCGATAAATGGGACCTCATTGGGATCTCCAGAGTTGGGGATCTATGGGGCAAGGATGGTATCCTTCCATTTGAGACCCTACAGGAACACTATCGGATGCAGGGGAGCGAGAGGTTTAGTTACCTTCAGATTAGGCATGCACTGCTAGCTAACATCCCCCCTGGTGCGACGCTCCTGTGGCCTCCCCGCTGGAGGATCGAGTGTCGTATGGTCATCTCCCGACGAAAACGATCTCCCTGATCTATAGAAAGCTAGTTAACCACTTGGAAGATCCTTTGGTGGCCCTGAGGGACCAGTGGACGGCGGATGGATTGCGGAATGGTTGAGCCACAAGTCCTTGCAATTTAACAGCTCCCAAACCGAGGTGCTGCACTGCTCCATGGATGGTACCCCTAGGCCTCTTCCACAGGATTTTTGGCCTCCTTGCTTTCAGGGCACTAGCTTGCCTGCTGAATTCGTTCGAAACCTGGGGGTTATGTTTAGCTCCAGCCTGCAGCTAGACGTATCCGTGAATAAAACGGTGGCCACTTGTATGGCACTGCTTTGCTCGCTGCGGAAGATTCTACCCATGCTCCCTGTGCAGGTTAGACCAGAGGTAGTGCGGAGCTTAATTTTAAGTAGGCTTGACTACTGTAACGCATTACTCCTGGGGCGCCTGCGACCTTGGTGGGAAAATTGCAGCGCGTACAGAATTTCGCCGCCAAACTGGCACTTTCGCGCCAACGTTCTGACTCTTCAGCCATGGCACTCAGGGACCTTCACTGGCTGCCAGTCCCTCAGCGGATTGATTTTAAAGCTCTGTGCTTGGTATTCAGGGCTCTTCACGGACAAGGTCCGTCTCCATTGCAGGACTTGTTCTCTTGGTATACCAGGTTCAGATCACTCCGTTCGGCCTCGGCTTGCTTGGTGTATTGCCCAAGATTCTGAGGTCCCAGAAGGGTGGTCGGTCCTTCAGGTTCACCGCAGCGAGAGTGTGGAACTCTCCTCCGTTGGGTTTGAGAGGTTAAGAAAGCCTTAAAAGCATACCTTTTTCCGAGAATATTGTAAATGGATCGGTAGCTGGAAACATCATGTATGTGTTACAACAGTCTAAGCACCAGGATACCCTTCGGGTGACAGCCATTGCGCTATACAAGTATGCCAATACATACATACATCTGTATGATGAGGACTGGAGGGAGGCAGTGGCCTCTCCGAGGATCGTAGCCATTCAGATGAGGCTTCCGCTGGTTCAATTAAAGATTTACCATCGCTGCTATGTGACTGGCCCACGGTTGGTGCAAATGGGTTTGGCTGTGAGTGGCGATTGCAGGAGAGGGTGTGGTGAGTCAGGAACATTCTTTCATGTGTTGTGGGACTGTGCCCTCATTCGGGGGTATTGGTCTGCTATTCTTGCCAAGGTTAGGGAGGTGTGGGGAGTGTGGTTTGAGTTGGAGGGGATGTGTTGCATCCTGAATGTTTGGGACCCGACTGATCTCCCCTCCCATGGAAAGATGTGGGCCACGTTGGCATGTAGTATTGCGAAGCGTAATATAGCTCAACTGTGGGGGGCGGTTCAGCCACCGACGGTCGGGAAATGGATGGACGATTTGGATTGGTGTATGTTTAGAGAGCGGACTGTGTATGTGGCAAGGGGTAGGCCCAAGAAATGGGGGAAGATTTGGGGACCCTGGAATGTTTATAGGGGTGAAATCTGCTCATCCCCGGTGGCAATGGAAGACCAGGAAGTGCTGGAGGATCCCTGAACCCGAAGTCAGACATTATTGTTGATCTTATTCACTAGGAGGATGTGATCAGATTTACTGCGCAGAGTGGCAGTCCAGTGCACTTATTGTAAGTGTGTTATTTTTTGTTTGTGTTTAACCCTTTAAGGGCTGCAGTCGGCCAACGGTCGTCGCGAGCACTACCGTGCCAGTGCTGCGCACGTCCGTTGTCCGACGGGGCCGCACCCGTTATTCGATCGTTCAGCACTGGGCACTGAACGTTCGACGCTCCTAAGGTGTTAATAAAAAGAATTATATTAAAAAAAATCTCTGTAACTCAGCTGTCTTAAAACAGCTAGGTTAGAGAAAGCAGAAGCCTCCAGAGCGCTGTAGAGCGTCAATTGAGGCCACTCCTACTAATCCTAGCACTGCTGTCATGCTGGTGAGAGCAACGCTAGGATTGGTGAAGGGAGTTTGGAGCCTGCCTGCCTCCCTCGAGAAGAGAAGACCATCGAGGAGGAGGATGCCGTTGTGTCGTGCTCGCTGGTAAGTTGTTTTAATTTTTTTTAAAAATGTTTACGTCTCACTCGACCACCACCCTTGGGACATTCCAGCCCCACTGTTCAACATCTTGCATGCTTTTTGAACGCCAGAGCAGACAAACTCAGCTGTCTAATCCTAACGGATCACAAATAGCATCTTCATCCAGAGGTGGTGCAAGGTCTCTTCCATGACTTGAGAGAAACTTGGCTAGATCGGTTTGCCACCACTGAGAAAGAGCAGTGTCAGCAGTTCTGTGCACTGTAGTTTGCAAGGTGGCTCCTGCTCGGAGACACTTTTTGTCTTGAGTGGAGTTCAGGCCTCCTGAACGCCTTTACACCGATACCATTCCTGCCCAGAGTAATCTAGAAGAACAGGAATGACCGGGCTCAAGTCATTTTTGTGGCTCAAGATTTGGCACGGAGAGTTTGTTATCCAGTACTGCTGAGCATGAGCATCTGTTCTCCGATCATGCTACCCCTTTGCGAGGATCTTCTGTTGCAACACCCGAACCTGCACACGCTCCGCCTTCATGCTTGCAGATTGAGTGGCAACAGTTGACAGCTATTGAACTATCCCCACCCCGCAAAATCATCAATGTTATTCTGGTAGCCAGATTTCTCTCACCCATGGCGATATATGCCAGTCATTGGGGCAAATTTGTGATATGGTAAGCCTCGAAAAATGTTGACCATCTTTTTGTACGATTATCCCAAGTGTTCTTCTTTATTCTTTGTCTAGCCCAGCAGGGCTCTGTTTTGGGCATAGTCAAAGTGTGTCTTTCAGCCATTTCGACTTTCTTTTGGTTGCTGGACTAACTGTCTTTGTTCAAGTCCCCCATTGTGACTCTTTTTCTAAAGGTCTTTCAAACCTCTACACAACTATCCACTCAGTTTACTCGCCATTATAACAGCGGTTCAGGTGGCCAGAACATCAGCCAGAAGGGTCAGAGAACTGCAAGCACTGTCTATCTGATCACCCTCCCTACACAACATTTCACCCAGACAAACCAGTCCTAAGAACTTGTGCCTCTTTTCTCCCGAAAGTATTGACACCTTTTCATGTGGGTCAAAATCTCACCTTGCCTGTCTTCTTTGCTCTGCCTCATTGTCAGAGTTCAGGGTGGACGATCAGCTCTTTGTTGGGTATGTTGAGCGAAGAAAGGAAAGGCTGTGAAGAAAAGGACCATCTCATGATGGAAAGTTCTCTCCATAAAAATCTTCTGTGCGTTGGGCAAGAAGCTTCCCCCTGAGAGATTGCACGCTCATTCCAGTAAAGACAATGCTGCAACCACTGCGTTAGCTCGCGGAGTCCCTGTCCTGGACATCTCTCAGACAGCTACCTGGGCATATCTGCACACACTCACTAAACACATGTGGGGAGGGGGCACACTGCATCTCAACACAGTTCACCCCATTGCATTCTGGTAAAAGCTGTACGCTTACTTCAAAGTTGCTGTAGTTTTTCACCAAAGTTGGTGCAGGTAGTGTTGTTATCTCTAGACACATGTTAGGGGGTTTATCTCTTCATCAGTTGGAAGCAGAAGTAGTAGAGAGCAGAAAGAAATAACCTGGGGTTGCTGAAACGCTGCCCAAGTCTTCACAGGTCACACTACCACTCCACAGGCACACAGGTGCATCCCAGGTGAGATAGTCAGCTTGTTGGCTCACAGGGGGAGGGAGCACACTTTAATCTCATCTCATAATTTTTTTTATCTCTACTGATGAAGGATAAAATCGAGAAACACGTGTCTAGAGATGAACAGGACTAACTGCACAAACTCTGGTGAAATACTAAAATTAATATTAAAGTAATCACTAATTGTGAACTGCATTAACCATAATGCAAATGGGCGAACTGTGCTGGGATGTGAGGCAGTGTGCTCCCATCCCCCTTCTGTTTAAAAAGGCTCCCTTGAGCCAGTGAGCTGATGAGATTTTGGAGAGGCACCTGTGTGCCTCTGAGAAGTACTGAGACCTGAGATGACCTTGGAACAATTCTCATCAACCCCTGATCAAATTTGTTTCTGATCTCTTCTGATGACGGATAAAATCCATAAAGTATCTAGAGATGCAAAGAACTACCTGCACCAACTCTGGTGAAATACTAAAACTAATATTCAAGTAAGCGCTAATTTTGAACTGCATTGGCCATAATGCGAACTGTGCTAGCATATGAGACAGTGTTCTCACATCCCCCTTACATTCACTGAGCATTACTGCCTGAACAGTCAGCTCTTTTGTGATTGGCACCTTGCCCGATCGGTCCTACATGACTTTTTGGTCTAATCTGTTTCTAGATCCACCTCCGGGAAGCTATTGCTTGGGTATCTATTCTAAGGTAAGGAACTTGCAGCTAGAAATCGCTATCAGATTAACTAGTTACTTATCTTCAGTAATTCCTTATTTGGCAGAGACTCGATTAAGCAGCATATTCCTTACCAACCCTCTCATTTTCCACACTCTGCAAAGGATTTGTGCATAGGGTCACCCTTCTCAGGCTCTTAGTGCTACACACCAGTACATCAGCATCCTTCATTTTTCCATGCTATTAGTGTGGCAAAATGGTTGTGGAAAGAAACTGATGTCAGCGCTGGGGTAGCGCCTATATAGGCACCGTGCACGTCACTTCCTGCACAGATGACAAAGCTGAAGCAGAGACGAATGACGCCATCTACAAGTGGGCTCAAGGATTTCTGTATCCAGTAAGACGCCTCGGGATAATTCTAAAGAAAGACATCTGTGGCTAGAAAGAAAGTCTACTAGATAAGGTGTTACCGAATGTAAGTAACTTGTTCACTACATCTACACAACACAGACATAATGCGTCATCAGTGGTAACTAAACATGTCAATATTAAGACAGCACAGCGTATTAACTTTCCATGCTAAATACTTAAAATCAGATTTAATACATTATTACTGAAAATACAATCAACCCATCAATTTAAGAGAAATATTATTTATGGTACACCAATTACTACTTCTTGTGGTTATCCTGTATAAAATTGCCGCATCATCCTTGCTTCCTTCTCCTTAATAGAATTGAAACTTTCCTCAACAGCTTAGTAATTTGTTATACTATGTCAGGAGGGAAACTCAGATGATACTAGTTTACAGCTTACAAGAAAGGCCACATTTTCCACTATTTAAAAAAAAAAGTGGATTCTGAACACCAGTCTGCTTCTCTCATTATATATTCAAAACGAGCCCTCATCTTGAAAGCTGTGGAGGCCATTGCTCCACTCGCTGAATATGCTCCGAAAATGGAGCTATCTATACCTCCTTCTTGCATAATCCATCTGAGCTATTGAGGGAAGGTTGGTGTGGAAAACCACCATATTGTATTTATTTATGGCAATCAAAATCTGAATAGTTCCAGTAGTTGTAAACTGTTCAGTCATTGATTCATAAGTTTTGAGGCATTGTATGACAGATCATTTGGGAGAATCTTTAAATTCTAAGCATGTCACACGTTTGGTATTACCCTTAGTACGTTTAGAAATACAATAGGTGACTCGAAGGAGTAAACATCATACCTCTTAACTGCGGGCTGATATGACGCGTGTGCAGATCAGGCAGCTCCTTGCCGTCCCACGTACTCGCGCGCCATGACGACGGACGTCCGGGGGCAGTCCGACGCTTGGAAGGGTCTAATTCCAGGGCACAGACATCCGATTCACGCTTTCATGATACCAAACATAGCATCATCACAAGCTTACTCGTTAGCTCCTTTTGAGAAAAGTATTAATTCTATTGTCATGATAGAACTAAATTCAATACTCTAGGAACATCCCACTTTCCAGTGTATTTTGGGACTGTAAGGATGCAAAGTATCACACTCATAAGGAGTCTACAGACTAAAGGGTGTCCTTTCCACAAGGACACGACCTGCAGAGATGACACAATGTAAATAATTTCCTGACGTGAAAGTTTCACCTGCTGGTGCAATTTCAGTTAGGAAATTCAGTACATGCACAATGTTGACCCCTTGTTCCAGACACCAAGAGGCCCATTGCCCCTTTGCTGATCTATATTGTTTGACAGTACTCTCTGATTTGGCTTGCCTGATAAGCTCCTCAACCTGTTTTGAAAGACCAGGGATCGTTCAGCTTTCCCTGTAATCCTCTATGCCATAAACTTCAATTATCCTTCCACTACTAGGTGGTGAGGATGAATATATGATGTTACCACGAATACAAGTTCCACGCATGGCAATACCACGCGAATTTTAGTTCGCAAGTGGCTTTACCACGCTGGAATTTGCAACGATCGATTACACCACGCATTTTAACTTCCATTAAACACAAATAATAAAGATTTTTTTCTTACCTGACACCTTCCTGTCTTTCACCAGCCGCCCGTACTTCCATCCACCATCGAAACAAGCGTCAAAACACGTCTGCCAAAATTAAAAAAGGACTGCTATTTTGACGTAACGGCACGTCTTTGGGGGAGGCACTTTCCTTTTACCTCGTTGGTCCTGAAGTGCGTTTTTTTTATTTAATTAACCCGCTCCTTTGTTTATTTTTGGGGGGGAGACCCCCCCAGCCCCCCCAGCCCCTCCCCCAGCTGACCCCCGCCAACCCCCTAGCCAGAACGTATATGCGTGGCAAAGACTGGCGTTGAAGGCATACGCGTGGAAAAGACGTTTGCGAGGTAAGTGCCTCGTAGTAAACGTCACGCGTAGAAAAGCCTTCGTTGAAAATGATGTTTCCCGGTGAGGATGTCCTAGAGGACCCTGCAGAATATTCTGAAGGAGTGGGAGATGCATCAGTGAATCAGAGGAAAGTTCCATCAGAATTGGAAAGCACACTTGTCATCTCCAGATTGTAGTGATGGTGATGAGAACTATACACGCTCCCTAGGTGCCTCACTTTAGCCTCTTCCATGGTGATCGAGAACAGAGGAATGGAGTAACTGGTCCCTATACACCATTCCTACATAAATGTGTCTGTCGCTACCGCTCTGGGATTGAGCCTCCAGCTGACATAGTGAGGAAGTTAATGGTTCAGGCTGGATTCAAAAAGATCTGTCTCAAACAGACCCCAAGTGATTTATGATTTCTTGAAACACCTCAAGCAGACACTTCCATGCAATGGAGTTTCTGATGTCCCTGGATTGCCAATCCACTGTCTATATCTGAGCCCCTGGTAGATACTCTGCCGTGACTGCTATGCATTGTTTCAGGCCAAAATATTTTATTAATTTTGCTATAGCTCTGGCTCTCGTCCTACCGAGGTGGTTGGTGTGATTTACCACTGACATGTTTTCTATCTTTAGAAGTACGCAAAAGCTCACTTCATCCAGCATTGGACTGTGAAGAAACCCACCAGGAGTTTCAGGCAGTTGATGTGCAAGGCAAGTTCCTCTTCTGACCATCTCCCTGCTGTGGATAATTCCCTACATGTGGATCCCCACCTGACCCACTGGCATCTAACTCTTATTACGAGATCCAGGGTAGAGTCATCTTTAATCTTTTAAGGGCCCGTTTGTGCAGCGGCCCCAGAAAGATTGCCTGAATAGACACGTAAAGGAGTCCTACCAAGGAGCCATCTGTCACAGTGATATATTGGGATTTCTCAAGGCTTTCCACAGTTTTTCTTGATGACGGCCTTTTTCCGTTTGGGAATTTTAGGGTTTCCTTTTCTGAGTCTATCACTACACCCAGGAGTGTGTTGATGGTGATGTTCCCACTGAGATTTTCCTGTTGATTAGGAACCCTAGGTCGTACAGAAGGGCAATTGTCACTGCTAACTATTCCCATTAAATGATGAGTCCTACTCCCATCGTTCTGAGGTATTCCATTACAGACCGTAGTAGCTGATGAAAGTCCAAAAGCAAGAGCTGCAAATTCATACACCTAGTTGCTTCAAAATGAATAGGAAGAATCTGCGGTGGGGTGCGAGGATAGGAATCGTCAGAAAGGTGTTCTTCAGTTCTAATCTCACCTTCCAGTCCTGCAGAAAAGTATGCCCCTAAGTATATGGATTCCCGCCATCTTGAAATGGCAGAAGATCAACTATTCATTGAAAAAGTGGAATCGGTGGTATAGGTTATAGGCGCTACCGGGCGTTTACACTTGAAATTATTAATATGTACTGTGAGAAGTTGGCCTGATATGCATTGCTCACTATTCTAGTGATCACTATGTATCAGTCCAAACAACCCATATTGATGATTGGTTGTAAGTCAACCGTAGACCAGCTATCCTAGTAGCATGGACAAGAGCAGTCTTTAGGCTAGGCTCTAGAGGGCGTGTTAAGCCAGCTGTTATACCATCACATATACCCCTTGAACACCAAGTGAAAGGACACCACACAAGTTGTTATGAAAATAAACGTATATTTATTTAGAACACAACAGCCCTGGACTCTTTATGAGGACAGGGCGCTAAGCACCATACAAAGCTCTTAAAGAAAATACACAAAGTCGCACAATTTACGCAAATGCCAGATGGGCACGAAAAACCATATACTCTAAAAGTGGAATGCGAAATTACTAGCAGGTGAGTACTACTCCAATAGGCTTTGGGATCGCTAGGACTTGACTACTGAACCTTCAGATTACTAGCAGGAGGCCTAGGGAGATCGGGTGCAGTGTGTGCACTTCTTTAAATCAGTGGGGGGTTGGATCACTTGTCCTGCCAACCTGGATTACTCAGGTATTCGGTACGTCCCTCTGTAAAAAACCCTCATACACTCGAGGTGGAATCGTGGGTAGCGGTATATCTTGATTCTCCGCTGAATTTATCAAGTGTCTGCATAATCACAGGGTTCTTTGGTATGCAGCCTCCGCCCGGAGGTAGTCATCCAAGGTTGTGTGCAGTAGTGTCCAGTGATTAGTGAAAGTGGTGAATTTAAAATAACTCGAAGAGCCAGAGAGTGAATTTTATTATTCTGGATTCGAGCCAGTGAAGTTGAAAATATCGTAGGACAATTCTGTGACTTAAAGTACTGTGAATTTTTAATTGGCAAATTTTGGGTATGTGGTTACCCAAGACAGGATTATGGCAAAGCTATGAATGGTAATTAAAGTATTTAATGAATAATTTACCTCAAGCACAGAAAAGATAGGTGAATTTATGTATATAGAAAATGCCCCGTATAACACCCTCCCTTAAACTGACACCCCCCCCCTTTTTCTACAGGCACATAAATTGACCTCATAAAGAAGGGGACATAAAAGATCCCTTCTCACCCCCTCACCTGGTCCTGAAGAAAGCCCGACGATCACTTTGACGAATAAGGGCTGAAACATGTCGACCTTTTAACTCACGAAAATAGGTAGCGAAGAGAACCCTAATAATTCTCAGAAACGCATACCAACAATATTTTCAACTTCACTGGCTCGAATCCAGAATAATAAAATTCACGCTCTGGCTCTTCGAGTTATTTTAAATTCACCACTTTCACTAATCACTGGACACTACTGCACACAACCTTGGATGACTACCTCCGGGCGGAGGCTGCATACCAAAGAACCCTGTGATTATGCAGACACTCGATAAATTCAGCGGAGAATCAAGATATACCGCTACCCACGATTCCACCTTGAGTGTATGAGGGTTTTTTACAGAGGGACGTACCGAATACCTGAGTAATCCAGGTTGGCAGGACAAGTGATCCAACCCCCCACTGATTTAAACATTTGAGCCAAAGGAAAATGGTTGGATCGTTAATTTCCTTCTCCCCACCCCCATTGATTGAAGGAGCAGTGTGTGCACTCTCACGCGGGATGCGGGACAAAGTCTATGGATGCTAGATTTCGTAAAGTTAGTGATATCGGACGAATCCGACTAGGTAGAGCTGAAATGAAAAAGGATCTGGACCTTTGGATAGCAAAGCTATGCTGGAGCACCGAAATGCTTAGTTTACCTAGCCCAGGGGCTGTGGATGCATAGGTCTGGAAAGACGTCGGGAATCCTCGTTGCAGTCTATGGAGCCTGAAAGAAGAAGTTGCTGGCAGGCGACCAGTGAAGAGATTCGGAGGGATCCAAGCCTGGATCTAAGATGGAAGACACCTGTAAGCAGAGGGGACCAAGTTCTGAATCACTAGCCAGTGATTAGATGGGCACCAGGATGGCTCCGGATGGAGTCACCTTGACCAGGTGAGTGGGCGACGCTGGGCTCTGCAGTCTCACGGACCAGGATGCGTTGTCGGCGACCAGGATGGAGGTGCGAGCTGTCCCACGATGAGATCTGCTGTCGACGTCGCTGGACCCAGGATTGGTGCAACAAGTCTTGGCAAATGCAAGCCCACGTGGTGGACTTAAAATGGCGTCTGGAGTGGAATAGTAGGGTCCAGGGTGCTCCTCTGTTGGAGGGGAGCAAGGGCCAGTCTGGAGCAACCAGACCAGCGGTGTTGTCGTCGCGGAGCGTCGTCAAGAGGGCCACAAGCCAGCAGGCAAGTAGCCGGACAACGCGGTGAGCAGCAAAGAGCAGAAGGGCCCCACGCAGATCTGGTGGATGCTGGGGGGCTGGACTTCGGTGCTGGAGCTGCTCAGGGTCAGGGCTTCTCGAACCCCAAAGCACTCACTCTAGGATCCCTCGGCGGTCATGCTGGATAAGAGTCGTGCAGTTCTGAAGATGGCCGGTCCCTCGAGGTCTCGTCACACCCACGGATCTCAGCTGAGCTGACGATGTAGGTAGAGGTCAGAGGTGCCAGGGAAGCCAGTTCTCGTCGTGCTGGTCGGTCGGATTCCGGAGGAAGGACGTGCAGCAAACCGCAGTGTTCTTAGATGGTGCCTGCGGGTGCAGGGTGACTACTCCTTAGTCACAAGGGAGAAATCTTAGGAAGAAGTCTTGAGTTCCTTTCGTAGAAAGTAGTTTCAGGATTCAAAGATGATCTAAATTTGGAAGGGGGCCGCTCCTATCTTTATACTAGGAAAAGGGGCTGGCACACGAGTAGGTCCTGCCCATGGGTGGGACGAGGAAGGGGGGTGGTTACACCCCTCTCCCATGCCGGACTTTCCCCAGCTCAGGGGCTGGTGTGCCCCTGGAACTGGTTCTAGCCGGCATATGCATAGTGAGCACCGGGGTGCCACTTGCAGTCACCTTCCTCTAAAGTCCTGCCTACCCAGGATACACAAAACCCTGTCTGGGATGGTGCTAGCACCGCCCCCGACAGGAAACCCTTTGTCCAGGCCTCCCTCGCTGGAAGGACTCCCAGCAGCAGGAGGTCAGACTTGTGTCTGTTGTGGCAGCATCCATTTTGTGATGCTGAGGCTCGAGTTACCTTTAACCGGGGTTCACAGTTACATACATGTCGTGTCCCTCTAGAAGGGTGGAATGCTAACCCCGTCGCCAGAATTGGCGAGGGGTTAGTATTCCAATTCGTATGACACCTTACTCGACATGTTTTGATAAAGCGATACCAGAGTTGGCATATAACCGCGAGGATTATAATGCACTTAAGAGTATATGGTATGCGTTATCATGGAACAGCTATTAGGACTTGGTTCCGCAAGCTGCAAACGGGCTCAGCTCATGCCAGAGCACCATCTCACACGATTCCAAGCACTCTGCCTTCAGGATTGTCAAGGCCTGCCATAGGAGTGACTGATAGGAATCTGTGTGTCCATTTTAGGGTTAGATATAGGTATACTATATCTAAAGCAAGGGGTGATTAAACCACTTTGCCCCAGCTGTCGTGCAGCCAGTTGTGTCAGATTTAGATGGCCAGCCAGGGGTGGCATAATACATGCTGCAGCCCCTGGTAGGCACACCTATGCCCTGAGTTACAGGGTCTGATAAGGTGGCCCAGTACCAATTGGTAAATGCACCTAAGGTACACGTGTCAATTTAGTGAGAGAACAGCAAGGCTGTGGGTCTGATTAGCAGGCCCACAGCCAGAGAAGTCGTAAACCAGTGAAGCAAAAAGCAAAAATCTGGGGTGATCATAGGATTGCAGACCCTACTCTCCTACATGTACTCAAATATTAGTGACGGTGCTCCAGGGTTAGGGAGAACTTCGACACGGTGGACCATAACATCCTTCTCCACCGTGTCGAGCAGGCCGGCATCCAGGGCCTGGCGCTGGCATGGGTCGAATCCTTTCTGACCGGGAGGTCTCAGACAGTTAGTTTGGGCACCTTCAGGGCACCTAGGGAGCGTTCACTCTGCGGGGTCCCCCAGGGCTCCTCCTTATCCCCTCTTCTCTTCAATCTGTATCTCCGACCTCTTCTCTTCTCTCTAAGGCAGTGGGACGTCACCGTCTTTAACTACGCTGACGACCTGCAACTCATCTTTCCTCTTAATTCTTCTTCTGCTATTTCTAATTTCCAGGCGGTTATGTCCCACATTCTCCAGTGGATGAGCCAGAATCAACTTAAATTGAACCCCGGGAAGACGGAGCTCCTCCTACCTGGTAAGAGCTCCACCCACTGGGGTCCGCACTTCTGGCCGGCTGAACTTGGCCCTCCCCCCACCCCTGTGGCCTCGGTGAAGAGCCTCGGGATCACCATTGACTCCGAGCTATCCCTCAAGCCCCAGATAGGGATGGTGGTCTCTTCCTGCATGTATCAGCTGCGCAGGATCAGGAAGGTGGCCTATCTTCTGACTCCCGAAGCCCTGATTCAAGTCATCATGGCTCTCGTCCTCTCCCGCTTGGATTTCTCGAACTCTATCTACCACGGTCTGCCTAAGACCTTCCTCTTTAGATTACAGATCGTCCAGCACCAAGCGGCGAGATTGGCCTTCGGGATCCCGAAATGGCAATCCGCTAAACCTCTTCTTACCAAATTGCATTGGCTTCCTGTCATTTCGAGGGTAGCCTTCAAGATCGGCTGCCTCACCTTCAAATCTTTAACCGGTCCCTGCCCTGCCTTCCTGAAATCCCTTATCAGTCCCTACTGCCCTTCACGCAACCTCAGATCTTCCCACCTTCACCTCCTGGTTGTCCCCTCTATCAAACTCTGCAGATCCGGAGGCCGGAGATTCGCACATTTGGCCCCTAAATTCTGGAACTCTCTCCCTCCCCTGCTTAAATCCTCCAATCCACTCATTCTATTTCGCAAATCTTTAAAAACATGGCTCTCCCCACAATCTAGCTAATCTCCCTTGCTCCCCTCAGCACTAGATCAGCACCAGGAAACCCACGGTGACAGAGCGCTTTATAAGCCTACCTTAACATAACATAACATAACATAACCACCTGCCTCCCCTAATCTCTGTGGTGAACCAGCAGATCAGAGCAAAAATTTACCCAAGCACATGTGAAATTTAAGAAACATTCTTTTCAGAGTTCAGTAAAAGCACAAAAACAAAGGAACTCAATATTAAAAATTGTATAAAGCACAGATTTAGGTGAATACATGTGTTATTATTATTATTATTATTATTTATTGAACTTGTATTGCGCACAGCTACCGGCAGTGGGTTTCCCGGTGTTCCCAAAGAAACGTCCAAGTGAGATTCATTTATGCCTCATTTTGTAATTGTCAATAGATTATCGTTACATGCAAGAAATATTTGATTTTACGTGATACTTTTTGCATGCAAATTCGTTCGTTGCAGTGCTCCTACATATAACAATGCCCAATTTATAGTTCACATTTATCCCAGAAGGTGCGTGCAGAATCTGGTTGTTTATGTGTTAGGAGTTATCCATATGTGTGACTCTGCACTTTCAAATTCATCAGAACACACAGCTACGTCACCCAGTGACACAACCGTGAAAAGAAAACCTTAATCTCCAAAACTTGCCATCACCATAACAGTGGCTGTTGCTAAAGTGTTTTTTATGCAATGATTCTCACTAACCTGTATGTATTCTCAGTTATATATTCTATGAATACAAGAAGCAGAAAGACAAGGAAAGTTTAAATACCAGCAGGTAACCTGATATTCACAAAACATATCTACATACGCTAAAAACTGGCCTTCATAGAGTCTAGGTACCAAAAAGTACATACTTTTCACATGGCGATAATTCCAGGCCACATGGTCCCGTGGCGTGAGGAGAAATCATCAGAATCCAAATTCCAAATCTATTTTTAGGTTTTCTGCGATAATCGGTATTCCAAATCTGGGTAAGAAAGGGGTAAAGGACAACCGATCTCAATACTGGCCCCCATTTCAAAATACAAGTATTAAAGAAAGCCCCCTTAAGAGCTACGCACTTCGTTTATTTTAAATCAATGATTCTATAGTTTCCTACCTCTTCCGTGTCTGTTAGGCGCTTCCTCGCTCGTCGGTCCCTCACACTGGTAACTCGTGTGCGAGTGCCGGCTTGTTCTATCGGACGTGTAAAATGCCATACATCCTGATCACGTTGCGACCCGTGATCACGTGGTCCTGTCATTGTAGGCACCATCTTGGAGGTGTCATATCGCCGAATATGAATATGAAATCTGTTTATTTGATATAATCTTTTTATGAAGCAGCGTTCATTTTGTATCTAAAATAGGTATTATCAGTATTTGTGATTCCCTTCTATGGTATTGATTTTTACACCTCCAAAATTGAAAATGATCGTTTTGTTTATTTAATTTTCGAACGTAATGGGCCCGTTGCAGCGTACTGCTCCTGATATTGCCCGTAAATTGTGAAGTGATTCCAAGGAGGTCCTGCCTCCAGGCCCCAATCTTACGACATTATAGTGACGTGGTTCATGACTTCTAAACACAATCTGAATCAAGGCATCCATACTTGCCTGTACAGTTATTTATACCTCCACCCATGATTATTTTTAAAAATTTCGTTTACTCAGTGAAAGGAGCCACATTGCAGCGTACTGCTCACGGTTACGCCCCTAAATTGTAAAGTAATTCCATGAAGGTCCTGTCTCCAGATCCCGGTATATTTTGCAATCGGATATATATATTTCGAGCCATATGTTATCTACACTACAATCTCATGACATTACATTGATGTGGTTCATCACTTGTAAACCCAATCTAAATAAAGTTATCCTTACCTGTTGATGGCTATGTATATGCCTATTCCATATATAAGTTCGTGAGTGACTATTATGTGTGAGTGACAGTCAAGAAACATCAAAACATGATTGATCATCTTACACTCAATAACATATTTATACATTGCTGATAAAGTAGTAGTATAAGGTATCATTATTGATTAAGACATCTGAACATCTCATTGTGTATTTACTGCACAGTTAGGTAGTATGTATTGGATCAGGTAATAGTGTATTCATCTACCTAAAAAATTGTGCATCTCTTGGTCCACATTTATCCCCGTTTCAGTTGGCCGCAATTTTAAGATCCAGGATGCCTCATTTCTGCGTAGTTGTAGTTCTTTGTTACCCCCCTCCCCCCTCACCCCCATTGGGTGTCTCATGGTCGGTTCTATCCCAAAAAATGAGAAATCCTTGTGTTGTCCTTGTGCATGGCAGTCTGCAGTGTGTGTTGAAGTAGGGTATCTACGGTCACTCTGTTTCACTGCCCTCATGTGTTCCCCAATTCTCTCACTTAAGGGTCTTATGGTGCGTCCCACGTATATTTTGTGGCATCTGCATTCAATAATATAAACTACAAAGTTTGTGCTGCAGTTTGTTAGTTTTGATCTTGTATTGTTTACCTCCCTGGCCCTTGAATTCAAGTTTCTTATTCTGGACCCATTTGCAAGCTGTGCAGCGCCCGCATCCAAAGAAACCGACCGATCGGTGAATTAGCCAGTCGGTATTTGTTCTCTGTGTGGGGTAGTAGGGCTTAGGAGATTCCTCAGACACATTCCTTTCCTATATGTTATTTCCGGTTTATTGCCAATGGCGTCTTTGAGTGCATTGTCCTCCTTTAGGATATGTTAGTACCTATTCATACTTTTACTAAGGACACTTGAGAGGTTGTTATAATTAGTAATCATTCTGATCTTGGTGTGCTTTTTACATTTTCTAGTGTCCTCCCTCAGGGGTGGGCGCTCGAAGCATGTAAGACCGCATTGCTAGCTGTGCTCTTGCGATAGAGCCTGCTGTGTATTTGGTCATCTTTGACATACAGTTCTATGTCAAGAAAGGTTATCTTGGATAAATGTGGACCAAGAGATGCACTATTTTTTTAGGTAGATGAATACACTTTTACCTGATTCCATACACACTACCTAACTGTGCAATGAATACACAATGAGATGTTCAGATGTCTTAATCAATAATGATACCTTATACTACTACTTTATCAGCAATGTATCAATATGTTATTGAGTGTAAAATGGTCAACAGATTGCAAAATATACCGGAATCTGGAGCCAGAACCTTCATGGAGTTACTTTACAATTTAGGGGGCGTAATCCTGTGCAGTACGCTGCAATGTGGCCTCCACTTTCACTAAGTAAACGAACGTAATAAAAATAATCATGGTTGGAGATATAAATAACTGTTCAGGCAAGTATGGATTCCTTGATTCAGATTGTGTTTAGAAGTAATGAACCACATCACTATAATGTTGTGAGATTGGGGTCTGGAGGCAGGACCTTCATGGAATCACTTCACAATTTAGGGGCAATATCAGGAGCAGTACGCTGCAACGGGCCCATTACGCTAGAAAATTAAATAAACAAAATGATTATTTTCAATTTTGGAGGTGTAAAAATCAATACCATAGAAGGGAACCACAAATACTGATAATACCTATTTTAGTTACAAAACTAACGCTGCTTCATAAAAAGATTATACCAAATGAAGAGATTTTTTCATAATCATATTCGGCGATATGACCCCTCTAAGATGGCGCCTACAATGACAGGCTCACGTGATCACGCATCGCAGCGTGATCATGTGATCAGGAAATACGGCATTTTACACGTCCGATAGAACAAGCCGGCACTCGCACACGAGTTAACGTGTGAGGGACCGACGAGCGAGGAAGCGCTTAACAGGCAGGGAAGAGGTAGGAGACTATAGAATCATTGATTTAAAATAAACGAAGTGCGTAGCTCTTAAGGGGGCTTTCTTTAATACTTGTATTTTGAAATGGGGACCGGTATTGAGATGGGTTGTCCTTTACCCCTTTCTTACCCAGATTTGGAATACCGATAATCGGAGGAAACCTAAAAATAGATTTGGAATTTGGATTCCGATGATTTCTCCTCACGCCACGGGACCATGTGGCCTGGAATTATCGCCACATGAAAAGTATGTACTTTTTGGTACCTAGACTCTGTGAAGGCCAGTTTTTTAGCGTATGTAGATATGTTTTGTGAATATCAGGTTACCTGTTGGTATTTAAACTTTCCTTGCCTTTTTGCTTTTTGTATTCACAGAATATATAACTGAGAATACATACAGGCTAGTGAGTATCATTGCATAAAAAACACTTTAGCACCAGCCACTGTTATGGTGATGGCAAGTTTTGGAGATTAAGGTTTTCTTTTCACAGTTGTGTCACTGGGTGACGCAGCTGTGTGTTCTGATGAATTTGAAAGCACAGAGTTACACATATGGGTAACTCCTAACACATAACCAACCAGATTCTGCACGCACCTTCTGGGATAAATGTGAACTATAAATTGGGCATTGTAATATGTAGGAGCACTACGTCGAACGAATTTTCATGCAAAAAGTGTCGCACAAAATCAAATATTTTGTGCATGTAACGCTAATCTATTGACAATTACAAAATGAGGCACAAAAGAATCTCACTTGGACTTTGCCTTGGGAACACATGTATTCACCCAAGTCTGTGCTTTATACAATTTTTAATATTGAGTTCTTACACCATGTATATATGTGTTTTACCTAGCCGTAAACAAGTCGCATGTACTAAATTGCAAGAGGAGACAAAACACGTGTTGGTTTGGAAAACCGCAAACAAACTGACATCAGGAAGACTGATTAAAAAGAAAGAAAAAAAGCTTACTGAACTGTTCTACTGTGTTTTTGTGCTTTGACTGAACTCTGAAAAGAATGTTTATTTAATTTCACGTGTGCTTGGGTACATTTTTGCATCAACCATTCATTGAATTCCAGCTGAAGGTGATCACCGGACGGTGGCCCAAATCTTTATTTGCCACCCGGTAAATTTTGCTGAGGAACCGTTGTGAATGCAGTTGTGACTGGATAACAGCTTCTTTGGCTAGCAATGCGCTTACCTCTTGGTCCATGAGATCGCAGTTTCTGGTCGAAAAGGTGATAGGCCTCAGTTTCTGTCATTGCTTTGGCAAGCCGTAGAGTCAAATGTTGTATTCTGATGCAGTCTGGAGTATCCAGGCATTGTTCGCTATCTCCCATCATTTGTGACTGAAATTGGCAAACCTCCCCCCAATCTGCACCTCCTTGGAGAGCTAAGACTCACCTGAGAATCCTGCGGTGGGGTTACTCTCGGATCCCCTGAAGAATCCTCTGTTCCCTCTGCCTTTGTTGGACCCAGGAGAGGGCATGAAGCCTCCAAAGCTGCTGTGGTCATAGAGGACCCTGGTTATGGGAGCAGCCGCAGGAGCATCTTCTGCCATTCCCAACCCCACTGAAAAGCTTTTGACAGAATGTTTTTAATTGAGTTCTGTGTGTGCGTTGAGTTGAGTTCTGTGTCTTGTCCAGTGAAGCAAAAGTCGATGCATACTTCCTAAGCTCTTTAAGGAAAGGATCCCTGAACGTTCTTCCTTCAGCTCCTTATCTTAGAAGCTACCTTTGAGTAGTGGCGTTCTGTGGAAATCTGAGGCGGTTCTTCCCCCTTCAGGTTATGGTTTGCTTTAATCAGCTAGCAACACACTGATCCACCTTATCTGCAGCAGTCCTCTCTGAGGGCTTACGGTGAGAGAGGTCTTTGGGATCCAGCGTACCCAAGGTGTTTTATCTGGTTGAACTGGCCTCAGCTTTTGGACGCTTTGGGTCGGGCGCCGACCTTCAAGATTTCTCAACATTTTATCTGTCTTCCCAGCCCCTTGGGAAGTCAACCTTTTTAGAACCTTGATTTCCCCACAGGGCTTAGAAGGTCAGGAACCCAATCACGTTGGCACAGTGCTTCCATGGGATTCGTGGTCATGACCTGTATCAACTTAGGCCAACGTAGAAAGGCTTCTCAAAGCCTATCAAAGGCGTCTGTCACGGGGGGGGCTGCTCTTTCTTTCGTTTGGCATTTGACTTGGCAGCACTCTGGCCCTCCTGTTCCCGCGATTCATGAGTTCCAGGGAGGAAACCTAGTTCTTGCCTCCAACTGAGGGATTCAGGTTAGCTAGCGGCCAAGAGCAGTAATGGCTTCCTAAGAGCTGTAGGGCACTGGTGACCGCCCTCTGTACTGATGTGTCCACCACCCCACCTCTAATATAGTGTCCTCCCAGGGAGGAGTTCCTCTCCCTCCTCTAGGTCTTCCATGGCTCTTAATATGTTAGATGAATTATGAAAGAGCGTGTGGAGAACCCTACGCTACCTGTCGCACCATCTTACACAGTCTTAATATGTTAGGGCACAGGCTTCAGATTATACTTTTCAATATGCGGGGCTCAGGGTAAGCACTTAGGCAGTTGATATGAGACCAGTGGAGGAGGCGAGCCGAGGGACACGCACCTCTGAAATCCTTAGGGTAAATCAAGCTACAAACCTCCCGTTGTAAGGTTGTGTACAACAGCAATGACTCACTGACCCCAAATCATGAGGAGACACAATCATGGGTAAGAAGCCGCTTGCGCCGCTAGAATGGCTCATGCTTACCAATCTTCAAAAGGTAAGCGCCGCCTGCGGGGAGGGGACCCCTGCTATCTGCGCCATGTTACAGGGTCTGACCACACCACAGCCACCTGGTGCCAGGTGCCAGGTGTGCTGAAGGGGTACAAGAGGCGCAACACTGGCAAGCGGCTCTCTTCATACCGCAGAAAGAGATCGCAATGACGCAATAGCAATAAGCACAATTAGCAGTCTCAATTTAAACCGATATTAAGTTCATGTCAATTGATGGGGCTATACACCTAAATAGCCGCTGGAGCAGCGAAGAAAGAGGTGGAAGGAAGTCCGGCTGCACTGCATTGTTATCGGCTCATGACATGGTTTTGTTGAAACTCCCCTTGTCCATGGTGTTCAGGGAATGGTAATTCGTATTGTTGTTATTGCTTTAAAACTGCTGGAGAAATTACAGCGAAGTAAAAAAGCATAATCGGAGTCCCCGGCCTGACCTAGAATTATTCTATACATACTAGTTTGCTTTGTTTCATTCTTCTCAACCGTATGCCACCCTCTTAATGAAATCTGCATTGAGACTAGCGGGTGTCTTCACACACTGATGTACAGACAATCATACCCCGGGACACTGGTTACTGAGAAGGCAAATCCTTCCTTCTCCAATAGGCCACCCGGAGATGATATGCGGCCCAGCTGACTACTTTCAGAACAGTGATAATGTCCTTGGGAGCTTCTGCGTTAGGGCTGGTAGAACAGGTTGAGGCTTTTGTAGTGTGGGCCAAGGAGGCGGGCAAGGCACATTTGTGGGTGTGCGGCCACCTGGCGGACTTGAGGCATGACACCAAACTTAACATGGCCGAGGACCCCACAGGTTCATTCTGGGTTAGGGCAGCACTCAAGGGGTGGCCCCGGGAGGAGGTCAGATTAGCCGACAAGAGGGTAGGAATTGAATTTCCTGCATTGCAGCGAATGATAGACACTTTGCCGATAGTCACCAGTTCAGCATTTGAAGCCCAGCTTTTTTCCACAGCCTTCTGCTTGCCGTTCTTTGGCGCCTTTAGAGCAAGCGAGTTAGTGGCTAAATCCAAGTCAGATAGATCTGGGGCAGCTTTGGATATGCTGGATGTCTGTGCAAGAGACCCCCTGGTGCTTAGGGTTCGGAAATTCAAGACGGACCAGGCCGGGAGGGGCGCGACAATAGTATTACAGGCTTTGGAGGACCCCAGGTACTGCCCGGTTGTTACGGTCAGGGAATACTTGATGATCAGGCCACTTTTGGGAGGGCACTTCCCCATACATGCCGATGGGTCACCCCTGACCAGGTTCCAGTTGGAACGCGTAATGGGCGCAGCCCTGGCCAAAGCAGGTTTGTCTGGGGCAGGGCAAAAATTTTCTAGCCCCTCTTTTAGGATTGGAGCAGCCACGACGGCATTTAAAGCGGGGTTTGGTGAGGAAGGAGTCAAGAGGGTAGGAAGGTGGTCATCCTCTTGTTACCAGCGCTACATCCGCCCCTAGGAGGGTTTGCTGGGGTGTTTTGCTGTACAAAATGGCTATTAATCTGTATCATATGTATTATGACTGCTACGACTATCGGTGAACAAGTCGCTGTATATATGTGTCAATCACGTCTTTCAGTGAACGGTGTGTAGTGTGCTCGAATAAACATAGTGTGTTAACATAACGGTGTCTAGTCCCCCCTCCCCTTTTTTGTTGTTTGAACACTGTCTTGTCTTCTTTCCAGCTGACTGTTGCATGTGGGTGATGAGCCATTCCTATGTTCCCAGGTTGGAACAATGGGCAACATCCAAGAAATGGAGCTTGGCTTTCGCGAGGACACAGATCCTGTGGTTGGGTGTTCCTGGAATGAAATGGGGTCACCTGAAGTACAAGCTAGAACAATGCCTGGTGGGAAGGGGTGGTCCTCCTAATATCCTCATTATCCACCTGGGAGGGAATGATTTGGTCACGCTGGGGAGAAGGGCCCTGATTCAGGCCATGCAGAGGGATTTGTCAGCAGTAACCAACAAGCTGGGAGCCACTGAGCTATTTTGGTCAGAAATTGTCCCTCGCAAAGTTTGGAGGGGTGCTAGATCACTGGTTGCGATAGAGCAGTCCCGCAGGAGGGTCAACAGGTCCATGCAGAAGCTTATGGAAAAGAGGGGCCTGGGGTTCATTAGGCATGCACTCATAGAAGACAGAACCGAAGGGTATTATGAGCAAGATGGGGTGCACTTGTCCGGGTTGGGTATGGATGTTTCCTCCTAGACGTAAACGAGGCTCTGACAGCGGCAGGTTGCAAGTAGCATAATGGGTGGGTGGGCTCTGTCATCGACGGGGGCCTCCTCCAGAGCTGTGGTGGAGTACAGGGCGATCTGGAAGCAGACGGGTACAGTAAGGGTACCTCTATGGCAGAAGGGTACAGTAAGGGTACCTCTGCCTGGCACAGTAAGGGTGCCTGAGCCAAGGACCAGGAGCCGAAGGAGGTTCCGGGAAACCGCAACGGCGCCCCGTTAGTCCTTCAGGCGGTCGGGGGGCCTGAACAGATCGGAGGTGTGCCACACCGCTCCGCCCTGACAGGGGGGGCGGGAGTATAACGAAGATGGTAATGTGCTGCACCGTCAGAGCATCGACTCGCAAGATGGCTCCTTAGGCATGCGGTACAGCGAGGGGCTGCCTGCTTTGGATCGCCCGTAAGATGGCCCACCATAAACGTCATACCTGTGTTATATGAAATAAACCTGCAGCAGTTTCTTTTGGGTGGGAATTGAAATTGTGTATTGTACAAGCGGGCGGGAGCGAATGGCGGTGTGGGCACTATGAAATCTGCATTGAGACTAGCGGGTGTCTTCACACACTGATGTACAGACAATCATACCCCGGGACACTGGTTACTGAGAAGGCAAATCCTTCCTTCTCTAATAAAGCCGCACCGAAGTGTCTACTGCCCACGTTTGTTATCTCTAGCCGATATCCGTTCGATGTAGGGAAAGTCTGAGGACGGCTTATAGGAAGCAGCAAGCTGCGTCTTTGTTTCTAGTTCTGTCACTATTGAATTCGCTGCGGGTCGCTACACCCATCCTCTCTCCCGGGCTTCCTAATTCCGGATTCTCCTGAGTTTATGTAAAGCTGCAGTTTTGCCAATACTGCCTGCATAATATAGGGCGATGGTGCTGAGGGGGCGTGGAGTAAAGGCGGAGGTGTTTTTTGCTTGGCAGGTCGCCGTCTGGCAGTCAGCACTGGTGGGAATAATATCTGTACCAGGGAGAAACAAGCAGGTACGTGCAACCAGGAAACGATCCAAGCACTTCAGATTTAGAAGTACAGGTTTTCCGTTTTGAAGAGTGCCCTTCCCAATTGGCGGAGCAGCTTGGAATCCGTCCAATAGGAAGAGACTTTCATCTTTTTACCAAGGTTTGTAATTTGCTGCTACAATTCTAATGCTTCTTTTTCTATGTTGGACAGTAAATACCACACCCAAGTAGTGGCCAAGTGTAATAAATCTCGGGTACCGTGGCTGTATAGGTGTGTCCTTCCCACGCTGCTGGTATTCTCGGTGTATTTTCATGCTGCCGTTGCTCACTCAAGGGGTTGATGACACTTGTAGCACCTTGCCCAAACTTGCTGAATATTGGCAAGGGTGTGAAAAATACATTTGCGTGTGCCCTGCATCCAGTATGATTGCAACTCCAGTGAACAGTGTGTCTACTAAGTGCAGTCTTTTCAAAATAATTACGTTGTGTCATTAATGTAAGTATATTTTCGATAACTTAATTTGTTTATCTAATGCACTTTACTTTTACAGGTCACATAGATGTTTTTTCATCAGGCTTGTTTATGTTAGAGGAATTTGCTGCAGACGCTATCCAAGACAAGTTCGGAACATTCAAGTAAGTCGCAACCTCATTTAATAAATACATAATATAGGGGTCTTTTTCAGCCCTTTTCATTAATTGGTCTGTTCCAATAGTCACATTTTGCTTCCCCGTGCAAAAGCCTGGGGCGGTGGGTCAGCCCACTTTATCTATTGGCGCTCTTTCACTGCTTTTTTAGTGGCAGGTAATATTAGATAGCGCCACGTTTCCATAGGAAAGGCATTTTTTGGTTTGCTTATAACTTTGGTGCAGTTTGACGAATCTTCACAAAACTTAAAATAAAACAAGGATTTGCAATGCAATAGGTCTCACATTAGGAAAGTGTGAGCTATTGGTATTGTAAATGTGGTGGTGTCCCCGAGTGATGTGGTGGTGTCCCTGAGTAGTGCCCCTGAGTGATGTGGTGGTGCCCCTGAGTGATGTGGTGGTGCCCCTGGGTGATGTGGTGGTGCCCCTGGGTGATGTGGTGGTGCCCCCGAGTGATGCGGTGGTGCCCCCGAGTGATGTGGTGGTGCCCCCGAGTGATGTGGTGGTGCCCCCGAGTGATGTGGTGGTGTCCCCGAGTGATGTGATGGTGGCCCGAGTGATGTGGTGGTGTCCCTGAGTTGAAGGTTGGAGGGTGGAGTTGGAGGGTGGAGTTGGAGCTGGAAAGTTTGGGTGCTATTAGTTAAGCAGGGGTGGAGTAAAGGGGGTGGTGTCACAAAAGTGTTTTCCCATACATTTTTTTATAGGAAAACTGAACAACGATACTGCAAAAATGGCTGAAAGGTATTACATCAGATTTATCAACAAGGAGAATCTGGGTCCAAAAAGCTGACTTTTTGTGATTTATTGTAAATCAGTTCAGTTGTTTTTGAAAAATTTAAGTTCAGATTTTATCTTCCGACAGATCTAAAGATAAGATCTGATCGGCTTCCACCACATTAACAAAAATTTGATTTCAGCCATTTTAGGACCTAGGAACTCTTTCTCTTGTCCTGGAAAAAGAATAAATAAAATATATGGGGGAAGGGTAGGGATACCTTGCCCCCGCCAGGCCTGGTGGGGGGTCGCTGGGAACAAAAACAGAATTATTTTTTAGGGGGACTGCGAATCCGCAGTCCAGTAAAAAAAACAAAAAAAAAATAAACATGCTTTCGCCCTTTTAATGTATGACCCCCTGGGAAGGACGGGGGGGGGCAGGAGGGGCATGGCAAAATATTGTTTATGGTGGAGGAGACGTGCAGCCCCTCACCCGGGCACCCCCGTACCGGGTACCCTGCATTTGTACATGCAGCGCTAACAGTCGGCCTGGCATGCCCATAAAAACCCCATCCACCCTCCCTGCAAAGTGTGTAGCAAACAGAATGGCTACCCCAGCTTTCTTGGTTGGCCCAGATGAAAAGTACTGTCCGTCAAACCAGTGAGAATGTAACCGTCGCCAGTCTTTTTGAAGCAAATGGGTTTCTTGCAGAATGCACATATCGCACTTTGCGTCCTTGAGGATTGAGAGAACTGCTAGCCGCTTCGTTGGGGAGTTAAGACCTCTGACATTGAGGCTAAGCAGAGATACCATGATTAGCGATTATGCACAACATATACACTCAACCAGGTGCCACGCTATTCCATCCACCCCCCGGGTTAAAGAACTGGGTTGAGCAACATAAGGGAAGGAAAAGAGTAAATGATGGGAATTAGAGAGCAAAGAAGAACACATTAGAGTCAATAAATCAAACAACATCTCCCACCAGGGAGCTATTGACGCATCGAGTTTGGAGTCCATATCCCAGACAGGTGTTGCAGTTGAGTTGATCATCCTGATGAAGCTCTGGCGGAGGGAACCATCCAGCTGGGGTGTTTAGGTGTGAATCCAGACCGTCCCTCTGGCAGTCATCCAGGAATTTGACAAGAAGACCAGGAGGCCAGCGGGAACCAGGCCCCGAGGCTCTCAATGATCGTCAGTGGAAAGCCCAGGGTTCCCTTCCTGCTGTCGTTGGTGGAGTAGACGCGAGTGCTCCTCAAGGCTATCCGCTTCGGTAGGCTTATTAAACGCTTTCTGACTCTGGCTGGTAGAACGTCTCACCCTCCGTCCCTCAACAGAGAGCTCTCGAACTGGTGACTCAGAGGGCGTGGATTGTCAAAAGTCCGGTACGTCTGGCAGGTCGCGAGTGTCATCCAACGTGTGAATTATCCAGACTTCCTCCTTCCATACGAACTGAAGGCGAAAAGGGTGACCTCATTTGTATAGATTTTCCCGTGCTTGAAGGAAGTCAGTTAGTGGCTTGAGGGCCGTACGATGCTGCAGCCTGGTCGGGGTTCGGTCCTGATAAAGCCAAACTTTAAAGCCTTCAAATTCGATGGTTGTCAGCTCTCTCTCCGCGATCATTATGGCTTCTTTCTGCCTATAATAGTGTAGACAGGTGAGTATGTCCTGGGGTTGGCCAGGGGGGCTGGCCGGTCTCCCGGCCTGGTGTGCGCGGTCCAGGACAATCTCCTGGTCATGTATGGAGGGCGTCACATGTTTGAAGAGACTGATCATGAACCCCTCCAGGTCACTCAAGATGGCCTAGGCCGGCACGCACTTAATTCGTATGTTGGAGCATCGGGACCTATTTTCCAAATCTTTGACTTGGTAGCGCAACTCTGAGTTCTGATCCCGTACTTCCAGTAGCTCCCAGCGGTGACCCTCCAGTTACTCCTCCTGGGCATGTTGGTTTTGCTCCATTGATGCCAATCTTTGGTCAATGGCGACGACATCCTGTCTGATGCCTTTGATGTCTGGCGTAATGTCTCGCTTAAGCTCTGCAAAGTCATCGCGAAGGGAGCTAAACAGCTGCTCCGTGAATGCTTTACTGATTGGGGAATCCTCCTTGCTGCCATCTGACATCGAGCTTTGTCCAAGGGCGTCCCGTGTTCCTCAGCCTCCTGTGGCGTGCCCTTTTCGAGTTTGATCAGGCAAACATGTCTTTTACTGTAGGGTCTTCCTTTGATTGTTGGTGGGTAGACATCCCGGCCAAGGATTGGTTCACCAGCCGTGTGTCAAGTGGTACACCACAGCTGTGTGTGTCTCCTCTTAAAGACCGCCAAATATACTTACTTGGAGCGGCGGAGCAGTCGGCCCTCGGCTGGCCGGTCACAGTCCCCAAGCCCGCATTCGGCAACAAGGAGGAGGACGGTGCCTAGGTTAGGCCAGTTAGAGAGTAAAGTTGATCGGGGTGGGCCCGTCCACCACCAGTGGACCACAGAAGGCTGCTGTCCAGTGCCCTCGCCTCAGATTCTGGCCTTTTGACCCATGAGGGGGATCATTGCGGGCCCCCAGGCCCGATCCCACCACACCCCAGATGTTCCAGCACCCCGGGCTCACTGTTGAATGAGAGGGGGAAGGGGGCCAAGACGCACCTCCAAGTCCGGCAGCGGTCCACCTGGAAGGTGCCCTGTTGGTTGCTGAGATAGGACGGGCTGGTCCGCTAGAATTGGACACCAGCAGGCCACATGACAAGCACAAAACCTTTTTCAGGGACGTTTTGGCCTGCCTGATTTCCACCCCAGATAGGGAGATGTTGGTGGGGGGCGACTTCAATATTGTAATGGATGACCAGAGAGGCAGATCTATCCTCTGAGCAGGCCAAGACAGGGGACTCAATCCAGATACTAGGGGTTGGCTGGACGAAGCAGGGCTAACCGACATTTAGCGCCACACACACCCCATGGAAGTAAACTACACATTTTTCTCAGCGGCTCACTAAACATGCACATGCATTGATTACTTCCTCACAACCTCAGGGATAACGAGGGACACAACAGCTGCGGACATAGGAGTAGCCACTCTTTCTGACGACTCCCCCATTAGTCTGTTCTTCCGCCCTAGAGCGCATTCAACAATACACCATTGCTGGCACCTTAATACAAAACTTCTCGCATATGACAAAGTACGAACGGCCACCCTAGGAGCATTGATCTCCTGGAGTTCAACAATACTCCTGAGATGGACATAGCCACACTGTGGGAGACCTTAAAGGTGGTCCTTCGAGGCCACTTTGTAGGAATTGCGACGGGTATAACGGGGCGGCGGGATAAGCGCCACCGCCTAGAAGCTCAAATTAAGTAGCTGTAGACAGCACATGCACAGTCGGGCTGTGGCGGTCCGTCTCCAACTGACAGCTATCCAAAAACAGTTGCACGCCTTGGACATGGGCGGGGCAGAGTAGGCTTTGCTATGTCTGCGCCGGAAATTCTATGCTGGGGCAATAAGGTGGGACATATGTTAACACACCGCCTCCGGGCACAGGTCATGGAACGTCAGATATCGGAAATTCAAGGGGCGGATGTCTCCACCTGCAGTACAGACAAGTGTATCGCGAACGCCTTTGGAGCATTTTATAGGGCTCCTTACACCGCTGAACTCTTACAGGATGAAGACATGGTGACATACCTGGCCCCAGGTTTACACTCCAGATGCGGGGGCGCCCGTGTACACTGCCCTGGAAACGGACATTACTATACAGGAGGTACTCACTGCGATACATAAGCTGCAACGGCACAAAGCGCAGGGCCCATCAGCTACGGAGGGGAATTTTTACAAAACATTTGCTCCCACCTGGCCCTGATTCTCAGGCGCTTGTTTAACTCCATTGATAAATGAGGAGCACTGCCAGACTCAATGTGACTGGCTACCATGACAGTGATTCCTAGCAAGGCAAAGACCCCAAAAGCTGCACCTCCTACCCCCGATCTCCCTGTTAAACGTGGATGCAAAGATCTTTAGTAGTATACTGGCCTATAGGTTGGTACCCTACGTGCAGGGTCTGGTCGATCCCGACCAGGTTCGTCCCAGAGCGAGGACGCAGCAACAACATGAAGAGGCTTTGTCACTTATTGGACAAAACACATTACTCCCGGATCCCAGCGCTTGTACTAACGATCGATGCAGAGAAAGTATTCGATCGATTGCACTGGCCGTATCTATATTACAGTGCGATGGCACACGTGGGAATTAGACCAGGATTCCGCAGCTGGGTGCAATCCTGTTACACAGCCCCTCGCTAGCATCTGTGTAAATGGTGTACAGTCGCCCACCTTTCCAATAGGGCGAGGGACTAGACAGTGATGTCCCTTGTCGCCTCTCCTTTTTGCTCTCTATATGGAGTCGCTGATGGAACGAATAAGGGCTAACACGAAGGTGACCAGGATCCAAATGGGAGGGAGAGAGCACAAGATCATGTTATATGCAAAAGATGTGCTCATGACCCTCACAGATCCGTCTAACTCTCTGCCAGCTTACTTGACAGAGCTTTCGGAGTTTGGGCGGGCATCAGGCTTCAAAATTAATCCACAGAAATTTTTGATCCTGGACCTGTCCCCCCAGGAGCCTGAAAGAACCCAGCTTCTCAATTGGTTTACGTTTCAATGGGCAGAGGATGGGGTCCCATACCTAGGACTACAGATATTTCCCACGCTCCAGGCCCCCACGGAGCATAATTATGGGAGCCTACTAGCTATGACTAGATCGGACCTCACTAAAAGGAAGTCACAAGTTTGACGCAGACAAAGTCATGGTTTTCGCCTTATTATAAACATGCTGCCCCCACAGATACGGCAAGATGGCAATATCTGGCAGTGGCACACTGGGTGACCTCTCCATGGATCCAACCACACACTAGTAGACCCTTACTGCCCTTGAAGAAGTGGATCCTTACACTTTACAAATATAAGAAATTGCTTTCTGATATTTATGTATTTCTAACACAGCCTATACATCCCCCGCCCTCTCCCGCAAGAGCTAGATTGGAGAGAGTGCAAGCTCCCCTTTTTAGACAAAGAGTGGAATGACATTTTATATCGAGCACAAGCGTCCACCCTCAACATCACCAGTAAGGAAATGCTCCTCAAAATAGCACACTTCTGATACCCCACTCCTGCCAGAGTACCCATGTGGGGCTCCGGGGGAGGGGGCGGGGGGGGGGGGATGGGCTGTGCTGGCGGCAATGCGGCCAACAAGGCACACAAACACCTCTAATGGCAGTGCCCCAGGATGAAATCATTCTGGTCAAGTGTCTTGGATGCCGTCAAGTCAATGTTCAATACGGATATACCCAAATTTCCAAGCTACATACTACTGGGATTGCCTAACCCACTCACCTACACATTGTAATGGCCTTGGGGCAAGGCTATCACTCTCACATTGGGGGCAGCAAAGTAACTTCTTTTAGCTAGATGGGAGACGGACAAGATCCCCGCTACATAAAGAATGGGAAATTCTGTGAATGGAGAACCTGACTGCCGTTACCACACAACAACTCCCCGAGTTCGACAAGATGTGGCAGCCTTGACTACAGTATTTGTCAGACGAGTTTTGTGAGTTATCCTGCCCCCAGTACCTGCGGATCTTGCGAATGACAGCCACCAAACATACAGCACAACACTAGACTGCAACCACCTTTGCAGACATCTTTGCACTAGAGTGGCAGCGCGCCTCACTCCCCCCCACCCATCCTTTGCCCGCCTTCTCTCTAACTATATCTGTCTATAACTCTGTGCCTCCTACTTTGTTCGCTACCTACTAAGTAACCTTATGCTGTATTGTTTTTTATAATGTATAAAAACAATTACAAATATTTAAACCATAAAAAGAAAAAACAATATGTTTCTGAGTCTTTCTTTTAACATTTAGCCCACAACATGCAATCAGAAAAAAATCACAAGGGATCTATGCACGCCAGCTGAAAAGCCTAGAACTCCAGCATGGAAAATATGGTAAGTTCTCCTTGGGGGGATGAAATTAATGGCCCAGGAGACTTGCAGTATTTTTTTTAATGTTGTTGGAGGGCTGCTACACTCCTCGCATACCTCACAACATAAAACAAATACTTAGTGGTGTTCCTGCTCCTTGTAGAGACACCACCAAGCTAAAAAAACAGAAATGTAAAAAGTCCTCGTAGGGCATGATGGGCTGCTCCTTCATGCAGCGGTGAATAATAAATGAGCGACTCCTGCTGCTTATGTATTATTCTTTTTTCACACTTTATGTGTGTTCCACTGCCCGCCCCTGTGGCCCCAGCCAACCCACATTGTGTGTACCAGCCGTTGCTGCCAGCCGGCTCTCCAGACGGTCACTCCCATCCAGGTCCCTCCGCCACAGACTGGATTTTAGCCACTTCAGATTTAGCCCTTCTTGGTAGCTGTTCTCAATACAGTTACCAGCAGAACCTACCCCAGCATACATAGGGTATAGGCATTCCAGCAGCGACTGCTTTTATTTCAAGAAGATTGTCAACTCACAATCAGAACAGTAATGTGCCTCCTAGGGATGATGGCCTTATTGTAGCCCAGTACTATGAAGGCCATAGTACCCCACACCAGAAGTCTGAAATAAAAGTTAAAAATTCTAATGAGGGAAAGGAAGGTCTCATGGGAGAAAAATCAGATTTAAAAAAAAGTATGATCTTCTATCCAGGTTAATTGTTCCTCGAAGCCAACAGTAACAAGCATTTGCAATAGGTCTGGCAATTGTGAGATTTTTAGCTATTGGCATTGTAAATGACAATGCCTTTGATATATGTATTTAAAAAATCTGCAATACCAATAGGTCAAAGTTTTAAAAATGCGAGACCTATTACATTCCAAATGCTTGTTGTTTACAAGCGCCCCATGCGACCATTTCACGTTAAAAGAGACCTCTCCCCTTTCTTTAGACAAGCCATGGCATTAATAGTAAAGAAAAAAAAACATGGGGCCGCATTCAGAGCAGCAATAAACCAAAGATGTGGCCGCCACTGTGGCGGGCAGTGCAATAAAAAAAATGGCATAATATAAAAGTGTGCAGCGTGCTGTGATATTGTGGGTGGAATAGGGGTTAGATCATTAAAAAAAGTAGTGCTTAAAGTTTAGATGAAGCAGACAGTGTAACAACACAAGTAAAGTAAGCGCTGCCTCAGGTGGCTTCATGCGGGGCTCATCAGCACGCAATTTTGTGAACCCGACTTAATTTTCATCATCAGACTTTAACGAAAGCAAAAGAGAAAGGCAGAACGGGGGTACAGGATGGTGAAAGCCAAAGACGAGAAACAGTTATGACAGCAGGATGTAGGGATTAAACTGAAGCTGCAGTAGTGAGGTAAAAGAGTAGGTGGTGAAGAATGGTGAGTTCATGGGCATGAGGTTAAAAGACGACTAGACGGTCTTGGTATTCGACAAACCTCCACACTCGAGAGAGCCGGACTCAGGCTTCTGAGAGAAAATGTTGGCCCCGGTACTCATGATTTCACAAATTAAGCGCTGCACATGAACATACACGTCCCAGCATTCAGTATGCTGCAGACTTGAAACCAGGACTGTCTGGCTGAAGTTGTAAACTGCATAGGACCATTTGTCAGTCTGTACCTTATCAGCTGCGACTAGTTACCGCTGGTAAGGATGAGTTCGATAAATATTCAGAGTAACCAAATGGGGTTACGAGCCTACACCCAAAAGCAGTAATTGGAATTGCATGCTTTATGTACACGTGGAGGTTGCAGTCCTTGTTATTGGTTGTTCATAAGGACAGAATGTGCCAGTGAGACGTATAGGACAAGCTGTGCCAAGGATTAAAGGCTCCGCAACATGCAATATTAATGCAGAAACAATGGGCCTGGAGAACCGGTACTCCTTTTGCTCTCGTCACGGGTGATGAGGAAAAGCTCTGTTCGCAAACAGCCGCTGTGGCCTACCTGCACAACTGTGCTGCTCCCCGCCTCAGGTCACACAAATTCCCCCGACGTTACTCAGGCAGCCCCTCAGGCCTCCACTGGCGCGAGTCACAACCTTGTGTTTCACGTGAATCGGAGATCAGCACGCTTCCTGCTGGAAAGAGTGAGAGATGAGATTTCAGCCAGCCCTAGGAGTGCAAAGCTTCCTGTTTCTCAACAGACTTGCTATATAAAACAAGTATTACTAAGGCTGTATTAAATAAATAAATGGCCACAGGTTTGCCGATCGATGCTGTTTGGGAGGTGGGAGGGGACGTTCATTATTTAGTATGTAATGTGAAAAACAAAAGTGAGAAGGAACGAGACGAAGAGGAAGAAATCGAGAGGGGGAGGGGCAGCGCAGGAGAAGTGAACATTGACTTGTTTAAATACTGGAGTGAAAACAAAAGTGGCGCTATCGTGTTTGGTTGTGAATAAAACCAATCTGATCAGTTTCTGTCTTTCTAACCTTATTTTTTTCTTCGATCAAGGGCACGCTTCCGAGATCCTGCATGAATTTTTATTTTTTTTGCTTCGGTGGGCATTGTTTTATCTACTTTCTCCGGTAGACGAGCCTCTGCGCTTACATCGAAGGTCTCCTGGATCTTGAGCCTTAGACCCTCGATCTTGGTGACACAACCTCCTTTGTATGTGTGATAAACGTGTTCGCGAAGGGATGCCAGCCCGCTTCGCCGCCTCTTACAGCTGGGAAGCCATGGCTGAGCTGTAGGGAGTGTTCATTAGGTGCTGCTTACTTCGCTAGTAATAAAACAGCGAGCGCACCTCCGGCCAGCGTGCATGTCTGGACAAAGGGATGCCAGCCCGCTACGCCGCCTCTTACAGCCAGGAAGCCATGGCTGAGCTACAGGGAGTGCTTATTAACTTCACTAATAATAAAACAGTGAGCGCACCTCGGGCCAGCGTGCGTGTTTGGACACCGATGTGGGAAGCAGCGCCGCTGCTGAGCAGTGTGCGGCTGAATGAAACAAAATAGTACTCACTGCCTACATATCGAGGACCGTGTAACGCCGCACGCAAACAATCCAGTCCAGATGGGACGTTCTAAAAGGAGACAGGGCGGTAACAAAGAAGCCTCATTTTCAATCGGAGGCCAGCGTTTAGCATAAATGAGGACGCCAGCCAATTAAAATGATGGGCGGGGCTTCAACTCCACTTCAGAAATCTTATCGGTTACAAGTCTCACAGCGCGAGAAGCGCATGCGCTCTCCAACGCTAGGCGAGACCTAGAAAGCACCAATTGTATTATTTTAGGGGCAGGTTTCTTGGCCCCTAAAGCACCCTGCAGTCCATAACACACAAAACAACCATGCAGACCATAACTAGCAAACAAAATGTAACACTCATTTCCTCACTCTTGATCTAAGAGATGCAATTACTGTCATAAACAAACTTATAGGTCAGGTTATATGTCCATTTACCATTACCTCTAGCAATGAGACAACTATGCGCATTGTATTATGTATTAGTTAGAGTATGTGTTATTAGTTAATGATTTTTTGATTTTAGGAGTTACCTATTGTGAGGTCATAAGTATTACATTTAGAGTGCGAGCTTAAGTTTGCAGGCTGTTGTTGAATGAAAAACTCACAAAAGGTGATGCATTACAGTTTTCTTTTTGGTCTTAGTTGGGCACCATAACTGTATTTTAACTGCAGTTTTTCAGTGATTTCCTCATTTTCTTATGATGTACTACATCCAACTTGTTCCATTTTCCTCTGCACACAGCCTGTAGCTGTGTGCAGAAGAGGTTGAGTTTGGCCAGGCCCGAGGCTAAGCCATCATGGGTGCCCAACTCTCACTTCCTTTGCATTGGCTGCAAGGTTTGGTGACGGGCAGGCTAAGCGGCCATCCCAGGAGACGGAAGACCCCTATTACGCAGAGCCTTCTCCTTTTCACCGCCACTTTGCACTGTGCCTCCTGGCGCACTGCTTTATGGGGGATGAAGTCTACTTTACTCCTGAGACCCTCAAGAGGCAAGGGGACGTCATCGCCCCACCAGCAGTACGCCGAGAGGCGCGTCTGCAGAGTGGTGGTAAAAGAAGCTTCACCTCAAACCACCTTGCATGTCTCTCGCTGTGTGGGGCTTACTGGAGGTCACAGGTGGGCTACCTGGCCCCTAAAGACCCACAGCAGCGAAGGACACTTCATCCTCCAACCAAGAACGCGCCAGGAGGTGTGTTTGCAGAATAGTGAAGAAAGGGGGTGAGGCCTCGCCGAGTTGCCAGTTCAGTTTTTTGTATTTTCTTTATTTTAGGGAGGGGGCTGTATGGCCTGCCTTTCCTTTCCCCGTTTGGGCCCCTGGGACCTCATCCCTCGAGACTGACACATTAAAAAAGACAATTCTAAGTAATAAAACAGAAGGGGGGCTCAGTGTCCCCTGATCATAGCCGATTTCGGCCCTGGGGATCCCATCCCCCGGGTCCTGCCGTCTATTTTTTATAAAAAATATGGAGGGGGTCGCTCAGCCCCCCCTCCTGAGGCCAATATAACCCCGGGGACTCCATCCCCGGAGCATGGCCACATCCTTTATTTATTTATTTATTTTTAAATGGGTACCTACCCAGGCCATTTTCATCCCCCGGGTCCTGCCGTCTATTTTTTATAAAAAATATGGAGGGGGTCGCTCAGCCCCCCCTCCTGAGGCCAATATAACCCCGGGGACTCCATCCCCGGAGCATGGCCACATCCTTTATTTATTTATTTATTTTTAAATGGGTACCTACCCAGGTCATTTTCAGCCCCGGGTACCCCATCACCGGGGCATGGCAACTCCCTTGGGGACCACAGGGGAAGTTCTAAGGCCCCTGTGGTCCCTGCCAGCTCCTCGCCTCCTGCAAGAGCCGGCATTAATTTCGGGCAGAGGGAGCTACTAAAATGCAGCTCCCTCTCTCCAAAAGCAATTCTGCTTTGTTTCATGGAAGCGAGAGCATCTTTTCTGCTATCGCTTCCATGAAGCGAAGCAGAGTTTGCTATGGGTGGCGGTCCCAGGGCCATTTATGGCTCCTACATGATTAAAGCCCTGGGAGGTGGTGGGTTCAGTTCAGTTTTTTGTATTTTCTTTATTTTAGGGAGGGGGCTGTATGGCCTGCCTTTCCTTTCCCCGTTTGGGCCCCTGGGACCTCATCCCTCGAGACTGACACATTAAAAAAGACAATTCTAAGTAATAAAACAGAAGGGGGGCTCAGTGTCCCCTGATCATAGCCGATTTCGGCCCTGGGGGTTCCCATCCCCCGGGTCCTGCCGTCTATTTTTTATAAAAAATATGGAGGGGGTCGCTCAGCCCCCCCTCCTGAGGCCAATATAACCCCGGGGACTCCATCCCCGGAGCATGGCCACATCCTTTATTTATTTATTTATTTTTAAATGGGTACCTACCCAGGCCATTTTCATCCCCCGGGTCCTGCCGTCTATTTTTTATAAAAAATATGGAGGGGGTCGCTCAGCCCCCCCTCCTGAGGCCAATATAACCCCGGGGACTCCATCCCCGGAGCATGGCCACATCCTTTATTTATTTATTTATTTTTAAATGGGTACCTACCCAGGTCATTTTCAGCCCCGGGTACCCCATCACCGGGGCATGGCAACTCCCTTGGGGACCACAGGGGAAGTTCTAAGGCCCCTGTGGTCCCTGCCAGCTCCTCGCCTCCTGCAAGAGCCGGCATTAATTTCGGGCAGAGGGAGCTACTAAAATGCAGCTCCCTCTCTCCAAAAGCAATTCTGCTTTGTTTCATGGAAGCGAGAGCATCTTTTCTGCTATCGCTTCCATGAAGCGAAGCAGAGTTTGCTATGGGTGGCGGTCCCAGGGCCATTTATGGCTCCTACATGATTAAAGCCCTGGGAGGTGGTGGGCTCCAGGGCTGTGTGGGGGGCTTAAGTCCCCCCACACGTTATTTTTCAATATAGCCCCGGGAAGATGGCGTCCCCGGGACTCCGTGGGGGGACTGAAGCCCCCCACACATCTTTCATTTAGCACTGGGGACGTGGAAGTCCTCGGGCTGGGGGGTGTGGCGTGTGACCGCCCCGCATTTAACAAAATTAGTCCTGGGGAGCTAGCGGTCCGTAGGGCTGCGTGGGGCGGTGGAGCAGAAGCCCACACCTTTATTTTAAAATTAAAGCCCCAGGGAGGAGGCGGTGTCCTGGAATGTGGGGGCCCATTCATGTTTTTTCTCATTGCCCCAGGACCTGGCTCACTTGGGGGCTTCAGGGAAACAAAATGCTGGAGCCGGCGCTTCATTTTGTTTTTTAAAATTTTTGCCTGGACCCCCTGAGCAGGCCTAGGGGGTCAGGGTGTTTCTACCCTACCCCCTTTTCTTGTTTTTTTCTTGTTTGTTTACCTTTTTTATTGTGACTCGGTTTAACTGAGTCACAAGATGGCTGCCAACACTTCCTGGTTTGAAGTGTTTGCAGCCAATCGGATAGCAGACTTGAGATCGGGAGGGTTCGCAGACCCTCCATACCCATATTTGGATATCTGAGAAATGTTTACATTTCTCAGGAACTACTGAACGGATCTACACCATTTAACAAAAAGAGTAATTTCTGTAATTTCTGACTCACGAGCTACCTTTTTGCCAAATTTGGTGTAATTCCGTTCAGCAGTTCGGGCTGTAGCAGTGTCTAAAGTTTCCTATGGAAATTAACATTAAGAAAACACGTTTGGGACCCCCACTTCTTCTCAGCACCCGCTTGACGAATCACCCCGAAACTTTCAAAACAGCAGCTGACCTGACTGCCCCATTAGTTTTGAAAATGTCGCAAAGATTTTTCAATTGACGCCAAAGGAATTATTAGCAAAAAAAAAACAATTTTTTAATAGAAACAAGGTTCTAACTATAACTACCTCCTACTAGCAACCACCAGTAGGATATATATATATATTCCTCCTCAGCTTGCTCTGCGCTCGCAGACACCGCCTCCACGCCAGCAAAGAATGAGGACCGGACCAGCAAAGTCAGCAAGATGGTAATTTATTGATTAAAACAGAACCAGCGACGCGTTTCGGGCGGAAAGCCCTTGATCACGCTGCAACATGTTTAGAATCGTTATGCTATTTTATAAATGTATGCAGTGATGTTAACGCCGCCCCCTGGTGGTGTCCACCATGATCACGTGACATATAGTAAACAGTGAAAACGCACTATCGCTGATACATTGTTGCCATTGCTGACTAGTATACAGAAAGTATATATATATATTACCTACTGGCGGTCGCCAGTAGGTATATATAGTTAGGATTGTTTTCCATAGGAAATCCCCAACATTCTATTGGAAATAACTTTGGCGCTGGTTGATGATTCTTCGCAAATTTCTCAAAGAAGATGGCTCGCTCCGCTCCGCTCCTTCCCTGAAAGTTTGGGCGGGATTCGTCAAGTGGGGGCTGAGAAAAAAGGGAGGGTCCCAAAACGTGTTTTCCCCATGTTAATTTCCATAGGACCTTTAGACTCAGCTACAGCCCGAACGGCTGAACAGAATTATTTGAAATTTGGCAAAATGGAAGAGACTGGTTCGCAGATTACGCTTTTTTTTTAAATGATGTAAATCCGTCCAGTATTTGCTGAGAAAATTGCCTTTAAAATCAATTATATATCTATAAGCGCGCACGCATGCGCGCACTGTCCCCGCCTGCCTGCCTGAAATGGGGCCGCCGCGCTGCCCGCGGTGACCCGGAAGTGCTGGGGCCGGCCGGCCAATCCCAGCGCGGCCGGCTGGAAATGCCCGCCCCCGCCGCGAGGGGGAAGAAGGAAGATGGCGGCTGACTTTGCAGGGCTCCCGTGATGGGAGGGAGCCCTGCCACCTGTAAGAGAAGCGTCATCTGCCCAGCTCGTTTTGGTCCCCACCTGCCTGCCTAAAATCGGGCCGCCGCGCTGTCCGCGGTGACCCGGAAGTGCTGGGGCCGGCCGGCGAATCCCAGCGCGGCCGGCCGGCAATGCCCGCCCCCACCCTTCATCATGACTCGGCTCGGTCAGCACGTCATGTCAGCCCAGGGAGGTCCGGTGCCTGCCGCGGAGGGAGCCCTGGCCGCCTCCCTCTGGTGCTGTAAGTGGAGCGCGGTCACAGCACTTTCCCTCAAAATGAGGGAGGAGACAGGCAGAGACCGCGCGGGAGGCAAGAGCCTGCCGGCGGGCTTTCTGTCCTTTTCTTCAGCTGCCTGCGCACCGAGAGAGGACGGGCCGTTGGCCGGCTCAGTCCCTGGCTACCCCCGCGCTACTACCACAGTGTGGCTACATTCCATACCCCAGCGAACGTTGAGGTACTGCTCGTTATTCTCTGTACCTGAGGTGAGCAAGGGCAAGCAAACTGCAGTTTTTTTAAAAAGATTATGTAGCCCACTACAATAACTGACCACTAAAATTTACAGAAACATTCTTTTGTTTACAGTGGCACAGCACACACTATAAATGACTGGTGCAGACACGAGTCCTCGTTTTGTATAACAGTACGAACAGTTTAGAACAGGACTAGGTGCTTCAGTTTCTGGTGCTTTGCTTTCCAGCAGTTTTAACATCTTCTTAGTATGTCTTGTTGCTCAAATGGGTTTAACTGCTCATATTTATATGTTTTCCTGTTTTTCATTGCTTGATTTTGGTTGCGACAAAGTGTCCCTCATATTTGTTGAAATGTCACTCATAATTACGGTGAATTTATGAAAATGCCACACACAGCAATCTGAAACCTTGCCAGCTATGGTTTTCAGCCACTACTGTGCTTAAATAACCATCATGCATTCACCAGCCATCCATCCATGTTCCAGCCAACAATCATGCATCCATCCAACACCCACCCACCCTCCCACCCACCATTCATGCACCACATCCATCCACCCACCCATCCATCCATCCTGCATCCATCCATCATTCATGCATCCATTCACCCATCTATCATGCGTGCATCCATCCATGCATCCACCCAACAATCATTCATCCATCATGCATCCAACCATCGTTCATGCATCAAAAATCGGATCCCTAGGGCTGCTCAGGTGGTCCCACAAGGATAGTAACATATTTAAACGTTATCCGCTAATAGAATTAGCATTTTCAAAACCTTGCAAATTCACTGAAAAAACCATAGGTTTCTGCCCTTACATATCTATATATTAGCATTTAAAAAAACCAATGAAATTCACTGATAAAACCATAGGTTATACACTATATATAGTTAGGAATTAGCCTTTAAAAAACCAATGAAATTCACTAAAAAAAACATAGGTTTTAGGCCTTATATAGTTAGGAATTAACATATAAAAAACCATTGAAATTCCTCCTATATAGTTAGCTGGACATTTTATTGATATAAAACCAATGAAATTCGACATATAGTTAGGTGCATTAACTATATATTTCGCGCATCCGCAATCCAATGCTGATGATGTCACATATTACATCATTCATGACATCACTGATGACATCACTGATGACAGCTCATTTAACATCAATAATTACACCACTAATGATATACTTCATGTGATAATACAATGCACCTTACACTCTAATACACCTAGTGTAAAATACAGAGTATTATTTTTGAAACTATTGACACACCAATACCATTTACTACATACCCACTAACTGATTCCTACGTCTACATGCACATTCATTCATTCACCCATAAGGTCATTCGTACATACTGTCACTCATCATTGCAACACTATCATATGCAGTCATACACCTATGCAGACACTCACACACTGCCACTCATCCATGGAGTTACTCACACACCTACTCAGTCCTGTAAAGAATCAATCACACTTTGATTTCTTCATCTATACAGTTAAACACAGAACGGATTACATTTTCACAGATATACAAACACATACTCACTTATACAATCAAATCCTTCATCCATACTCTTATACTCTTATACATCCTCTCATTCTTCAATATGTAAAACATATTTAAACTTTACAAAAACACACAGACACTGGATGATGTCATCAGTGATGTCATCAGTGATGTCACTGACCATGTCATGAATGATGTAATATGTGACATCATCAGCATTGGATTGCGGATGCGCGAAATATATAGTTAATGCACCTAACTATATGTCGAACTTCATTGGTTTTATATCAATAAAATGTCCAGCTAACTATATAGGAGGAATTTCAATGTTTTTTTTATATGTTAATTCCTAACTATATAAGGCCTAAAACCTATGGTTTGTTTTTTTAGTGAATTTCATTGGTTTTTTAAAGGCTAATTCCTAACTATATATAGTGTATAACCTATGGTTTTTTCAGTGAATATATATATATACATATACATATATATATATAAATATATATATATATATATATATATATATATATATATATATATATATATTAAATAAAGCGTGAAGGCGTGCTGAATTTCAGAGCTGGGGAGCAGAGCACTGTCGAGTGATTTCCTAATGCTCAGGGCATTTTGTTGAATTATTGCAAACGGCGGCCCGGAATCAGGCCGGACGCGTTTCGTGCTCATTGCACTCTTCAGCGGCACATAACTGAAGCACACACTACAAGGCCCAAAAACCAACACGGACTCATTTGAGTCGCCCATTGGAGGGCTCATATTTTTAAGTGGGAGGTGTGGCCTCCATGCCAAAATGACTGAAGAATGCAATAAGCAGGAAACGCGTCCGACGTGAATAGACAGGCATGCTGTAAACTGGATCCGCCCGCCGATCCGGCTTTTACCTCATGAAGGTTGCTTCAGTGAATGTCAGAGTGCATCTCCAACAGGTGGGAACCTTGGAGCTTTGATTTATACGCGGCCTCCTAGACGCGGGAGATTCACTACCCGGAAATTTGGGGCCACGGAGCTCGGAATCACAGAGTCTCAATGTGGAGGCAGCCATGGAGGATTGACAAGCCGGATGTGTGAGTGGAGGCCCATTGGTAGGCTTGAAACATCTCAGACAGCGGCACATAACTGAAGCACACACTACAAGGCCCACAAACCAACGCAGACTCATTTGAGTCGCCCATTGGAGAGCTCATATTTTTAAGTGGGAGGTGTGGCCTCTATGCCAAAATGACTGTCGCACCACTGAAGAGTGCAATGAGCACGAAACACGTCCGGCGTGAATCGACAGGCATGCTGTAAACTGGATCCGCCCGCCGATACAGCTTTTACCTCATGAAGGTTGCTGCAGAGTGCGTCTCCTACAGGTGGGAACCTTGGAGCTTTGATATATATATATATATATATTTTCTCTAAAGCGCACTTAATGGTAAATTTCAAAACAAAGAAAGTCCACACTCCGCGTCAAGTTAAGCTCCACCAAGTCTTATTCTGCAATGCATTTCAGCCACCAAGGATCTTCATCACGGCCTCGTGCACAGTTAGTGTGCCCAATCACCTCTTAAAACAAACAATAGACATAGAAGGTGCATTTCGTCATTTTCCAGCATGAAATAGGTGAATAAGCAACAATTTGTTAAGATGCAAACGGAAAAGTATTTATCATGCGTTTCATCTACGCATGAATATTTGTTGAAAGTGAAACGATGTGTGTAAATATATCATGCATGTGTATAATTCATAATTAACTCCAAAAGTATGTTTATGTAAACCCAAATCGTGAAATACTTTATGTATCTCAAAGTGCATTCATCCCTCAGTCAGGGGTAACTAGAGGTGCTATATCAACTAAATTAAAAACAAAAAATTACAGGCCCAGTGGCCAAACCATAACTTCAAGGGTTACACATAACAAATCATGTATACTCATTATTCCAAACAACATAAAACATATTAAAACACATCTCAGTCTTGTTCATAATAGCCCAGTGGCTTTGTTAATTCCTCAAAATAAAGGAATATGAAACTTATATATGGAAAGCCATGCTTAACAGCCCATGTTAATCATGTCAGACACATGCAAGGTAATACATGATCACCCATTCTGGACCAAAAAGTAAAGAAAACAGTATAGAACAAAACATATAATATTATCCAACCAGCACAGAAACTCAATCTGTAGGGACTCCCGTAAAACAAAAGGAAAGGTCCAAAGTAGGACCACACTGTATAGAGGGTAAGAGGGGAGTTAACAGATGGAACATCACTTCAATAACTACCATATCAGCCAATCTGTAGAAGACGCTCTTCATCCTTGTTAAGGCCACCAGGGGACTTGGTACCGAGCAGAATAATATATTCTGACTCAAAAAGTCTGAGCTTCTTCTCTCTGTCTCTACCTCGAACATTCTTCTTAATCCTGTCAACCTCTATACAGTGTAGTCATACTTTGACCTTTATTTTTTATTTTTTACGTAAGTCCTTACAGATTGAGGTCCGTGGCCACCGCCTGGGGGTCCGGTCTCCAACTGAAGAACCGGGGAAGCTGGTGGTTGAGGCGAGACGCAAACCGGTCGATTTAAAATGAACCCCACTGGGCCGAGAACCACCTGAGGTTCTAGGTTCCACAGGCTGGAATCATGAAGGTGTCTCAAGTGCCAATCCGCCACCTTGTTGGTCTGACCCAGGAGATATTCTGCCGTGACCAAGATGTGAACCTCCAGGAAGAAGTCCCAGAACTTTTTCGCCAGGTCCGCCAGAGCTCGGGATCTGGTATCCCCTAGATGATTGATATATCTCATTGCCGAGATATTGTCCATCTTTAGGATGACACAGGAGTGGATCCTGTCTTTGGTCCAACAACGTAGCCCGAACAACCCCGACAAAAGCTGTAGGTAATTTGTGTAGGCTCTGTTCTTCTAACGACCAACTTCTTCCTTTGAAGCATTCCCCACAACGGGCGCCCCAGCCCGATATGCTGGCGTCCGATTCGATGGCTATATCGGGAACAGAATATCGCCCTTTCATTCCACTCCTCCATGTGGTTTAACCACCATGCAGTCTCCTCTCTTGCCTCTTCTGTTAGCGGTAGCGTTTGGGAATCCATCATGCCCCACTGCAAGTGGTGTGCACATAGGCTTTGGAAGGCCCAGTAATGGAGCAGGCCCGGAAAGATTGCCTGGATGGAGGAGAGAAGGCCCACCAGTTGAGTGATTTGCCTGAGGGACGTATGTGGCCTGACCAGAGTATGGCGCAATTCGTGCCATATCTTGCCCATCTTCCTAGAAGGATGGCTCAATGATGCAGTCGTGGAGTCCACAATGAATCCCAAGAACGTTATCCTCTGAGAGAAAGAGAGGAGTGACGTCTCATTGATCACAAGCCCCAGGCTTTGCAGGAGATTTACTGAGACCTGAAGCTGGGCAACCACCTTCCTGGGGCATTGGGCCATGAGTACCATGCCGTCCAGGTAAACGATTAGACGGATGCCCTGTGCTCTGAGGAACTCTATTGCCGGCTTGAGCACCTTGGTAAAGGACCACATCGCCGAAGACAGGCCGAAAGGGAATGTGGTGAACTTGAAGATCTGTTTGCACCATTGGACTGCAGGAACCTGCGATGGGGAAGGAAAATTGGAATGGACAAGTAGGTGTCTTTCGAATCGAGGTGCACCATCCAAACTGATGGAAGCAGGTGAATTCCCTTCATTTTGAAGTGGCGGTACAACAGCCACTCGTTGAAGTCTTGGAGAATAATGACCGGGTGGCGGCTGCCATCAGAATTGCCGACCAAAAAGATGTTGATTAAGAAACCCTGTGGATGCAGGCCCGAGCGGCAGATGGCTCCTGTGCACAGAAGCGCTGAAACTTCCTCATCGATAAGTGCCAAATTGTGAGCAGAGAAACAATTGGGACAAGGGTGTGAAGTCTGTAAAGGACGGTTGTAAATTCGATATGAAAGTCCTGGACCGTCTGCAATACCAACGCATCTGAGGTGATGGAGGCCCAGGCCGCATAGAAGACCAACAAGCGCTGCGCCCCCCCACCCGGAATTGAGCAGAGGGAAGAAAGCTCACCATTAGATTTGGCTCTTCCTGCTTGTTCTCTGCATCCACCTCGTCCTAAGAAGCGTCGGCCTCGTGTGGGGTAAAAGTTGGTGAAACGTGAGCTAGTTTGGTATTGGCCGCATCCGGAGCCTTGTCCCTTGGGAGTGTTTTGGTATGAAGAGCAGCCGAGCAAGCAGCCCCTATCTGCCTCATCGAAAACCTGCAGAGTGAAAATTCTTTCAATATTGGATTGTGCCTTATCCAGCGAGATACAGGTCGCCACACACTTTCCCAGCTCCTTGACGAAGGGGTCCCCAGAGGGGCCCCCTTGCGCCAACACCCCTGCCTCCAAGGAGGCCAGATCTCCTAATTTGGGGTAGAGCTTTATGAGTAAGGAGCACCGGCGCTCCGTTGAAAGGACGCGGTTGGCATAACCCTTAAAAATTATGACGCGCTGTACCCAGTTTCAGAGTACCTCCGGGAAATCAGTTCTCCAGAAATCTTGGCCTCTTCCGCCAAGTCCAAGATCTTGGTCCTGGGGCCTATGGCGTCCAGAAGCTTATCTTGGCATGAGCACCATGATCTTTCTATGCCCTTTTTTGGGTCCTTCGTTTACTTCGCTAGAAATGTGACCATTTTTGGAATAGATGTCTGGGGTAAGGGCCACCTTGCCCTCCAGAGTAAGCTGAGGACACTTTTCCCTGAGGCAGTTTCAGACTTTCCTTCCCAAAGGCTTGCTTAGGAGACTATCAACAAATGTAGCCTTGTTGCAGGGGGCCCACACCGCTCGTCCAGGTCCAGCATATCTGAATCGCCTCCCTGCTGTGGGGAAGGTGCTGAGGCTGGGTGCCAGGGTCACGAAGATCCAGCCTCGTCCTCCGAGTAGTCCTCATCCGGGGGCTCGGGGTGTCAGGGTGTTGTGGCTGGGGAGAGGCTGGGGACTCCTCGAGGAGCTTTGGACTTCCCACAATTCCCTTTTGTCAGGAAGTTAGCCATGTTGTTGGTTTTGATGTTGAAAAATGGCTTCGTACCAGTTTGTCTTTTAAAGAGGGTACTTTCCTGTATGTTATCCGTGGTTGATCTCCAAGTATCTTTCCTATATCAGGATCTTTCTCTAACACATTCCAATACTTTGAAAGGATTTTGCGAATCTTGAAACTTTCCTTGCTGTATGTTAAGATCAGTCTAGTAGGCTTTTTGCTTTGTTGATCAGAGTCTCTTCTCGTGGAATCTGTTTTGCTCGTGCTAATCCTAGTTCCACATCATTGTGTTTGTATCCTCTTTTTAAAAAACTATTTTTGCTGTCCTCAAAGTTCATTTCTGCCATTTCATTCGTGGAGCAATTTCTTCTCATCTTTATGAATTCACCATAGGGAATACTTTTAATCAATTTAGGCGGATGGAAGCTGGTTCCATGGAGGATACTATTGGAAGACGTTGGTTTTCGATAAATCTTTGTTTGTATTTGCCCATTTTCAATATACCCTTAGACGTCAAGATATTGTATTTGTCTGGAGCTTATGTTGTAGGTAACTTTCAATCCCACATCATTGATGTTTAGAATGTCAAAGTATTTTTAAATATCATTTTGACTACCGTTCCAGATAATAAAAATATTGTCTATGTATCTTAGCCAAAGTTCAATTTTGGCCATGTGTGTTTCATTATCTTCTTTCTACACCACCAGTTTTCCCACCAGCCCATTGTGATGTTTGCGTAGCTCGGTGAGAATGAAATTCCCATGGCGGTACCACGTTTTTGATTATAGAGTTTGTGGTTGAAGAACAAAATTTTGCTGTATAGGCATGGTTTTATCATGTCCAATAGCATCCTAGTATGTTTCTCTGACGCAGAAAGTATTCTACTGCTTTGAGGCCGATTTTGTATTCTATCGATGTATATAGGGATACAACGTCGATGGTTACGAGTTGAAAGCCTTTCTGCCAACCTGTATTTGCCAATATCCTCAGAAAGTCCCCAGTATCCTTGATATAGGAACTTAGATTTGTTACAATCGGTGCCAAATATCTGTCAACATATATGGAAAGATTCTCATATAGTGATTTACAACTCGGTACAATCGGCCTTCCAGGCGGATTATTAAGAGTCTTGTGTACTTTTGGAAGGAAGTAGATGGTAGACATTACCGGACTTTCATTGAGCAAAAAACGGGATTCACTTGAGTACAGTCCCAATGCCACAGAACAATAATCAACTGTGTAGTTTAACATATTGATCCATTACTATGAGATTTAATAATTCATTCACATCATTAGCAATCATTAGCAATGGCAAGCATAAAGGAATCCAAATGCCTATTCATCGTTTGAAAAAGTTTTGAATTGAATGTGAAAAGCAATGTTACTAACTCTGAAAACTACATGTACCAGAAGCCCTTGCTCTGGATTTAGCACTATAAATAGTGACACAAAAAACGGACTCACGACACCGTGAGAAAGAACATTTCTTGTTCGAAACGTTGGTGGGTGGTGGAAGGTGGCGGAGATCATCATGCTTGAATAAAACCAAACCTTCACTAAGTTCGTGTTTTCTGGAGTGCGGTCTTTTAAACGTTGTTGCTGCTATATATATATATATATATATATTTATATATATATATATATATATGTATGTATATATATAGGTATATGTATATATATCTCACTGGAGGGTAAGGAAGATGTTTTAAATAAAGTTGCAACAAGAACACAGATCCCACTGGAGGGAAATAATGGTGCATAACACATACCACAACTCCCATCATGCACAAGCACTGAAACTCACTTAGTAGGCCCACCTGAGGACAATTACTTACTAGAATGCACAGGGGAGAAGAAGGTGTGTTACTGTTTCTGTGGACTGTTAGCAAGCCTCTGATGAAAGAGCAGGAGCTCTGAAACGTGCCAGGCTACGGAAAATGTTTGGAATGAATGCCAGTTTGAAAGTAAAGTTTCTGATGAAACATCCTTTGCTGATAAATCACGGCAGTCCTGCTGTGAAAGACTGCACCACTAAGAACAAGCAAGGACAGTGCTGTTGTGGTGCTGAGTGATGCTGTTGTGGTGCTGAGTGATGATGTGGTTGGGCTGAGTGATGTGGTGGTGTATTAGAGTGATGTGGTGGTGTCCCAAAGTGATGTGGTGGTGTCCCAGAGTGATGTGGTGGTGTCCCAGAGTGATGTGGTGGTGTCCCAGAGTGATGTGGTGGCGTCCCAGAGTGATGTGGTGGTGTCCCAGAGTGATGTGGTGGTGACCCAGAGTGATGTGGTGGTGACCCTGAGTAATGTGGTGGTGTTCCTGATTGATGTGGTGGTGTTCCTGAGTGATGTGGTGCTGTCCCTGAGTGATGTGGTGGTGTCCCTGAGTGATGTGGTGGTGTCCCTAAGTGATGTAGTGGTGCCCCTGAGTGATGTCCCTGAGTGATGTGGTGGTGCCCCTGAGTGATGCCCCTGAGTGATGTGGTGGTGCCCCTGAGTGATGCGGTGGTGTCCCTGAGTGAGGGTGAGAGGGTGAGGGTGAGGGTGTGTGAGGGAGAGAGGGTGTGCGAGGGTGAGAGGGTGTGTGAGTGTGTGAGGGTGAGGGCGAGGGGGTGTGAGGGTGAGGGGGTGTGAGGGTGAGGGTGTGTGAGGGTGAGGGTGAAAAATAAAATGATAATAACTTAGTTATCATTTTATTTTTCCTTTACATATACTGCTTAAAAGCAAGGGGCAGTGCTCCTCTGCCTTAGCGGAGAAACCGCCACTGACGGTACTCGAGAGAGAAGTCATTACTTAAGTTGAGGCTAAGCTAGGTTCCACAAATCTACCCACCACCCCCAAAGAGGCCTGCTTGAATATCGTTTGCATTATGATTTGATTGAAGGCATAAGAATTCTGAGTTGTGTGACATTTGACATGTTTTTCGATCTATGTGTTTTATTTCAGAGTGGTGGACAGAGGCTTTGTATGCAACTTTGTCTAATGCAGAGACAACTGGCAGTCAGGTGTACCAAATCACAGCTTCCCAGCTGTCTCCAGCACATAACAATCGGGGACAGTTACATTGTCTTTTCTAGCTCCTCAAACAGAGAGCCTGGGGACTTCTGTACAGTACTGATGAAAAACAATTTATATCAAAACCTACTCAATTTAGCATGTTGTTACCTTCAATTTCAGGAAACACACTATGCCTTGCTCTCTCTTTAATCAGTCTGTGTTCGTCCCCCTCTACCCTTAGGCCAGAGCCCTGTATAGAATTTGAGATTCTCAGTGTGTCATTGCCCCGCCACGCAGAATGAGATCATTACTTGGCGGAACTCACTCTTCGAGAGTGAAACAGCCCCAGGTAGGGACACTCCTCATTCAGCTCAATCTGAGAGTCGCCCAGCTTCCATCAAACTCTCTTCACCTTTGCTTCAAAGGGCAGACACTGTTAATGTTAGTTTGGCCCTGGGGGTGCAGTCACGCTCCCTTGTTGGGGTTGTATTTCACAGAGAAGTTCTGCACGTGATTATGATGTCATCTGCACGGGTCAAGGTGAAAGAGAACACGTTTCTTGTATCGTTGAGAGTTATCCTTACAGATTAATATCTACCTGCTGCAGCTCTCTCCGCGTGCCCTTGAAGAGGTGGGCTCCTCGCACACACTGTCTGATGACTCCATCCGCAGTAAAGGTATCACTAATTCACATTTCAAATTAATCTGGACCATCGCTATGGTTTTACAACATGGCAATCAGGCCCCCGAGTGCTGAATTTTTCCCCAACAAATTCACATTGCATTACAGACGAGGGCAAGAATAAATTGTCATTAAATTGATAATGAAGGGAGTCGCGATGAGCTGATTGTCATCAATGGAAATCGACCAAAATGCCAGATTTGACTCAAGTGACATCAGGCAACACTTGACACCCCGTCTCCCCCAAGCAATCACAAGAATAGCCCCTGTCCCTCCTTTCACTCTTCAACAGGCTCCTGTTTGAAGCACTGGAGCTCAAGAATGGACAAGAAACAGAAACTACAGAATGTTCTCTCCAGCTCCTGAGAAAGGCTTGTCTAACCCCATGGCAAAATGACATCTTGCTGTTTGGGAACTCCCTTGTTCGAGGCATGTGGGCTGCTGAATTCATATCTGTGCATAGATCGCCGCCTAGTGTTGGGTCCGGATGATTGCACATTGTTGTCCTGGAAGAGTCTTCGAAGTATCACGAGATAGGTGGCTCCTCCCCTGGACTACAGTGTGCATGGGCATCGACTCCATCCCCAGATTGTTTTTTTCCGCCATTGGGTTCGGATGTCTTTGGTTACCTCTTGTCGGAATCGATAAAAAACTTTCCTTGAGACCAAAAGGTCTTTAGTCTTACGTCGGTATTGTCTTGCGTTCAGCTTAACAACTTTACTTCGGCTCCGAGCCGAGCTCTATACTTCCGCGTGCTTTCGGTGTGGAAGGCCTTGTCGGCGCTCCAGACTCATCGACCATCCATCATGGACCGAAGTCCATTCAAAAGATGTCTGGTGTGTAACTCGAAGTACCCACACATCGACGTCCACCCGGTGTGCAACAAGTGTCTATCGCCGGACCACGATGAGGCCAAGTGTATGGCCTGTTCGAGATTCAGGTCCAAGAAGACACTCAAGCTCCATCGAGCTGCGCGCCTGGAGGCCCAGCAATCTGCACCGGCGCCTACGGACATTTTCGATGCTGGGGAGGTCGAGGATGAAGATATCCAGGACGTCTCAGAATCAAACCCCGCGTCGGATGTCGAGGAAGACTACAACGCTGAGGCCGAAGCTTTCGAAAGCGAAGAAGTCATCGAGGAGGTAGGAGACGACGACGGGGCCCTCGGGGCCATGGAGGATAGCTCGGACGAGGAGCTTCCTCAGACTGACCCTGGGGCTGTGCCAATCTATAAGGCCCAGGTCGAGGGATCGCCTTCGGGCCTTACCCAAGACCTTGATATGAGTTCCTCGGCCCCGCCTGCAGGCCCGGCCACGAACATTGGTACCGAGTCACTCCCGGTGAAAATGAAACCGAAAGTGAAAACTACGGTCTCGACGCCAGATACTGCGCAGGTGCAGATATCGAAACCGAAAGTGCGCATCGCATTGGTCGGATCGAAGACTTCGGAGGCCTCGGCGCTGAAGAAACCTAAGATGGCCGTCGAGCCGAAGGGCCAAGTCAAGATGGCTGAGCCTAAGGCTACCGCATCGAAGACTTAGGTGAAGGGGTTCGACACGGGCGCATCGGCGCCGAAGACGATCGACGCCGGCAAGAGTCGGGTCGACCACAAGAAGGCTGTTGACGACCCCAAGGAGCGGCCCGATGACCCGAAGGTCCTCTCTGCCCGTTTCCACACGACAAGGCTAAGGGTGCTGCGCCAAGTGAGTCGACTCCGAAAGTGGCCTTGAAGGACTCGACTCCGAAACCGTCCTCGAAGGACTCCGTTGAACCGGCATGTCCATCTGCCGCGTTCACGAAGAAGGTCACGGAGTCCCTGCAGCGCATTAGGGACGGCGCCGCGGCAGTCGAGCCGAAGGGCCCTCCGCCTGCCAAGCCTCTGGAAAAACCGGCCAAGGCGTCCGCGCCGATCCTCTTTACCTTACAGCCTAAGACAGCGCCGAAGGCTTTCGCTGCTAGACCGGGGGCCGGCGTGCCCGAGAAGGTATCTTCGGCGCCGAAGCCATCGTTGGTGGTCCATGGCCCGCGGCCTCGACAACACTCGGAGGAGGAGCATCAAGAACATTTCATTGACGCGGACACGGGCAGGCTTTCCCTTCTGAAGAGGAAAATCACCCCAGAACCCCACTTGGAGTCTTACAAAATCCCCCTAAAGAGGAAAATGGACTCTGCTGGTACTCCAGCCTTGGTGGAGCCCATTTCACCACAAGCTCACGAGGTCTCGCCCACTCACTCCGATGTGGACGCTGGTGAGGGCGATGACGAGGATGAATATAGCTATCCGGTCTACACAGACCCGGAGGATGTAACTGAGCCCTGGTCTGCCGGTGGTGACCCTGGGGATCCACATTCGGGACAAGACCCTCAGCTCTTCTCTGCTAAAACTTCACCTACTGAAGACTCTGCTGCTTTCAATGCTCTCATTGAGCGGGCAGCAGCCAATCACAATGTCCAGCTGCATGCTGACCCTGTGGATGTAGATTTCCTCTTTGACACCTTTTCTGTGTCTGAAAAGACTGTGAAAACTCTGCCAATGCTGAAAGGCGTTTTGAAGCATGCTGCTGAGGTCTTCAAAGAACCCACCAGGGCGAGAGTCATCAACCCGAGGATTGACAAAAAGTACAAAGCGGCGCCTACTGATCCAACTTACATTAAAGGACAGTTGCCTCTGGACTCCCTGGTCGTCTCGAATGCCCGGAAGAGGGCCAATTCTCAGACTACAGGTGATGCTCCTCCCCCAGACAAAGAATCCAAGGTCTTTGAGGCTTCAGGGAAGAGGGTAGCAGCACAGGCAGCCAACATATGGCGCATCTCAAACACACAAGCGCTCCTGGCGCGTTATGACAGGGCGCACTACGATACCCTAGAGACCCTTTTGCAACACCTGCCTGATCAATATAAGGAAGGGGCTGAGATGCTAATCCAGGAGGGGAAGCTGATCTCCAACGCTTTCATTAAGTGCGCTCTGGTCGCAGCTGACACCGCTGCGCGAGCCATTAACACCAGTGTTATGCTTCGGAGACATGCCTGGCTAAGAATCTCTGGTTTCAAGCCAGACATCCAGACCACCATCTTGAACCAAACGGTCAACCCAGATCACCTGTTTGGCCCGGAGGTTGACACCACCCTAGAAAAAATAAAAAAGGACACTGACACTGCAAAATCCATGGGTGCCTTGCAGTCCCAGCAGTTTCGGGGTGGGTCCTTTCGTCGCTCCAATACCAGAGGCACCTCAAGGGGTCAGCTTTCGCAGTCCGCGCAGTTCTACAAGGGCAACACCCAGACTACTTATGCCAACAAGAGTCGAGGTGGATACCTCGGCAACAGCGCCAAAGGCAGAGGACGTGGCAACAACAGCTCCAGGTCCTCTACCGCCAACAAACAGTGACGCATTGTCACTGCCCCCCAACCACACAACACCGGTCGGGGGGAGACTCCAGCAGTTCCTGCCCGTGTGGAAGTCCATCACCACGGACAGGTGGGTCAGAAAGCTTATCCAATTTGGTTATTGTCTGGAGTTAACATCCACTCCCCTCAACATACCCCCAAGGCACCGTCCTATGTCGGACGAGCACTTGCACTTATTGCAGCAGGAGGTCCATGTCATGCTGCAAAAAGGGGCAATAGAGCTCGTGCCCATGCAGGAAAGAGGCACAGGAGTTTACTCCCTGTACTTCCTGATTCCACAGAAGGACGGGTCCCACAGGCCCATCCTGGATCTCAGGCCCCTCAACTTCTACATCCTGTCGGAGCACTTCCATATGCTAACCCTGCAGCAAGTGCTCCCGCTGCTCCAACAGGGGGACTTTCTCGCAACTTTAGACCTAAAGGATGCGTACTTTCACATTCCACTACATCCTTCACACAGGAAATACCTCAGGTTCACCATCCAAAACCAGCACTACCAATTCAGGGTTTTGCCTTTCGGGGTCACCACGGCACCCAGGGTGTTCACAAAGTGCCTGGCGACGGTGGCGGCACATCTGAGGAGAGAAAACATCCACGTCTACCCCTATCTGGACGACTGGCTCATCCAAGCGAAGTCAGCCTAGCAGTGTGCCGTCCACGTGTCCCACACCATTCACCTCCTGCACGATCTGGGATTCTCACTGAATTACCCAAAATCCCACCTCCAGCCCGCCCACATACGGCAGTATCTGGGTGCGACCATAGACACTCTGGCGGCCACAGCACAGCCGAATTCAGTGAGAGTCAGCAACATTCAATCGCTGATCCAAAAATTCAGACCTCAACACTCGCTTCCAGCAAGAGTGTTCATGCAGTTGATAGGCATGATGGCCTCCTGCATCTCCAATGTCCCGCACGTGAGACTACATATGCGTCCGCTTCAGGAGTGCTTGGCACGTCAGTGGACTCAGGCTCACAACCAGTTGAAAGACCTAGTGTTGATGAGCGGTCGGGCATACAACTCTCTGCATTTGTGGAATCCACGAAACCTTTGCAAGGGCCGACCATTCCAGGAGCCTGTGCCACAGATTATCCTGACGACGGACGCTTCTCTCCAGGGATGGGGAGCGCATGTACTCCAATATACTGTACAGGGACTATGGACGCAACAACAAGGGAAGATGCACATCAATGTTCTGGAACTGATGGCAATCTTCATGGCATTAAAAGCATTCAAGGTACATCTGTGCAACAAGGTCGTGTTGATCCGGACGGACAACATGACGGCAATGTACTACATTCAAAAGCAGGGAGGAACACACTCTCCGCAGCTGTCTCATCTGGCTCAGAGCATGTGGAAGTGGGCCATTCAGAGGAACATCTTCCTCATGGCAGAGCACCTCCCGGGCAAGGACAATAAGATGGCGGACCTGCTCAGCAGGTACAGCCACGAAATGCACGAGTGGGAGATACATCCATCAGTACTCCAGCCGTACTTCCAAAGGTGGGGTCATCCAGAGATAGACCTGTTCGCCACAAAGGAGAACGCAAAATGCCAAAGCTTCGCCGCCAGGTTCCCACACCCACAGTCACAGGGCAATGCGATATGGATGAACTGGTCAGGCAAATTTGTGTACGCTTTTCCCCCAGCACCTCTGATACCGCTGGTGGCACGCAAGCTCAGGCAGCACTCGATGACTCTCATCCAACGTGGGCTCGCCAACCATGGTACACCACGTTTCTAGAACTATCTGTGGTACCGCATCAAAGGCTACATCTCACACCCAGCCTTCTGACGCAGAGCCATGGCGACATTCAGCACCCAGATCCGCAACAGCTCAACCTGGCGATCTGGCTCCTGAAGTCCTAGAGTTTGGCTACCTGCACTTACCTGCCGACTGTATGGACATCATTCGGGAGGCAAGGAAGCCCACCACTAGAGCATGCTATGCGGCAAAAAGGAAGCGGTTTGTCATTTATTGTGCAGACCACAACATTAACCTGCTGGATGCTTCTATTCAGAACATCATCTGTTACCTTTTCCATCTGTAAAAGTGTAATCTGGCCTATGCTTCCATTCGCATTCATCTGTCTGCGATGGCCGCTTATCTCCAAAATAGGCAGCACCTCTCCCTCTTCTGGGTGCCTGCCATTAAGGCTTTTCTGGGGGGGCTCAAACGAGTCATTCCGCCACGGACTCCACCAGCTCCTGAGTAGAACCTCAATGTGGTCCTTACCAGGCTGATGGGTCCTCCCTTTGAACCACTGCATTCCTGCGAGATTCAGTTCTTGACATGGAAAGTGGCTTTCCTCATAGCAATTACATCGCTACAGAGGGTTAGTGAATTACAAGCCCTCACTATCCAAGAGCCATTTATTCAAATTCATTCCAACAGGGTAGTGCTTAGCACTAACCCTAAATTTCTACCCAAGGTTGTGTCTCAGTTTCACATCAACCAAACAATCGAATTACCTGTTTTCTTTCAAAATCCTGAGACACTGGCGGAGCGGATGCTCCATACCCTTGACGTTAAACGGGCCCTAATGTATTACATCGATAGGACCAAGGATTTTAGGAAGACTACGCAACTCTTTGTCGCCTTTGCACCGCACCACAAAGGTAATCCTATTTCCAAGGCTGGTATTGCTAGGTGGATCGTTAAATGTATACAGATCTGCTATCTAAAAGCAAAACGCACTCTTACCATTCCGCCAACAGCTCACTCCACCAGGAAGTTAGGGGCCTCTATGGAAACATTCCTTTGGAAGTCCTATGTAGAGCAGCCACATGGTCTACCGCGCACACATTTACTAAGCATTACTGTGTTGATGTGCACTCCAAACAGCGGGCAGCTGTAGGGCAGGCTGTTCTCAAAACACTTTTTCAAACTGCTGCAGCTGGCACGGGCGGCAGCCGCTAATAGAGGGACTGCTATGTATTCTATGCACAGATATGAATTCAGCAGCCCACATGCCTCGAACCGAATATGCTACTTACCAGTATGCATCTGTTCTTGGCATGTAGGGCTGCTGACATTCATATCGCCCGCCCTCCTCCCCGGCGCCTGTAGCAGCTGCAGTATTCACATATACTCATAGCATGGTCATCATTCACTGAGTTTCACTCCATCTTGGCCACAATGGCTAAAAACAATCTGGGGATGGAGTCGATGCCCATGCGCATTGTAGTCCAGGGGAGGAGCCACCTATCTCGTGATACTTCGAAGACTCTTCCAGGACAACAATGTGCAATCATCCGGACCCAACACTAGGCGGCGATCTATGCACAGATATGAATGTCAGCAGCCCTACATGCCAAGAACAGATGCATACTGGTAAGTAGCATATTCGTTCCGTATTAACAAGACCTTCTTTGAAATAATGCATTGCGCTTTAGCCCCCTCTGCTGGTAATGTGGATGTGCCACAGTATAGCAGTTGCCTGTAGTGGCCCTTAAGGAAGCCCCCTGTCTTGGAGTCGTCGTTACTTCGGATTCCGAACGCTTCTTCCTTGGCTACTGAGTGAGGGGAAAACAGCAGTGTCAGTAGCAGCTGATCTCTGACTACAGTTAAATGACATTCCTGCTACAGGTGAACTGTGTTGTATTAAAAAGACACCTCAGCCTCCAGAGAGATTGATGAAAGCCGATTACTCTGTCAATCAAACTTCAGCATGCCAGAACATCCAAAGCACACTTCAGGGAAGAGTCTAAACAAAGCTCTTCTACTAAAGAGAGAAATCCCCCCTCCACCCCCACACACACACATGCCAGGGGGGGCGGGGGGTGTATGCATCCACCTTGTTGACCTCCTGTGTCCTATCTTGGACGCTGTGTATATGTTCCTTCAAAGGCGTCTGCAGAGCAGCGCGTGATAAAGAGGCGGCTGTTCATTCAACGCCCTCTTTGATAATGGACAATAGGGGACTGCAGTCTGCAGCTGATTCAGCGATTCGGTCTAAACTTTTACGATGAGCTTCGAGCAACTTTACTAAAGACACAATTTACTTGGTGATATGGTGCCCTTAAATTGCACAAAGTGCATGTTCAAAACAGGTTAAAAATCACCAATGGTTCATATTACTTAGATTTGGATAGTATGGACATTTTTTAGCTACAAGAAAGCACACAATTTGGAAACCAAACGCATTCTCGCGCAAGCAGATGTGGCATGGAAATGACAAAGTGAGCTTCAAAAATGTTCCCAAGAGGTTTATCGGCGCACTGTTGTCTTCCAACTCCAACTTGTAGAAGTAAATAAATGGGCGATTCCTGCAATGTGAAAAAACACCTTTCAGGGGAAATCGTAAATTGGCATAGCTGATGGAAGTGACGGTGAACGAAGTCAACTATGCCTCCTACAGCGTTTCACAGCCTCCCCTGGGGCGGGACTTCCGCCTTCTGCAGGAAGCCCGCGCCCACAAAGTGACTGGACGAGAAGGGCAGAAGGCAGAAGTCCCGCCCTAGCCAAGGTTGTGAAAACGCTGTAGGCATGTTACCCCGCACGTTGGAGGATCAGAGGCCGCCGATGCAAGTCAGGGAAGCCCCGCGTGACGGTGCCTGTAGCCCGGTGAGTGGGGCGGGTGGGGCTTAGTTGTAGTGGGGTGTGTGTGTGCGTGCGTGGGTGTGTGTGCGTACGCAGTGTCTGTGTGCGTGCTTGTGTGTGTGCCTGCGTGTGTGTGTGTGTGCGTATGTATGTGTGTGTGTGTGTGTGCGCATGCATGAGTGTGGCTGTGTGTGTGCGCACGCGATTGAGAGAGACGAGAGGCTGACTTACTGTGAATGTGAGACAGGAGATGTGCACGGCGCCGGGCTGGGCGTGCGTGCCCACGAGGTGAAAGCGCCGAGGGCTTGCGTGTGCACATCCCCTGTCTCACATTCCCATGAAGTGGACAACAAAAGATGCTTCGCTGGACGCAGCTGCGCTGCTACACCAGCTCAACCTAATAATTTGTGTGTGTGCATGTGTATATATATATCTTAGCCCGATTTCAATTGAATTTTTAGATGTTTATGTTAATGACAACAAACTAGCTACAACTGCGTTTAGAAAACCCACTGCAGGAAACGCTACACTTCACGCAGCAAGTACACATCCTGAACACCTAATTGATAGCATCCCTTATGGTGAGATTTTGAGGCTGAAGCGCATCTGCAGAACACCAGAAGATTTTAATAAATGTCAAATTGAAGTCCTGGACAGAATGAAAAAAAGAGGGTATACAGACAAAGTGTTAGCCGAAGCAGTACTAAAAGCAAATAAAAGATCAAGAACATCATTATTGCCACAAAAGGTAGAGGTAGCAGAAGGAGCTGATGAATTGGAAGATCCACCGAGACTAATCACAACATTTAGCTGCCAAGAACGTAAAATCAGAGGCATAATAAATAGAAATTGGCCTATTGTCTTATCTTTTTTTGTGATTGACTCTGTCTCTATGCCACGGAGAGGTGGCAACAGAGGAAAGTTATTGAGACAATTAGAAACGAGGTATATTTTAGATATAGATAGTAAATACCCTAATGGTCTCAATAACACTTAAGATATGCACACTTTCCTTTAAACAATTGCTGAATTTGACTTTTTTTGGATAAATCAAGCCTTATTAGCATTTAGGAGACTTTTGGGTAATACTCTCGGACCCCGACAGGCTTGTGAGTGGTCGGTTCTGCAAATCGCTAAACAATACAGAACTTCTGCCAGGACTTGGGTAATTAACATCATTTAAACCCATCCAATATGCCTCGGTTCTCAACTAAGATTCATTTAGAATTATATAGATGAATGGGCATAGATGCTATTTTTTGAAACATTGTGTAATACACATTATGCGCTGAACATTTTTCGAAATTATCAATGCGTTTAGGCAGCTAGCTTTTGCACTCATCTTTGCATAATTTGCGCAATGTCTCTGCATTTAAACAGTGATTTGCACTTATGTTTGAATTTTTTTGTACAAGTCATACTTGCGTAATTTGCACATAATTGTTTTTTAGATGAGGTGTATTTTAAATTGCGTAATTTGCACATAATATATGCACATAATATATGCATAATTTGCACATTTCCATTGGCATTCAAGCTGCAATTCTATATTAGCATCTGTTGCGTATAATGAAAACACATTGAGAGAATGTTTAAGTACATCTGGTCATTTGAGTACAACTTGTGTCTTTGAGAAACTAGCCTCGCAATACCAGAGTTCCATAAATGTTGTTGCACTGAGTATTTTTTCACTGTTTGTGGTCACGTGGTATAGCATTTCAAAAAACAATTGTATATAAAAACAACAACATACTTCAGGCTCACTATGTGATCAAGGGCACCTGTTGCCCGAAACGCGTCATGCGAGGAGTGAGAAGAAAAGGAAAATAAACGTACCTGCTATTTCAAAGCTGTCTGGTGGTCCACTGATTTCGTGACCTCCGAAAGGAGGTACAGGAAGGAGCTGTATGTATATCTGTATATATATATATATATATATATATATATCTCCACCAAAGCGATCCTCAGGCTCCGGGCGCTCAACTGTGGGTGCTCTGCAAAGGGGCCGGATCAGGGCCCAAAACAATTTTCTCCCCAAAGATGCGGCACTCAGCGTTTTATAAGTTTAAACAGCATATATTTTATTTCTCCAGCTCGGACCAACGCGTTTCAGCCATCACAGGCTTTGTTCACGGTAAGTGAGCTTTTTTCTATGTCCACCATTTATCCCATTTGAAACAATTATGGTGCATTATGGGATTTGTGGTCAAGTTACATTTCTCATTCCTTTTGCAGAGTGCAGATAGCAACGTATACTTATAATGTTTACATGTTTTTAAACACACGCTCTGCTTTACGCGCATAGAACATTTTAGCAGTCTCATATTGTATACATATGTAGACATTTTCTCAAGTATTGGGTATCGTACCCTCTATTGTATTGCAGTTCTCTTTTAACATTATGGCTTTTCCCAGCATATATCGACTAAACTGTTGTTACAGCAAAAGTTGTAAGTCTTGTAGGGATTATTCTAAGTGTCGAATTATCAAAATCAAACATGCATCATCTATCGGGGTATAGTACCCTACAGTACACTGATCAATTCTCAGTCTGCATATGAGTTAAGTCAATATTTCAAATTATTCCAAGTGTACATAAAGTTCCTCATCAAAATTCATCCCTCTCGGCATCTTGGTCTTTAATCTGATTATGAATTTGGATTCGATTTGTCTTAATTTGCGTAGTCTGTTTCCTCCTCGTTCTCCCAGGTTGACCATGTGTATGCCATAATACGACATTGATTTCCAGTCTCCTTTTTGACATGATATCATGTGTTTTACTGTCGCATAGGCCAGGTTTTTGTTTTTTACTGCTCGGATATGTTCTAAAATCCGTTTTTTCAGGGCACAGGTGGTACTTCCAATGTAACATGAGCCACATTTACACTGTATCACATAGACTACATATGTGGAGGAGCAGGTAATTTGACCTTCAATGAGTGTTTTTTTGCCGTCCGGTTCATCATATGTGTTTGTGTTCAGGCCAATTTTACATGCTTTACACACATTGCATTTTCGAAATCCATTTCGTTGGTTAGTTAACCAGTTATTGGTTCCCCCGGGTTTTTTGGATTTGAAATGACTCTTTACCAATTGATCCTTCAAGGACGTAGGTTTTTTATAGCTCATTTTTGGTCCGTCACCTATGATCTTCTTCAAATCCGGGTCTCCTGAGATTAGATGCCAGTATTTTTGGATCTTGTTTTTAATGATGCCACTCTCTTTACTGAACGTTGTCACGAATCTTGGTGCTTCATCAGACTTCTCCTTCACTCTTTTGGTAGACATTATCATGGATCTTGTTTTCAGTTCAACTTTTTTCTTGCTCTTTTCAAGTATTCTCTTGCTGTATCCCCTCGATCTCAGTCTTTCTGTGGTTTCCATAAAAAAAAAAAAAATAATAATAATAATACTGTGGGTTCGATATATCGACGACCTGTTCTTAATTTGGAATGGAACCAAAAAGGATTTTGAGGCATACTTTGAAAAACTGTGCAACAATGACATTGGGCTACAATTCACTCACTCCATCAGTGATAAGGAAATCGACTTCCTGGATATAAAGGTGTATGTAGAGAATGAGCAGTTACAAACTACACTTTTCCGGAAACAGACGGCCACCAACAGTATCCTCCATGGAACAAGTTTCCACCCACAACCCTTATTGGCGAGTATTCCATATGGCGAATTTATTCGCATGAAAAGAAACTGTTCCGTAGAACAGGATGCAGAAAATAAAATAATGGAAACCACAGAAAGACTGAGATCGAGGGGATACAGCAAGAGAATACTTGAAAAGAGCAAGACATATGAAAGCACTTGGACTGGGCGAAAAGAGCGAGGGCATTGAATGAAATGCTTTAGCTCCACGTAATGAACTAGCGAATGCGAACACGCAGCGATGGCACTACCGCTCTTTCGCAGCACCTATCGGAACGTATTAATTTTAGGAGAATTTAAACCAAGTTTATTTTTATTTTCCTTAAAAATTATAGAATGTGGTAAATTCTAGCCTATTATTTGAACTGCCATAAAACCTTACCGAGGGTTTTAGAGTATTTAAGTGTGGTCTAAAATGGTGTAAACAGGCTGACCGTCCCTAATGAAATCGAAGGAGCAGCGTGTAAATTGGTGTAACATAATCTACCAGCCCTTAATCATGTGCAACATAAGAATTGATTTTCATTTTGATTTATGCATAACATGCCACACGTTGCTGATAAAAAGTATGTATTGTATAGCTCCAGACATGTGATGTGTTGGTAGTCTGTTGGCTATGTCTTTCATTCAATGAAGTCATGTGATTCACTTTAAATAATGGATGCAAACAGACTATGGTACTCGTGAGAAAGGGAAGGCAATTCCCGAAACGCGTCGAGTAGGGCTGTGAAAATAAATCCAGTTTGAATACTACTTGTGGCCTGGACGTCGTTCTTGTGGATTGTGAACGTATTGGTTGAATATATATATATATATATATATATATATATATATATATATATATATATATATATATATATATATATATATATATATACCACACACACACACATGCGGGTTTGTATATATATATATATATATATATATATATATATATATATATATATATATATATATATATATATATATATATATACACACACACACACATATGCGGCGGGTCATGCAGCTGGCAGCCGCATCTTCCCAGAGTCTGGTCTCAGTGCGGGGACACACCGATTGTGTAACCATGCGCTCTACAAATTAGTAAATAAATAAATATGCAAAACAAAGTTACCCCACAGGGTGGAGGCACAACCCAGGATTGCTTTCCACGTTATTGATTGTTTTAAAATTAGAACTTGGTGGCTCCCCATTTGGGATTGATTTTTTTACTACCAGCCCAAGCATGCATTGTGATTGTTAATCAAGAAATAATGAACATAAATGAGGGAATACGCTGGTGCTTTTCCTGCCATTTTCATGAATAAAGATGCTAAATAATGGCAATTGAACATGAACTTGTGATTTATTTGAAACGAAATTGGAAAGTTTTATTTAAATGACATTTTGTATCCAATAACAAGATGGCGCTAAGTATTGTGACAGTATGTTTGTCCTTCTTCCATGTTAATGATAAGAGCATTTAGAAAATACGCTGTCCCATTTCGATGTTCATGATTCATTCTTTAAAAATATGCACCCTTCCCGTTTCCACTCACAACTCACGAAACGCGTCCTGTCCCCCTTTATGAGTTCTTAGTTGGAATAACATTACTGAATTTTCCCTTAAAGTTGTGTGCGGTCGTTCTTGTTTCCTGCGGAGACGAGTTGGGAGCTAATATATATATATATATATATATATATATATAGATAGATATTTCCTATATTGAGTGGATATTCAGGATGGTTATTGATTGAGATTCATGAATGTGTCATGTACTATTTTTACATTGAAATAATTTTTTCATTTATATGCATTAATTAGACACACCATCGGTAAAACGATATTAGCCCATCCAGGGCTTATCATTTATCCTTCTATAATTCCTGGAGTGGTGCAAAGCCCATACAAGGCTCAATTTTGTTGTTTACTGCATAATCCTTATGCGCAGGACTTAAAAACTGTCAATCATGGCCTTAGAGCTAACAATTTATTTATTTTCGAGATGCAATAATTTTATAATGGTTACATAACAATGGAAACGGATTGTATATAAATATGCAGTGATATGTTTGCTTTTTTAACTGCATATGAAGCCACTCTAAAATGGCCGCCAAATTAACATTGATGATTTTGTCAGTCTTTTGTGTTTATGAATTCACAAGAAAAAAATGTGATTGTTTTTTGAATGCTTTCAATAGCGGCAGCCTCTGTGATCAGGTTGACACAGGGGAAAAAGGCACGTTCGCCGAAACGCGTCCTGTTTGTGCGATAATAAATTGAACTTTTCTTAACTGACCACGCGAGTGCGGCCGCTTCCTTCCCTGGTGCGGTGGGGCATATATATATATATATATATATATATATATATATATATATATATATATATATATATATATATATATATATATATATATATATATATATATATATATATACACACACACACACACACTGCAAGGCTCGTCTGCTCCACAATTTCTCCAAAAAGACTTGCAAAAAGACGAGGTAGACCCAGTTTGGTGCTTCTTTTAATTTATTTTCAAATGTGCGACCATATCATCACGACGCGTTTCGGCAGATCCCTGCCTTGATCACATGACAACAATGTCGTGAGACACACCTCCTTTTAAAGTGACAGTGCTTCAATAGACATAGAGGAAATATTTGACTATTGTTTGTATTTCTTTTCCATTTTCAAAAACATTTCAATTTCAAGAAAATACGTGTAAAATACATAAAATGTCAGTTTCATATTTCTAATGATTGCTTCGAATGCATTTTTTATTCAAATTGCGCGTCAGCCCCTGGGCGCGCTGGAGCAGACCCGTCTTCTCAAGTGGCCGGAGGCACAAGGGCAGCTACGGCACTCTCTTCCATTGTCCAAGGTATTGGAAGCACTCCGGCTCACCCACTCCTATACAGCAAGGCTTCCGCTGCAACCCAGCAGTCTATGACCTCACGGAGAAGTCAGGATCACGGCATTCTTGGCTTCAGGTTCAGCGTTGCAGGAGTTACAAGCGGTCAAGACGTTTTGGGGACTCAGGAGAGGAGAAGACTTCAGTAGCAGCACAGTCTTTTCGTTTCACAAGCGTCTACATTCATCCAGTACTCCAGACGAGATAAAGTGGTTCCAGGGGGAGTAACTTACCTGGCTTTCCATGACTGTTGAATGCTGGGAGTTGTAGTTTGCCGACGCAGCTACAACGCATTTCCTCCAATTAACCTGACCCACCTGGGTGGCCACCAATGGCAAGACGCCGTGTTCAACTTAAAAACGGATTGGCAGATTTGAAGGTGTAACAGGCATTTGAAAAAGACATTGTTGTCGAAACGCGTCATGCCACACTCTGCTGGAATAAAATCCTTTCCTGTAATCCCCGCTGTGTCTCTCCGGTTCTTCAGTGCAGGAATCGTCTTTTTTTATTCAAATTGCGCGTCAGCCCCTGGGCGCGCTGGAGCAGACCCGTCTTCTCAAGTGGCCGGAGGCACAAGGGCAGCTACGGCACTCTCTTCAATTGTCCAAGGTATTGGAAGCACTCCGGCTCACCGCACTCCTATACAGCAAGGCTTCCGCTGCAACCCAGCAGTCTGTGACCTCACGGAGAAGTCAGGATCACGGCATTCTTGGCTTCAGGTTCAGCGTTGCAGGAGTTACAAGCGGTCAAGACGTTTTGGGGACTCAGGAGAGGAGAAGACTTCAGTAGCAGCACAGTCTTTTCGTTTCACAAGCGTCTACATTCATCCAGTACTCCAGACGAGATAAAGTGGTTCAAGGGGGAGTAACTTACCTGGCTTTCCATGACTGTTGAATGCTGGGAGTTGTAGTTTGCCGACGCAGCTACAACGCATTTCCTCCAATTAACCTGACCCACCTGGATGGCCACCAATGGCAAGACGCCGTGTTCAACTTAAAAACGGATTGGCAGATTTGAAGGTGTAACAGGCATTTGAAAAAGACATTGTTGTCGAAACGCGTCATGCCACACTCTGCTGGAATAAAATCCTTTCCTGTAATCCCCGCTGTCTCTCTCCGGTTCTTCAGTGCAGGAATCGTCTTTTTTTATTCAAATTGCGCGTCAGCCCCTGGGCGCGCTGGAGCAGACCCGTCTTCTCAAGTGGCCAGAGGCACAAGGGCAGCTACGGCACTCTCTTCAATTGTCCAAGGTATTGGAAGCACTCCGGCTCACCGCACTCCTATACAGCAAGGCTTCCGCTGCAACCCAGCAGTCTGTGACCTCACGGAGAAGTCAGGATCACGGCATTCTTGGCTTCAGGTTCAGCGTTGCAGGAGTTACAAGCGGTCAAGACGTTTTGGGGACTCAGGAGAGGAGAAGACTTCAGTAGCAGCACAGTCTTTTCGTTTCACAAGCGTCTACATTCATCCAGTACTCCAGACGAGATAAAGTGGTTCCAGGGGGAGTAACTTACCTGGCTTTCCATGACTGTTGAATGCTGGGAGTTGTAGTTTGCCGACGCAGCTACAACGCATTTCCTCCAATTAACCTGACCCACCTGGATGGCCACCAATGGCAAGACGCCGTGTTCAAGTTAAAAACGGATTGGCAGATTTGAAGGTGTAACAGGCATTTGAAAAAGACATTGTTGTCGAAACGCGTCATGCCACACTCTGCTGGAATAAAATCCTTTCCTGTAATCCCCGCTGTCTCTCTCCGGTTCTTCAGTGCAGCTTTTTCTTAAAATCGACGGAGCAGGTTTTCTTTCCTGTAGCCCACTGGAGGGCTGTCACTGGTTCCTGTAATGTTTTGTATTGGACACAAACCACTGGAGGTAAAAATCGGACGGAAGAAAGACCACAGGGTCCAGCATGCACCCACTTCGAAAATATGCTAATGAGGTACACCGGAGACCATTTAAACAATGAAGTGCTGCAGAGCCTTGTGGGATGTCCTGAACTTTGTGTGCAATCAAGCTGCCTCTGAAGAGGAGCGCAAAGGCTCTGAAACGCGTCAGGCAGGCGGAACAGAAATATTCAAGAAAGCAACCCTGCTCCTTTCTGAATAAAGGATTTGTTAATTCAACAGTTGGAGGAGTGCGTCTCTGTTGCAAGGGCATCTTTGGGAACATATATATATATATATATATATACACTGCAAGGCTCGTCTGCTCCACAATTTCTCCAAAAAGACTTGCAATAAGACGAGGTAGACGCAGTTTGGTGCTTCTTTTAATTTATTTTCAAATGTGCGACCATATCATCACGACGCGTTTCGGCAGATCCCTGCCTTGATCACATGACAACAATGTCGTGAGACACACCTAGAGGAAATATTTGACTATTGTTTGTATTTCTTTTCCATTTTCAAAAACATTTCAATTTCAAGAAAATACGTGTAAAATACATAAAATGTCAGTTTCATATTTCTAATGATTGCTTCGAATGCATTTTCATTCAAATTGCGCGTCAGCCCCTGGGCGCGCTGGAGCAGACCCGTCTTCTCAAGTGGCCGGAGGCACAAGGGCAGCTACGAATGCATTTATAAATGGGTCTAGCTATAAATGTAAAATATATTATTTTAATAGTAAATACTAGCTACAATGTAACTCCATATATATATATATATATATATAGATAGATAGATAGATAGATAGATAGATAGATTAGATATATACACGCACACACACACACAAATTACTGTGTAGTTAATTCAGATACTGCCATCGAGGGTCTTTTGTGACATCATAAATCACAAGGCCGAAGGCCAATTGATTTCCAAATGTCACCAGAACCCCCAGATGGCAATATTGTGGACCATGGTACACGTTACTCTTTAAGAATGATTTTTTTTATTACATGTTCATTTTTAGATAGGTTCCAAAGCTGTATTTCTCAAAGTGGAGCTAATCCTGGACACTGATAGTAATTACAATCTTTAGGTTTTAGAATACCTTTCATTAGCATATTGTTGATTAAAACAATGGACAACTATGAGAGCCAGCGGTTTTATGGGACTGAGATTTATGAAGTGGCCTCAGCATTTACAGCATGATTATAGATATACCGCATTCCCAATCTGTTTTGCCATCTAATATAGCAGTATAGCCCACCGTAGCAGGCTATACTGGCCATTAATGACCTGCTTAAGGTTAAAGGCTGAGACGAAGGCGAGGGCCTTCAACGAGGGGACGGGCCGTTAATGGCCAGGATAGCCTGCTATGGAGGGCTATATTGCCATTAGAACAATCCACCTCTAGAGGGTAAAATGTTCTAGTTAGTAAAACAAAGGCCTCACGAAGCCCGAGGGGGTTGAAATCTCCTCAGGCTTTGTGAGGCCTTTTCTCACAGAAACGGCTGTGAAAGGAAAACATTGCAATGTTTATGCTCCGGACTTCCACAAGCTATTAGAAGCCTGAAGCAATCCATTGTCTTCAATGGAGCGTTCAACATTCGCATGTTCTAATAAAGCATAATTTCCAGATTTCACAAAAAAAATGTTTCTAGCTTAGAGGGGTGAAAATAATACTCGCTGACCAAATGTTGTACGATTTGTGGGGGGGTGGGGGTTTGCCACACAATTTTGATAACATTGTTGTGCAAATGGACTTTCTTTGACATCAATTCATAGTATTGCTGACAATAATAAAGCTCTGCCGAGTAGTTTAGAAGGTGTCATTATCATGATGAAATCTGTATCTTACAGGTAACTGTGAAATACTTTATATTGTTCACAGGGAACTGTGAAATATGTTTTTCTTACAGTGCAAAGGTGAAATGCGACTCCTTTTGAGCAGAGCACAGTACAGGAAAAAAGACTAAAATGTTTTTTTGCCTCACAGAGTGCATGTAACAATTACTTTAAACGTGGAAACAACTTTTCTAATAGTTCTAATATGTCTTTGACTACACTGCACACATGTAAGCCCTTGCATCCCAGTTCGGTTAAGTTTCCTTGGCTAAAAGAAGTACAAATGAAAAATACTTGGGCATAAACCATATGTGTAGAGTAGAATATTCTATGTCTTACTATTGTTGAGGGAGGGGGCGGTCATCATGGCTCACTTGAGAAGTCACCTCTCATGGGTCATGACCCCTAACTACCCTAACAATGATAATAAATAGAAATTGCATATCACCCATGACATCTGTGTGTATGTATGTATGTATATATATATATATATATATATATATATATATATATATATATATATATATATATATATATATATATATATATATATATATATATAATATATATATAACATCAACTTCTCCTTCCCTCAGGCTGAAGAAAGCAAAGGACACAACAGGTTTTTAGGGGTTTGCCTTTTATTGAATTCCACCGCATAACCAGGTTTCGGGTTGTGCCTTCATCAGATGCAAAAATTCAATTGCTTGCTCTCCGTTCGTATGTTCTTTTAAAGGCTCCTCCTCTCAGTGGTTCAGGAGCCTCACCTGCTTCGAATCACCTTTTGTTGCCAATTCGGAGGACTACCAGTCCCACAGTGCAGCATTCAGGGAATTCAGCGCAGAACGGGCCGCCACGCTGTTACTGCAATTCTTCCTCCTGTCCCCTTTCTTTCTGCCACGCACTTCTATGTACCATCATCAGAGACGCCAACCTATTTCTCGCGTCCCACCTAGCAGTCTTTGGTCCGCCGTACTACAGCGGCTTCCTGGTGTCAGATCGGTGAGTGGCGGGTCACGGCTGAAATCCGATGCCTCGGCTACCTTCGCTTGTTTGCTATGTCTCCTAGGTCATCATGGCTCCCTTGAGGTTTCACCTCTCATGGGTCATGACCCCTAACTACCCTTAACAATGGTAATAAATAGAAATGGCATATCACCCATGACATCTGTGTGTATGTATATATATATATATATATATATAACCACACAATCCTTCAAAAATGGAAGAAAAATGGGTCGCACTCCGTAGATTTTTGCAATTTTTTCTTTTTATTATCTCATTCTCATAAGCAGGGAAACAGGCGACAGACCAACGCGTTTCACTATTCCACAATACCTTGATTTACACACACACACATCACACACCTACCTCTTGGTACTCTGGAGACCATTCCTACAACATTTTCTCTTTGCGGTCGAAGTCTTTGGGTAAAGTCAAAGCAGAAACACAAGAATGTCAAGCGGGTCTCTCCCTCATCCCACCACTCTCCATTGGAGAAGTTGTGACTGTGTAAAGGTGGCCCTTCATCTTGCTCCCAAACTCTTTCTGAGGAACAGATTCTGCATTTGATCTTGTTGCACTGAGAGGCCCCCAGGTCAACAGTCATGGTGCAACTGATTGGCGCCTTCAGTGTAGCTATGTTACAAATCTTTAGCACTTTGGCCTTTGGTCCTCAAGGATCCATGGAGCCCTCCAATTGGGTTACAACCGGCGGATACATCATCAGCGCCATCTGTGCCTCTCATACCCATTTCGGGTCCCGCTCTAGCTTTGGAATTGACTTTAAATCTGGTGGAAAAATCCATGTCTGATCCTTTGACACATACGCCAGTCGCGATGCCCCAAGGGCTGAATATAGACTTGTTTTTGATTCCGATATCTGACTCCGAGCAGAACTCATCTTGGCTGAGATCACTTTGCAAATTCACAGCACTGCACCCGATCCCTATACATTTGAATTCTGACAAGACAATACCTGTACCACAAAGCTGTTCTCCAGTGTTTCACCCCCTTTTTGGCTCTGATTCTGTTCAAAGCCAACCAACCTGCAAAGATTACCCTGGAGATGATGGACATGATTATCTTTACATTATGATAACAATCTGTATGTGGACTTGCAGGAGGCCAGTCGGTTGAACACTTCCCTGGGTACTGGGTTAGTATCTTCCCGTAGGCCATCAACGGAAGACACTGCTTCTTTTGTGATGGTGATAAAATGTGCAGTGGAAGTCTTGGACTTAAAACTTCCTTCCGTGTAAGTTAAGAAAAATGTGCTTGCTGAGGTTTTGCAGCCTGCACAGTGTTCCTTGGAAACTTTACTATCATTTAAGGATACCTCACCAATACATTAGTGGGCACCTGGTCTAAGACTGGTTCTTGGCTGACAGTGAACTTACAAGTAGCCAGTTGCCACAGGCCAATGCCAGGTGAACCAGATTTTTTGATGCAGCACACTATGCCAAACTTCTACCAGCAAGGTGAACCCCAATTCTTTGCCTACGGCCCATCCCCCCAGGCCATAGCCATAAGGTCTGTCAATGCCAGCTGCCTGCTTGGTGAATTGCACACATGCTCTTAAGAATATGGTCAACTAGTTTGTGCCATCAGTTCCTTAAGAATTTCAGGCCTCCATGTCTCAGATGATCCAAGATGGGCAGAATACTGCCAAATATGTAATGCGATATGACCTGGATACCAAAATTTACTTGGGTGTAGCCATCAGTTCCTTAAGAATTTCAGGCCTCCATGTCTCAGATGATCCAAGATGGGCAGAATACGACCAAATATGTAATGCGATATGACCTGGATACCAAAATATGCTTGGGTGTAGCCGTCGGAACCAGTATTGTGCTATGGCACCATGCAGAGAGGAGAGCACTAGGATTGGCCTTACCAATTTGGTGAAAATACTAATTCTACCCTGGAAAGCTTCAAGCAGAGCTGGGCTATGGCATGTGGGCGTTTCAACCCTTGCTAGACAGTTTCCTCAGCAGTTTTGTCTCTTTTAGGGATACTCTAGACAATCAGCATATGGGCAACACGAGGACGCTCTGCCCCTGCAGCAGGCACTCAGTCATTTGGGCTAAAGCCGTCAAGGGCAGCAACCTTCCCATTCCCTTACCCCTGCAACCTCAGCCTCAACCTCAACACTACTTTAGTGTACCCCTACTGGGTGCATGACCACACTGTGGCCGCACTGTTGGAGGTACAATCTGATATTTCCACCACAGGTGGCAAAATATAACATATGTCAAATCGTTATTTCAAATTGTTCAATGGGGACACTCCCATCCAACCTGCTGCATCTGCCAACCTCATCACAGCGACTTTCCGAGGAGCACCTGGCCATCTTTTTGCAAGAAGTGCACACTCTCCTGGCCAAAGGCGCCATAGAGAGGGTACCAGGCTCGAAAATGGGGACTGGCTGTTACTACTGCTATTTCCTGGTGCTATTTCTTGGTCTATTATAGATCGCCACGTGCCAAACACCTTTCTGCAGGGTGAAAGATTCAAGATGCTCACACTGTCCCAAATTCTCTCTGCCCTAGATCTGGGTGATGGTGTTTTGCTGGACTTGCAGGGTGCCTACTTTGATGTACCCTTTCTGCAGTCTCACATAAGTCACCTGCGGTTCATTGTTTGCCAGGAGCCTTGTCAGTTTGCTGTGCTCCCCTTTAACATCACCAAGGCCCCTCAGGTGTTCATGAAAGTGATGGTGGTGGTCGTGGGACACCTTCGGAGGTTGGGGATATCCGGTTTTCCCTACTTGATGACTGACTTTTGAAGGGAGTCTTGCCACTGTCAGTCGTACACCACATCCAGACAATGGTGACTATACCAACATCGCTGGGGTTCATGATCAACATGCCGAAAACACACCGAACTCCTTTGCAGATTTCCCCTTTCATTGGAGCTGTCTTCCCACTAGCACAGTGTTGTCTAGGACATTCGGGCTGTGATCCCAGTATTTCAGTCTTAGTCCTGGGTTTTAGTGTGATTGACTCTAGTGTTTCTTGACCTCTTGCAACCTTTTGTCGAATTTACCAGGTGGCATATGCTGGCCCTGCATAGGGATTGGAAGCCTCGGTTGGCCCAGCATTATGGGAACCTCTTGGATTTCATCCAGGTTTCAGAGGAGACTACAAAAGCTCTGCAGTGGTTGCTGCTTTGCTGCATTTGGATTAGTGTCAGACTCCTCTCCTACCCCACCCAGAGCTGACAGTGGAGGCTGATGCATCTCTGCTGGGTTGAAGAGGTCATCTAGTAGAGGTGGATATCTGTGGAAATGCAACTCCACATCAGTCTGCTGGAGTTGCAGGCCATTTGCCAGCAGTTGAGTGCCTCACTACCATCCATCATAGCAAGGCTGGTACAGGTCCTCACAGACAACACCATCGCAAGCAGGACATAGTGGGGTCCTTGCCCAGAGACGCAGCGCATCTGAAATTGTCTTGAACGTCTGGGCATCTTCCTGATTGTGAACCGCCTGGCAGGACCTTTAAACATTAGGACGGGCAATCTCCGACAGTGATACCTTATGGATCATGAAAGGCAGTTGTATCCTGGGGTGGCGCAGGACATCTTCAGGGGAAAACCCTGGCTGGATATTTTCACCACCATTAAGAAGCACAATGTCAGAACATCTGTGAATCGGAGTTCCCTAGAATGCTCTCTCCAGGAAATGCATTCAAGCTAGAGTGGAGCACAGGACTCATGTACGCTTTTCTTCGGATGCCTTTTCTGCCCCGAGTTCTGAAGATGATCAGGAGCGACTGAGCTCAAGTCATCTTAGTGGGTCCGGATGGGCCAGGAAAGTTACTTACCTTTTGTAACCCTATTTCTGGTCGATACTTTATCTAAGCACAGTTTCCTCAGTATCCTCATGCTTCCCCGTTCTGCGGAATGATGTCTTTTCTCATCTGAAAAGGTCCCAAAGTAGAAATCTACACACAGTAACCCTGATTGTTGTTGGGCTCTTCGCCTGTGCAGATATTAACATCTTGCCCCACAAAAGACAAACAATGTGTCTTTTGCTTGTTTGACTAGGAAAGTATGAGCTACAAGGGTAGCCTTCACCATTTGCAGGTTCATCAGTCATTGATGATGTCACAGCTGTTATTCTATGCATATTTATTGCCGCTGAGGAATTGCTTCCCAGTGATGTCATGCTAAATAATTTCATTCTCAGGTTCACCACACACTCTCTGTACTCTTTGAATTTTTGGCCATGGTAGCTGCCTAAATGTGTTTGTTTTGGTTAGTGATTGGTCCTGATGGAAAAGAAGTGGGAATAGTAGTCACGAGAGTTGCTTCAGGCCGGGTAAAAGGAAACCTAATTAAGGGGGATTTGCACTGTCCTTATGTTGAAGATGTCTGATCCATGAGTACTTTTTTGACCACAGCCTCAACATTTGATCATAGGTTGATTGCAATTGAGTTATGTCATTGTTTGATGCTTAGAGTTTTACATCCACTTTTGTTGTCTCTGGATCCAGAGTCATTCGTCCACGTCTTTGTTTTCTTGGCTCTGGTCTGTGGGCAAATCCTATGGGCAGCACTCCTAGTTATGATAGCAAAGGAAGCGTAGTTCTAATTCTGCATGACTTCTGCTCATTTGTCTAATATGCTTTTTCTGAAGTTAGCAATTTAAAATCCCAATGTTCGTCAAAGGATTCTATGCTGTGATTGTACTAATTTCTATATTCGTTTTTGTTTCCCAGACCTTCCGATTCACTGAATATTCTCCGACACATCTTGAAGAAAGTCACTAGGTGAGTTTTTTCCCCTTCTGAGGCACTTTCTTTCATGAATAGAATGAAGTTTTGACCCATATCTATTACCAATACAGGTAAGACTTCAAGACTCTCCTCATACATCTACAAAGTGGTTGTGGTATATTTAGACATTCCCAGACCACAGTAGCTTCCACGATCTCCAGCAGCGTTAGTATCACATGAGGGTCCAAATGATCCACGTTACTTACTTACCTTTAATGTCTGCTTTGCCCGTCCTACCTGGGGATCTCTGTGTATACTCCACAATCTATTCCTCGGGTACTCACAAGAAGAAAAACCTAACAATAATTAAAGACTCCACCAGAAGGAGGTGATTTTTGTGACAGGAAATCCGCCCTGACCATCAGTCGTTGTGAGAGGATCCCTCAGTGAGTGCCACTGCACATGAGCCTTTTGTGCTTCAGTAGAAAAATGATAATCTGGGAAGAGCAGGTAATATCTTATATGAGGTAGGCACTTCTGGCATACGTTAGGCTTGTGGTATTTCTGTTGTACTCAGTTAGTCTTCACCTGCTGTAGATAAATATTGATTTCTATCTGGATAATTGCTACAAGGATGTCATTTAATTTAAGTACCTATACGATGGCTATGTCTGCTGCCATAGTCTTGTCTCCATAGTTCTACTTTACAACAGGGCGTTCGCCTGAGATGAGAAATTGCTATTCTTCTGACAACGTCTTTCTGGAATGTAAAGCTAAAGCAATTGGCCAAAATAAGAGCGTCGACGTTTCGACCCTGGTTGCGCCCCAGTTGGTGGTCGCGGCGGGTCTTTATCAAGACAGGGGGGGAGGGGGATCGGTCAAATGGTGAATTATTCCAGAAGGTAGCCCGTTGGTCAACCCTCGATGCAGTATCATCCGCGATATAACCCAGCGATATAACTCAGCGATCTGGATGTGAACGCCAAACGAGCTGTCCGGGGCGCAACCAGGGTCGAAACGTCGACGCTCTTATTTTGGCCAAGATAACTCCAGGAACTTGGACACTAACTATTTGTTTTCCTTGGAATATTTACTTGTATAATACTGGCCTCACAACGACAGAAAATACCTCGTTTTTTCCCTTCCCCCGGTCCTTTTTCCTTGTGGTTTTATTGTAAATAATTGTTTTGTATATAAGTGTCACTATATGCATTGCACTGGTCACTTTAATCACCACAGTCACTACTCACGAATTTGAAGTACTTATCAGTAATGTAGTGGAATGAAGTAATTCCAGTATATTGTCTTTCTCTTGTTTTTAATATATATAAAAACTTTACCTATAAGAGAGTTTTGCTTGTTGTATGTTTCTGAGCTGTTTTTCAGCCTCCCCTGAAAAAATTATTGTCAATACCCAACAGAACCACTTGTTTGTTAATCACATATACCCAGGTTCTGAGGGACACAGGGTTACCCCTTTTTGTTAAAACACACTCCTAGGTTGGGCACACAGGCTCTGCACAAAGGAAGAAGGGTGACACCATCTTGGATTCTTGAGCAGAGAGGGTCACTGTGAGATTGTTTGTGGTAGGAACTGCTGCAAAAGTGGTAGATTTACCCCTTAGAACTTTTTTCCCTATTGGTTATGGAAGGGCTATGAGTCACCCCACCCACATACTGGGGCCAGGTATTAATTTGACACTCTATTCAGAATACTACTGGAGCTGTGAAAGACAGAATATGGACAGCACTTGCTGTTGAGACTGGTGAGGGGGCCTGAAAGGCTGGACATACATCTACATATACCAAGGACAAAAGCTGGACTCCAGAGGTCAGTTGTCTGACGTATCATTAAGTTACAGGGACGCAGCATGCTGTCAGAAGCCCTTTTTCTTAAGGAGCCCAGTTCGCCAGTTCACGCTGGGCCTGCCCTGGACCCTGGTAGTGGTGTCTGCTGGAATGAGTCTTGACCCCCAAATGCTGTCCCTGAGATCCTCACAGTGTATTTCTCTTACAATCCTGAAAGCTTGGAGTTTTGGCTCCAAAGGCATCCGGAGGACTGACACAAACCTGCCAAGTCAATCCAACAAAGGTGCCATGCCTCTGGCCCAAAGATTCAGGTTGCTCACGCTCTGAGCTTCTCTGCAGCAATAAATCTATTTCAGCTGGACATCACGGAGAAGGTAACCAGCCTCATAAAGCCCTCTTTGTCTACAGCTGCAGTTTTGCCCTGCTAGAGAAATCCAAGGTCCCAAAAATGACTAATTCCAAACATAAAAATCTTCACCAGGCGAAGGTGCCAAAAGTATCCGGCTGGCAAGGGACCTTCCTTGGGTGCTATTTTTGAATTTCTCATGCATGGAGCTTTCGCGCTAAAAGTCAGCGGCTTCACTGACGACTATTTGACCTCGTAGAGCCCTCCTCAGCCACAGCCTTCTGCCTTGCCCCACTGAGGATTTTTGACTTCTCTTTCAGAGACTAAATCAGAAGGTAAAAATGACGACCGGGTTGAGCCTGTTTTCTGTTTAAGATCCATGCTCGATTGCAGTTGGATATCATTAGGCCTAGGTACCAGTGAAGCACAGCCAGATGACCACAGTTGGTGCATATCCCTGGTTCCTCTTATTGACGTTTAGGATTCATTTTTGTCCTTAAATTATTTGCTACTTCTGTTTAAACCTTTAAAAAATCATATCTCCAGTTTTCTAATTTTAAAAATTGGAAAGGTATTTTATTGTGCTGTGTTTTTGACATTTTAACTGTTTTGGTTCTTCTAAAGGTTTTATGCATTTTTTTAGTTATGTCTGTCTGTTCTATGCTATAACTCCCAGGGGTTGAGCTCAGGTTTTATTTACTGAAATCTTTATTGGCCCTAAGAAGAATAGGTGCGTTGTTCCTTGTGGTGGACTACCATCGACCCCAACTACTAATCCACTTTCTGACATCAGGCTAATCTCAGTGCATGAGCAGAGGGTAATGAAGTCTTCAAAAGTGTAAAAGTGTTTTACTCTTCTTCTGTGGGCCTAGGCAAGTGCTCTGGTGTGTCTCTTCTTAGAAGATCCCCAAAAAATATTTACATTTTGGCATATCATAAATAACTTGCCATGCCTAAGAGGATGCAAACCCCAGTGATGATGTGTGGTAACCTGCGGGTGGCCTGGATCCAATTTACAAATGGGTGTTTTTCTCCTTCTGAAATGTCATGACCTAATAATGCACCCCACCATAAACAAAAGTATTTTTTTTTCTTCGACTTCTATTTCACCATTGAGCTTGTCCGTAGAATTGGAGGCCCCTTGCAGGACATCTACACACTGACTAAGGACAGAGCCACAAGGGAAAACAGAGGTGTCTAAATCAGTTTTAATAGCTTGTGGAATGATGAAAGGTGTTCTTGTGTGTCCTGATGAGTCTCGTCCATGTTATTTGTTTCCTTGGAAAGAGAATGGCAATGCAAATACAAATTGTCTTACTATATGTAAAGGGATTTAAAATAAGGCATAAAACAAGTCAGCCCCACAAGAAAATAAGTAGCTGTAGGCAGAATACAGGAAAGAACTGTGGCAGGGGTTGGAACAACAAAGAAAGTAAGCAATACAACATAAATAATAATTTTCTTAACTGCGAGACTTCTGCATGGCTCTGGAAAGCATACCGAGAGTTGCTCCTGCTGTAGTAGGCTGACTAGTTTTAATGTAAACTAACATGGTATCGCTTCTGCAGGACAATCTATCTCCCCCATAATGCTTACTAGTCCTTGCAGGTTCTTGGTGGGGTGGGGATAAACCAGTCCTTACCTTTGTTCAACTAAGAATTTGTCACTGCTGGGATAACCCTCCTAATTTTCTGTAACGTCACTCCAGAACACCTCAGGAATTGTTTTTTCTAGACCTTCTGGCACTAATGACCTAGTCAATATTGCAACCTGAGAAAGAGAACCCTGTGGACTCAGCACTATGCGAGTAAGATGAGTTCTAGGTAATGATCAGTCCTGTGATATTTCACAGGGATAGTTAGTGGAATCCCAAACCCTCTTTCATCATGAATAGGCACACTCAAACACTAGGAAGCCAGGAATATATCCTCAAGATTTATTAAAATCAAAAACCTATTTTAGTGCACGCAATACGAATAGTAACTATAATAAAAATAAACAAGATTGTAGCAATGATACTTGTTAGGAGGCAGAATAATAGAAAATATTGCAACATTATGACAGTATCATACAGTTCTTTACATCAATATCCCCACCTCACCTTTCTCGACTAGCTTTCCACCAAAAGAGGCCTATGCAAGTTTTGGAGAATGTTCAAAACCTCAATACCTTTTCTGAACAATATAACCAATGTACAGCAAAGAAACTGAGGCTGTTGTTCCTGTCTGCACGTTGGCCGACAAGCCAAGTGAAGGCTGGGTGTTCCTTCCCTGTAGCCTTCAACAAGACTAGGTGATTACAGCTTCTGTACGACCCTGTCTAGAAACCTTGGTACGAAATTCCTCTCTATCTCATTACACTGTGTTCAAATTTATATTCTAACTGAACATTTTCAAAATGAACAATTAGTAGTAAATCCCTTCTAGCCTTTCCCTTACTCACATAGGGGCAGACCATCCATATGAGCTTGGGGGAGTTATCCCCCCTCCTTCCCCCACTGTGAGCCATTACATGGTAGTCATATTACTCACATATTTTTCCTTAAAATAACTTTCCCCAGAAGTGCCATTAATATTGCTACCTTTAGTTGTGAGGTCATGGAGCTCTCTCTTCAGCCAAAACAGAAGGCAGGTAGGTGCCTGCTATTGTGACACTAAGTAGTTGGCTTAGGCTGTGTTAACCAAACTAGGCCTGTAAGATTGACTGTTGTTATCGCTCTGGCCAGCTTGACATGCGCTGTTCCGGCTTTCACGAGCAAAGATAGCAGAAACTCAGCTCCATCGGTGTCTGACGAGAGCTGTGTTTGCCTGTTCCAGACAATCCTGGCACTGCTCCTATGCTATTTAGTATTTTAAGTAGCATGAGAGCAGTGCTTGGATTGGCTGGAATGCTATTGCCCAAACAGCATATTTTTACGGATTTATGATGCTACATCGCAAACGTTAAGATCGCATACCTTTACATTGGCGTCTTTACATCGCATGCGCATTCCCAACGCACGCTTTCACCACGCAAACCATTACTTCGCTTCCGTATCCAAATGCATGCAAAAGACATTCACAATGCACACAAACAGTCCGCATGCTTTTAAATCGCGATTTGTTTCCCGAATATCCTCCTACATAACACACACTACCCTAAAGCCTTAACAAGTACTCTACACTTCCCTAAACCTTAAGCCTTAAACCCTAAGACAGTACGCCTAGCACAATGTTCTACATAACACACACTACCCTAAAGCCTAAAAAAGTACCCTACACTTCCCTATGCCCTAAACCCTAAGGCAGTATGTCTAACACACTGTCCTACATAACACACACTACCCTGAAGCCTAAAAAAGTACTGTACACTTACCTAACCCTAAGCCTTAAACCCTAATACACTACGCCTGACACACTGCGCTACAGTATGACCATCAGACACTGCCCTAAACCCTAAACACTACACTGTAAGCCCAATCTCCAGACTCTTCCATAAAGCCTAAACACTACAGTCTAAGCATAAACCCACTTACCTCATTCTCCTTGCATTGTCCCGGTGCTCCTCCGCCTCTGTCCCGGTGCTCGTTGGTGCCGCCCGCCTCTCGTCCATTACCTTACATACGATTTAAAAGCGTATGCATTTTAAATGCGCATGCAATGTAATGGTACACGGGGTAGTGGTCTGCATCGCAACATCACTTACGTTGTAACGCTTGCGACGTAACACATGCGTTTTAATGGATGTTCGCCATTTTTTCCAGTTAGCCAGCACGCGAGGCAGGGGAAGTTAATATTTTCAAATCGAACTCCTGTTCACAAGGGAACAATGTCCCCACCTGAGACTACAGAGTTCAAACCGTACCATGAATGTTGAAAACTGATGTTGGTAACTGACCCAAACAGAGTTTGCCTTTGGTGTTTTTGCTCTGGGAACGACACGTTGTGCAATGAGTGAGATCATACACCCTCATGCACTGAAAGACAATCAAGTTCTACTGCCATTTCAGCTTGGAGACTGCATGGTGTCTCTAGACCTACAGGATGTGTTCTTCCCCCTCCCTATCCTGTAGTCCCATTGAAATACTTTCGGTTTGTTGTGGGTTCTACGCACTACCAGTTTGTTACACTACACTTTGAATTGACATCAGCACCTTGAGTCTTCAACAATTTGATGTTGGTGGTTGCAGCCTATCTCAGACGGTTGGGTATGCTGGTCTTCCCGTACCTAGATGTCTGGCTCCTCAAAGCCAGCTTTGAAGTGCTGGCTATGCAGGCAGTGGCTCCAGTATGGGGAAGACCTGTTGGGTTCCATCGTAATCTCCCCCAAAGCTGCGGTGGATGTGACTTTGTGGGTGAACGAGGCAATCCTGACATGGGTTGGCCTTTACTCCTCCGCCGTGACTACTGTAGTGACGGACACTTCTACCCTGGGGTAGAGAGCTCATCTGGAGAATGTGGATATCAGGGGACCCTGGTCTCCGGAAGAGCAGATTCTTCATATCAGCCTGCTAGAATTGTGAGCAATTGGGCTGGTGCTCAAGGCCTTCCTCCCCTCCATCATAGGTCGGTCCTTCCAGATCTGGACGTACAACACAACTGCAATGTGGTATGTCAACAAGCAAGCAAGCAACTCCTTTGTCTGGATGCTCTGAGACTGTGATCTTGGGCACACCGTCAAGGGATCTAGCTCACCGCCAACCACCTTGTGGTTTCTCTGAATGTCCGAGCCGACAGTCTGAGCCAGCGTTATCTTGCAGATCACGAGTGGCGTCTCCTACCAGAGGTAGTTCAGGGCATCTTTGCCCAGCAGGGCACTCCTCAGGTCGACTTATTCGCCTCATCAGAAAATGCTCAATTCCAGGAATTCTGCACCCTCCAGTATCCTTTGAAGGGCGCCTTGGGGGAATCTTTTCAGTTGCGGTGTAACTTTCAGATGCATTACACTTTTCCCCCATACCCTTGATTCCTCGGGTTCTGAGGAAGGTTTACCAAGACTGGACACAAGTCATTCTTATAGCCCCAGATCGGCCCGACATGGGTATGGTACACAGACCTCCTGTGCTTATCCCATATCCCTTCCCCACCAGCCATTCAAGCTGGACCTTTCCTTCCAGTCGGGGGGACTGACTCTGATCCCAAATCTCGGAAGCCTCCACCTTCATCATAAGAGATTGAGCGGGGACAATTGAGCTCTTTTCAGCCGCCACAATAGGTGTAGACTTTATATTGTCTGCTCGACCCACCCCCCCCCCCACTAAGTTAGTTCAAGGTAAGAGGAAGATACAAGGAATTTTGTTCATACACTTAGTACTTATGATTTCACACATATCACTCTGGGGTTGTATAAGCAATTAAACCCAATTGTATCCAAAGGATAACTAAATCAATATTACGTGATTCCCAAATATTCAATGAATGTGAACTAAAGAGAACAAAAAGAGTAATTAAATAAGTAAGCACACAGTAAACTAATTTGATCTGAAAAATTATTTAGTATTGAATTGATCACAGAAAACAAATCATGGGGATAAAAAGGCTAAATAAATCAGTAATCAAGTTATGAATGGATATACATAAAAATCAACAAATCAATTCATAACATAACAGCAACCCCAAAAGTAAGAGAACAAAACCAAGTTCAGTAATGTGTACAAAGGTGTCCTTCAAGCAGAAGTTCTGTGGAGATGGTGATTAGGTCGACGTTTCCGTCTTGCATGTTGACATCTATAAGACCATCATCAGGACTAATTTTTCAAAAAGAACCCCTTCGAGAACTGGGCGTGATTCAAACCTGGTCGTCAACTTCTGTATATTGCAACTTGAGGATCTGCAGTAGCTCGTGAAGTCAGCTATAACTGCCGGATTAAACAATTCTGCTAGAAGCTTTTTCAGGATCAACAAGTATTTTGTGGTATAAATCGCACAGACGTAAGTTTCCTGTACTAGAATCCGTCAATCCTACATCTGTACCCGTACCAGTGACCTTCACTGCGGAAATATGCAAAGCGGCAATGTGGGCTTCCTTGCACACATTTGTGAAGCTTCACTACCTTAATGCAGAGGAACACAGGAGCAGACGCTTCGCTGGATGGATTTCCTGTTCTGAGTTATCCACCAACCCTCCTTCTGGGCAGTGCATTGTTGTGAAATCTGTCCTACAGGTGAAGAATTTGCAAGAAGTAGCCCTCAAAATGAAAAGTTACTTACCTGTGGTAACAATGTTTCTGATGGATACTCTCCCTGCAGATTTCTCACCGACTCACCCGGCTTCCCATTTTGATTGATGACTCTTGGAACAGTTAATAAGATTCCATAATATTTATACTTATTGGTACTGCAAACTCTCGCCTTGAAGGTTTGTAAAAAAATGGGATGCTTCATGGGCTCTGGGACTTCACTTGACATGACTTCCAGCGCTGGTAGAGTCCAGCGCCCTCTACTGGTAACATAATAATAATCCTGTATTTGTAAAGCGCACAGCTACCCGTAGGTTTCCCGGCGCTGGGGGCCGTCGGGAAGATTAAGCAAGCTATTGCCCAGAGTCGCATGGTGCTGGGCGGACCCCTGACGCCGGTGCCAGGGATCGAACCATGATCCCCAGGGCCCGGAGTTAGTCACCCTGGCTGCTGCGCCACACCTCTTTCACATCAACAAGGCTTTGAAGTTGTCTGGATCCAGTCTGATTCCTGGGTATTGTTCTAACAGGTGAGGAATCTGCAGGTAGATCGAGTAATCACCAGAAACATTGTTACCACAGGTTAGTAATTTTTCCTGTTGGTCTAGTTGAATATTTTAGATTCTTTGTCTCCATTTAAGTATCGATATACGTTCAATGTTGAGCATGTCCTCTTCAGGGAAGTGCTATTCCTGTCCTCCTCAGTGCACTTATAACAGTTCTTTAAAAAATCTGCATGTGGTTGTTAGGTCTCCACCATCATCTGTTAAACTACTGTGTTTCAGTGGTCCCAACTACATTTGGGAGGGCTCTGGTCACCACATGATGGCTTTTACAGAGGTTCCAGGAGAGCTGAAACGGCTACTACTCATCAACACATTCTTCCACTAAGGCCTTTACTGGGCTTCAAGACACACGCAATGTCCCTCCCGAGCAAGGAATTTGGGTCGCACAACATATCTCTGGAGAGCCTGACCTCTACCCCCCCCATCCCCACCACCTAAATATTCACATCCTTTTCATACCCTTAAAATGGCCTTTAATTTAGTATCCTTTTTGTTATGATAAACATTTGGGCCCAAACAGTTACAATAAAGAAGAAATATGCATTTAAAACAATAAAAACAATGAGCTCAGTGAAGTGCCATGCCGTCCTACACCCAAGTGCCCCATGGTTAAACCTCCATCTTTTTTAAGTTTCAAAAGGTAAGGTTTATTGAAGATATTATGAAAGGAAGACGCCAAAATATCAAGTAATAGTACAACAAAAAACAATGCGAAAGGAATCACTAAAAGCATATAGGCAGGTAATCCTATAAGAAAAGAAAATTCATGGCATGAACTAAAAGGGTGAAAACGGGGTTACAAAGTAATAAGTATGCAACTATAACAAGATTAAATTGAAACAAGTAGATATTAGAATAATCATAAAAAATAAAAAATCTAAGGGGTTTGAGCAACTTCTTGAATACTTGGTACTGGAGCAAAGAATCTTTTAGCACTGTTATCTAGAAATTGTGTGAAAGGAGACAATAAAAGTAGTCTTTTTTAAGAGACATGGGAAAGACAAAAGTCGTGTCAAATCTGTGATTGTGACATACAGAGTTGCCACCAAGCTAAATACAATAGTTTGGAAGCATCTTTTCAATTTTTTGTTATCTGCTTAAAGGCTGCAGCCAATAACAGATCAATGACTTGCGTTTGTGTTTTTGTTTTATTCCAACTAGTGGAGAGGCTACCTAGAAAAATATTTGCAAATGTAAGGGTAATGTTAGCATAAAAAATAGTGTTAATTTGTGACCAGACTGATTTCCAAACTGCATAGCTTGTGGACATAAAAAAAGTAAGTGTTGGAGATCTGCCTGCAGAAGTGAGCAAGACCAACAATTATCAGGAGTACAAGAATGTATTCTATGCAAGGAAACTGGGGTTAACAGTAGTCTGTTATCGTTTTTTTTTAAAGTTTGTGTAGCGCTTGCTGCTCTGGAAGACTTTCTGATTTTTGTCCAAATTTTATCCCCAGCAGAGATGGGCCAATGTATATCCAAGTCAGTCTCCCAAGAAATCTCAATCCTTGTTTTGGCTCTTGGCGAAAGTGGGGTTAATAAGCAGGTGTAAAGAGTGGAGGAGTGGAGGCCCTAGGCACTCTTCAGAGGATGTTTGACCAATTATGGTCTGGGTGTGAAGAGGGGTGAGGCAAGGATTTAAAATGAGAGTGAAAATCTCATATAGCTGACGGTAAGGTTAGGAGTTTATGTGAAAATGAGGGAGGTAAATGAAAAAGAAAGCAAGCCGTTGAAAAGGTGAGGAAGGTGTCATTCTCAAATAATTGATTCACCCATAGAATGCCTCTGTCTCTCCAGGTTTTCCAGTGTATGGGTTTTCCCTTAATGCAAATGAAGTTATTATGCCAAATGAGGGAATTGAGAAATGTATCGGAATCATGTGGTTCAAAATGAAGAAGATTATTCAAACGTTTACAAGAATATTTAATAATTGGTGTACACCAATGTTGTGGTTTTCATGTGAAACGTAAATATTCTTGGAAAGAGAATGAGGAGAGGAAGGAACCCTCTAGGTCCACCCTAAGGGGCAAATCAAGGGATGGAACAGGTAGCCACTTGGAAATATGTCTTAGTAAAAGGACTTTATGATATTTAGAAAAATCTGGGAAGCGAACACCCCTTTTGATTTCAGGCGCGATAACTTTAATAAGGACATTCCAAGTTTTTTATTCAAGCAGAGAAAGAAAGTGAGGATGAAATTAATTTTGTGGAACCATTTTGTAGGAATGGGTACAGGAATATTAGATAGAACATAAAGGATAATTGGCGTTAGCATAATTTTAATGGTGTTGAGACGCCCCCACCATGAAAGATATAAAGGATGCCATTTGGAAGTGAGGGAACTCAGTTTCTCAATATATTTATTAAAATTAGGAGGAATTGGTGATTTAATTGAGGAGGTGAACCATACACCAAAATATTTAATGTGAAGTGGGTTCCAAGTAAAATTAGACCTGGAGAAATCCTCCTTAAGAGTATATTTAGTTAAAAAATTTGACCTGGAGAAATCCTCCTTAAGAGTATATTTAGTTAAGGGTAAAATTTCACACTTGTCATTATTTAATCTATAACCAGAGACCGAGGAATATGATTGGACTTCATTTAAAAAGGCTAGCAGGGAGAGGTTGGGAGAGGAATAAAAGAACATCATCGGCATATGCGGCTAATTTAATCTGTAAAGAGTTTGAGGTGAAACCCTTAATGGATTGGTTTTGACTTATTTTGGACACGAAGGGTTCTAGGGCTAGGTTAAAAAGAAAAGGGGAAAATAGACAACCCTGTCTTACTCCTCTGTGAAGAGTAAAGTAGGATGAGGTGAGGCAATTGGCAAAAATTGCAGCTCTAAGGTTCGAGTAAAGCAGGGAAATGAAGGAGATGATTTTCGGGCCAAAACCAAACCATTTTAGTGTCTGAAAAGTGAACGGCCAGTATACTCTATCAAAAGCCTTTTCAACATCAAGGGCAATGGCTGCTAGCGATTCTGAAAGATTTGATGACTTGGAAATTATGTCAAAAAATCTACGGGCGTTATCATGAATAGATCACACTTTGACAAAGCCCAATTGTTCTCTACCTAAGAGATGGGCGAGATGAGATTCCAAACGAAGATCCAGTGACTTCGAGAACATTTTGTAATCTATGTTTTGTAGGGAGATGGGTCAGTAGTTTTTGCAATAGTGAAGATCCTTTCCTTCCTTCGGGATAAGACAAATCAAAGCTTCCAGAAAAGTGCTACGAGTAATTGAGCAACATGCAAAAATAATTCAACAGTAAAGCATCAGGACCAGGGGCCTTATCTTTCTGGAGGGTTTTGAGTGCATTGACTAAATCAGTCTGAGTCAAATCAGATTCAAGGAGGTCTAAATGTAAAGACGGGGATGGGCGCTTTTAAATTGAGGAGAGGTAAAGGGAGATGTTGTCAGCATTTGGATTGCACTCCGGTGTATAGAGTTGTTCAAAGAATCTAACAAATTTGTGTAAAATATCATCTTCTTTGTGTTTAGAAGTATTGGTATCCGTTATTATAGATTCTATATGGAGTTTATTCTGTTTGGTCTTAAAATAATTGGCTAGCAATTTACCAGATGTATTTTGTCCACAGTAGAATTTGGCGCTAGTCTTTAAAAGAAATAACGAGGCATTGTCAGTCGTATCTTTGTTGTACTGGATCTTAGCATTAATCAGATCATTTTTTTATCTTACAAAGGAGTTCTGTGTTGAAAGCCCGAGACAATTTCCGTTTGTTGGAGGTATATCGAATAATAAAGTCACGAGCAAAGGCTTTAAAGGCATCTCAAATTATATAAAAGGGTGTAGTGTCATTCCTATTAAAAAGAAAATATGTGTTTAAAAAAGAAATAAAAGAAGTATTAAGGTGAGGGTCTAAAAGCAAGGAATTATAAAGCGCCATCTCCTGGGGTGGTCAGAATGAGGGAGCATATCTAACTGGATGGAAACAGGGGCATGATCGGAGATAAGTATGGGACCTATATCTGCAGAAATCAGAGATTGGGAGACATTGTGTGATGTAAAAAAAATAATCAATCCTTGTCTGGGTTTGATGAGGAGGATAGTAAAAAGTCAACTCTTGTAAAGACGGATTACACAGTCTCGAGGCGTCACTTAAATGAAGGTGTTTTATAGTTTGTGAAAGTTTTATGTGCTTTTGATGGAGTGAAAAAATCTTAAGATTTCCGATCCAGAAAAGGGTAAAATACTTGGTTCCAATCCCCATCCAGGATTAAGTTATGAGCATTGTTGTGAGAAAGCATTTGATGTACATAAGACCAAAAAGGGGCATCGCCGGAAGTAGGGGCGTAAACATTAAAAAGAGAAAGCGAAATACCATCAATCTCCTGCTTGATAAACAACCATCTACCTTCATCATCCTTTTTTTGTGAAATAAGGGATACCTTCAAGGATTTATGAACTAAAGTAATAACGCCATTTCTTTTGCCATCCCCAGGTAAGAAAAAGACTTTACCAACCCAATTTTTCTTAAGCTTTAAAGATTCAGACTCTGAGAGATGAGTTTCCAGCAATAAAACAATCTTAGCATTCAATTTAGATAAATAAGATAATACCCGTTGTCTCCAAATAGGGGAATTCAAACTTTTAACATTCAATGTAATGAGTTTTAAAGCCATAAGTGAAATAAGCAAAATGAGTGATAAAATAAACAAGCCTTAATGCAAATATCATTGAAAGATAAATAAGAAACAATTTGATGTGAGTTAACCCTGAAACTTGAAAGACTAGGGAAGGAGAAAAAAGAAGAAGAAATCAAAGGAGAAGTCAGTAATTGAAATATCAAAAAATAGCAATTGAAAATGAAAAGTATTAACCCGTTTGGTGCTGATGACGGCTCCCAGCCGTCATGAGTTACGGTGGGTGTGTGCTGATGACGGCCGGGAGCCGTCATGGCCACGCCCGTGAACGGAATGTCCCACACAGGCGGGGAATTCCAGCCGCAGCTAGGGGGTTAAATTAATAGAAGAAATAGATAGAGTGAGAGAAGGGTTAATAGAAGGTAAGAAAGAGAGAAACAAAAATAGGAGATATCACATACTTACAACAAAACCAATTTTGAGGGAGGGGGGAGAAACCACATGAAGGTGCGGTGCGTCCAGGACTCACGAAGGAAGGGGCACAAGAGCGACTGGGTGTTACACAATGCGAAATTACAGGATATGTATACAACGGGGGAACCTATAGGGAAAAAAGACAAGGTGTATGATTAAACTACGGATTAAGAACAGAATAGTCACAATGTGTTCAGATTAACATGGAGTGAACATAACTGTAAATAAAAGAGAACACACTGTTGAAAAATGTGACAAGTGAAACTAACAGCATCCATTGAGTAAAATATTAAAGTCAAACAAAGTGAGAAGATAAGGCGCCAGAGGTGTCCATAGTTCCTACTCAGCCAGCATTGAGAACACTTTTCAATTTCACAGGATTTTCATAGGAGCTTGTTTTATTTTTGTAGGTGACCTTAAAAAGACATGGGTGAAACAGGTCATATCTAGCACCAAGAGCACAAAGACCAGGTCTCATGTTAAGAAACTCTCTACGACGGTCAGCAGTACTTTTGGCATAGTCCTGTGAAAAAATTGTGTGTGACCTAACCATGAAATTCTTGGCAACTTTTTAGAAGCGGATATAATTTTAAGCAAATCAGTATACTCCAAGAAGTATAGAATGACACCTCTTGGACGGTTAGACCCAGAGGTGCCAGTATTCCGACGTCCTAGTCTATGGGCACTCTGAATGTTCAAGATAGTATTTGAAGGAAGCTCCAATAGTTTAGGTTAAAAGGACTCAAAGAAGGTGAGAGGGTCTGCTCCTTCTGTGTTCTCCGGCAAACCATAAATATATACATTATTCCTTCGATTACTATTTTCTGAATCTTCGACATGCTTCTGCAAGGAGGAAACTTATGATTGAAGAACAAGAACTTTACTCTGTCACACTGGGAGAGGAGAGACACTACTCCACAGCAACAAGTCTCTCATCTAGTTGTGAGCAGCGTTCAGCCAGGAACTGAAGTTTGGAGTTTGTCTCCTCCATATAGGGATTTAGGGCACGTATTTCTTCCAGTAGCAAATCCAGAGAGGCAGGAGGAAGCGACTTTGTTGGTGATGGAGGGTCTTTCTTAAGACGTTTAGGATTAGCCTTGGCAGAGGTCGTTGAAGTAGAAGCCAGAGACTGCACAGGTGAAGGTATGCCAGTTTTTGAAGGAGCAGCAGAGACAGACTCCAGTGCAGCAAGCCTTGAAAATATTGTAGATTTTTTTTATGAATCTGTGCGTAGGAGATGAGGCTAAAGGATTAAGCCTCCGTAATCTCCCCATAAATCACTTGAGGCTGCCGTTAAAAGTAATGCAGAGTAATATGCTAGGACAATGAAGGATTAAAACAGAGGAAAAATAAGGAGTAGAGCATTCAGCGTCAATACTGCAGTAAAGGTAGATATGGCAACTGCGTTCTTGAGAGAAAAAGTGATGGAGTTATTTAGTTGAAAGTTAGCATGACAGCACAAAAGTTTGTTGCAACTGGACTCATGAAGAGGAAAGTGACGGTTGTTTGAAAATAATAAAAAAGAAGCGAGTATCACATGTGCAGCGTTTAAAATCTCTATCTGCAAAGTCCTGCCATTATTCATTGGAAATTAGGGTTTGGCATGTTAGAGAGGCCACAAAAACCATGCCTGTCAAATGCGGGTGAAAAAACTGAAGAAAAAGAAGAGCGCCACTTCAGGAGGGCGGGTCGGATGACAGCTGTGACCGTATCCCAAAATGGCGGCCGCGTCTGAGGCGGCACCAACAGTGATGAAATACCTTGAAAAGAACGTTGCTGGTGTGCAATTAGCACTACCAGATTTTCGACGGGCAATTCATGGCAGGGAAACAGCACTTCAATGAGGCAATGGGTCGCGAGACCGCAAAAACAGACTCGGCTTGTGTGCTCAATCCGGAGCTCACGGATCAACCGCAATTCTTCGTGGGCATCAAGCCACGGCCCCCGTTAAAGCTCCATCTTAAATTTGGTATGTACTAACTGATAGAGTTGAGGACTGCTCTAACCCCAGTCATCACCCTGATTTAAGTTGTTGCAGTTCCTGTCTAACGCACCAAGATTGTTGATGAAAATTTCAGAAAACTCCTTTCAGATGAGACTGTAATGCATTTATTAAAAAGTTGTAATCCCAGAAAATGGGGTGGGGATACCCAGCAGTAGCCACGGCGTGAGGGGCAAGAAGAGAAGCAGCACACAAATGTATTCCTAATTTTATTAGGTTCTATAGTCAGTCACATGCCTACGTTTCACTAGTATAATGAATAGGTAGATGCGTGATCTAATGTGAGCTATTTCATGGCTCCTAAGACTGTTCACATTGAAACACTTGCTGTCTCAACTTGCCTATATTCATGATTCCTTTCTGCAAGCTCTATTGTCTTTGATTATCTTTTGCAGTCTGTATTGTGTTATCTGAACTCCTCTGTTGGCAGACAAAGTGAGTGACGTCTCTGGCTAATACATCTTAGCCTGCTTGATCTACTCTCATTGGCATCTTGTACCATCACTTTGTTCCCTGAATCCAGTAGACTAACGCAATCTAGCGGAATATACAGAGATGGCCATTTTTATAGACTATGATCAAATGTTTTACGTATGATTCCTATTGATGTGTTTCACATGTTTCACCAAGGGGTTGCTTATCTTTTTCACATAATACTCGACATTTTCTTTCGTTTTCCTTCTTATTTTCGAAAACGTCCCCTATTTGTAACCATTGCGCTTGGCACACACACCAAAGTGTAAACAATGGAAGGTTGTTACTCAAAATAATATTTCTGTGTAAAATGGTGATGTAAAACTCGTACTCATCTTTGCTGTTTTCTTCTTCAGTTTGCAGGAGGGCTCGTACCTATTGAGTCATACAGCAGGTGATTCCTCGGTTTTGATCTACAAGAGCGCTAACTGCAAAGTGCAAAAGTCATCCTACAACCTTCACAAAGCTCACTCCAGCATGCCTCAAGCACCGTCCACCCTCTCCGTTCCCTGGGTTCCACTGGATCCCACTATTCTGTTGCCATATCATGTCTCTCAGGGTAGAGCTCCGTGCACATTCCCACCACCACCCGAAGATGTCACCAACAAAACAAAGGTATGCTTGGCATCTGGATTAATAGTAATAACGCTTTCATTTTTTTTTTTTTTTTTTATAAAACATTAGGGTTTTCAATTTCGTAGAATGCAACGTTTTAGGTGTCAAAAACAAATTGAAATGATTTTCAGTTGGCAGCACTAGAGAGTGGTGGGGCAGGCACATGGGTGGGGACACATTAAATGAAGAAAAAAATAAAAACTCACTTTCCTGCACAAACGTCCTCCTTAACAACTCCTCTAACCAATGCATGAGAGCAGCGCCAGGATTGGAAGGAAAGGCCTCTCTTGCGCTCCTGGGAACACTGGAGTCCTGCACTTGCTCTAACCCTGGGTTAGAGCTTTCAAAGTGCGCCTGTCAGGCTGGCCGTCACAAGATGGCCGCCCAAAGAGACATGCGTACTTTGAAAGGTGCCCAGACAGCCCACCCTCCTCCCTGCTGCTACCACGCACCAAGGCCTGCCCTGTCCTGACACTCGGTTCGGGACAGGGAGGATGAAAAAAAAATGGTTATACATTTACTTTATTACCATTTTGTTTTTCATCTTTAGGGATTTTTGGGGCATTTTGGTTAGTGGGGCGACACAACCCCGCTGAAATGAAAGAGCTACCCCTAATCGATTTTCAGCTGTAATAGCCATAACCCTATTTCATCAGTATTGTTGGTTGCTTTGAACGCTCTGTGCCTAACAAATGGAAATGCTCTAAGATCTAATGTCAAGCAATGTTTGTTTACGATGATAACTGTGAGAAATCTAGAGGCACATAGAAAAACCTAAGCGCAGGTGTAGATATTCTCTTTTTATTGTCCCTAGCATTATAATCACAGATGTTCACAGCAACATACTTATGACATCCAATCGCCCCCTTGTTTCAAGTCTTGGTTAAGTTACAAGCTGGCATGCATACTGGCAATAAATAAAGCAATTTGAAAGATTCATGGTACTGCATGATATCTGCAGAAACGCCCAACGATGACGTACGTGTTCACTTTCTCTTCAAATGTTAAAGTGGGAGATGATACAACAAAGAATAGTTGAGTTTCTCTGATGCAACAAGATGAGATAGTGTTAGAGGACTGCTTTAGAGTTTGGCAGAGAGAGCATTCCGTCCCTCCATGCCTAAATCACAGTTCGCCAGTGGCGTAGCAAGGAGGTGGGTGGAGCGGGCCGTCCCGGGCGGCATGAGTTTTGAGCCCCCCTCCACCCCCACCCCGCCGCTTAAAGGTTTGAGTGGGGTCCTTCCTGTTTGACAGATCCGTCCGTCAGGCTTATTCAACCAGCACTACAGTTCTTTCAATGTTAAGAGTTGTCCGCAGGCCTGGTGTACAGCTCTACATGTTGGCAGGCAGGGGTCCCTGGGGATGGTTGGGGCAGTGATCTCTGCCAACCCGATCGAGTGTGCACTTAGTCTGCCGAAGAGGTGGCACGATTTGTGTTTTAAGTATAGGTTATACTCGATTGTGTAAATAACTTGTGGTGAATCGTCAGGATGCTGAACCAGTTGTTCCTCAAATCTCTTTTTTTCAGAGCCTTCAAGTGGGTGTGGCTGGAAAAAAGAGACGAATGCCTAAATCTGTGTCCATGGAAACCGACTCCAGTGATGTGTCAACAGCAGCAGCCAAGGGTGGGTCACAGAAGAAAAAGAAGAATAAAGGCAGACGGCAGAAGAGGTTTCTGAAGTGGAACGCCATGAAAATGCACAGAAACCCAACATGATCATAAATACGGACTGAGTGCGTGTAACGGACTGGGCAAGGATGGCAATAGGAGGATTTGTATTTTCCAGCTCCGGGAGGAATCCCATCGGCCGCTGGCAGTGGTGTGCTGGAGGAATGCATAGAACATGCCAGAAATACCACGCGCTGCAGCCTCACCTTTTTAGCGAGAGCCCAGCCAGGCCTGGCTCACAGGCAATCACTGCGGGGTGGGGCGGGATTTCACAGACTTGGAGTGGGAACAGCTCCTTGTAGCCTTCCACAAGGGAACCCGTTGTTATTCACACCCCTCAGTTCAGACTAAATTCATCCCACCCACAAAGAACCACATCTTCTAAGTGCGGAGGAGACCATGGGAAAAACAAAAACATTCCAACAGTTTTGCTAAAATACGTGTACACGTAAATGACTGTGACGTGTCTTTGTTTCACTGCCCTGGAGCTAAATTACCACTTGGTGTCAGAAGCCACTCAGTAGTTTGAAAGCAACAGTGCTTTTACTATTCGTGCAGTAATTATGAGGCATGGCTGTAGGAAGAAACTCGGGATATTAAATAAGGCAGCCATCCCTGCATCTTTTATGAATGTTTGTGTTTGTATTTATAAAGCGTGGCTACAGATATAAAACAAAAAAACTCTTACCAGCATTCACATGGGGAGGGGTGAGCACTTGGCAAGAAGGAAGATTCTGGATATTGACAGTAAAAGCTCAGGACAAAGGGTCATAATGCAGGACGAAAATTCAGGACAAAAGGTCATTTTTACAGAAACACCTGAGGACGTTGCACGGTCATAAAATATTCAGCTGACAAATGTGCAAGCCAAAAATGTTTTATGGTGTTTAGTTTAGATTACACATTGGAGTATTGAGCAAACATTCACACATAGTTGGACATATTAAATGATACAAAAACTTGCAAACACATTCTCTATACACGTTCTGCAGAATTTGAGAGCTGACATTAGGGGCAGTTTTCACTGTTCTACCCTGTATCTTAAATGGTAGTGCCAGAAGCAACGCTGTGATGCTGTACATAGACTTAGAGTTCACAGGCAGTAGCACCAGTTGTGTAATATTAGCCCCGGCAGATGCCGCAGTACAGGCCCCCCCCACCCTGCGAGTTCCACGGGGCTCCTCAGCAAACTACACTGACTGGGTCTGGGACCAAAGTGGTAGGTGGTGGGCCTGGCTCCATGTACTTTGCAGGGTGCTGTGGCAGCTAGCACCCATAAAAAATGGTGGGGCACGAAGGTGCTCAACTCACCATAAATGCAGAGCTTAAGCACGGTCACTGCAGCCCTGCTCCTTTCCACAAGCAGGGAAAGAGGGTACTTCCTTCCTGCTTGTGGAACGGAACTCCAACCAATCCTGGAGGTGGTTTCATACTTTGAAAGCAGCTCCAGAATTGGTGTGAGCAGACTCACCCAGCGCTCATTTTGAGGCTGCGGGCCTGTGCCAGCAGTCCCCAGGATGTTTCACAGCCTTTGGATTGCTGGGGCTACAGTGTGCATGTCGGGCTGGCTGTCGTAAGATGGCCGGCCAATCCGACATACGCACTGTAGACCCGTGCTGACATCCTGCATTTGTAGGATAAAGCCCCGCCTCCACCCTTGCGCTGTAGACAGTGCTAGCGGTGGCAAATAAATGAAATGGCATTGAAATGCCATTTTTTGTATTTGTGTTTGCCTGCTGCTCTCTCAGCAGGTGGGGTAAAGCTCCTTTACCCCGGAGGAGGAGCCACCCCCATAGGTTCCTTATGCCAGTGAGTAGCACTACTAGCGAGTTTAAAACAGAGTGAGGAATGATGGTGTTGAAGGAGGAGAGCGGGTTGAATACAGAGATGAAGAGGCAGAAATTTGAAGCAGTGAGAAGAGGAAAGCAAGCATGGGTCTGCCAGCTGAGAACAAAAAAGAACAGGCAGTGAAAAGCGAATAGGATTGCAGAATAAGATGGGGCAGAGAAAGGAGAAAAAGACAGATACAGAAAGATGCTTAGGGTGACAAAGAGTTGGTTGAGAAGATGAAAACGTAGAGGGGTATATAAAAAGCAAGGTAAAGAGAACTGAGAGAAAGTATGTGGGGAGTGAGAGAGGCAGAGACGAATGGCAAGGTAGGAGAGAGAAGATGGAACAGATGGAGAAAAAGGAACTGAGAATGAAGGAGGTTTAAAAGAAAGTGAACAGAGATTATATGCGGGTTCACTGTATTACTTGCATGTCAGAGCTTTCAACCCCAATTCCAATGCACCATTTCTTTGGAAATATGGTGATCTTCTGCTCTTTCATGCAACAGAGAACAGAATCTTCATTTGCTTTGCTGTGTTGTGTGGAATGTTAGTAAATCTGCCCATCAATGATTAGGTTCAGATGTACAGACATACATTTTGTCTTGGACCTTGCACAGTGTTCTCCTGCCTTTTGGCTACGGGTCGCGCTACTGAAATAACAGTTTGTGTGGTGCAGTCCCCAGTACAAAAACAGAATGTTGTTCTTTAGGCTCCGGCAAGAGGAGGGGTACCATTTTTTTAAAGGGAGAAACCTGCTCATAGTTCTTAAATTCAGTTTACAGACACAGCTGAATGGGTTTCCCATCAGTTTTTCTAAACTGAGGATATCACAACCAGGAACTAGCTCAATGACCTGTTTACTGTGAAGGGCATGACCAATTTAAAAGGTATCTAGAGGAGGCAGACCCAGAAGCAGAGGTCGGCCCGGGACCAGGGTTCAATTCCCTACGCAGCAGGGTTTGGAGCCCAAATGTCCACGGACCTGATAATTCTCGCTTCGGTGCCTACTTGAATCAGGGGTTCACGGTCTGCAACTCTGGGCAATAGCTTGCTCAATCTCCACTACGGCCCCCGCGGCGGGATGCCTGGCTTTCACCTTGGGGGTGCCCAGCTGGGCTATCCCACAGGGAAAAACCAGGACGGGTTCCCAAAGCAAGCGCCGAGATACCCTTTGTGGTGATACGTGCGCTATATAAGAAACTACATTACCATTATTTACCATTTTACTCCTGTGACTTTTTCGCTAATATATTCCTACCATTCGTCAACACACCTTTCCCCTGTGTAAAAAATTAGATGCTATCATTTCCTGCATAGGTTTGGAAATAGTATTGTTTATGTTGTTAACTGTGTGCAGTTAAGAAAGTACAGGGAATCCCAACCCTTTATTTGTAAGTGCTGGTGAAAGACTAGTAGGTAACTCCCCAGGCTGGCCTATTGTCATTCTGTACGTGACAATCAGCCAGCAGACAGAATGACAATGGGCTCATCGCAGTCTAATGCAGGTCGGGGAGGCCTTGACTTCAGAGGAGTGAAGCTGTCCCCAGAAGTGACTTCTGCAGAACGTGGCGGCTTCTCACAGGGAAACAGCATAACTGGCTGCAATCCCAGCATTATGGACAAAAGGCATCCATAAAAGGGATCATTACGGGCAACAGAAATAACCCCCAAATACCGGACAGCCCGTTAAAGTTAGACAGTTGGTCACCCTAACATAGAGAAAGCATGACGAGCAGGTACTTAGTTTGTGAAAATAATACATGCTGGTGCCTGAACTTTTTCTCAGAGCCAGCTGCTGACACTGCTGAATGCTGGAGTTGCCGAATATCAAGGTAGTTTAGTCTTGTTTCTATCTCATGCCTCTTTATTCTACCACCAGACACTCGCTGCTCCTTTATCCTACTCTTCCATGCCTTCTCTCTGTGTCACTGTTTCCCCATTGTTCTATTCCATTATTCTATTCCCCTTTCTTTCTCTTTTTTCTGTGTTTCTCTCTTGTTGTGGGTCAAAGTTTAATGATGGAAAAATACATTTTGGGGTCAGGTTGCGAACAGTGTCCTTTGGGTCCAACAGGCATGTGTGCGCCGGCGCTCTGTACTATTACAGAAGAAGGCACTATTGCACCCTCTTTTATAATATAGATAGCCTTGGTACACATGAAGCACTGCCGCTGTCTACAGAGGGTGTTGCTTCATTAGCATTGGAACATGGTCCCATGCTGATAAGGGAAACACCTTTTCTCCGTGCCAGTGATTTATTATGGACGCTGGCACAGCGGCCTTCAGAAGGCACACTGACTCTACGCCTCAAAAAGGTGGTGCAGAGTAAGTGCTGCCATGAAGTCCCTAAGTACAGCCCCTGTAATGGACCCCCTCAGACACCCCTCCTTGGAGGCTGAGGCAGTCAGTCGCTGCACCTGCCTGCAGGGGGAACCATGTTCCCTCTTTAAAGCACAGGTGGGTGCAACCTGCAAAGAGAAAGACAGAGCAGCTAATTTAAAAAGCTGTCCCATATTTCACTAATCCACTGCATTTGGGGCAGCATGAATTTGCAGCTGTCCTGCTGGTAGCGCATAACTTGTAAAAGGGTGTGGCAAAAATGGGGGCCAGTGCGCTCATTACCTAATACAGGTCTTGGTCTCTAAAAAAGAGTGCCCGTGGGCACCCCTGCAGCCACCAGCTCAAATTAAACACTGAGGGTCACGCAGTGTATCTTATTTGTGGTTGTACTCCTCATACAGTATCAGTAGGATTTCTCCTTCATGCTGTAACCCATCACAACATGGTCTTGAATGACAAGACAAAGAGCAACACATTGAGCTTCTCGCTGTGAAGTTAAGCATATGACTCCCCTAAATCATTAGTGCATGCTATTAGAGGATTGCAACCAGGGCTGAGCGGGGAACCAAAAGGAACCCTGGCAGATTGTCATACCAGCCTCTGTTTTGTGGAGAGAACAAGTACATTGTGTAAGTGGTGCAACTAGTGCAGAGGAACTTTTGGGAGGTGTCAAGGGGCTTCTCTGTAAGAAAGTGGTGTATTTTCCAACACAATTGATTAATCTTATACAGACTTCCAGTACATTCTCAGCACCCCCCCCCCCACTCCCCGATTCCTCCTTCTTAGGTCTCGCTTGAGCCAGCGCATGTGCTGCTCTGCAAGACATTTGGTAAGTGGGTTTTCAAAGTGCAACCACACGCTTTTGCTGGCCTCAAGCTCGTGGTTACGTGCGCGGGCACACGCGCAGCCGCCATCTGGCTTTTCTCCGTCATGGGTCATTAAGTGCATCGCTAGCAGGCACTCTTACAGCCCGCGATCACTTTCACGGCCGTGAAAGTGACGCGGACAATGCTGGTTTTATTTTTTTAACTTTCAGCGCGAGGCCCGTGCCGGTGTTTACTGTCAAAATGCCTCTCAGAAAGATTCACCAAGAAATATCGTGAGTGCCTTTTGCGTTGTGCTGCCATCTAATGGCTCCTAAACAGAACACACCACCTCAGCTCAGGCTGATGATATACTAGGATAGCTGTTTACAGCTCAACCCGTAGGTAAACAAAACTAAATACAAGTCCGCATAAAAGAGGTAATATCCTCTACTTATATATGCGTATGTTTGGCATTTTAAATTTTGCGCATTAGTGCAGGATTTAGGTTGTATAAGTAAATTACCAAAGCATCATTAAAATTGGACGGTTCAAGCTTGCTTGCTGACAGAACATTTTTGGATATGTGGAAATGGAGATATGTTTTATGGAAAAATAAAAACCTATTGCAAGATAAAGTTGCACGGCCCTATTGTGTCTGCCTCCTGACACACAGTTAGAACAGGGTATCCAGCGTCAGGTATGATGTGTATGTACTTTCAGGCCACCGTGTATTTCTGCCTTTTCGTGATCATTTTCAAACCCTTCACTACGTTTGTCTTTGGCCCTTCTGCTGTGTGCTGCTCCTGGCATTCAAATAGCATTTTCCGTAAATAAGTATTTCTTCTCTACCTATTAAACGCCTCTCAGTGTTCAGGGGTTGAGGTGCATTCACCAGTTGAGGTGCATTTACCAATGAAGGGAACATCCCAGATGTACAAGTGGGAAGCTGGGCCTGACAGAGCTTTCCAGGTGTTAACCTGGAGATGGTGTTAAATCGGAAAAAGTAGCAAAATTATGTTCTGGTGGATGCAGAGACGTGCTTATTTTTTTTTCTAGTTTTTGTACATCAGGTTCACTGAATCTACAAACTCAATCGGTCAGCAAAATGGAACAGATGGAAAAAACGCATTATAACATTTTACTTTTTTAAATACAAACACATGTGGTTAATGCTGCTTTGAGATTCCTGCTTGTAAACCCAGAAATATATTCAGTGTTGTGCTAGTGTATCACAAGTAAACACAAAGGGCCTCATTAGGAGCCCTGTTGTAATCCTGCCAGTCAGGTTTAGAAAAAATCACACATACATACACCCTCCTCCCACGACCACCAACACCCTATACAAAATCTATAATTTTGTATGGTGTAAAGCAGTTCTGGTATATTATGTCATATAATGTGCTTAAAGTTTAATTCAGTAAATTTGAGTAGATAGAAATTGGAGTTAGGATGCATTTTACAAAGAATTAGAGAGTGAAAATAAGTTTAATTTGGAAGGTGTATTGTTTGTTGTGTGTCAAAAGTACCATTCTAAATTTGAGTCAAAGGCATTTCTTATTTTGTAGAAGGATGGATTTGGTATGTGAAGAAACACATTGTGCTAACTAGTTTAATATTTAAAATGTGTGGCAAACTCATAGCATCAGTAGAACAAGCATTGGCTTAGCCAATAGGTCTCGCTTTGGGGCCTTGTAAGTATTTAGTTATGCAGCACAATATCTTTGGTGCAACAACATCAAATGTTGCATGGGTAAACACTTATAAGGTCCCAAAAGCTAGACCTATTGGCTATGCCAATGCTTGCTTCACTTCTCATCTGTTCTGAGTCCCATTCTGACTACCACTCTCACACCTCCTGTCATCCTCTTCCTCTTTCTTACTGTCTTTCTCCTTTTTCCCTGCTTATTCTTCTTTCCGTATCTCTTTTTTTCCTCATTTCCTTTTCCCTCTCACTTTCTTCTCTTATTTTCTGTCCTGTCATATCCTCGCCTCCATCTTTCCTTTTGTCGTTTGCTCATCTTTGATACTACTCCTTCCTTTCTCACTTACTTCTTTATCCTCTTTCTAGTTTCACCTCCTCACCTTACTTTCTCTTTGTCTCCTTATTCTTTCTATCCCTCCCTCCTTTCTATCCTTCCTTTTTGCTCTTACAGGTAACTTAACGCACAAAGTCAGTGGGAAAGAGACATAAGTGCAGAAAAGCCACTGAAAGCCTTCGCTGTGTCTTAATGGATTTCTTCTTGCACATGCCTTTTTGACTTACCTATGTTTTGTATTTCATAGATTGCTCATTTTTCATCATTAATTTCCTTGTGCAGTACACAGAAAGAGCTACGCCATGCCTAATGAGAGAGTGGATTGGATCACTAGCAAAGAAGGTTAACGTGGCCAGTTTCAAATTAAATATGGAGACTTAATAGTGTTCACAATTAGCCTGATAAAAATATGCTGATCTTAGTCACTCCCCCTTCTACTTTACACATACTTCATATGTCATCCACTTTGCTTTAAGCATACGCCCTGATTTGTTTCCATTCTGACATGATTCTCTCCATCTCTCAATCCTCTAATTTCCCTTTTGCATTCACCATCTCTTCCAGTCTCCTGTCTTAAAGCTACCTTTCGTATGTCTATTCACTCTTTCTTCTCTTATTGCACATTGAATGTCCTCTTCCTCCTATTTAACTCCTCCACCACCCCCTTTTCAGTATTATATGTGCAATGAGTTCAATTATTCTTCCAGAAATGGTATGTAGTACTTCTGTTCAGATCCCTTCATGTTTGAACCATTAATTTGTATATATGTGCTATTCCTGTGGCACAATTCTAAGCAAAGGCAGCGGAGTGTTGTACATTGTCAAAGACCAGCATAAATTCAACAATCAATGGGAGAGGTAGATGGTTTGTAGACAGTTAATGCATTGTGTTGTAATATTCTTTAAAGAGGTGTGTATTCAACTCTTTCATAAATTCGAGCAGTGTGTGGGCAGTCATGATGGATTTATGGTTTTTTTTCAGATTCTGGGTGCATAGATGGTATAGGCCTGCTGCCTTTTATTTATTATTCACACTTAGGGGCAGATTAAAATGCCATAGTAAACAGGTCTGGCCTTCGGTCGAAGTCATTCCTACGGCATCGTAATCAGCTTTTGGATTAATTTCTCATCCTCTCATTTGGATGGAATCGGTCGGAAAGGAATATGAACTGTATATCAAAATGGCTTCCAACGGGCTTGGAGAGCCCGTCTGCCATTCAGAAAGCCTCCAGTAATCCCAAGGGCGGCTCTTTCTGCCCAAGGGACTACAGTGTCGGATTCCAACAGCCTTTCTGTGCCGGCCTTTCCGACACAGGAAGGCTGTCAGAAGTTGACTTTGAGGGGCCCCCAGCAGGACTCCCATTGATGCAGGGCCACCGTTTGAGGCCGTGCCCCTTGTTGATCCCTCACCGCGTGGCAAGCACCTTGGGGTCTGGAGTACAAGAAGAAACACCGACCACTGAAAATCCATATATTGGACGGTAATGTGAAAACCGTGATGGTGGACGCTTCCAAAACAGTCTGCGACATACTCATGACCATCTGTGCTAAGATAGGTGTCTGGCTTGGCAGTTCGGGAGCCTGCCACAGGGTACAGAGATGAACTGCACCTCGTCTCTTTACAATCATAGCATGCATTCTGACTGGAATGCATTCGCCCATTGTAAAGAATAGAAGTGCGACCGAAACGGTGTTAGGTCGCATCCTAATTGCTGGGTTGGGACCGCCAACAAGAGGTCAGTCGGTCGCTCCCAGTAACGAATCGATGTCGGACGGACTCATCTCCGTCTGACATTGAAATCGAGCCCTTAGTCTGCAGTCTGATAGTGTCCTTGCTGTAGATATGCCAAGAACCAGACAGATGGTGAGCCTATCTGAAAAACAATGCAATAGGTCTCGCATTAGGAAAGTGTGAGCTATTTGTATTGTAAATGACAATTTTTTAAAAATATGTGTTGGCTTTGAAAATATATAAATTAATAGCATTTTTATTTTCAAAGCCAATAGCTTACACTTTCCTAATGCGAGTCCTATTGGCTATGGCAATTGTTTTGGGTAGCAAGCAAGGACAGTGCTGTTGTGGTGCTGAGTGATGTGGTTGGGCTGAGTGATGTGGTGGTGTATCAGAGTGATGTGGTGATGTCCCAAAGTGATGTGGTGGTGTCCTAGTGTGATGTGGTGGTGTCCCAGAGTGATGTAGTGATGTCTGTGAGTGATGTGGTGATGTCTGTGAGTGATGTGGTGGTGACTGCGAGTGATGTGGTGGTGTCTGCGAGTGGTGATTTGGTGTCCCTGAGTGATGTGGTGGTGCCCCTGAGTGATGCACCTGAGTAATGTGGTGGTGCCCCTGAGTAATGTGGTGCTGTCCCAGAGTGATGTGGTGCTGTCCCAGAGTGATGTGGTGCTGTCCCAGAGTGATGTGGTGCTGTCCCAGAGTGATGTGGTGCTGTCCCAGAGTGATGTGGTGCTGTCCCAGAGTGATGTGTTGGTGTCCCAGAGTGATGTGGTGGTGTCCCAGAGTGATGTGGTGGTGTCCCAGAGTGATGTGGTGGTGTCCCAGAGTGATGTGGTGGTGTCCCAGAGTGATGTGGTAGTGTCCTAGAGTGATATGGTGGTGTTGTGAGGCGTGCAGCAGTGTGAGGCGTGCAGCAGTGGCAGCAGTGTGAGGCGTGCAGCAGTGTGAGTAATGCAGCAGTGTGCAGCATGCAGCAGTGTGCGGCGTGCAGCAGTGTGAGTCGTGCAGCAGTGTGCAGCATGCAGCAGTGTGAGTAATGCAGCAGTGTGCAGCATGCAGCAGTGTGCGGTGTGCAGCAGTGTGAGGCGTGCAGCAGTGTGAGGCGTGCAGCAGTGTGAGGCGTGCAGCAGTGTGAGGTGTGCAGCAGTGTGTGGCGTGCAGCAGTGTGTGGCGTGCAGCAGTGTGTGGCGTGCAGCAGTGTGTGGCGTGCAGCAGTCTGAGGCGTGTAGCAGTGTGCGGCATGCAGCAGTGTGCGGCGTGCAGCAGTGTCCAGCATGCAGCAGTGTGAGGCATGCAGCAGTAAGAGGCGTGAGGTGAGGGGGTGTGAGGGGGAGAGGGAGTAGTGATGGTGTGTGAGGGTAAGTGGGGGTGTGTGAGGGGTTGTGAGGGTGAGGGGGTGTGAGGGTGAGGGGGTGTGAGGGTGAGAGGATGTGTGAGGATGAGAGGGTGTGTCAGGTTGAGAGTGTGGGTGAGGGTGAGGGTGAGTGAGGGTGAGGGGGTGTGAGAGTGAGGGGTGTGTGAGGGTGAGGGGTGTGGGTTCTGAGGGGGTGTGGCAGTGTGAGGGAGAGGGTGAGGGGTGTGATGGTGAGGGGGTGTGAGGGTGAGGGGGTGTGCGTTCTGAGGGTGGGTGGCGGTGTGAGGGCATGAGGGGGTGTGAGGGTGGGTGAGAGTGTGTGTGAGGGTAAGGGTGTGAGGGTGAATGAGGGTGAAGGGGTGTGTGAGGATGATGGGGTGAGGGTGAGTGAGAGGGGTGAGGGTGAGCTAGGGTGAGAGTGTTGTGAGGGTGAGTGAGGAGGGTGTGAGAGTGAGTGAGGGTGAGAGGGTTGTGATGGTGAGGGGGGGAAGGTGTGAGGGTGTGTGAGGGTGAGTGAGGGTGTGTGAGGGTGTGAGGGTGAGGGTCCGAATTAAATGGTGGCAGGGCAGACATCATTGCAGCTAGCAAGTCGATATTGACATTTGTATACTCTCTACTCCGACCAAGGCTGGAATTAGTCACTAGTTACAGACCTGAAGACTGGATGTGCTCTCTCTGAACACACTGCAGCGGCAGAGCTGTGAACAATGGCCCTATCAGATCTGCACACAATTTGTCATAGACAGACAATAAGCACATTGCATGGAGAGCAAATGTTCCTTCTGCTGGACTACGAAGCAGTCTGTAAGACATAGACACACACTACATGCTCCTCTGCACAACCTCTTGAACACACTACAAAGTCCGCAAGAGCTAAAGATAGAGCTAGGCAAACCCAAAGCGCAGCATACATATATCTACGGAAATCTAAGATGAAGCAAAATTAAACACAAGGCTCACGGTGCCCTCAAGCCACAGTCTAGCACACCATGACTGGGAATCCATCTTAGACGGATCCATAATGAGCGAGTGGCCAAAAGACCCTGTAGGTCCCAGTGGGGTACACATGTTACTATGGTAATTCCTAAACTAAAGCCACAATAAACATGTGGTAAATGGAGACTATAAACAACAAGCTCTCGGCATTGCTGTGGGGGAGGCGGGGGAGCGGAGCGCATTCCTTTGAAGTGTGATGATGGGGGAGGGCAGGGGAGAGGAGCGGCCACATCAATGGGGAGCTGATGAAGTGCTAGGATTCCCCACGGCCAGACTGACTTTTGCGTGGCGCGCAGCGTACTTAGGAACACAGGGACATATAGCATGGGACAGAGTAGCAGCGTGAGAGGGACAGAAATGCATATTTTTAGCGCACAGCATGGGCGGGGGCAGTATGTGACAGAGGCAGAGCGTGGGCAGAGTGGGACACAGCAAGGATGTGGAGTCAGAGGGGCACATAGTATGGACGGGGGTGGGGGATCAGAGGCAATATGTGAAAGGAGCATAGCGTGCCATAGGGCGGACAGAGTGGCGCACAGCATGAACGGTGTTGGGGGAACGGAGAAGGCAGCATGTGACTGAGAGGCAGAGCGTGGGCAGGAGACAGCTTGGCGCGCAGAGTACTTGGGTAGAGAGGGACACTTAGCATGGGGCAGACTATCAGCGTGAGAAGGGCAGAAATTTTGATTTTTAGCGCACAGCATGGGCGGGGGCAGTATGTGACAGAGGCAGAGCGTGGAATGTTTTTAAGACATAAACTTAAAGAGAGGGCTAAGCGTCCCGGCAGACAGCGCCCTAATTTAAGCTCGGACAATGTTATAGAAGCAGCCGAGGGCAAGAGACTGCCCGCTGGTAAAAAAAAAAAAACAAACAGAAAAAAGAAAATGCAGGAAAGAAGGAAATAATGCAACAAAGAATTAAATAATAATGGATGCAAGGAAAGATGGAAAAAAGAAGGCAGTAAAGAAGAAAATAAAATGGAGATTGGAAGGAGGAAGGAAAGAAGGAAAAAAAAAGGGAAAGTAGGAAAGAATGAAGGAAAGAAAAAGAAGTAAATAAAGAAATAAGGATGGCAAAATGGAAAGATACAGGTAAATAAATAAAGAGAAAAATGGAAAGAATGAAGTGAAGAATAAGATTAAAGGGAAGAAAAAGAAATAATCGAAGGAAAGAAAAAACAAAGATTAAGACATTGGTGCCAGCTGTTCATTGCAACAATGCTGCCTTTACAAGTGTCATTCTCTGCAAAGTATGTTTATTTGCTGGTCTGTTGTTGAAGATGTCTGGTTAAAATTGCCCTGCACAGTGGCAAATGTTTGTAATCTACCTTGCCCCACCCTTAAAGTCTGTGTAGAATTAGTAAACAGGAACTAGGCAGACGAAACGCCATTATCTCAATGATAATGGTATCAAAAACATGCACTAATGTATTTTAAACATACCTGGGAGCATCAGGGATTCAACGTACTCTCTCTTAGACTCTTGTTTAAAAAAAAAAAAAAACCTAAAGCAAACACAGCGTTGTGCTTTAGCAAAATGTACTTGATAAGCTATCTCGGTTACAAGGCATGTGCGAGGCTACAATGACTATCTTCGGAAGAGTTAAGTAGCAGAGGAAACATTTTTGCAAGACATTTCCGATCGGCCTGTGGGGCATTATGACATCACAAACTTCAGCATTGTGGAGGGCAGGCCGTTATTAAATGTTAGTGCCCCCTTTCCAAGCAAGGTATTTGGCTACTAGCGCTAGATCAGTTTCATGTTATCATATAGTTCCTACTTCAACCTCAGAAAGGGGCCCGTCCTTGGAGGCAGACGATTAAGTTATTCATTAAGAAGTAAGCAAAAAACGCACGTCATTACATCACCATAGGCTAAATAATGTGCACCAGATTGACCATTACACATACCTCACATTTTTCGACTTAAAGGGCATGATGGATTCACGTGGGGATGGATTGGTTTGTGCCCAGATAGCTTTCTGTAAGATGTGCATTGTGAGATATATTACTGTGTTTAACTTAATGCCTCGCGCTGCTTTCTGTGGTAATTCCCATTGATCAGCGGGCACGCGGGTGTTGTTACTGGTGGCAGCGGCTTCACTTAGCTACTGTACTAAGGATTACCGCCGATGTCCGCGAGCTGAATAGGGGACGCCAACAAAAACATATTTGTACAGGGAGCATAGGGGGCTTCAGTGCTGTGACTGACAGACTGGCACTGACTGAAATGCCTCGCGCATTCTCAGGATAGCGGCAGCCTATTTTCGGAAGAGTTAAGTAGCAGAGGAAACATTTTTGCGAGACATTCCGATCGGCCTGTGGGGCATTATGACCTCACAAACTTCAGCATTGTGGAAGGCAGGCCGTTATTAAATATTAGTGCCCCCTTTCCAAGCAAGGTATTTGGCTACTAGCGCTAGATCAGTTTCATGTTATCATATAGTTCCTACTTAAACCTCAGAAAGGGGCCGGTCCTTGGAGGCAGACGACTAAGTTATTCATTAAGACGTAAGCAAATAACGCACTTCATTACATCACCATAGGCTAAATAATGTGCACCAGATTGACCATTACACATACCTCACATTTTTGGACGTAGAGGGCATGATGGATTCACTTGCGGATGGATTGGTTTGTGCCCAGATAGCTTTCTGTAAGATATGCATTGTGAGATATATTACTGTGTTTAACTTAATGCCTCGCGCTGTTCTCAGCGGGCGCGCGGGTGTTGTCACTGGTGGCAGCGGCTGCACTTAGTTACTGTACTAAGAGGATTACTGCCGATGTTCGTGAGCTGAATAGGGGACGCCAATAAAAAAAGAAGAAAAAAAAAGGCCGGGAAAGGATCCCTTTGAAGTGGCCGTTTAACTTTGAATTGGGAAAAAAACATGAACCGCGCATCCCACCCCCTTGCCTGCTCATGCAAAAGATAGCTGCATGTTTTAATAATATATTAATTTAAAAGGCTTCCAGTTTTAGGATTAGGATTTTTTATCATTTGTACATGATTGCAGCTTATGAGAATGTGGCGCAGAACAGTTTCTTGGCAGGAGACTGAACATTATGCCCCAAACGATATGTGCAAACTAGAGCAGGCCCTGGGGGAGGAGGGACCAGCCCTTCCCGGGCCGAGAGAGCTCAGATTTTGTCATTGCATTCTGTGGCTCTGGGCCCACATGTGCATCCCATTAGCCGGAGCTTGGGATGGGAACGAGTTCACGAGGCATGGCAATGAGAACCTCAACAATGCCTGTTATTAAACAAGAAAAAATGATTGCCGAGCGCACGAGTGACACATCTGCAGGCCTCATATGGCTTCTTGGATCGCATGCCTGCAGCGGGCGCGACATCACCTCAGGCAGAACTGACGGTGGCCCGGCTTTCTGTTTTAAGCGAAAGCTCGTTGCTATGTCGCGTGCCCAGGAAATCTGCTAAATGACAACTGGGCGAAACCAAAAGACCCTCTGTGAGGGTGGAGGCCTGGGAGCACTGGGCAGAATGTGAGTCGAACGTTTTGTTTTTCAATGTTTTCAATTACAATGAAAATGATGAGGGAGTTAGACATGTTTTCTTTGGCTCTGACTGCAGTAAACTGCAAATAAGGAAAACAAAGATAATAGCCATGAAAACGATTCACGGCATGCTTTTTTTTATTTCAGCGAAAAAACGCACAAAGGGAGCGAGTTTGGGAAGTACCAATATTAGTGGTGAGAAAGTCTGTCTCGTGCACATAAGGCTTGGTCACAAATGTTTTTGCGTACCGGTGTCACCTAGGCAAAAAATGAATGGGTTTGTACTTCTCAACATCTCTTCTTAATTCAAAGGATCTTAGTTAGTGGAATTTTAGAAACAGGAAATTTTGTTTGCATGTCAAAAAATGTCAAGGCTGGTACGTTTACAGTTATGAACAGTAAACTGAGTTTTAACAGGCAAGGAATCGAAGGATAACTACTTCAAAATTTTGAAAACTATGCCATACTGCCATTGGATTTTTCATCCCAATTTATATACCCAAATCCCCTTTGAAACAAGAACATTGCCGAAAGAAAAAAAAAGCGGCCGGGAAAGGATCCCTTTGAAGTGGCCGTGAAAGTGAAAGCAATTAAGGGGGAGGAGAATTGAGGCCAGCGCGCACTGCACACGCTGGGAAAACCTGTGGGAGGGAGGCTGATGGCTTTGATGTGGGGAAATGCGGGTGCTTGTGTTCACGTGAACTGTTTGAAATCCGCCCAATGGTTTGAGAACTTTTTTGCCTCCTATAATTCTCGACTATCCATTCCTTGCGGAATGGGATAGGCGAGACCTAATGAGCGAGGGTACTAGTTGAATTTTCTTTAGTGTCAGAAATTCATTCAAAGTGATGTGCACCACTTAATCAGTGATGTACATCAAATAGCAACAGAAGAATACATCTTCAGGTATTATTTATCTCAAACTCATTTCTTACCTAACACAGCAACTAAGATAGGTTTGCAACGTCTGTATTTAGGTTTTCCTGTAAGCTATGATTATTGACTTTTGCATAGTTTTTCATTCTGGTGGATACTTATAACCACTTTTCCCCACCTTTAGACTATCCCCTAGTCCCAGACTAGTTCTGGAAGATTTTTCAGCATAGTCCCAGCACACCGCCAGGTGGTGTCGTGCAGCTCCACATCAACTTTGTTCCACCCTTCATCGGCCTGGCTGGCTGAATCAGATCTAGTCCTTGGATCCCTGTTCTCTACCACAAGACCCCCACTCATGGACCTCTGCTCTGAGTACCCATCCGCCCCTGCTAGTGGGGCCTGGTGCTCTACGAGTCCATGCGGCGTGGCTAGCCCGGGAGATACACCTGAGACTTTCCCCCTCACCTGGGCCAGCCCCCCCTGTACTTTCTGGATGTCTGTGGCCTGGCGGGTGCCTTCGTGCGGCTCTGCCCTTTCAGTGCAGCGGCTCAGACTGGCTGCTGGCATGCAGTGATCCACCATTTTGGGGATGACCCTGCGGGGCTGACTTTCCTCTTATGCCATGTTCCACGTCGGCCCTCTGTTGGTGTGTTTCCCATAGGGGCGGGCGCCCCCCCCCCCCTCATTTTGGGCTCTCTGCCACTCCACCCTACGTGGCTGCCGCCCTCGGTGGGGCAGAACTTTGCTGGCGCCCCGCCGACTTCCTCTTGCGGTCTGTTATTCGGGGGTTGAGACGCTGGCTCGGGCCCCTGCTAGCCTTCCTCATTTGCCTGTCGTTCCAGTGGGAGGCTGTAAACAAAGTGGCACTGTTTGCGCTACTAACTCACTGCCTTGGATTTCCATTGCCTCTTATATTATCCCAGGGGTCTTTTCTCCGGACTGCAGTGGCCTCCTTTGGGGGGGGTTCTGTTTGTCTGCTGTTCGCCTCTCGCCACCAGCTGCTGGCGGACTGCTTGCCCCTGTCCTCATTTACTGCTTTTTGCCTCGTGTTGGCCTCACTCCTGTCAGATGGGTCTCTCATCATGGGGAAAACTGACCAAAAACAGCCCAAGATATCTTTTGAGCTCCGAAGATCCTCCCGACCGGACGGTGCTGGCACCGAAGGTGCCGACTCTGCTGCCACTACGGACGCCCATCCTGATTGGAACGACGACCTTAAGGCTATCATGCTAGATGTCAAGTCCACCGTGACTGGAATCGCGACCCAGCTGGACCAACTCTCACCCCGTCTTGACTCCGTAAAGGCCCGTGTTGACTCCCATGATAATCGTCTACTCCATGTCGAGTCCAGGGTGTCGGACGCCAAGGATGCTACCACCCAAGACCGTCAGAAACTACTCCAGATGGACGAAATCTTGGTGATCATCCAGGAGAAGAACGAGGATTTGGAGGACCGCTCCCGCCGGAGCAACCTCCGAATCACGGGCCTTCCAGAATCCACCAACATTTCCAGGATGGAGGACTTTGTGGAACAGCTGATCAAGGAACTCTTCGGCGATGTCCTCTCCCCGGTGTTCATAGTGGAGCACGCACATCGTTCTCTTGGTCTGCGTCCCGGTCTGCCTCCACGTCCGATCATTGCTAAAATCTTGAATTACTGGGATTGGGACGCCATTCTTTAAGCGGCGCGAGATAAGGGCACCATCAACCACCAGGGTAATGCACTCTCCTTTTACCCGGACTACACCCTCACTGTTCAAGCGGCCCGGCGAGAATTCCTTCCTGCCAAGCGCATTCTTCAGATGCATGATGTCTCGTACTCCTTGGCCTACCCGGCGAAACTGAGGGTCCGTCAGGGTGCCAAAGCAATCGTCTTTTCAGATCCAAGAGAGGCCCTGGCATTCGTCAAGAAACTCGAAAAAGAGGTCTGCTCCTCCCCTCCAAAATCTCAGCTCGACGGCGCTGATCGTCTCAGTGACAATGATTGAATGTGCTGACATTGTTTTTTTCTAACTCTTGTTCTGAAAGATGCTTAACACTACCTAAGCTTGGCCACCTTGCTGTTTTGCAGGGGTGTACGCCTAGCCCTGCCATGCCCCCAAGGGATGATTCCCTACTCTACAGCTGTTCTCTCCTCTCCCAGGTGTGGGTTCCTGGGGTGCGGCAGGTGGGTTGGGAAAGGGTGGGGTGTTTTTGGGGGTCTCTTGTTCCTCTATTTAGGATGTGGCTTTACTTTGCCACCATTTGCTTGTTTTGTACTGCTTTCACATGCCTGGACTGCGACACTGCATTGTGCTTCCTGCCTCAAGTCAATTGTTTTCCACATTTTATGAACACACTGCTCCTTTAGTCCCTCCTACTTGCTTGCTGCATTCGCCGGGTCTGGGTGCACAGGTAACTACCCTTGCTCACGGGCACGCTCTGCATCTTTGTTCAATATCTGCCAGTTTATGCCTGCGTGTCCTCCCCAAGCTGTCCTGCCAGCTGACGTCCCTGATGCACTGATTGCACCTGCCCCCGGCGCCCCCCAACTGCGCTGTGAAATTCTACACTTAGGGACACTTCCTCATGACTGACACTGCAGGTGCACCTGGAATGTCGTGGCCTGAAGGG